>NC_088791.1:60472663-61082580 GCF_011386835.1 Chrysemys picta bellii
ATTGTCTCCAGCTACACCTGGGCCTGCCACATATGCTGCAATTACTGCAGCAATGCAGGAACATTTGTCTTCTACCCCATCGATGACAGCAGAACAATATTGGTTCCATCAGTGACATCAGGGAAGTGGAGGGTCAGTAGCATAGTTTGTTGCTGCTCTAAGTAGTTATGGCATTGTCAGTTTGGATGACCAGATCCGAAAAAAGTTATTGACAGTCTCAGTGCTTACATTCAAGAAGGCTGTCGAGGTAGATATTGCCATGGAAACCACAGAGAAGGAGTCTGTAATTTGGTGTGAACCAAGAAGTTCACCTTCTGAATCAGCGAGACAGAGGGCCACAGGAATGTAAGGAATTGCACACAAAGGATCCAGAAGGATTGCTGGGGATGCCAGTTCATTTGCAGGAAGGGCCAGAAGAAAGGACACATTGTTGTGACCTGTCACATAGTTCAACAACCAGCAACACAAAGTAACCATCCATCCAAAAAGACCCCTATGAAGACTGGACCCCTATGAAAAAGTTGGGAATTCATAATATGGAAAAAGACAGAGTTCTAGTGACACAGATCAAGATCTAGCACTGCATCTGTTGTGGGAATCTGGAGTCAGAGATGGCATTTGAGTCACACCCTTGATCAAGGGAGTTCCTACAAGAACGGAGCTTGATACCAGAACTGCCATCTCACTGATTTCTGCATGTACCTATCACCAGACTTTGTCACAAGTTCCTCTGGTACCTCCATAGTTTTATACCAGAGAAAAGTTAGTCCCAAAAGGGATACTCAATAAAAGTTCAATTATGTGTGTGTGGTGTAAGCTGTGCTTGACATTGTAGGGCTTTCTTAACCTGAGTAAGTGGATATGGAAGGAGCCTCGTTTCTTGGAGATAGGATTAGAGCGCTAACTGGATCATTTAGTTGGAGACAAGATTTATGTGCAATGCAGTACTACAGTACTAGCTGAGATAAGGAGGAACACTGTGGTTCCACATACTTGGATGAGAGAACTGTAGAATGTAGGGAGGCAGAGAGCAAATCAGGTATGCATAGTGCAGAAGCAGAGCATGCTGTACAAAGATTGGTTAAGTAACCCAGCCAATCCTGAAGTATATGATGTAATGCGTAGTAATGCAATGTTTGTGTAAATGTACATAAAAGGAGAAGGTTTGCCATGTAACTTTGTATCTCTGGTATGCCCTATACCCTGTGTTAAAGTCTGATCAACTCTGCACAGTCTTTGCTATATGCCTAATAAAGATTCCTGAGTCATGGAACTGGGAGTTGAACTAAGTTCTTGGGAAAGCTGAATGGAAGAGGTCTGGGAGGGAATCCCAACATAGGGACAATCAAGCATTTTATCCTGGCATGTGATTGAAGAAAATTATCCACCATTAATTGGCAGGACTTGGCTTGAGAAGCTGAAGGTGAATTGGACCAAGATCAAGGTGATCACCAAAGCCCCTCAAAATCTTCAAGGAATACTGGACAGACACATCAAAGTTTTTGAAAAAGAACTTGGTCAGAAGTGCCACATGTCAGTGAAGCTCACTTTTAAGTGTGACAGCCAGCTAAAATAAAATAACATAAGGTACAGAGTTGTACCGTATGTTCTGAAGTCTCTGGTAGAAGCTGATTTGGACCATTTAGTGAACATCAGAGTCTTGTCACTGGTTTCACTCAGTGAGTGGGCTACACCCATCATACAAGAGATCAAGAAGGATGGCTCCATAAGAATTTGTGGACACTTAGATGTGACACTGAATCCAGCTTTAGGTACAGATCAGCATGAGGTATTAGTGGAATACTGTGTCCGGTTCTGGTGTCAACACTTCAAGAAATATGAGGACAAACTGGAAAGATTTCAGAAAAAAAGCTACAAGAATCATTCTGGAAAAACCTGTCTTGCACTTGAGAATCTCAATCTATTGAGCACATCAAAGAGAATGTAAAGAGATGACTTGATCACCATCTAAGTACAGTACCTAAATGGGGAGACAATTTCTGATTGTGGCTGTCTCTTTAATCTGGAAGACAAAGGAATAACAAGATCAAATAGCTGGGAACTGAAGCTAGACAATTCAGAATAGAAATAAAATTAGGGTAATTAACACTGGAACAATTTGCCAAGGATTATGGTGGGTTCTCTGTCTTGAAGATATCAAGATTGGATATATTTTCTAAAGATTCACTTTAGCACTCAAGAAATTATAGACTTGATGCAGGAGCTATTGGCTGAAATTCTATGGCCTCTGTTATGCAGGAATTCTGACTAGATGATAAAATGATCTCTTCTGGTATTAAAAATCTATGAAATTCTTGGTCATAAATACAGGTTAATCGTTCCCCTTCCTTTCCATCCCTTCTATGATTAAGTCATGTGGGTCACAGAGGTCAATAATTAATAATAATTAATAATAAAAACATGTATTTTTCACCAGCTTTCTCACCATGATATATGGCTGGCCACCTCCAATGTGTGTGAGAGCATCTCAGATTCAAATTTCAATCTTCAGTAAAATTCACACATATGTAAACGTCTTCATTTGGTACTGGGAGATATTTACTCTTACCTTCTCCTGTAAGGTGTGAGGACTTGCCATTCAACTCTAGTCCTTTCTGTACCTAAACAGGATAAACACCTGCCCCACTTGTATTCTCCCTCCATATACTCCCACAGTCACCTACCCACCACATTCTCCATCCCTGCCATGGCACATATCTCCACAGCTCCTCCATCTGCCTCCTACACTTTCCTACATTTCTCTGACTGCTGCTTCCTGATTCTCACATTCTTCTGCATTCCTCAGTCAGCCTCTGCTACTCACATAGTTTGAATCCTAATAGTTTTCTGTACTGTTTTCCTGCTTCCTGTTGCTCCCATAATCTCATTACCTGAACCTCAGCATTTTCTTATCCCCAGTAGGTCCTCAACATAGTGATTAAGGGGCTACCATTTTTTCTGGGAATAGCATGGCTTCAATTCCATTGAAAACCATAGGAAGACTGGTCATCTTTGCTTGGGAGCCTCACACTCAACTTTAAAAGATAACGAGATATTGCCCTCAGTGAAGAGGCTGCAATCTATGGCTTGAATCTCATTCACAGTAATGGCAGAGGGTGGCCATTTTGGGCAAGGGCAAAACTCCATGTGAATAAAGGCAAAACTCAGAAATTCATGCAAATACATTAAAAGGAAACCAAATATTATGAGATTGGGAATAATAATGCAAGAGTTTTCAACACTGAGATCCCCAGTACTGACTTCAACAGAGGTATGTTGATTTACGTGAGCTGAGAATATGACCTCTGAGCGTCAATATTTATCTATAGTTACCATACAGTAGCATCCAAGATACCACCGTTTTCTCCTATAACTGGAATAGGAAATAACTGGTGACTGATTGCCTTGCAAATGTTTACTTTTTAATAGTGTTCACTGTGCCTGCTGATTCAATGTAGCGTGATACTATTCCTAGCAGCACTATTGTCAGAAGGTGACATTTCGCAAATGACATTACAGGACCAGTGAATCAATGTTTCCAATGCTGCCACGTTTGACTGATAACCATGATACTCTATCCCTGTAAATAGTGCCCAGAAATGTTGCAAATTGCTTGGTGGAATTTTCATTAAAACTGGTTTATTTTTTTGATTAATGTATTATTACGTGCTTGGGTTTTATTGTTAAGTGTCACTTACTATGATGGAGTCAACTTTGAAAATTCATAATTAATCTAATTGCAGATGTTCTGTAATTAAAACATTCACACTGCAAGTCAACATTAGTCAAAGTAATTATAATAATTGTGTTGATTGTTAGAAAATATTCTGTATACATTTACTTTCTATGAAGTGGACAGATATTTACTTTCAGATGAAATATATTATTGTAGAAGACTAAGTGTTTACATTTGAATACTAAAACCAATATATGTAAAGTATGTTTATAATTGTTTCTTAAACAAAATGCAAAATATGTTGTTAATATCTCTTATAAGTAATGGCCTGAAGTTTACATTTCAGTTGCATAACTTATTTCTCTCTCTCTAACTCTCTAGGTACACTCAGGTAAACAATAAAACATTTAGGTCCTAGTCTTGCAATTTACAAAATGCTCATAAAAAAGGATCTGATTAAGACACGGAAGTCATGGATTCCATGACTTTACCAGATCTCCATGACTTCAGCTTCAGCTGTCAGCGGCTGCGGCAGGAGGCAGGACTGCTGTATTCTCTTACCTACGTTGTTTAATGTTCTAATGGATGATCTGATGACAAAAGCTGATTGAGTAGGAGATGTGCAATTTAAAGATTTGTCTTTAGAGGATCTCGAGTATGCAGGTGATATTGCCTTACTTGGAGGGACAAGTGAGCAAATACAACTAAGAACTGCACAAAACCAACAACAGCAGAATCTATGGAGCATAAGGCCAATGGGGATAAAACCAAAGCTATGTCTGCCTTCTATAGAATGGAAAGGAATGACTTGCCAATGCTGCATGTAGATGGCAAAAACATTGAATGGTGAATAGTTTTATCTATCTGGGTAGCTGGTTAACAGAAGGAGATTCTAGGACTCCAGAAATCACATGTTGGCTCAGTTTTGCATCAATGACATTTCAGTATCTTCAAAGGCCTGTGTTTGGATAGCAGGATATTAGTGTGACAACTAAGATATGAGTGATGACACTCTGTTATACGGGGAAGAGATGACAGTAGTGAGGACAACTCTGTTATATGGGGAAGAAATCCAGCCATTAAAAGCAGCTGAGGAGAGGAAACTTTTCAGTTTTCAATACTGAAAGTTACAGTGTATTCATAACATCCTTTGGGTTGATTTTGTCACAAACAATTCAATACTTAGACGATCCTGGCAAGTTGCAGTCTTCCACCAGTTGATAGCAAGACTGCAATGGTGCGGTCATGTCCAGTATGCAAAAGGAGGCACACTTTTACAGAAGCTTTATAGAGCTGAGGTCAAAGGACCATGCATGAGGTAGGAGGATGCAATTTTGAGGGATTTAAGAAGCCTAAATCCTTCCATACTGACTTTTGTGAAAGAAAGAAAATTTGCAAGGGACCGTTCAAGGTGGGAGTCCATACTGAATTCCAGTGAGGCTATATCATAACCATGTGAAGCTGCTACTGCTGCTTGCAGTTTACAGCAAGGAGCTGCAGCCAGACAGCTTCACACAGTGAATTGCAACACAGGGGTCTTAGGAGCTAATTCTTTTGGATGACTGATACAGGTTGGAATATCACAGTAAAGTTTTTATAACTGCCCTCATTGGCATTGGTGCAGAAGAATATTGGCTTTCCATCAAGTATTCAGAAAAGGATAGAGAATAACATAAAGTTATAATGTAGCTGGGCAAATGAATGGTATATTATGTCATCGGACTACTGCCTTCAGTTTTGTCCACCTTGTTAAGAATAAAGTAATGTAACAAAAATGGATAAAAGTACAAAGAAGTGAAAATGATTAGAGGCATAGGCGCTTCCATATGAGAAACAGAAAAAGAAGACTTGGTGAGATTCCTACCCCTGCTAGGGTCCCTTTCCACTGGGTAAAAGGCTGGAATGGCAGAAAGTGGTTCTAAAAGCCCTGGGTCTGGTAGGGAAATAATTCTCCAGATGCAAGAATTGAGGGAGAGAGTTGCAGGCTGTACACTGAGGACCCCTGGCACAGGGGGAAGTTCTGGGCGTGGGTGTACAGCATATAGCACTGCAGGGACTCTGCACCGTGTTGTTACCCATAGGGCAGTCCAGGGAGGCTGCCATAGCAGAGCCTAATTGGAGCAGCTCAGATTCAGAAAGACATGTTACCCTCTTCTACCACTGCGTTGCAAATTTAAAAGGAACAGCACTTAATCTCACCACTGGTGTATTTTGTGTGCAAAGAAGAAAAGAGAGAAGTCATGTCCCATTCACCACTACATTACAGCAGTTTTATGCCGGTGCAACTCCATTTTACACTGGTGAATGGGACACAGTGATACAATAATTTAAAATTGCCATTATAATTCTGATTATATATCTTCTTCAAGCAAAGAGAATTTTTTTTTACTGATTGTTTTGCATATGTGGCTTTTAGAAGAGGAGAATTTTAAATACACTTCATATGGATTCAACCAACTATTTGATACTGTATAGATGTCAAAAGTGACTAGCATTTCTCTGCTAGAAGTTTTCTTTTTGCTAGTAAATCTATCTTGATTTAAAGATCCAACTTTTCATAGAAACTTCAGGCTTGAACGCACCCAAGAGGCCACGGAAGTCATCTCCCCACACTGAGGCAGGACCAAGTATATCTAGATTATCCCTGACAGATGTTTGTCTAACTTGTTTTTAAAAGCCTCTAATGATGGGGAATTTCATAACCTTCTTTGGTGACCTATTCCAGAGCTCAACTATTTTTATAGTTAGAACATTTTTCCTAATATCTAAAATAAACCTCCCTTGCTGCAGATTTAGCTGATTAGTTCATGTCCACTGAAGTCAGAACAAGGAAAACAATTGATGGCTGTGCTTTTTATAACAGTTCTTAACATATTTGAAGATTGTTATCTGGTCCCCTCCTAGTCTTTTTTTTTCTTTCTTCTCCCCCACCCCCCAAGACTAAACAGACGGTTTTTTTAACCTTTCCTTGTAGGTCATGCTTTCTAAATCTTTGCAACCTTTGTTGCATTTTCTAAGCCCAAATGATAACTAGGACATAGGGGTATATTGAGCTATAATGGACACATCATTTGCTCTGGGAGAACAAGGAACATTTGAGTGCTATGTGCAAATATTACTTTCAAGAGTATTCCTGGTTACCTGATAAATTCTTCATAATTAGAGAAAGGGCATGGGTAGAATTCCTATGCAGTTTTGAAACTCTGCAGGAGTCCTGGCTTAGTTTCTTTCTGCTGTAAATTGTAATCACTCCACTTTATTAGAATATTACTATCTAGGTGTACCCTTCCAATATTAGTAACATTTACTCTTTCAGTTTCATGGTTGTGATACTTATGTGTTGCAACTGGAGCAGTCCTGCAGTCCGCTTCAGGTATAGGGGAAGATAAAAGAGGTAAGTATCAGTGGCTCCCAAAATTTCAAAAGTATGGGAGTTCCAGCCAATCATGTGTTATGGAGCTATTACAACAAATTCTGGAAAACAAAAGTTATAGATACTGGATTGAATTTTATTTTCATATAAGTGTATTTGGAGAGAAAGTTCCTGCACTGGACACCTACTTTGGAATTCCAGAAAAAATAAGTAATAATAATAATAGTTAATAATACAGAGATCTTATATAGCACCTTTCATTGGTAGATCTGAAAATGCTTTATAAAGGAGTTTCTGCTGACAGTATAATTAACCTGGGAGTGTTCCCATGAAATAAATTGATTCTGACCCAAGTTATTTGTAATATAGTTAAAGAAATTTGTTCTTAAACATTGATTTTTAACATGTGTACTTCAGGCAAGGTATATTTTGAAGCTCTAGTTCCATACTAAAAGCCTCAGTGAATGTTATCCTTCTGTTTATTCCAGGTCTAGTTAAATAAGCACAGATATTCATTATATACAGTTATGAGACATCCTTGCCTGGTAACAAGGGTATCACCTGGCTATCATTTCAATAGCATTTTGTATTAGTTAGACATATCATGCTTAAATCCATGTGTATATACATGTAAATATATTCCATTTTAAATTCAGAGAAGCAGGATTTGGGGAAAAAACATTCTTGTCATTGCAACATGAGAATTCTTTTGAACCTTGCATTTGCAGACTTCTCTCTCATAGTAGACAAGGAAAGAATTTTACAGTGAAGTCCTGTTACAGGTAATCCATCTATGTAGTAAAACGTGCCTCAGTTCCCATTTCCTTCAGTCTGTTTTAATGGAACAAATAAACTGATACTGTGAATAAAACAGCTGTTATAGTGAGAGATCACTAAGCAGGATAAGCTATATTAAAGGAACACCACTTTTAACTCACCTATAACCATCTGTTATGGTTTCCAATTTAAGAAGATCATAATTTACTGTTGCTTGAAATGTAAGCTACATGTGATGGAAATGCATGCTTCTGTTTTTTATCCAATGCAATATGCATCTGTTCTATTTTCCATGTGTAATAGCCAATAATTGGGAGGAAAATATTTTTCATGGGAAACAGGAATCCCTCACGAGAGTTTTGCTCCAGGTTGAAGAATGGAACTAGATCTAATCCATTTTGTATGAGTTTCAATAAGTCATGGCCAATATTTTTGATCTTAGATGAGGAACCAAAAGCAATAGTTAAGCACCTAAAAGCCTGTCCCTGGATAAGTAATGAAAGAGAAAAGGATACCTGTTTAATGAATTAATTGCTACCAATAGATTCTCTAAGTATGTTCATAAGCAACCTTTAATTTTCATGTGAGAAGTGGACATGCTTTCATCATGTATAGTGTTTTGAGGGGCAGACACTTAAATAGCCTCACAATTCTAATTTTATTCAGCACAGGGAAATCCTGCCCCATTGACTTCAGTAGGGCCAGGATATATCTCAGCATTGCCTAACATGTTTAATATTTCAGCTTTTCTGTTTAGAAGACTATCTGTAAATCTATACCTTAAGAAAGGCAAATGTAAGTCTAACTGAAAAACACGATGAAGTGTACTACTTTTAGTAATCGATTTAGATTCTAGGTCCTTCTACAAAACTGACATCTTAGGATAATTATCCTTCATAAAAGATCACTGTTAATGACAGATTGAGTAAAAAAAATGTATACATAGGCCCCCCAGGTTTGAGAATGTATAGGGCTGCATTGGTATGCTGGGGACTATGGGGGAATAAGGTCCTGTGAACCCACTGCTCCCACCATATGTAGTCATGTAAGATCTATCCAGATTTTGGGTCCAGGTCTGGTGTGGAGCACAGCCCCCCTACACTGTGGATATGCCTCTCCATCTCCCTACCGTATTGCTGCTAAAACCATGGTTCACCACCTTAATGTAGGTTTCAGAGTAGCAGCCGTGTTAGTCTGTATCCGCAAAAAGAACAGGAGTACTTGTGGCACCTTAGAGACAAACAAATTTATTAGAGCATAAGCTTTCGTGGACTACAGCCCACTTCTTCGGATGCATATAGACATCTAGTCTATATATATATAGTCTATATATATATATATATAGTCTATATGCATCCGAAGAAGTGGGCTGTAGTCCACGAAAGCTTATGCTCTAATAAATTTGTTAGTCTCTAAGGTGCCACAAGTACTCCTGTTCACCTTAATGTAATAGCCAGAAAAGCTGACCTGTTCAAGATGGGAAGTAGACTGTAATCTGTAATGAGTTGCCATAATTTGTTTCCCCCAGGTGCAGGAGGGAAGTAGGGAAGGAATTAAGAGTCTTGGATTGGTTCTATTATGCACTATCCATCACGTGGGGCTGAGCCTTTCAGTTCATTTTAGTCCATAATATATGAACAAATTCTCATGGTAAAGGAATCTGAAGCCCTCAACCCACTCTGCCCAAAAAGGCCCATGTAATAAGATGAGTTGTCCAGCATGCCCTGAGGTCAGCCAATCTGTATTTCTGTCAGCCTAAGGAGGGAATTGACTTTCAGAATCAAGATTCTAGAATGGAACATTCTGCCAGCAACTCCTTGTTTATATTGGGGGTTATTAATTCAGGAACCTCTGATGGTACCTATCATAGTATTGTGATGCTGGCAAACCAGGTGCCAGCTCTTGTCATGACCTCAGGCATTAGCTAAGAACTAATAAACTCATAGCTTGAAATCAGACCCAGACTCATCTGTATGTTAGTTTTGCTCAAAATAGGTATTTGTCCTATAAGAATGTATTTAGTATTTAGCCTCTATGAAATGCTTATTAATTGTTGAATGTATTGATCTCACATGTAATGTCTGTATTCCATGCTATAGAAAATATGTAAGTTTTGCTTTCAAACTTTGAAAATGTTTGCTCTGAACTTGTGAACCCAGGCACTTGTGAACCCTGTTCCCCTTCTCCCCCACATCCATCCAGAAGGACTATCAAAATCAGAAGGTCATCAAGGAACATCACAATACAAATAATTTGTGAATTGCCCTACCACACCTTTGAAAAGCTACCTGCAAGGAAGCTCATACTGTGGACTTGGAA
This sequence comes from Chrysemys picta bellii, assembly GCF_011386835.1. Classification (NCBI taxonomy): domain Eukaryota; kingdom Metazoa; phylum Chordata; order Testudines; family Emydidae; genus Chrysemys; species Chrysemys picta. Next base: position 60,482,809 of record NC_088791.1, read on the forward strand.
GCTGAATTAAAGAAATAAAACAAAGTCAAAGGAAAAATTTCTCTCTCTTTTCACTGTGTAAACTCTGACAGGTCCAGAGACTCTAAACTGAGGCAGAAATTCCAAGGGGTTACCCCTGGGTCCCCCCAAAACTACTCTTTGAACTGACAGATCATTACAACTCTGTCACTCTTAGGATTTATGTAATAACTCATTTGTGTGTGTACACTTGCTTGCTTTAACCTGTAAATAACTCTTATTTCTTTTTTCTAGTCAATAAACATGTAAATAGTTTATTACAGAATTGGCTACTGGCATTCTCTTTGGTGTAAGATCCAGAGTACCAGTTGATCTGGGGTACAAGTTGATCTGGGGTAAGTGACTGATCTCTTGGAACTGGAAGCAACTTGAATATTGTGTGATTTTTGATGTAAGTAACCAATTATCACTAACTTCAGTTTGTCCGTGTGGCAAGATAGACTGGAGAGTCTAAGGGGACTGTATGCAATTCCATGGTAACATTATTAAGGTGATCCAGGAGTTCAAATTTGTTAGTGGCTTGGTGAAATCTAATTATAGAACACACCACCAGTTTGGGGCATCTGCCCTGTTTTTGACAGTCTGCCCTGAGGTAGGCACACACAGTCATGAGCCACTCCAAGCAGCGTGACAGGTATGACTCAGGAATAGAATCAGACTCTGATAGCCAAAGCCCAAACAATTTAGGGCTTTATATGTAAAAGATCACACCTTAAATTACAGCCCAATATTAACATGTAGTTCAGAGCAATGGTGCAATATATTCTCTGCACAAAACCTTAACAAGCAGACAGCTATATTCTGCACTAACTGGAGTTTCCAAATGACACTGAAGAATATAGCCCTATGCAGAATGTATTACAATAGTGCAACTGAGCTGTGACAAAGACATAAATAATAATCAAAGTTCCCCTGAGCCAATCTCATTGGACTGATGTGGTTAAGCTGCATCAGGTTCATAGCTAACTAACAGAACCCCAGGAAGCATACCAACCACCTTTGACCGCCTTACCCAGGTATGCATTTTGCAGTTGGGTGAACTGAAGGTGGCCTTTCAGTGTGAGATAGAGCAAGATTCAAACCTATGACTTTCAGAACTGTAGTTGAGTGCCTTAACCACTCAGTCACCAGAAATGGTCAGAGCCTTTATGAAAAGTGCAAATAAATGCAGTCTTAGCAACAGCTGATGTCTATAATCTTTCTATAGGTACTTCCAAGGCACCTATCACCATGCTATCTAAATGCACATAACTGTTAAAGTGATACTTGGTTGTCCAAGAGCAGCACCTCTTGGTTGTGAGCAGGAGAAACAAATAGCAGATGCACTGTCTCAAGCTCAGGGGTTGACATCATCTCTGCCTGTTCCTCTGGTTGCTACCCTCACACTGCAAGCATGACCTCCGTTTTTTTTTTCCTGGGTTGAGCCTCAGCCACCTAGCCATTACCCAAGCCCCAGTCTCATTTTGAAACGAAGTGAAGAAAACAGCAGCATAGTTAACTATAGCTTTCTGCTATAATATACCAGCTGAGGCAGTGATACAGAGTGAAGTGAACCCTGCAAGATCCACGTGGTAGAACAGTGTCAAGGAAACTATTTATTCTGTTGTATACATTTCTTTTCCCCAGGGTCAATCTCTTATTTTTCCAAAATAATTTCAATCTCTACTATTCTTTCCTGTCACTTCTAATATCTTCCTTTGATCTGGTCCTGGCTGTACTTGTATCACTGCTTGCTATTTTTAAAAAATGGATTCCAAGCTTTTCCTTTTTTTAGTATACATTTCACCATCTAACCTGTAACCTTCTGAAGCTTCATTAGTTTTTTTGGATGAGGTGACAGCTGGCTCTTACAATATCTAGTGCCAAATATCTTAGCAGACAAAACTCTTATATGGAAACAATTATCTTAACATATCTTGTAATCTCCAAATGAATATGGTTTTTTATCTAGTGGAATAAGAAATACTTTCCCATTAATTTGACTTCATATTGATTCAATTCAGTATAGCAGATAGTTGAAAACATGTTTAAGCATTACAATGAGACATGGCAGAAAACAAGGCCAATGAACATAAGCATAACAGAGCATTGTGGCAATAGTCCCTCTCTACAAAGCACTGGTGTGAGTATACACGGAGCATTATGTTCTTTTCTGCGTACCTTGTTGTAAGAAAGATATTAAAGAGGGAGGGAGGAAATTCAGAGATAGTAAAAATGATCAGTTTCATACAGTGAGATGGCCCTTTAAGTGGTAGGGACTCAGCTGGACAAGTGACAGGTGTAGCCTACCTCCCCAGGTGAAGAGAATGAGAGGACATGGGTCATGTGGTGGGAACATGTGACTAAACCAAGGCTTCTGCAAGATAAAAGGCAGCCTGTGGTCATTTGGGGGCACAATTGACTCTCCCCCCCCCTTTTTTTAGGGGCTAGGTAAAAGCATTGTAAGGGATATGTTTTAGCTGAGGAGCTAAACTAGCAAAGTACAGTGAGCTTGGAGGCAGGCAGTCTACTGAAGCCAATTTCTAAACTGACTAATTAACCCTAAGGGAAAGGCCTGCAAGTGTTTGAGTGTTTTATGTTAATGAACCACACCCAGAAGGAGAGCAGTATTGAGAGCCCACACAGTATGAAGTTTCCTTAACTGAGGAAGAAGGGAAAACTGAGGCAGTGACAGGGCCTGAAGGCAGACTGGGTAAGGTCCTGCTACAGTCAGGATGTGGAATGATTTATAAGGAAAAGTTTTTTAAAAAGTTAAATATATGCAATTTGCATAAGTGACAAACAAGAGCAAGACATTAAATCCTAGCCTTCCATCTTCATGATCCTTCATGGGATAGGCTCTTGGAGCCCAGTAACTTGCTGCCTGCCTGGACTCCAGAGTGCAGTTGAGGAACAGCCTGCATCAAAAGAAATAGCCACCATGCTCCTCAGCAACCAGTTACAAGTTATATTTTTTCTCCATATACTTTCAGAATGTCTTTCCTTCTGGATGGAAGGATGCAACAAACAAGAGAACAAACATCAAGTGTCCGAGTGAAAGCAGTGTCATCTTTGACTGAGCTAGGCCAGTGATTAGAGGTGGCTGAGTGAGAGAGGTTGAGATGTCCATTCCAGCTGTGTGGGGCTCAGGCTTTGAAAATCACACAGGCTCCTAGCCTAGGAGCTAGTAAGATGAGGGCAACTAGTGGCTAGGAAAATGAGACTAAGGGTACGTCTACACTACGAAATTAGTTCGAATTTATAGAAGCCGGTTTTATTGAAATCGGTTGTATACAGCCGATTGTGTGTGTCCACACAATAAAATGCTCTAGGTGCTCTAGTCGGCGGACCGCGTCCACAGTACAAGGCTAGCGTCGACTTCCAGAGCATTGCACTATGGGCAGCTATCCCACAGCTATCCCACAGTTCCCGCAGTCTCTGCCGCCCCTTGGAATTCTGGGTTGAGATCCCAATGCCCGGATGATGCAAAACAGTGTCGCGGGCAGTTCTGGGTACATGTCGTCAGGCCCCTCCCTCCCCCATCACAGCAACAGCAGACAATAGATTCGCGCCTTTTTACCTGGTTACCTGGGTTACCTGTGCAGACAACATGGAGCCCGCTCAGCTCAGCTCACCGTCACCATATTTCCTCTGGGTGCCGGCAGACGTGGGACTGCATTGCTACACAGCAGCAGCTGCTAACTGCCTTTTGGCGGTAGACGGTGCAGTAGACTGGTAGCCTTCATCGGCGATCTGGGTGCTGGCAGCCGTGGGGCTTGCCTTTTGGCAGTAAATGGTGTATTACGACTATTAGCCGTCCTATTACAAGTCGGGTCATCGCACGTTAGCAGAGTCTTCCCCGAGCAGCCGATTGTGCAATAGGCCTGAAGACCATCGTCATACGCCGCCCCGTATTTGCTGCCAAGCACACAGAAAGATGCCGAGGGCTATCAGTCACGCTGCACCGTCGTCTTAAGATGTAAAAAATAGATTTGCTCTGTATTCATTTGCTTCCCCCTCCCTCCGTCAAATCAACAGCCTGCTAAGCCCAGGGTTTTCAGTTTAATCTTTGGTGGGGACCATTCTGTGTGACAGTTGTTTGTGTTTCTCCCTGATGCACAGCCACCGTTCTTTATTTTAATTCCCTGTGCCTGTACGCCATGTCGTCACTCGGCCCGCCCTCCCTCCTTCCCCTAGTCCGTCAGATACTACGTTTGCGCCACAGCTCAGAGAGCCGAGAAGCGGTTCGCGCCTTTTCTTTGAATTCTGGGTTGAGATCTCAATGCCCGGATGATGCAAAACAGTGTCACGGGCGGTTCTGGGTACATGTCGTCAGGCCCCTCCCCCCTCGTCACAGCAACGGCAGACAATACATTCGCACCTTTTTACCTGGGTTACCTGTGCAGACAACATACCACGGCAAGCATGGAGCCCGCTCAGCTCAGCTGAGCTTACCATCACCATATGTCCTCTGGGTGCCGGCAGACGTGGGACTGCATTGCTACACAGCAGCAGCTGCTAACTGCCTTTTGGCGGTTGACGGTGTAGCATGAGTGATAGTCGTGGGGCTGGCAGCCGTAGGGCTGCATTGCACCAGCCCCTTGCCAGGCGATGGTATATTATGACTGGTACCCATCGTCGTCATACTGGTATGGCTGTCAATCATGGCCACCTGGGCAGACATGCTACTGTTTCGATGATGATGGCTACCAGTCGTAATATACTATTTTCTGCCAATTGCCCAGTATTGTCTGCTAAGCACCCAGAAGAGGCCGAGGGCAATGCTGGGTGCTGGCGGACGTGGGGCTGGCAGACGTGGGGCTGCATTGCTACACAGAAGCAGCCCCTTGCCTTTTGGCAGATGATGGTATTTTATGATTGGTATCCGTCATCGTCATACTGGTATGGCTGTCACTCATGCTGCACCGTCGGCTGCCACCTTAAGATGTAAAAAATAGATTTGTTCTGTGTTCATTTGCTTCCCCTTCCTCCGTGAAATCAACGGCCTGCTAAGCCCAGGGTTTCCAGTTTAATCTTTGGGGGGACCATTCTGTGTGACAGTTGTTTGTGTTTCTCCCTGTTCCTGTACCTGTACGCCATGTCGTCACTCGGCCCTCCCTCCCTCCCTCCCTCCCTCCTTCTCCTGGTCCATCAGATACTACTTTCGCGCCTTTTTTCTGACCAGGCGCCATAGCTAGCACTGGGATCATGGAGCCCGCTCAGATCACCGCGGCAATTATGAGCACGATGAACACCACGCGCATTGTCCTGGAGTATATGCAGAGCCAGAACATGCCAAGGCGAAACCCGGACCAGGCGAGGAGGCGATTGCAGCGCGGCGACGAGAGTGATGAGGAAATTGACATGGACATAGACCTCTCACAAGGCACAGGCCCCAGCAATGTGGAAATCATGGTGTCACTGGGGCAGGTTGATGCCGTGGAACGCCGATTCTGGGCCCGGGAAACAAGCACAGACTGGTGGGATCGCATCGTGCTGCAGGTATGGGACGATTCCCAGTGGCTGCGAAACTTTCGCATGCGTAAGGGCACTTTCATGGAACTTTGTGACTTGCTTTCCCCTGCCCTGAAACGCCAGGATACCAAGATGAGAGCAGCCCTCACAGTTGAGAAGCGAGTGGCGATAGCCCTGTGGAAGCTTGCAACGCCAGACAGCTACCGGTCAGTCGGGAATCAATTTGGAGTGGGCAAATCTATGGTGGGGGCTGCTGTGATCCAATTTGCCAGGGCAATGAAAGACCTGGTGATAGCAAGGGTAGTGACTCTGGGCAACGTGCAGTCAATAGTGGATGGTTTTGCTGAAATGGGATTCCCAAACTGTGGCGGGGCCATAGACGGAACCCATATCCCTATCTTGTCACCGGAGCACCAAGCCACCGACTACGTAAACCGCAAGGGGTACTTTTCAATGCTGCTGCAAGCCCTGGTGGATCACAAGGGACGTTTCACCAACATCAACGTGGGATGGCCGGGAAAGGTACATGATGCTCGCGTCTTCAGGAACTCTGCTCTGTTTCGAAAGCTGGAGGAAGGGACTTTCTTCCCGGACCAGAAAGTGACCATTGGGGATGTTGAAATGCCTATCGTGATCCTTGGGGACCCAGCCTACCCCTTAATGCCATGGCTCATGAAGCCGTACACAGGCAGCCTGGACAGGAGTCAGGACCTGTTCAACTACAGGCTGAGCAAGTGCCGAATGGTGGTGGAATGTGCATTTGGACGTTTAAAAGCGCGCTGGCGCAGCTTACTGACTCGCTCAGACCTCAGCGAAAAGAATATCCCCATTGTTATTGCTGCTTGCTGTGCGCTCCACAATATCTGTGAGAGTAAGGGGGAGACATTTATGGCGGGGTGGGAGGTTGAGGCAACTCGCCTGGCCGCTGATTACGCGCAGCCAGACACCAGGGCGGTTAGAGGAGCACAGCAGGGCGCGGTGCGCATCAGAGAAGCTTTGAAAACGAGTTTTGTGACTGGCCAGGCTACTGTGTGAAACTTCTGTTTGTTTCTCCTTGATGAACCCTCGAACCCCCCCCCCCGACCCGGTTCACTCTACTTCCCTGTAAACCAACCACCCCACCCCACCCTTCCCTCCCGCTTGCAGAGGCAATAAAGTCATTGTTTTTTCACATTCATGCATTCTTTATTAGTTCCTTACAGAGGTAGGGGGATAATTGCCAAGGTAGCCTGGGATGGGTGGGGGAGGAGGGATGGAAAAGGACACACTGCATTTTAAAACTTTAACTCTTATTGAAGGCCAGCCTTCTGATGCTTGGGCGATCATCTGGGTTGGAGTGACTGGGTGGACGGAGGCCCCCCCACCGTGTTCTTGGGCGTCTTGGTGAGGAGGCTATGGAACTTGGGGAGGAGGGCTGTTGGTTACACAGGGGCTGTAGCGGCGGTCTCTGCTCCTGCTGCCTTTCCTGCAACTCAACCATACGCTCGAGCATATCAGTTTGATGCTCCAGCAGACGGAGCATTGCCTCTTGCCGTCTGTCTGCAAGCTGACGCCACCTATCGTCTTCAGCCCGCCACTTGCTCTGTTCTTCCCGCGATTCAGCCCACCACCTCTCCTCTCGTTCATATTGGGCTTTTCTCATCTCCGACATTGACTGCCTCCACGCATTCTGCTGTGCTCTATCAGCCTGGGCGGACATCTGCAGCTCCGTGAACATCTCGTCCCTCGTCCTACGTTTTCTCTTTCTAATGTTCACGAGCCTCTGCGAAGGAGAAACATTTGCAGCTGGTGGAGGAGAAGGGAGAGGTGGTTAAAAAAGACACATTTTAGAGAACAATGGGTACACTCTTTCATTACAAGGTCGCATATTTCGGCTTGCAGGCAGCCATCGTAGGCCACAGTGTTTTGGCTTTTTTAACCTTCTTAACATGCGGGAAAGGTTGCAAACAGCAGCGCATTTCCCATATCAAGGATGAATTGGGTTGTCCATTTAAAATGGGGTTTCAATGTAAAAGGAGGGGGCTGCGGTTTCCCGGTTAACATGCGGCACAAACACAAGTAACCCCCCCCCCACACACACACACACACACGATTCTCTGGGATGATCACTTCACCCCTCCCCCCACCGCGTGGTTAACAGCGGGGAACATTTCTGGTCAGAAGAGCAGGAACGGGCGCCTCTGAATGTGCCCTTAATAAAATCACCCCATTTCAACCAGGAGAGCTTTCTGGAGATGTCCCTGGAGGATTTCCGCTCCATCCCCATACACGTTAACAGACTTTTCCAGTAGATGTACTGGCCGCGATTGCCAGGGCAAAGTAATCATTAAACACGCTTGCTTTTTTTTTGTAATGTTTACAAATAGTTACAAAGTTACACTCACCAGAGGTCTCCTGTGTGCCCTGAGGGTCTTGGGTGAGTTCGGGGGTTACTGGTTCCAGGTCCAGGGTCACAAACATATCCTGGCTGTTGGGGAAACCGGTTTCTCCGCTTCCTTGCTGCTGTGAGCTACCTACAGTACCTCCATCGTCATCTTCCTCGTTCCCCGAACCGTCTTCCCTGTGTGTTTCTCCAGTGAGAGAGTCATAGCACACGGTTGGGGTAGTGGTGGCTGCACCCCCTAGGATCGCATGCAGCTCCGCGTAGTAGCGGCAAGTTTGCGGCTCTGCCCCGGACCTTCCGTTTGCTTCTCTGGCTTTGTGGTAAGCTTGCCGTAGCTCCTTAATTTTCACGCGGCACTGCTGTGTGTCCCTGTTATGGCCTCGGTCCTTCATGGCCTTGGAGATCTTTTCTAATACTTTTCCATTTCTTTTACTGCTACGGAGTTCAGCTATCACTGCTTCATCTCCCCATATGGCGAGCAGATCTCGTACCTCCCGTTCAGTCCATGCTGGAGCTCTTTTGCGATCCTGGGAGGACTCCATCACGGTTACCTGTGCTGATGAGCTCTGCCGGGTCACCTGTGCTCTCCACGCTGGGCAAACAGGAAATGAAATTCAAACCTTCGTGGGTCTTTTCTTGTCTACCTGGTCAGTGCATCTGAGTTGAGAGCGCTGTCCAGAGCGGTCACAATGAAGCACTGTGGGATAGCTCCCGGAGGCCAATAACGTCGAATTCCGTCCACACTACCCCAATTCCGACCCGCAAAGACCGGTTTTATCGCTAATCCCCTCGTCAGAGGTGGTGTAAAGAAACCGGTTTAAAGGACCCTTTAAGTCGAAAGAAAGGGCTTCGTTGTGTGGACGTGTCCAGGCTTAATTCGGTTTAACGCTGCTAAAGTCGACCTAAACCCGTAGTGTATACCAGGCCTAAGAGAGCTAGTCAACTAATGAGTACCTCTGGGGCACGTCTATCTTCTTGTCTATACACAAATGCAAGTAGTATGGAGAATGAACTGGAAGTATTAGCACATAACCTAAATTATAACTTAATTGGCATCACAGAGACTTGGTGGGATAAGTGTCATGGCAGGAATATTGGTATAAATGAGCATAGCTTGTTTAGGAAGGACAGATAGGATAAAAGGGAAGAGCTGTTGCATTATAAATAAAGAATATATATACACATATGCACACTTGTTCTGAGTACAGACTGAGGTGAGAGGCAGACCAGTTGAAAATCTCTGGGTAAATAAAAGGGGTAAAAAATCGTGGTGATGCTGTAGTAGGAGGTCTACAATAGCTCACCAAATTAAGATGAGGAGGTGAATGAGGCATTTCTAGAACAAATAACATAAATATCCAAAACACAAGACCTGGTATTAATAGGGGACTTTAACTACCTGGACAGCTGTTGGAAAAGTAATACAGAAATACACAAAATTTGCAACAAGCTTTTTGAGACCTCTTTTTGTTTCAGAAAGAGGAGGAAATAACCCCAGGTCCCAGCTATTTTCGATTTGATTCTGACCAATGGAGAGGAAATGGAAGTGAATCTAAAGATGGAAGGCAATTTGGTTGAAAGTGATCATGAAATGATAGATTTCATAGTTCTAAGGAAAGGGGAAAGTGAGAGCATCAGAACAAGGACAATGGACTTTAACAAACTCAGAAAACTGCTAGGTTAGGTCCCAAGGGAAGAAAATCTTAGGGATAAAGGAGTTCTGGAGAGCTGGCAGTTTCTCAAGGAGACAACATTAAAGGCACAAATGAAAACTATCCCGATGTGAAGGAAAGATAGAAAGATTAGTAAGAGGCCAATATGGCTCCATCAGGAGGTCTTTGATTATCTGAAATTCAAAAAGGAATCCAATAAATTGGAAACATGGGTGAAATTCTAAGGAGGAGTACACATGAATACCACAATCATGTAGGGACAAAATTAGAAAGATTAAGGCACAGACTGAGTTACACCTTGTAAGGGACATAAAGGGCAATAAGAAGAGGTTCTTTAAATACATTAAGAGCAAGAGAAAGGTGAAGAAATGTGTAGATCCTCTACTTAGCAGAGAAGGAGAGCTAATAACTGATTACATCAAGAAGGCGGAGTTGTTTAATGCCTATTTTGCTTCCATCTTCCATAAAAAGGTTAATGGTGACCAGACACGCAACACAATTAATATTAACAACAAGGGAGATGGAACACAAGCCAGCATAGGGAAAGAACAGGTTAAAGAACATTCAGATAACATAGATGTCTTCAAGTTAGTGGGGCCTGATGAAATTCATCTTAGGGTGTTTAAGGAACTGATTAAGCAATTCAGAACCCAGGCCCACCAACAGGAGGTTGGGGGCAAAGGGGGCAATTGCCCAGGGGTCCAGGTGATTTAAAAGGGTCAGGAGCCTCTGGTTCTTGAACTGTGGCCAATGGGAGTTGTGGGGCTGGTACCTGCGGGCAGCAGTACGCAGAGACCTCCTGGGTCCCCCACCTAAGAGCTGCTGCTAGAGGGGTGTGCCGGCCACTTTTGGGAGCCACCTGAGGTAAGTGCCAGCCCCCTGACCTCCAACTCCTGCACCCCAACCCCGTACCCCAGCCTAGAGTCTGCACTCCACACCCAAACTCTCTCCCAGAGCCCGCACCCAAACTCCATCCCAGAGCCTGCACCCCGCACCCCAACTGCCTGCCCTAGCCCAGTGAAAGTGTGTGAGGGTGGGGGAGATAGAGGGAGGGGGGGATGGGGCCTCTGAGAGGGGAAGGACAGGGGTTTGGTCTTGGGAAAGGGTGCAGGACAAGGGTCTTCAGGTTTGCAACAAATATGATCAAAGGCAGTGGCTCTCAAGCTTTCCAGACTACTGTACCCCTTTCGGGAGTCTGATTTGTCTTGCATACCACCAGGTTTCACCTCACTTGAAAACTACTTGCTTACAAAATCAGACAGAAAAATACAAAAGTGTCACAGCACACTATTACTGAAAATTTGCTTTCTGTCTCATTTTTACCCTGTAATTATAAAAAGTGAGGTTATGGAATTCCTGTCATTGGAGATTTTTAAGAACAGGGTGGACAAACACCTATCAGGTGATATAGGTTTACTTGGCCCTTCCTCAGCACAAGGGGCTGGACTAGATTATCTCTTGAGATTCCTTCCATCCCTGAATTTCTATAATTCTATGAAGACAGCACAGTGTGTGTGAGGCTCATTCTGCAACAGAAGCCATCTTGAACTAAAACTCATCTCCAAAATAGAGGGGCTCAAAACAGAAAGGATATAATATGTAATTATGCTGATGGGAATCTTGTTGGAGGGGATGGAAGTGGGATAGGTGTATGGGCCAAAGAAAGCATATGGTGATTGTGTGGGGGTAGCAAGGAGAAGGGATAAATAGCCTGTTGTATACACACGGCCTCCATACACGATATGCACTCTGCCAACCTAACTTCTGCAGTGTAAAGCACAGGCTTCCTTTTAGTGAGGAAAATGTGTCAGGCCAGATCCTGGAGATTGGCTTCTCTGTGCCCTTTGCAGATTGAGGGGAAAGGTGTAAGCCATATTTGCAGTTTCCTGATCCTTTGATCACCCATACTGGTCCTGTCCCAAGGAGCAACTTTGAGCATCTTTAGGACTGTTCAGAGTAATCTGAGGCTGAGAAGAGTGGTGTAGAGGACAGATAATGGCGTGTGTGCAACACCTACAAGAGGAAAATGCAACTGACCAGTTAAACCCACTTTCTGTATGCTTCTAGAGCAGATAAAATATGGGGGCCAATGTCCAGCCCATTGCTTGCACTGTAGTCACATACATCTGTAAAATGGGCATAAGATGCTTTTAAATCAGGATGGCATCATTTTATGCCTCTTTTACAGAAGTGTAAGTGGCTACATAAGGCAATGGCGAACCAGACTTTTTTAATTATTGGCCTTCGTGGAGGTGAAATGACTAATGGAAAGGTTTTCAAAAGAAGGTCTGGATTGTATTCAGTAAGGTTCAGAACATCTCTTGGAAACTGCAGACTGAGATCCTTTAACTCCCTCTGAAGTTATCAGGAGGGGAGGGCATGAATTATCCCTTTGAAAGATTCTGAAAACCTCAGGGATTTACCAGTTTTGAAATGCAAATAGGGTGTATAACATTTTTATACTATGCTTTTCCCTATGTGGAAAACACTAAGGCCCAGATCCACAAAGGGACTTAAGTGCCTAGAAAATCACTGGAACAATAATGCTATCCACAAAGTCTGAATTAGATATGCTAGGCTTCTTATACAGTGCATCAGCTGAGAGAGACACCTTAGAATGCAGTCCACAAAAGGAAGCACGCTAGATGTGGAGTCACCTAAGCTATCCAATGGGAGATGCTGATGAGAGGGGTGTGTCCTAAATCCTACCCCCTCAGAAAGTTAGGCACCTACCTCTACTAGTGATCCATTACCAGAAACCCCTCTCCTGGAGCCAGGTGGCTTAGGCACCTAAGTCATTTCTTGTGAGAATGAATTGGGCACTTGCTTAAATCAAAACAAAATGGCTGGGAGGAGGCATGGTGGTTTTGTGGATCACAGTGGCTGGGATTAGGCACCTAAATATCTTTGTGGCTTTGGGTTTAAGTGTTTCAAAAGGTGTATTCCCTGCAAATCAAGAGTGCAATACATCAAGGGTAAAATAAGAAAACATTGAGGCATTCTTTAAAGCTTCCCGATATACACAGCTTGCTTACAAACCGTATAATACACTGTTTGCATGGTCTGCTAGGCTAAATATTGCACTTATTGTCTTTTACACACACCACCTTTCCAAATTGGACACCACAGAGAATACAAAATTCACAGTAAAGTATAAGATTCTTTGTACATTAAACAAATGTACTTCCAACTACACAAAAGGCATTTTAACCTTGTTTAGATCAGGAAAGCAGCACCAGACTCAAAGCACCAGAGGTATGAACAGTACCTTAGTTCTACCACCTTGCTCTGTGACCTTGTCAGATCTGAAAAAGTAAGCACAGTTCAACTAGGTCAGTAGTTGGATGGGAGAGTTAAGGGAAACCCTAGGTGTGGGAACTTTGAACACTTCTAGTTTGGGATGTTGATACAATTGTGCATATTTTCTACATGTGAGAAGAGCTCTGAATGAGTTCATTTTAAGTAACTGTTTTTCTCCTGGACTTGTTCCAGTTAGGGTGGTCCTTTTGTGATAGAGCGTTGATCACTATTGCAAAACTTCATCAAGATACTGAGACAGAAAGCTACTCCGTCATGCAGCAGGTACGCTTAACCTTTGAATTACAGCTTTCTTCCCAATCTCACTGTTCCCTGAGATAAAAGCATCTCTTGCCAATGAGGATTTTTTTTTTTCAGATGAAACACTGGGCAAAAAGTGAATTTTCTTGTCCATTGGAGAAAACTGATGAAGGTTAGTTGCTGTGTATGAAGGTACTTGTGCCAATCTGCTCTAAATAAAGACACCACGGTGCGACTCAAATTAGCTGAGCACAGACTGTAAGCATTCATGCAAACACCACCTGCAAGCTGTTCAGTTCTTCTCTTGTCTACAATAGGCCTTGGTTGTCTTTTAAAAAAAAATTGCTTAGTGAAGTAGAAGATTTAGTATTATCCCTGTTTGCCTAAGTTTGGCAACCTGAGCTGACACTGTTGCCGTCTTTGATGTGTTGAGATATTAGTGCTTGAACTGGAAAATGGTGATGATATCTCTCTTTACCTTGAATGACTACTTGCATTCCTTCATGTCCCCAATACTGCTGATTGCAAATAATAAATAAGTTAGTGCATATATGTTCATTATCTTTTTCGCTTTTGCGAACAGGGGCTGCTAACAGGGAGTTTCGCAAGGGAGTTTGGAAGGGAGCAGGAAGGAGGCGAGGGTCCCTTGCCGGTTCTATCTGTTTTCTCTTTATTCCCCTTAATACCTATAAACCAACTACATTCAAAACTTCTTGCTTAAACAACCCTTTCAGCGGACAGGGGGCTACAGACAGGAGTTTGACAGAGGGAGGCTTACGATGGTTAGGAAGACCCGCAACACCTGTGCCAGCACTGCTTCTGTCTCCTCCACCTGTGCCTGTAGCCAGACAGAGCACCTGAGCATGGATGCTTCTACCCAGATCCTGGTGTGGTTTTGCAGAGACTGTAACTTGCAATTTCCACTTACTGATATCCAGGCTGGGGGGGACCATCCAATGTGAGAGGTGCCTGCTGGTGGAATCTCTCAGGCAGCAGGTGGGAGAGCTACAGGAGGAGGTGGCTAGGTTGAGGAGCATCCGAATCCACGAGCAATTCCTCGACAGTGTCCATGTGGAGACAGCTGAGGTAGCTGTCCCAGTACACAGGACTGCTGATACACCACTGGTGGAGGAGGAGATGGCTCAGGGTGGACACTGGCAGCTGGTTACTTCTGGCAGCAGGCAGTGCTCCACCCCTGCTCCGAACCCTCCTGCCGTGGTAATAGGTAACCGTTATGCTCTTCTTGATACAGGAAAGAAGGAATCACTCCCTACAGTAAAGGAGGAGAAGCCTCGTACCCCTAAGGCTGGGAGGTCTGCTGCCACCACTGCGAATAGGAAACGTAAGGTAGTGGTGGTCGGAGACTCTCTGCTGAGGGGGACGGAGGCGCCCATCTGTCGCCCTGACATTTCATCTCGGGAGGTATGCTGCCTGCCGGGAGCCCGTATCCGAGACGTTACGGAGGCATTGTCGAGGATTATCCAGCCCTCTGACTACTACCCCATGCTACTCATCCATGTGGGCACAAATGATACTGCGCGGTGTGACACTGAGCAGATCAAGAGTGACTACAGGGCTCTGGGAGTACGGGTGAAGGAGTTTGGAGCGCAGGTGGTATTCTCTTCAATTCTTCCTGTCAAAGGTAGGGGCCCGGGCAGAGACAGATGCATCATGGAGGTGAATGCCTGGCTGTGAAGATGGTGTCGCCAGGAGGGCTTTGGCTTCCTAAACCACGGGATGCTATTCGAGGAAGGACTGCTAGGCAGAGATGGCGTTCACCTTTCAAGGAGAGGAAAGACCCTATTTGGACACAGACTGGCTAACCTAGTGAGGAGGGCTTTAAACTAGGTTCGACGGGGACAGATGAGCAAAGCCCACAGGTAAGTGGGGAACATGGAGACCGGGGAGATGGGTCAGAAACGAGAGGGAGCGTGGGCTATATTGGCAGAGAGAAAGGAGGGTCAGGACAAAACTGGGAGGAAAGATCAAACCAGTATCTTAGATGCCTATATACAAATGCGAGAAGTATGGGCAATAAGCAGGAAGAACTGGAAGTGCTAATAAATAAATACAACTATGACATTGTTGGCATCACTGAAACTTGGTGGGATAATACACATGATTGGAATGTTGGTGTGGATGGGTACAGCTTGCTCAGGAAGGATAGACAGGGGAAAAAGGGAGGAGGTGTTGCCTTATATATTAAAAATGTACACACTTGGACTGAGGTAGAGATGGACATAGGAGACGGAAGTGTTGAGAGTCTCTGGGTTAGGCTAAAAGGGGTAAAAAACAAGGGAGATGTCATGCTAGGAGTCTACTACAGGCCACCTAACCAGGTGGAAGAGGTGGATGAGGCTTTTTTTAAGCAACTAACAAAATCATCCAAAGCCCAAGATTTGGTGGTGATGGGGGACTTCAACTATCCGGATATATGTTGGGAAAATAACACAGCGGGGCACAGACTATCCAACAAATTCTTGGACTGCATTGGAGACAACTTTTTATTTCAGAAGGTTGAAAAAGCTACTGGGGGGAAGCTGTTCTAGACTTGATTTTAACAAATAGGGAGGAACTCGTTGAGAATTTGAAAGTAGAAGGCAGCCTGGGTGAAAGTGATCATGAAATCATAGAGTTTGCAATTCTAAGGAAGGGTAGAAGGGAGAACAGCAAAATAGAGACAATGGATTTCAGGAAGGCAGATTTTGGTAAGCTCAGAGAGCTGATAGGTAAGGTCCCATGGGAATCAAGACTGAGGGGAAAAACAACTGAGGAGAGTTGGCAGTTTTTCAAAGGGACACTATTAAGAGCCCAAAAGCAAGCTATTCCGCTGGTTAGGAAAGATAGAAAATATGGCAAAAGACCACCTTGGCTTAACCATGAGATCTTGCATGATCTAAAAAATAAAAAGGAGTCATATAAAAAATGGAAACTGGGACAGATTACAAAGGATGATTATAGGCAAACAACACAGGAATGCAGGGGCAAGATTAGAAAGGCAAAGGCACAAAATGAGCTCAAACTAGCTACGGGAATAAAGGGAAACAAGAAGACTTTTTATCAATACATTAGAAGCAAGAGGAAGACCAAAGACAGGGTAGGCCCACTGCTTGGTGAAGAGGGAGAAACAGTAACAGGAAACTTGGAAATGGCGGAGATGCTTAATGACTTCTTTGTTTCGGTCTTCACCGAGAAGTCTGAAGGAATGTCTAACATAGTGAATGCTAATGGGAAGGGGGTAGGTTTAGCAGATAAAATACAAAAAGAACAAGTTAAAAATCACTTAGAAAAGTTAGATGCCTGCAAGTCACCAGGGCCTGATGAAATGCATCCTAGAATACTCAAGGAGCTAATAGAGGAGGTATCTGAGCCTCTAGCTATTATCTTTGGAAAATCATGGGAGACGGGAGAGATTCCAGAAGACTGGAAAAGGGCAAATATAGTGCCCAGCTATAAAAAGGGAAATAAAAACAACCCAGGAAACTACAGACCAGTTAGTTTAACTTCTGTGCCAGGGAAGATAATGGAGCAAGTAATTAAGGAAATCATCTGCAAACACTTGGAAGGTGGTAAGGTGATAGGGAACAGCCAGCATGGATTTGTGAAGAACAAATCATGTCAAACCAATCTGATAGCTTTCTTTGATAGGATAACGAGCCTTGTGGATAAGGGTGAAGCGGTGGATGTGGTATACCTAGACTTTAGTAAAGCATTTGATACAGTCTCGCATGATATTCTTATCGATAAACTAGGCAAATACAATTTAGATGGGGCTACTATAAGGTGGGTGCATAACTGGCTGGATAACCATACTCAGAGAGTTGTTATTAATGGTTCCCAATCCTGCTGGAAAGGCATAACGAGTGGGGTACCGCAGGGGTCTGTTTTGGGACCGGCACTATTCAATATCTTCATCAACGACTTAGATATTGGCATAGAAAGTACGCTTATTAAGTTTGCGGATGATACCAAACTGGGAGGGATTGCAACTGCTTTGGAGGACAGGGTCATAACTCAAAATGATCTGGACAAATTGGAGAAATGGGCTGAGGTAAACAGGATGAAGTTTAACAAAGACAAATGCAAAGTGCTCCACTTAGGAAGGAAAAATCAGTTTCACACATACAGAATGGGAAGAGACTGTCTAGGAAGGAGTACGGCAGAAAGGGATCTAGGGGTTATAGTGGACCACAAGCTAAATATGAGTCAACAGTGTGATGCTGTTGCAAAAAAAGCAAACATGATTCTGGGATGTATTAACAGGTGTGTTGTGAGCAAGACACGAGAAGTCATTCTTCTGCTCTACTCTGCTCTGGTTAGGCCTCAGCTGGAGTATTGTGTCCAGTTCTGGGCACCGCATTTTAAAAAAGATGTGGAGAAATTGGAAAGGGTCCAGAGAAGAGCAACAAGAATGATTAAAGGTCTTGAGAACATGACCTATGAAGGAAGGCTGAAAGAATTGGGTTTGTTTAGTTTGGAAAAGAGAAGACTGAGAGGGGACATGATAGCAGTTTTCAGGTATTTAAAAGGGTGTCATAAGGAGGAGGGAGAAAACTTGTTCACCTTAGCCTCTAAGAATAGAACCAGAAGCAATGGGTTTAAACTGCAGCAAGGGAGGTCTAGGTTGGACATTAGGAAAAAGTTCCTAACTGTCAGGGTGGTTAAACACTGGAATAAATTGCCTAGGGAGGTTGTGGAATCTCCATCTCTGGAGATATTTAAGAGTAGGTTAGATAAATGTCTATCAGGGATGGTCTAGACGGTATTTGGTCCTGCCATGCAGGCAGGGGACTGGACTCGATGACCGCTCGAGGTCCCTTCCAGTCCTAGAATCTATGAATTATAATCTCAGCCACATTCAGGAAATGCCAAATATAAGGTTCTAATTTCACATTGTATGTTCGGTACAGGGAATCATGACAGCTACAGAGAAACAAGTACTAAACCCTACAGATTTCTTTAAAAAAAAAATTAAAATGCTTCAAACACTATCCTTCTGTATTCCTATTTTCAAGCCATTTAATAATTAATCACAGAACAGAGCTACAAGGTCAATGTGTGTTCTCTTCACTTCCTTTCTTTCTGTTGCATTGGATCATCTCACTTCTGTAATATGAATAATCTATAACTGTACAGACAAAAATACATTGATAAAGCAAGCACAGGACTGAGAGTCAGGAACTTTTGAGTTTTGAGTTTCAATATTTTAAAAAAGTGGCCACTAATTTTGGGGGCCTCAGATTTCAGGTGGTGTTTTTGAAATGCTTTGGGCTAGATGCACAAAGGTACTTACGTACCTAAACCCCAAACTTAGGCACTAAATCTGAGTTCAGGTGCCTAGGTCCCTGTTTTAGGATCCACTACAAACTCCTGTCAAACCCCGTAGGTGCTTAAACTCAATCAGAACCTAAATTTTCAGGGTAAAAATTTCCTAAGTGCCTAAGTTTCTGCTTCCAGGCACATTTAGATGCCAATCTCCTGCCTAAGCTCCAAAACAATTCATGAACTGGGGAAGATAAGCATTTGCACACCTATCTCAAAAAACGGCCAGAGAAGGTGGTGCTCATATTATCACTTTTATCCTGTGATTAGAGCACTTAACTGGGAAGTGAGAGACCTATGTTCAATTCACCTCTCTGCCAGGGAGGATTTGAATAGCGGTCTTCCACCTCTCAGGACAGAGGTGCATTGAGATATGGGGCTCCCTCAATCTCTCCTGTAGAAGCTGACCCACTGTGGATAGAGTCACTGAAGCAGAGGAACTGAATCCTGTGCCTCCCACCTCCCAGATGGAAGGGAGACACCAGGTTAAAGAATCTCTCTCTCTCTCTCAGGATTGTGGGAGTGTTTGGGAGGGAGGCTAAGAATGGGTATGCTTTGCTGTTCTCTCTTTTTCTTTCTGTTGGGTAAATGGGGGGCTGTTTTCTGTGTGTTTAATTAGTTTTGTTGTTGTTGTTGTTGTGAATTAAGTTCAGGATTTCTGTCCCTGGGAAATAGAGACATTGGTTTGCTGTTGATTCTGAAGGTTTAACCTGTAGCTGTGGGTTATGGATTTTGCCTCCAGACTCTGCCTTTGTGGAGGATTGTATTCTACCTGTGGGGAAGGTGATTGGAGTTTAAAATGAGAGGCATGCCTCCCACATAAGCAAGGCTGTTGTGTTTGTGGCCACACTTAGCTTTGTTGAGCAGGTGGTTGTGGAAAGGACTGTTGTGCAGGGTGCTTTTGTTTCTGTAGTGCCCCTCTCAACACCTGCTATTAAAGTCACTATCTGTAGTGTTCCTCCTTTTTTAGGAAATAAGCAACTGGTGAGTTATGGTGGATCACTAGCCTTACTAGGAGGATTTCTTAGGGATTAAAAGCCCCAGAGCTTTGTCAGTCTTGTCCTTTTAGTAGGCAGGTATATATGCTATTAAACAATGCTTCCAAAATGTTAAAAGTTTGCCTGAAGCATAGGACTTGGGAGCATGACTGCAGTGTGTTTGTTGCCAGTGACGGCATGTAGACCGTTTTCACTGTGGGAGTCTGACACATTTGTTTAATCAGTGCCCTAAGAAGAGGCAGACTGCCCCCTGGGAATAGTGACCCTTTGCCTAGGAATGTGGGGGTTTGTGAGAGTAAAGCACAGGTTGGGGTGGTTGTGGCAGACACTCTCAACAGGCCCAAGATATGTCTCAGGATGTTGGTTCAGGGGGATTAGTGCCCCCTTTACATGCTGGGGAAATGGTATTACTGGTTCTCTGGCTCCTGACTCAGTGGCCTCTCAGCCTGAACCTGACTGTGACAGGGAGGCTGAGCCTATTGCTATGGAATCCACAGCCTTGGCTGAGGGTTCTGGCTTGCTGGCAAGCCCCAAAGTCAAAATGGCCACTGAAGGTGAAGGGGATGCCAGTTTCTGAGGGCAAAGCAGCTAGTTTGGTCAGTGCAGTCAGGGAGCACTCACTCTTGAGGGTGCTGCTGAGGGTGGTTCTTTGGTTGGGGGCATGGAGAACTCTCTTTGGTGGTAGTTTTGTCCCCTCAATTCCAGCAGCCCCCTCCCTCTGGCCTCTGTCAGGTTCCCCCCCTTGAGGTCGGTAGTGACTCTGAGAGCATGGGGATAACAAACTTACAGATTCCTTTACCCCTGAACCACCTGAGAGGGAGTTTACCCCAGACACTATTCATATGTTTCTGGATGAGACTACGGGGAAATGTGGAGTAGAGGTGGCAGATTAGTTTCCTGACCTTAATCTGTTTTTGTTGTCTGCTTAATATATTATGACATGTCTGTGTCTGAGTTTCAATCTGTACTGCTTCTGTTTGTCAAAAAACTGATTGTTACCCAGGGTTCCCTAAACCCAAAGCTCTTGATAACTACTCTCTGCGAGGTGGTATCAGGAAACAAACCAAGGGAGATGCAGCACCTCTATACGGCTAGCATAAATCACACAAAATCAAGTGTTTTTACTTAAAACCTTCACTTTATTAGTCTCCAGAACTCTCAGCAAAATGCTTTACTCCGATTCTCTGCTTTATTTAGTCTCAATCATATACAAACACAATCGTTATAAAGCACCCCCAAACAATAATTACCTATGGTCTGGAGGGTCTCACGTGGTCAAATGACAAGGTTCAAATGGCCAGCTATCTGCCTTCCACCAGGGATTCCAAGAGTTGTCCAGAAGATCAAATCCAAATTCCTCAGACCTGTCCCCCTTTTACGTTAGTAACTGCTACAATTACATCAACAACAACAAAAAAAATCATTAATTAAGCACTTTTAAAGCAGTTAGTTATACAGATGTGTTTTTGCAGAGTCTACAATCTCGTGGGCCCTGACCCACACAAGCACCAGAAGTCAAATATAGGTAGACTTACTATTTTTCACAGATGCTTACCCCAGTATATCAGGAAGGATGCAGTTAGGCCCACACCTTGTGATTGCTGTCCCTACTTTCTCCTGGTTTTGCTTGAGTGATGCTAAGGCCTGTACAAAGGTTTTTCAGGTGCTACTCTTGGCAATAAGCAAAATAATCGATATTCCATCCCAATAATTGGCAGTGGCTTGAGCAAAGGCAGATAAGGGGTTTATGGGGCCCAGGGCTAGAGCAATTGGGGGCCCCTCCCCACCCCTTCCACCTACAGTCCATCCCCGTCCCCCAGTGCACCTGCCAGGGAGTGGGGTCAGGATATGGGAGCTTACCCCGACCTGTCCACCCAGCGGACCTGTCTTGGAGTAGGGCAAGGCCCTGCGCCCTGACCCTGCTCCCCGGCAGGAGCACCAGGCAGGCAGAGTGGGTCAGGGTGCTGGGGTGCCCATTTTTCTGGGAGCCCCCCAATTGCACAGGGCCCCTGGTCACAAGCCCCATTGACCCAGTGGCTAATCCGCCACTGAGTTTGAGCAGCTGGCTGGTTGCTAAAAATGCCCCTCATCATGAAGACCAAAAGTGCATGTCTTTTTGACCAATGTAATTGTTGGATATAGGAGAATTTGGTGTTTTTGTTTGAAGCTTTGGTTTTTTTTCTGTATCTTTTTTTCTTATTTTTTCTGATGAGTACTGGGCTGATGGATAATTTTTTATGTGGCTTTCTGAGTGTGAATGGGTGCAGGGACATTAAAAAGTGTATGCCTCTTCTTGAGTATCTGGTGGACATTTCATTTTGGCAAGACACAGATGCAGGCAACCAAACCGACTAACTTGTGTCTGGAGAGGGGAGGCTATCCTGAGTCATGGTTCCATTGCAAGGACAGGGCTTGCAGGTCTCCTTATGGACAGGGTGAAGCTGATTCAGTGGTCGTGCAGGAAGTTGTTCCAGGCTGTTTAGTGATAGTTCAAGACATTTTTGAACAATATCTCTTTGTCTGTCTTTGTTTTTGTTTGTTTTGGGGGTATTTTTTTGTTTGTTTATAACTAATGTTTATGTTGCCCCTGTAAGGAAAGACAGTGGGGTTTTTTGAATTTTTTTTTTCCAGAGCTTAGATGCTTGTTTGACAAGTGATATTTTAATTTTGGGGGACAATTTTAATTTTACTGATAATGAAAGATTGGAGAGGAATCATTTGAAACCACATCCACTGTCTACTCAGTGACTTGCAACTTGTTTACAGGCTTCTCACCTGACTGATGTATGTTGACATTTTCACCCCTATGAGCAGCAGTACCTCTGATTGAGCGCTAGTCCCAGCATGTTCTCCATTGCATGTTTGGACCATTTTTATGTTTTTACTCATCATTTGTCTCATCTGCTTTCTAGCTGAATTGTACCTACTGGATTTCAGATCATGGTTTGGTCTTATTTGTGTTGTTTCTTCCTTCTATTCAAGACCATCATCCAGATTGTCATTTTAAAGCTCACCTTTTACAAGATATTCAGTTCTGGGACTCTGTCAATTATTTTTGTGGAGCCTGGGTTGCCTCAAAGGATATTTTCCCCTCCTTGAGGCAATGGTGGGAGGTAAGTCTACGTATTAAATATTTTGGTCAGCAGACAACTCTGCTAGAGTTAGAGTTGAGGATTATGGAACTTGAAAAAGACTTTAATGGCAGTTAGGATACTGGGTTTCATCAGAGCTTGAAATATAAAAAGCAGCTTTTATGGACCTGTTGGATAGCAAAGTTCAGGATGCACTGGCTAGGGCCCAACTTCAGGGCCTTTCTTAAATGGATGCACCTACTCAGTTTTTGTTGCAGAGCAAAAGATGATTGGTCATTTCAAGACATTTCTGGGTCAAGTGCTTTCAGATCCTCTGGGGATTAGGAATTTTGCTGTGATTTCTTTCTCAGACCTGTATACCACAGGGTCTGTATATCCAGCTCCTTGAGGCTCTTCCTACAATCTCAACATTGGATGACGACAGACTTGAACAAGAACTGACTTCTCCCCTAAATGTTTTTGATCCAAGGAATTGATAATTTGCCTGTTAAATTGTATAAGGCCTTTTGGATCCTTCTTGGAACTGAGTTGCTCCAGGTTTTTCAGGAGAGCGTCAGAGAGAAGATATTGCCACTCAGTAATCATCAAGAAGTTCTTACCCTTCTGCTTAAGAAGGAGGAGCTTGGGAAGGTGAAGAATTGAAGACTAGTGTTCCTGCTTTGCTCCAACTATAAACTTTTTTCAAAGACTCTGGCAAATAGACCGAAAACTGTGATTGGTTCAGTTGTTCACCCTGATCAGACCTATTGCATCCCCAACAGGTCCATTTTGATAACCTTTTCCTACGACGAATGTAATTTCAGCTTCAGAAATATTTGATTTGTACATTAGGTTGATTTCCCTTGATCAAGAGAAGGCTTTTCATGGCTATTTGATTCACACCCTTTGTGCTTTTGGGTTTCAGCCCAGGTTTGTCTCCTGCATTCAGTTACTGTATAATGATTTTATATATATCTGTTATGCATGTTTGAAAGCACCTTTCTGACCATTCTCTCCCTCTTCCAGCTTGTGCTGGGGTGAAAGTCTCTGCATATGCTGATAGACTCATAGACTTTAAAGTCAGAAGGGACCATTATGATAATCTAGTCTGACCTCCTGCACAACGCAGGCCACAGAATCTCACCCACCCACTCCTGTAACAAACCCCTAACCTATGCCTGAGTTATTGAAGTCCTCAAATCGTGGTTTAAAGACCTCAAGGTGCAGAGAATCCTCCAGCAAGTGACCCGTGCCCCACGCTGCGGAGGAAGGTGAAAAACCTCCTGGGCCTCTGCCAATCTGCCCTGGAGGAAAATTCCTTCCCAACCCCAAATATGGCGATCAGTTAAACCCTGAGCATGTGGGCAAGACTCACCAGCCAGCACCCAGGAAAGAATTCTCTGTAGTAACTCAGATCCCACCCCATCTAACATCCCATCACAGACCATTGGGCATATTTACCTGCTAATAATCAAAGATCAATTAATTGCCAAAATTAGGCTATCCCATCATACCATCCCCTCCATAAAGACTTATCAAGCTTAGTCTTGAAACCAGATATGTCTTTTGCCCCCACTACTCCCCTTGGAAGGCTGTTCCAGAACTTCACTCCTCTAATGGTTAGAAACCTTCGTCTAACGATCTGACTGTGTTTATTACTCATGCTTATGATGTCCAGGTTTTGACTGAATGTCAGCATTTTTTTTTTTAGCAGGCTTTCTCAGGGCACATAAATTGGGGGAAGGGCAATACTCCTGCTGGGCGCTTCAGTGATCTCCTGCCCCCTGACTTTGCTGGGGGGGCTAGTGTGGAGCCGAACTGGCATTAAGATACTGGGAATTATGCTGGGACTGGCTGATATTTTGGGTCAGTATTGGGAGGGAGATATGGAAAAGTTGGTGGGAAAGTTGCAGAGGTGGAAGTGATGTTTGCCTCAACTCTCCTTCCAAGGCTGGGTGTTAGTCATTAATAACTTAATTGCCTCTATGGTGTGCATAAGTGTATTGTTTCGGATCCCCCTCCTCTTGTTTTAGAAAAAGTTCAGAAGACTCTTTTGGACTTTTTCTGGCATGTCCATCATTGGCTGAGGCAGAATATTTTGTATCTGCCTCTTGTGGAAAGGGTATGCACTTTTCTAGTGCATACTCAAGTTATCATTGATCTTTGGAGCAGAGTCATTACTTTTCAGTTACAGTCTCTGCAGTAGCTGCTGTTTGTGGATGACCCTGTTCGTTGAAAGCCTTTGCATTTCTTCAGTGGGTAGGAGGTTTGGGTTTTAATCAGGAATGTTTTTTGTGGGACCCTGGGTGGCTCAATGTTGAGATGTTATCAAAGCCTTTTTTAACACTTGGAGGTTGTTTTTTTTTTAAGCTGAGGCTGCAGGATAGGCAGCTGGAATTCCCAGGGTTGCTTGCTGAATCCCTTGTTTATAATTCTACTGTGAGGATTCCTAGTCTTGTTTCTAGAGTCTTACCTCTTCCGATGTAGCAGCAGGTTTAACAAAACTGGTTCATTTAATTGATATTACAAATTTTACATAGGTCTCAGTGGCGATCTTGGTTGTCAAGCTTGGTTTTTGTTCCATTTGCTGATTTCTCAGTTTTTATAAGAGGTGGAATCATTCCTGCCTGAGTCAGTATTGCCAGTCTATACAGCTGCTTCTTTGAGCAAGCCTTTCCTAATTATACTAATGGTTTCTTGCCTGTTCCTCTTGCTGCGGATTGTGATGTTGCCAACTTGCTTGTCTTCAATGGGTTTTCTGAATTTACTTTTCAGAGCTTAGGTCATAAATCATTGTATGTGCTTGTATTAAAGATTTATGGTTTTTGGACACTTGTTGATTTTCCCAATATGGTATGAGAAGATAGCTTCTGGTGATGCACTCCAGCCAGTCAGCCTGGCCAATTGTATACAAGCCTCCAATTGCAAAGAGTATGGGTGAACTCCAATGGAGAATTCTTCATAGGACTAGTGCCACAAATGTGTTTGTGCATCCTTTGACTCTGTGTCATGTCCTTACTGTGACATGGAGTGTTCTCCTTTTCATGTGTTTCTAACATGTTCCAGGTTACAGCCATTATTTGTTTTATTCAGGGTATTTTTCAATTATTGCCCCTTGATTTTCCTTCTACTGTGTTTATTTTTTAATGTTAAGTATAGGTTCACAAATAGATCTGTGGTATACCTTGTAAACTTTAGTTTGGATCAAGCAAAGACAATGTAAAAGTCGACAATGTAAATTTTTTGGTACTGGAGTTGCTAATGTTCATTGGGCGGGGGGTTAGATTTTTTTTAATTGATTTTACACCTTCTTTTGGTGTTTAGATATTATACTCTCATAAGCAATTTGGATCAATGTATTCAGCAGTGAGCTGAATGCACCTTGTACTGTTTGGGATGGGAAATTATTTTGTCATCTGTAATTTATTTTCTTGTTTTCACTATGTTTGTTTACTGAATTTATTGTGTTTTAAAAGTCAAAGTCTCTCTCTCTCTTTCTTTTGCTGAGCCAATAACTCTTTGTCAAAATCTCTTTCATCATGTTTTGCTTTTCCAATGGTTTTATGCATTATTAGAAAATGTAGTATTCTCCATTTTCCAAGTTTTCTTTGCCCACTTTTGATTGATTCAAGCTAAAATAATAATCCCCTTTTCTCTTTTACTAATTATTGACCTGCTTCTAGGGCTGTAGGAATAAAACTGAAAGTTAGTGGGAGCTGGGTACTGAACTCCCCTCTATGCCTTTAAAAATGTATCTCAAAATGCTCATCAAAATTACTCCAATCTTTGGAAGCCGCCTTCAACTTGTGTGGTTGAGCATCCCTACAAAATTCCAAACCCCACCATGAAACATATCACACAATAAGTAATCCTACTCCATTCTGAGACACTGGTTGGCAGCTGGAACTAATACATTTGAGCCAATGCCATATATGGCTAAATTAGAGTTACAGTAGCTGTTGATTGAGCCCATTGTTGGTGTTTAATCATGCACCCATTGAAGTCAAGAGAGATTTTATCATTGACTACAATGGGAGCATGATACAGCAGAATATATATTTAGCCTTCCTCATTTAGATCAATGCACTGAAGTCCACAATACATGTATGGAAGGAGTTGGATTAATAAGAGAAGCAACATAGTCTATTTTATATGGCACAGGACTACAAAATGGGACCTGAGTTCTTTTCCCAGTTCTGCCACCAGTCTGAGGTATAAGTGACCCAGGGAGAAATCACGTCACCTCTTTTCCTTTCCTGCCTATTTAGATTGAAATCAATGGCATCTTACTATACGTTTGTACAGTGCCTAGCACAGTGCAGCTCCAATTTACTTTGGGGCTTCTAAGATCCAAAATCAAGAAAGCAGCATATGGATCAGATAACTGAATTTACCCCACAGACATTTTCATAGTTGTGCCAACTATAACCTCAATAGTTTCTTTGTTTTAAGAGTTTGTGCTTTTATTACACTATATACATCCAAAGAGCTAAGATTCCTCTCTTCAGTATGTCAGGAAAGGATCAATAAATGTCCACTTATACTTTATATCATTTGATACATACATAAACACTGGTATATATATATATATCTATAAATATCAGAAAAAGCAGAATTATAGGATATTATAAATGGAATTAGATTCTTATTATCTTTAGTTTTAATTCCCCAGTGATTCCTGTCTATCCCTTTGCATACAGTAGCTTTACCACATGATTCAGAATCTTTTCAACATATTCCTTGCATTAAACTACTCAAATAATACATCCTTTTCTAGTGCATGCTCAGTCTTTACTACTACAATATACCTAATCCTCAAAAATTAAGTGTAGGGAAAACCTCTAATAATAGATTTTTGATAGACCCTAAAGACCAAAACAGAATTCTTTCTATTTCTTATATAGCATGGGCTGTATTCTCTTTGATACACTTACTGTAGCATCCTGTTAATCCATTTTCACAGGACTACAAACCCACAGTCACCGTAACAATCTCATATATAAGGTGAAAATATCCTGTATATTCCTTTAATTCTGAAAGCTCCTTCTCAATAAAATAAAATAAAATACTGAAATTATTTCCCTATAGTGACTTCAGTGGGCTTCAGTACTCCACCTGAATTGAACACAACTGACATAGGAAGGCTGCAATTGGTCCACTATTGACCAACAAAGACCAGGACTTTCTAGCCATCATGCCTTAACAGAGTGCAATAGAAACCAGTAGAGAAAAGTGTTAGCAGGAACAATGTATGACCTCTAGTGAGAAACACATAAAAACAATAGAGGCAGATTTCCTGCATACTGTCATAGAATATCAGGGTTGGAAGGGACCTCCTCTAGTCCATCCCCCTGCTCAAAGCAGGGCCAATCCCCAATTAAATCATCCAACAGATTTTTTGCCCCATATACCTAAATGGCCCTATCAAGGATTGAACTCACAACCCTGGGTTTAGCAGGCCAATGCTCAAACCACTGAGCTACCCCCCATCCATCTGAGCCTGCCTGCTCAGATCTGAGTGTCAACCCACTGTTGAGTAAAGTCAGTGTTTTCGTTTGTTCACTTTAACTGAAGAAGCTAAGTGATTTACATCATTATTCTCCAGAACAGATTAGCATACACAAAACCAGAGAGCTGTTTTTACCCTAGTACTGTAATCGTACACAACTTTGCCCATCCCAGTAACCAGCTCAGATGAATACTATCCTAATGGGCATGGACATAGTACACCATCATGTTGTGAATTTCACTTGTCATTTTTTTCAGCCCAAATTAAAAGTCCTGGTCCTAACATAAAATGATTTGAAACTCAGCTATTTCAGAGACCATTCATCCTCTACAGTCTTCCAAAGCAGCTGTGTTGAGCAGCCATTGTGCAGTTGGCGAGGACAAGGTATAGTGTACTGGGTGCTGAGATAGAGCACTCTCTGCAGTTTGTCCTCAGTCCTGAAAGTCCACGCCAGAGAAAAATAAAATGAGCCTGAGCCTAACTGTTTTAGATTGAAACTTAAGAGACGTCTTTTTAGCATAAAAACGAAACTACAGTAGTAGCAACAGATCCTCAGGCCCTACATAAATCTTGGACACTGGAGAGAGGAAAACACATTTGTTTGGATTTATTATGCTTTCTTCAGACATGTCTGACTTGCACCCATTTCATTCATTCCCAAAGATTCCATTAAATTCAGTGGGTTGGAATCAGGGCTCTTAGGGTTACCTAAAACAGAGATTTAAGAATATCAATAAGCCAGCATGCAGTGAGTCCATCATTAACTCCTATTCTGATGATAAAAGGTTCCTTCCAATTTGAAATCTCTCTTCTTCAGAGAATCAAATGGGCAAGGTCAACTCTAAAATTAAGTGATGGTCCCATATGAGCTTCATGTAAAATATTGTTGAGTGGTAAGGCAAGCCTTTCACATGCAATGCACTAACAATGAAATTGTACATCAGGGCCAGCATGGGTGTTTTGCCATGGACTTCAATGCACTCAGCTAAATTATCTCACATCTATTTCTCTTATCTCAGAAAACTCACTGAGGGAAACTAGTGTCAGTGTACATATTAATCCAAACTAATAACTGATGACCCTTTTCAGCCATACATAAAATACCATTTTTATTGATAGTTTTTCTGTTGAAAATATATCTTTGTTAATCCAAATGTGATGCAATTCTTCTCCCTTATATTTAAAAGGTGGATCCATAGTTAATCTCAGACTGTATACTTCATCATTTTACCCTCTTATTATCTTGTTCTTATATTTTATCTGATAGATAATTAATGTGGATCCAGCTGTGTCCGCCAGATATATAATGATTACTCCATCCCTAGACAAATTACCCAGGGCTGTCCTTTCTATCTTTGTTAAATTAAAAATACTTTGTGTTTCTTCATCTCTAGTAATATTCTGAGATCTCTATCCATGATTTAGTTGGGGATTGGTCCTGCTTTGAGCAGGGGTTGGAATAGATGACTCCTGAGGTCCCTTCCGACCCTGATATTCTATGACCGTAGGTTACTCTGCCATGGCGATTCCAAATGGACAGTTTATTTAGTAAATCTGGCACCTTTTCCTATTCAAATTGTTCCTGAACAGACTGACTGTCTTACACATCCATTTGCTAGTTGAAACTGTTCAATGAATATGTGGGCAAATAAATGTAACCGATGTATCACTTTTATACTGTCTGCTGTATTTCTTTTTGTTATTGATATTTAAGTGAATATCACTCAGTGAATTGTCACTTGGGACCAGTTTCTGAATCCCTTATGCACATTGGCAAAAGGTTACTCAGCGGAGTATTCCCATTGAAATCAACAGGGGTAGGGACTTGGCGGATCCAACACAGTTGGGGAAGTAATATGCTTCTCGTGTGGCCACTAGTAGATTATTTCCTCTCTGGTGCAGGGAGAGAACTACACAAGGAATTGTGACTATTGAGGTATGGCAGCTATATCTCTGCCCCTTACTGAGGATAAAATGTGAAATGTCTTTCTTGCCCTTAATTAGAATGAGGGCTTGAAAAACTCACTGGGGCTTTGAGTCTCTCAGGAGGTGGTAGCACTTTAGAGAGAAATGGATACGTGATATTAGGAAATGTTAGAAGATTTTAAATCTCTTTTGGGGCTATATGGCTCTTGGAACATTACTAGAAATGATTCAACTGCTGTAAGATGTGTTGGCTGAGTACAGAGTTACATTTAATATTCTCTCCTCATAATGTATGTGTATGTGGCCTAGCTATGAAAGCTTTGATCAGATCAGTTTAATGATTGTTTAATTACCTGTGAAGCAGGGCTCTGGTGAGGTGTGTTGGAAACCCTGTCCTCATGCTGTGTCCAGCAGTTTCTCATCTCATAGGAAGTATTCTACCCTCAGTGCAGATACACTGTTGCAAGCTTCAGATTTGCCTTCTGCATTCATTTATGCAAACAGAACTCACATACAGTTGTGTTAATTATAATGGCATAAAAGGGCCCAGAGAGTCAAAGTTGTTAACATAACCGTGTCACAGTACAACACTAAACAGTTAAGATTCAGGGTTTTGAATACCAAGACCTTTGCCTGCTTAGTATAACACACAATTAAAAATCTTTTTCACCTTTTATTAAAGATACCTATAAAGGAAAAAGAGTTGAAGCATTTGAAATGTTAAGTAATAAGGTTTTCATTTTAACAATATTCCTTCCCTTTTCCTTTAGCTGTAGTTTTTAAAAAGAAAAAAAAAACTGTTTAAGAGACTCTTAGAGTATGTCTACATGGGAGCTGGAGTAATCATACCCACACTAATTCTGATCATGCTACTGCATTAAAATAAAAGTTTACCCATGGGGGTGCTAGCAGCAGGATGCTATAGTTGCCTGAGTATTGTCCCATCTGCAATCTTAGGTAAATACTTGGTCAGCTAGCTCGTCCTCCTGCTTGCACCACCACCATGGCTATGCTCAGTTTTCATGTGCTAGCTCATCAGAGCTATCATGGGTATATCTACCTGAGCTGGAAATTACACCTTCCAGCTGTCCTTTTGGGGGTGGGAAAGAGAAAAATTATTTGAGATGGCCTGGAACTTTTGATGCTGCTCTGATCATTTTTGCTAAAAGACAAACACACAAAAAGGGAGAGAAAAAGAACAACAAAGTTAGAAAATACAGCTTCTGTCTTTGATACTGACTTTCACTTGCAACCTCAGTTGTGGAGAACCACAGCCACAGCACACAGTCTTATCAGCCTCTCCAAGACCAAGAAAACTTGTACCAGCACTAGGCTGTTTAGGGCATTGTTTTTACCAACCTTTCTGTTCGCAGGCTCACAGCAGTGTTGCACAATGTGCAGTCTTACCCAGAAGATCCAGACTTTTTTACTAAACAGAATACAAAAGGAGAGGGATAGGCAAGAGAAAAATAAATTGGGGAAGGAAAAGGAAGTGAGAGGGAAGGGGGTGACAGCAGGAACTTAGGTCTCACATCCCAGGTCATGTTTGGGATTTAGTTGGAGCTGGTGGAAGTGTCAATTTCATCTGGATTCCTCTCTCTGGTCCAGTTTGGTTTGGACAATGCAGAGGTTTCTCCTGTGACACCAGGTTCCATTGTCAGAGGTGGGATGGCAACCATGACGGTGGAGCTCACTTCTTTCATTTCACCCATCTCCCAGGTAGCAGTTGTTAGTTTGATTCTCCAACTGATTTTTTTTTTTTTTAAATAAAGGATTCCAAAAGGAAGTGGCGAGTAGAATAGTCCATCCCCTCATTATTTTGTCCACCAATTAGGCCAAATTCCTGATACACTGTGATGGGGCGGACTATTTCCGGAGGCCCATTGCTGAAGGCCTTGCAGCCCTGCTGCACACATCCCAGAAAAGGGCACACATCCCAATCTGCCTAGGGTGGCTGTATGGGAAGCAGACAATCAGGGCCCAGCAGGCTAGTATAAGAACAGCTGCAGGGCCAGAGTGAAATCAGTTCCTTGCTGGAGCTCGAGGAGTGTGGCTGGTGAGAATGGCAGGCTGACAGAGCTACAGGACCCTGGACAGAGCAGTGCTGGCAGAGGCTGGGGGAACACAGAGTTCTGGGCTGGCTGTTGGGACTCAACCCAGACAAGGCCCTGAGGTAAGGGAAAAGAATGAACTGGGGCCATGGGGAAGTGGCCCAGGGAATTGTAGCAGTGTTTCAGTTTATTTAAAGGGACATGGCAGATGGCTGCTCTCTATAGGGTCCCTGGGCTGGGACCCAGAGTAGAAGGTGAACCCTGTTCCGCCCCCTTCAGCCACTGGGAAAGTGGCCTGAGAACTGAACTCTTTTAGTGGTCCAGCTGAAGAGCTGGGCCCAGAAAGGTCAGAGGGGCGAAGAGTCTCCAGGGAGGGAGCCCTAGGGGATATGGCCCCACACCAGGGCTGGAACTGCTTGAAGAGTAGGGACAATTTGAGGGAGCCCAGAAGGGGGCTGAGGGACACTTCAAACCAGGGTGATAGGCCCTGCTGGACTGATTGAGGAGCGAGCCCCAAGATAGGGCTGCAGATCAAGGGACCTTACAGAGGGCACTCGGATACCTCCAACAGGTGACCTATATTCCAAAAGAAGTTTTGATTTTTATCCTGCATACAGACTTTGTACCTCGGCCAGAAGGTTGAGTCACCAAAGACTCACCACCGAGAGGGGGAGAGAGAGAGTGCAGGAACACACACTGAGATGGGGGCACTCGTGAGAGGTGAGTGCACCCCATTACACACACCAATTTTGATTACACACACCAACCACTGATTTCCAGTCCCACACTCCTCTTGTTTACCATCTTAACACAGTCCTTCAGTTATATCCCTAGATCATTTTGTTTGGATGCATTCAGTCTGTTTTCCTTTTTTATCTTTTCCAATCTCCACTTAGTGTTCAAAGGTTATTGTGTCATTTTATGAACCTTTACGCACTTTCCCAAGTTGAGCTCACAATTGGGGTACATCCTTCATGCCCTCATTATTACAACATCAAATGTTTATAGAAAGTGAACTCTGAAGGGTGTGGGCAGTAAATTCCACACATTTTTAATTCTAGCAACTACTGCAAAAATATTTTGGGGAGTACTTGCCTCTCTAGTAGCAACTACAAGACAATGCAATGTAGAAGAATTTAAGACTTCAAAGGTTCTCCAAAGGCAACTAATAGATTCCCTAGGCCAGTGATTCTCATGTACCCCTGGGTGTACACAGAGGCCTTCTAGGAGATATACCAGCTCATCTGGATATTTGCCTAGTTTTACTACAGGCTACATAAAAAGTACTAGCAAAGTCAGTACAAACTAAAATTGCATACAGACAATGACTTGTTTATACTGCTCTATATACTGTACACTGAAATGTAGGAATGATATTCATATTCCATTTGATGTATTATTTAATTATATAGTAAAAATGAGAAAGTAAGAATTTTTTCAGTAATAGTGTGCTGTGACACTTTTTTTGTATTTTTTATGTCTGATTTAGTAAGCAAGAAGTTTTTAAGTGAGGTGAAACTTGGGGTATGGAAGACAAATCAGACTCCTGAAAGGGGTGCAGGAGTCTGGAAAGGTTGAGAGCCACTGCCCTAGGCAATTGGTTTCATGGATGAACCAAAAGAATCCAAGTTAATTGAGACATTAGCAACCCTGTTATTTACTGATATATTCTGTCCCCATAACAAAATGTCCATATGAGATTATAAAGATTGACACATTAATCCTAGCAATAATTCTTTAAAAAAAAAAACACATGCAAAAGATAAACTTTCTCATCAACATTCTTGTTATTCCAGATTTCCTTATTCTTAGTTTCTATTTCCCTATATAACCAATATCCTTCTTTCTTTTAAATATATGAAATTATTCTTCCATTTTGTAAAAGATGGTAATTTACTTAGGTCAACACCCAAAATAAAATAAATAAAAAATATTTGCAAAGTATATTGATGTCAGCTTTAATTCTGTGTGTAAAAAAAAAATGCATCTTTTCTGTAGCTAAAATTCACACTATATATATCCCTGGATAGTCTTCAATTTACAATCACTCATTGAAGGCAGGAAGAAATATGAAAAATAACATTCCAGTAGAATCTGTAAAAAATTGAGCTGCACATAAGAAGACTGTTTTGTGCACACTAATTGCTTTTTTGAATTCCAGCTTTAATCAGTGTTCATCTTTATATAACTCAAACCTCCAGCAGGGCCTTACTTTATAGAATTTCTTTATTCTGCTGGTTGGAACTTAACACTAAATGTAAATAGCTTTTATTGATTTGCTGGGAAATAGTTTTCTTTGCCTCCTTAGTGCTTCTTGAACAGCAGGAACAGAGACGCTGGTGTAAGAAACTGGATTCATGCAGCTAGTCCTGATGAGCAATGCTTTCAGGAATCATTTGCAAACTGGACAAAACAGTTTTCCTCTCAGTCTCTCAGTTCAGCTGTCACCATTCTGCAAGTTACTCATTCTCCATCTTTTTTCTAAAAGTATGGTTGTATTGACATTAATAAAAGGAGTTAATAGAGCTGGTTGGAAACAATTTTTTTCCATCACAAAATGCTGATTTGCCAATCTGAAACTTTCCATTGTATCATAGAATCACAGAATATCAGAGTTGGAAGGGACCTCAAGAGTCATCTAGTCCAACCCCCTGCTCAAAGCAGGACCAATTCCCAGCTAAATCATCCCAGCCAGGGCTTTGTCAAGCCGGGCCTCAAAAACCTCCAAGGAAGGAGACTCCACCACCTCCCTAGGTAACGCATTCCAGTGTTTCACCACCCTCCTAGTGAAATAGTTTTTCCTGATATCCAACCTGGACCTCCCCCACTGCAACTTGAGACCATTGCTCCTTGTTCTGTCATCTGCCACCCCTGAGAACAGCCGAGCTCCATCCTCTTTGGAACCCCCCTTCGGGTAGTTGAAGGCTGCTATCAAATCCCCCCTCATTCTTCTCTTCTGGAGACTAAACAATCCCAGTTCCCTCAGCCTCTCCTCATAACTCATGTGCTCCAGACCCCTAATCACTTTTGTTGCCCTCCGCTGGATATATGTTCAACATATGTTGAAACATATGTTCTTCTTCAAGTGATGGTCCCTATTGCATTCCATGCACCTGAGTCCAGAAGTGTTTCTTAGCAGTGTCTGACTTGGCATAGTGCATCTCCTCATGCTTCCAGGTGACATCCCTCCAGTTCCCTCTTTCCGCCGCATAGATTGAGTCGGAACCCCTTGTTCCTTCATGCTCTTAGTCTGCTAAGAGAGTTATTTTGTTGTACGTAGTCTGTAGATAGTTTTACAGGTAAGTTTGCATAGTGTAATTAGTTTAGTAGTTCTTTTTCCCCATTCGGAGACAGCACCCCCAGGGACTATGCACAAGATCACAGGTTTCAAAAACTGTCTCTCCTGCCTGTGTTCCTTCTCCATGAGCCACGAGTACCAGTGATGCCTCTACTGCCTGGCACACATTGCAGCATGCTGTGCCATCTGGAAGTCCTTCCCACTCAGGCCCAGGAAACCTACAAGCTCTGCCTCCACAAATACCTTATGGAGGAGGCGATGCAGCCTCTGGGCATACTCGGATCTTGGTTCAGGAGACTCCCTATACAGCTGACACTACCAGGACCTCTCCAGCACCTCACATGGCTCAGAACCAGTGGTACTGAGGGGCAAGGACAAGTCCTGGCATAAGAGCAAAAAACACTCTCATGGGCATAAGAGCAGGTCCTCACAAAGGACTGCTCACAAATCCTTTGTTTCCTTCCCCGAGTCATGCCAGGTTGGGTTAGATGTTGTGCGAATCTGGCTGGACATGCACCTAAGATGCCCTAGATGGAGGGTAAAGCCAAGTGCAAATGGGATCCAATGGTACCAATGATCATATTGGTATTCAAGTTTCCAGAACACTGACTGGTGCATGCAACACCACCTGCTCCACCAGTACCCACGCACCTGCCAGACAGGGCAGCCACACAGACACCGCCAGGTCCCTCCAGAATTTTCATGGGTGTTCCATGAACCCCTGGCCAAATGGACATATTTTTTATGGTGGAGGAGTTAAAACTTTCCTACCCACAGTTGGGCATTCTCTCAAGCCCTCAGCTCACCAATAACATCCATACACCAGAGGATGAACCCCTGCTGCTTCTACCAGATAAGCTCATCCCTTTGCCACCGCACTGCAGCCCTCCAGTACCAACAGTCCCACCATTCCTGGAACCATTCTCTGACTCCAAGGAATTCTCTGAGGTGGAACCATCATTTTCACAAGTACCATGCTGGAACCCAGACATGCAATCTAGATTGCCCTGTTCTATGAAACAATAAAAGGGGCCTGGTACCACTTGCTGTGGGGCCTGCAGCATCTGATGGACCCCTCCTTCTGGCCATACTGGGGATCCTGGGATCCATACCACAGATGCCATGCATCATCTCAGGCATCCTACAAGACATCCCCTCTACACCCACCAGCACCATTGGTGTATGAAGAAGAGGGAGATATTGAACCAGTACTGCCTGCTACACTGGTCCCAGCCGGCACATTCTTGTCCCTGGAAGAGGAAATCATCCCCCACCCACTCTCCACCAGATGATCACCAGCAATACCAGGACTTGCTTCAGAAGGTGGCTGCAGACCTGGGAATCCCATTGGAGGAGGATCAGGACCCTCAAACATCAACTGCTGGACATCCTCCAAACCCAAGTGCTGTCCAGTGTGGCTATCCGTATCAACGAGGTCATCCTGGAACAGGTTGTGTGGCACACATCGGCCTCATGGGCACCCCACCTAAGTGGGTGGAGGGATGATACTTTGTTGTAGACAAAGGGAGACTGGTCACCAAGGTGGCCCTCCAGACAGCTGTGGATGTGGCCGACATGTCCCGCTCAGTCTTTAGCTACCAGGGTAGTTATGCACAGGGATTCATGGCTACCATCTTCTAGCTTCCCCAGTCAGGTCCAAAATATAATCAAGGACCTCCCTTTGATGAGAGAAAACTCTTCAGAGAGTGCAGGGAGTCATCTGTCTTGTCATTGAAGGAGGCCAGATAGACACTATGATCCCTTGGTATATACACCCTGATCCGTAGATGCAGGCAGCAGAAACAACCCTACCACCCACAGCCACCCACACCTTACCCTGTCTACTATCAGCACCAACCAGAGCCCCCACGCTGATGACAACAGACTCAAAGGCCTAGCTTCCCTTTTTCTGCCCCAACCACCTCCTCAACCCTCTCCCAACCATGAGCCAAAGGACAATTTTGACATGCATGTTGAGACCTGTGAACCCCCCTCAATGCCACCCACAGCACCCCATGTCATCTTTGGGGGCTGTCTTACCCCATTCACCCACAACTGGGGTAAGGTCACCACAGAGAGTTGAATACTGGAGATCATCCTCCATGGATACTCCATAGAGTTCCTCTCCTTCCCACCACACCGCCCCCATCACCAACCTCCTTCCCCCGGGGTTCCCTCCAACCACTTGCTCCTCCAACAAGAAGCAGACACTCTGCTTCTCAATGGGACGATAGAGCCATCCCACCTCAGTACATGGGAAAAGGCTTCTACTCAATATATTTATAGACTCATAGACTTTAAGGTCAGAAGGGACCATTATGATCATTTAGTCTGACCTCCCGCATGATGCAGGCCACAAAGCCGTCCCAACCCTTTCCCTTGACTCTGCTGTTGAAGTCCCCAAATCCTGGTTTAGAGACTTCAAGTAGCAGAGAATCCTCCAGCTAGTGACCCCTGCCCCATGCTGCGGAGGAAGGCGAAAAACCTCCAGGGCCTCTGCCAATCTTCCCTGGAGGAAAATTCCTTCCCGACCCCAAATATGGCGATCAGTAGAACCCCGAGCATGTAGGCAAGATTCTCTAGCCAGACCCTCATTGGCCATTGATACTATTTACCAGCGATGGCACACTGTTCGTTTGACTAAAATCATGTTATCCCTTTAAACCATTCCCTCCATAAACTTATCTAGCTTAATCTTAAAACCAGACAGGTCCTTCGCCCACACCGTTTCCCTCGGAAGGCTGTTCCAATATTTCACCCCTCTGACGATCAGAAACCTTCATCTAATTTCAAGCCTAAACTTCCCCATGGCCAGTTTGTATCCATTCGTTCTCGTGTCCACATATTTCCTCATCCTAAAAAAGGGCAGAGAACATCGCCCCATTCTCGATCTTCAGTTACTGAATACATTCATCAGGAAGTCCAAATTCCATAGGGTGACACTGGCATCAATTATCCCCCTCCCTACACTGGGGAGCCTGGGTCACAGCTCTCAACATGAAAGATGATTACTTCCATGTGGACATCCACCCATTGTATCACAAGTTCCTCCGTTTCTGGGTGAGGTACCACCATGTCCAATTTCAGGTCCTCCTATTTGGCATAATGACAGTGCCAAGATTGTTCCCAAAAGTATTTGCAGTGGTAATGGCCCAGATGCAACACCTTGGCCACTCTGTATTCCCCTATCTCGATGACTGACTCCTGGTGGTGCTATCTCAATGGGAGTTGCTCTCCACGATCCACTGGCTTCATGGCCTCCTAGCATCTCTGGATATCTGTGTCAACGGGGACAAGTCAGTGACACCCACACAGACAATAAACTTAATTGGGGTGCAGCTGGACTCTCTCACAGCATCAGACCCCTTCACAGTGATAACTACCTTCATAATGAGTCTGCATCACAAACTGCACACTGTGGTTCACTGATCTCTCTGCCTCCTTGGGCATATGGCAGCCTGCACTTATGTAACGCTGCGCACACCACTCCACATGCGCTGAATACAAGCTTGGCTTTTTTCTATCTACAAACTCAACAGAGACCATGTCAACTCCCTGGCTGACAACCTCAACAGAACTTTCTCCCTCGATCACAAGTGGGTGCTGCATGATGCCATATTCAACAACCTCTTTGTGAAGTTGATCACCTCCCCACCAGTGCGATGTCTATGCTGTTCAAGGGAATTGAAAAGTTCTCCCTCTATT
Source organism: Chrysemys picta bellii (assembly GCF_011386835.1). NCBI lineage: Eukaryota > Metazoa > Chordata > Testudines > Emydidae > Chrysemys > Chrysemys picta. The sequence goes on from NC_088791.1 coordinate 60,521,775, forward strand.
ACTCCAGGCAATGTCACCCATCCAGGGAAGGAGGAGAGCCTCCGCTATGCCTTCCCCCCCCCCCATTCTCCTCCTCCCAAAAGTGCTATGCAAGATTCACCAGGACAAGGCCACTGTCATCCTCATAGTGCCTTTCTGGCCCCGGCAGTTCTGGTTCACAGACCTCGTCAGACTCTCCAACTGGTCACCATTCTGCCTCCAAACACTCCCAGATTTCTTCCCTCAATCTTGCATTAGACTCTGACATCCCAATCTGGACCCTGTTCACCTCACAGTCGGCACTTGGATGGGTGTTGTGTGTAGACCAAGTACACTCAACCTCAGTTCAGCAAATCCTCACCCAAAGCAGATGGGAATCCACCTGAGCCTGCTACCAAGCTAAATGGAGATGCTTCCTAGTGTGGGCCCATTCACTGAGCATGATGACCATTGCCATCATTCTTCATTACCGCCTCACCCTCAAGACCTTGGGCTGGCTCTCAATTCCATTTGTGTGCATTTAGCAGTGCTTAGCACTTTTCTCCCATCCATGGATGGTACATCGGTATTTACGCACCCTACCAGTTTGCGCTTCATGAAAGGATTACTCAACACTTTCCCACCAATAATGAAGCCCACACTGCCATGGGACTTTAATCTCATTCTCTCTACCTTCACAAAACCACACATTTGAACCAATGGCAACATGCTCCCTCTCCCACCTCTCAATGAAAGTGGTGTTCATTACCTCAGCCAGGCAAGTCAGTGAGCTCTCAGCCATGATGGAAGTCCCTCCCATGGTATTCCACAAGGACAAGGTGTCCTTATGTCTGCAGCCCAAATTCCTTGCTAAAGTGGTGTCTGAGTTCCACCTCAATCCATCCATCCACTTGCCTGTATTCTGCCAGAAGACACATGTCTGCCCGCTGATAAGGCCCTGCACTCCCTTGATGTTCACTGTGCACTAATGTTCTACCTCCACAGGACTCACCCATTTTGTAAATCGACTAAACTATTTGTGGCCATCACCAAACAGTCAAAGGGACAAGCCCTCTTATTCCAACAAATCTCCAAATCGGTCTCAGGGTACATCCTTGAATGCTACAAACATTCCAACCTACCGCCTCGTGCCAGGGTCACCACATATTCTACATGGGTGCAGGCTGCCTCCTTAGCCTTATTGGTGGATGTGTCCTGGCAGGACGTGTTGAGCAGTAACATGGCCCTCTGGCCACATGTTCATGACACACAATGCCATAACACAAGCAGCAGCAACAGACATGGCCTTGGGCCATGCCATCCTGCAGATTGCGGTTCCATTGGTGTCCACTGGTGCACCTACTTCCACATTGATCACTGCTTGCGTGCCACCCATGTGTGGAATACACATAGGGACCATCACTTGAATAAGAAGAGGCAGTTACTTGCATGTAATTGGAGGTTCTTTGACATGGGATCCACAATCTGTATTCCACTACCCACCCTTCTTCCCCTCTGCTTCAGACTGGACTACACAACAGTAAGGGAAACTGGAGGGGCATCAACCCGCATTACCTCTCACCCTTGGTTGGAAGCATGAGGAGACACACTACACAAGTGCAGGTCAACAGACACTGCTAAGAAACACTTCTGGACTCAGGTGGATGCACCCATGTGTGGAATACAGATAGGGACCATACATCTTGAAGAACTTCCAGTTACAGGTAAATAATCTCCTCTTTTGACAACATTCTCAGCTCCAGGATGAAAAGCTAATGACTCACCCCAGAATAGCTAATAGACTCAAGTTCAGCTCTCTGTTTTGAATCAGGCACAGCAGAGAGCTAGGTTGAAGGATTCAGACAAGGATTTGAATCTGGATTTCCCATATCATACATTAGGGCACTAACCATGGGACTATTGGTTATTCTAGCGAGGGTAGGTGGTGGTGTGGGGTCTGTCTCTTCACCAGAAAATGGAAGCATCTCAGTTTGATGCAGAATGAAAACAAAGTTCAAAACCTCAGTTTCTCACAAAACAGAATTCTTATTTTCTAGCCACCCCTCGTCAGTAATTTCCAGTCAGGCTTTAGGCCCAGCAGGATATGACCCATTTAAACTAATAGACAATTTCTTTATGGTTATGGATAAATGCAAGATATTTATGCTAATACTATTAGCAGTTACTGATTCCATGGTGATACTGACTTTTATCTGCAGACCTGGTAAGGGCAGATATTGTTCCTCTAAACTGGCTTCACTCATGCATTTCTAATGGGTTCCAGAAGATCATGATAAACAAGTGCTCCTCATCCTCAAAGATAGTCATATGTGGAGTCCTACAGGGTTTAGTGCTGTTGTTTGGTTTGTTTTGTCTTTTCTTATTCAGCATCTGTTGGGTAACTAGGAGATATCATGATACATCACTGACTACAATTCCCTCTCCATTATGTTTACACCAAAGCCCACACAATCAGCATTGAAAATGACAGCACTATAACTGAGTCTGTAGGAGCTTGGATGAAAAGCAACTTGCTCAAGATAAAATTATTAAGATAGAGGTGGTGGCTGTAGGAAGAGGAAAGCACTTCAATGAAGGGAAACACCCTCAGGTATAATCATAGCATCTATCTGTCTTCCATTGGTCAAAGTAGTGCACAGTCTTAGGGTCATGCTGAAATCATTTAACCTAAATACCCACACAAAACAATCAGAAGCACCTTCTTTCAATTACCTAAATTACACTTTTCTTTTTGACTATGAGTTTAGCCACGGTGTTCCACATTTTCATCACCTTCAGTTTGGACTACTACAGCTTTCCTCATCTTTGACTATAAGCAAAAGTCTCACAAGCTGATGCTGGTCCATCATGCAATGGCCTTTCTCCTAAGTGGGAGAGAAAGAAGACTGAACATCAGCCACTGCTCTGCACTCTTAACTGGTCCCCAGTCCTATACCAGATTCCTTTCAAGGTATTGGCCTTTATCTTTAAAACATTTAGGTGTAAGGAATTACCCTCTCTCCATGAACCAGTGAAACAACTTCAACTAATTGTCCCCTAACTATTAAATTAAACTCACAGTTCCAAGGTAAAACTCCCTGGACCTCAAGGTAGCAAGTTCTTGATGAATTTCCCTACTACCAAAGTCCAGGATAAGCCTGAGTCTTGCAACTTTCAGGCCATTATGCGAGACCAATTTCCTTGCTCAATCTTTCCCAAGTAATGGAGTTACTGACAACCTTTGCTTCAAGCTCCTAGACAAATTGCCAACATTATCCCCCTCAGTTTAGACTATTAGCTCAGCAAGATGCTAAGAGTTTAGTTAGCTTTATGGAAAAGATGTATTGTAACTTTTTAATAGTGCTTAGGAATTCTACCATGCTGATGGTCACTCTGGAGATGGATGGATATTAAAATAATGTGTACTGTCCATTTTGTAAACCTACAATATAGAAATCCTTTACGGTTTTCTCATAAGAAGGATAGTCATGTAATGGGAAATGTTTTAGGTCTCACTGGCATTTGCTTTAGATGCCATATATAGCAATAGAAATGGGTGGTAAATAGAGCTAATGCTACATTTTGACCCCTCTGAAGATGGACATTTTTCAAGATTCCCTTAGGGAACCGTGATTTGTTTTTGGCATAGCAGAGCCCAGAAAATCCACTGACTCCAGTAATGTTTGCCCTGGTGGCAATTTGTAAGTGAATAAGCCCTCTGAGACATAACTGATCTTCTAAAATGAGATAGATTTTAAAATTACAGCTGCATTTTTCTCATGTTTCTTTTTAGTTCTCTTCACTATTTCATATGCTGTATGGACACATTTTGCACGACTTGTTTTAGTATTCTTTGTTCCTGGTTCCAGTCCATGTATATAGCATCCCTTCACAGCTCTGTATCAACTCTCATAGGTAGTTTTGTTGTTTTGAGGTTTGTCCTCTGATTTTCTATGTTGCTGGTTTTGTTGTTGATGAAGTTAATAGCACTTAATTCCAATGTTCTTTATGGCCCATGTACAGTACAAGCAATGCAGGATTATGGCAATAGGGTTAGAAGGCAGCTTTCTGGGCCATCAAGTCCAGTTCCCTGCTATCCCATTTGTCAAATCCAGGCATGTAATTACATTCATAATCTTATTGTCACAAGGTGGACTGGGCCCTTTACGGGGGAACTGCTCCAGCCTTCTCTGCCCCAGGCCTCATTGACGGTCTTGATTGGGCCTGATAGAGGACAGATATGTACTATAAAGAGGGAGCTGTGGCCAGAACCTTACACTTCTGATGATTTAGCAACCTTCTAATTTCCAAGAAATTAATTCTTGGCCAGTTTATACCTATTTGTTCTTGCATTTCCTTTGTCTAAAAACGCAGTTTTCTTATCAAAAAAAGGTATCAGGTTAGTATGGAACAATCTACCTTTGGTAAACCTATGTTGCATTTTTCTCCTATTTTCTGTTACCTCTAGCTCTTTCATTATTCTTTCCTTCAAAATTTGTATTGTTGTTATTAATTTATATTACTGCAGCATCTAAGAGTCCCAGTCACAGACCAGAACCCCATTGTGCCAGGTGCTGTACAAATTCAAAACAAGAAGACAGTCAATTGTGGTCGGACTAACAATTCTGTAGTTGCCTGGATCACTTTTTTCCCTTTCTTAAATGTCGGTATTACATTTGCTATTCTCCAGTCATATAGCATGCATCATCCCTGATTTTGACAGTGTTATTAAAAATCCTTACCACTGGATTTGCAATTTCATGTTCCAGTTCTTTCAGTGTTCCGGGATGGAGATTATCCAACCCTCCCTGACTTGAGTGCACTAAACTTTGAATTTTGCTTCCACCTTGGATGTGGACACAGCCATACCATTAGCCATGTAACTGCTTTCTATTGAAATGGTTGTTGGGCCATATCTGGATTATCTTTAATCTCTGCCCCATCTCTGCTGTATCAGTATCAAACTATCCACTATTAAAAGATATCCATCTCTGTGGTAAGAGTTCATCAGGCATTCTAAACCAACACCACTCCTCCACAATTATTTTAGGAGGTAGATTATTATTATTATTTATATTTCTGTAGTGCCTAGAGGCCCTAGTCAGGGTCAGGGCAGACAAGGAATTTATTAACTTGGCACTGAGACATTAGGAGATATTTCAAGCGAAGAAGATGTTTGACAGACAGACTAAGATGAGGGATTGGGTAGAGGGTGATGGGTCAGGAGTAGAGAAATTTGAAAATCCTCAGTATAAAGATGATAGCTGAGGCCATAAGAATAGATAAGACCAGTTCGCAATAAGGTAGCAGGAGAAAATGAGGCATCCTATGGGACTCCAACTGAAAGTGTGTGAGAGAAAAGGAGGATACACCAAAATGAGACTCTGAAGAAATAACTGAAGAGATTGTAGGTGAGCCAGTAAAGAAAAGAGTTGCAAAAACCAAAGGAGGACTAGATTTCAAGGAGGGTAGGTCAGTGGTGTCAAAAGCAGCTGAGATGTCAAGGAAGATGAGGATGGAATAGAAGTCTGGAGAGATCAGACCGAGAAGAAATCATTGGAGAACTTGATAGATGTTTCAGTGGAGTACAGAAAATGCAGAAACCAGTTTGGAGAAGGTCTAGGATGGACAAGGATTCAAGGCAGTGATTGTAGATGGCACACTCAAATTGTTTGGAGAAGAAGACAGATAAGCATTAGCTGGAAAGGAAGGACACTTACAATGGGGGAGAACATGATGGGAGGACACTTGAAGAGAGAGTGAATAATTTATCTAAATAAATATATGAAAGTGAAAATAACTTATCCACTTGAAATAGATAGTGAATGTAAGAAAGCAGAATGTAATTACCTGAATTGGAACTTGAACAACATTTCCTTTGTCTCCTTCTATAGCTTTGACCTTCCTCGGGAAGGAAAGGCGGGGGGAAAGGGAGGAGGTGTTGTTTTATATATTAAAAATGTATACATTTGGGCTGAGGTTGAGATGGAAATAGGAGACAGACTTGTTAAAGGATAAGGATAAAAGGGGTAAAAACAAGGGTGATGGCATGGTAGGGGTCTACTACAGACCATCTAACCAGGAAGGAGAGGTGGATGAGGCTTTTTTTTTTTTTAACAACGAACAAAATCATCCAAAGCACAGGACTTGGTGGTGAGGGGACTTCAACTACTCAGATATCTGTTGGGAAAATAACACAGCAGGGCACAGACTATCCAACAAGTTTTTGGAATGTATTGGAGACCATTTTTTTTTATTTTAGAAGGTGGGGAAAGCTACTAGGGGAGAGGCTGTTCTAGATTTGATTTTGACAAACAGGGAGGAACTCTGAGAATCTGAAAGTGGAAGGGAGCTTGGGTGAAAGTGATCATGAAATTATACAGTTTATGATTCTAAGGAATTGTAGGAGGGAGAGTAGCAAAATAAAGACAATGGATTTCAAGAAGGCAGACTTTAGCAAATTCAGGGAATTCGTAGATAAGATCCCATGGAAAGCAAGTCAGAGGGGGAAAACAATTGAAGACAGTTGGCAGTTTTTCAAAGAGATATTATTAAAGGCACAAGAGCAAACTATCCCACTGTGTAGAAAAGATAGGAAGTATGGCAAGAGACCATCCTGGCTTAATCAGGAGATCTTCAATGATCTAAAAATCAAGAGTCCTACAAAAAGTGGAAACTAGGTCAAATTACAAAAGATTAATATAAACAAATAACAGAAGTATGTAGGGACAAAAGTAGAAAAGCCAAGGCACAAAACTAGATCAAACTAGCAACAGACATAAAGGATAACAAGAAAACATTCTACAAATACATTAGAAGCAAGAGGAAGACCGACAGGGTAGGCCCATTACTCAGTGAAGGAAGAGAGGGAAAAATAACAGAAAATGTGGAAATGGCAGAAGTGCTAAATAATTTTTGTTCCAGTTTTCACCAAGAAGGTTGGTGATTGGACATCTAACATAGTGAATGTCAGTGAAAATGAGGCAGGATCAGAGGCTAAAATAGGAATAGAACAAGTTAAAATTACTGAGACAAATTAGAAGTCTTCAAGTCACTAGGGCCTGATGAAATGCATTCTAGAACACTCAAGGAGCTGACTGAGGGGATATCTGAGCATTAGTATAGTAATTATCTTTGCAAAGTCGTGGAAGACAGGAGAGATTTCAGAAGACTGGAAAAGGGAAAATATAGTGTCAATCTATAAAAAGGGAAATAAGGACAACCTGGAGAATTACAGACCAGTCAGCTTAACTTCTGTACCTGGAAAGATAATGGAGAAAATAATTAAGCAATCAATTTGCAAATATCTAGAAGATGATAAGGTGATAAGTAACCATTAGCATGGATCTGTCAAGAACAAATTGTGTCAAACCAAACAAGCTTTCTTTGACTGAGTAACAAGACTTATGGATGGGGGGGAAGTGGCAGACGTGGTATATCTTGACTTTAGTAAAGCTTTTGATACTGTCTCGCATGACCTTCTCATAAACAAACTAGGCAAATGCAACCTAGATGAAGTTAGTATAAGGTGGGTGCAAAACTGGTGGGAAAACCATTCCCAGAGAGTAGTTCCCAGTGGTTCACAGTCATGCTGGAAGGGCATAATGAGTGGAGTCCCACAGGGATCAGTTTCAGGTCTGGTTCTGTTCAATATCTTCATCTTCAAAGAGGGGCAGCACGTAATTCACAGCCCAGGGTGAGTAGGGGCTAAGGCAAGTTTAAACCACCTTATGCCCTCCTGATCCTGGGCTGCTTTGCCCCCCCATGGAACTCAGACAGTCTTGGGGGCCTAAGTTACAGCTGCTTCATCAATATCTTCATCAATGATTTAGATTATGGCATAGAGAGTATACTTATAAAGTTTGCAGACGATACCGAACTGGGAGGGGTTGCAAGTGCTTTGGAGGATAGGATTAAAATTCAAAATCATCTGGACAAACTGCAGAAATGGTCTGAATAGGATGAAATTCAATAAGGATAAATGCAAAGTACTCCATTTAGGAAAGAACAATCAGTTGTGCACATACAAAATGGCAAATGACTGCCTAGGAAGGAGTACTCCAGAAAGGAATCTGGGGGTCATAGTGGACCACAAGCTAAATATGAGTCAACGGTGTAACACTGTTGGAAAGAAAAGTGAACATCATTCTGGGATGTATAAGCAGGAGTGCTGTAAGTAAGACACAAGAAGGAATTTTTCTGCTCTACTGGAATATTGTGTCCAGTTCTGGGCGCCACATTTCAGGAAAGATGTGGACAAATTGGAGAAAGTCCAGAGAAGAGCAACATAAACTATTAAAGGTCTAGAAAACATGATTTATGAGGGAAGATTGAAAAAAATAGGTTTGTTTAGTTTGGAAAAGAGAAGACTGAGAGGGATAACAGTTTTCAAGTACATAAAAGGTTGTTACAAGGAGGAGGCAGAAGAATTGTTCTTCTTAACCACTGAGGATAGGAGAAGAAGCAATGGGCTTAAATTGCAGCAACAGAGGTTTAGACTGGATATTAGGAAAAGCTTCCTAATTGTCTGGGTAGAAGCACTGCAATAAATTGCCTAGGGAGGTTGTGGAATCTACATCATTTGAGATTTTTAAGAGCAGGTTAGACAAACACCTCTCAGGAATGGTCTAATACTTAGTCCTGAAGTGAGTGCAGGGGACTGGACTAGATGACCTCTCAAGGATGCTTCCATCCTATGATTCCTAAATGCCAAGCTCAACCACTCTTCAAAATCCACCCTTCCTTCTTTCTTTTATATTCCCTGTATGATTGTCAACCTAATTTATCTCCCACTCATAATATTAAAATATATTTAAAAGCAGCTTTATTTACGTATTATATCTAACCCTCAGCACCTTGATGCTGAACAATTACTGGCTAATTTGTTCAAAGATTTATTTATTTGAAAAATTCAGGTCTGTGGGGAAAGCAAGCATCAACTATTTGATGTTGGTCAATAGGCTACAGCTGCATTTTGTTGTATTTTGGCAGCCATCCATAGAGTTAACCATGATGTCCTGTTGACCCTGTGTTGAGATTATGAGATACTACATTACTTGGATTTAAATCCTGTTTGGGCAAGACAGTTTCCAATTTATGCAAATTTTTAATTCTGTTTCCACAGCTGTTGACTAGCTGCCCTCCAAGGCCCATATCCTGAGTCAATTTATTATGTTCCATTTCCTCTTGGCTCTTTTATTTAGTGCCATGGAGTGGGTTTTGCTTCTAAGCCAACATTCCAAAAAATATTTTAAACTTCTTACTAGAACCCAGAAGATTTATTCTTCATCCTACTGGCCTCTGAATATCCCACCATGGCAGACACTCAGATGTTTTCAGCACCATTTCAAACCCATCTCTAATTACAATAGTAATACAGTGGTGTCATACCATTCAATAGACACAGTGGTTACCATTAAAATTCAACATTAACTATTACCAGACAGTTGCATATGAGATTATCACAATTTTCTCCTGTACTTAGTAGCAGAGATCTCTGCTGTATGGTAACAGTTGGCAAGGGTTGACTTTTTAACAACTATTGTTGTATAGATGGAATTAAATCTAGCTAATTTGTGACCCATGCAATCTGATCCAAGGTAAGAGGTGAAATACCAGCATAACTGTTTATTCTGCCAAGAAGTCTGCTGCAATTACAATTTACAAAGCAATGGTTTCTGTAAGAATTTTATGCGTTTATTTATTTTAGATTACACAGATATACACGAAGTACAAAAGATGGCTATATTCTATTTGGCAGCTTTGCCAACTCATTCTGGGATCTGAAGGTTAAATTGCATTCAGTGTGGCTTGCACTTCACCAAAATCAATATAGCTTTTGCAATTGGAATTCATTTAACAATTCTCTTGATGTTGCATGAGCCAGAATCTAACTCAGCCTGTGATAGCTCCTATTGGCACTGTAGGACTAACACTACTGGAATGTAATAACTTATTTTTATCACTAAAACTAGTTATATGACTTGGAACACTTACAGTGAGCAGATCTGTTGAATAACAAGGTGTTACATTCACGCCAGTCTGACTTCAGTGGGACCTATCCACATGCTTCCCTGAATAGGGATGGACTTAAGAACATGTTTTAAAAAATGACCACATGCTTGACTGTCTCTCTGAATTTAGGCCTTCATCAGTCACTTACATCTAATTATTTATATTTGACATCTGCTATATAATTGTATTATTTCACATTATTGGTGTGTGAAGTAAGGAATATAGAAGTTTAACAAAAGATTTTGTATACCAAATGTATTCTTTTCTAGGTACAGTCTCTAATATAGTTGCCTAACTGTACTCCTAGTTCCCTGGGGGAACTGTGGTGAATTAAGTATTGTAAGCTTGTTGTTCCACACTTGCCAGAGTGAGCACATCAGGTCTGCTGTAAAAAGTGACTGCAAAAATCTTTTAAGGAGAAACAATGGCCAAAGGAATATAAGACACTTTCCAGTTCCTTTAATCAAATTTAAAATATGAATGATTTCTATAAAACACCTCCTATATGATGTGGAAATATGAGATGATGCAGTAATGTTATCAGCCTGATGACATGCATCACGAGACAAGGTGATGTTTTGTGCTTCTCCTTCAAATAGGGGCAGCACAGAATTCACAGCCCAGGGTGAGTGGGGGCTAAGGCAAGTTTAACCCACCTTATGCCCTCCTGATCCTGGGCTGCTTTGCCCCCGATGGAACTCAGACAGCCTTGGGGGCCTAAGTTACAGCCGCCTCCCCAAGCTCCCCTATGGGCCACAGCACTGCCCAGAACTTCCACATCCCTGCATGATGCACGCACTGCCGGACATATCCCTCTTGTCCCCATTCCTTTCTCATTCCATCCCTAGCACATCCCCTGGGCCAAGGGTTGTGAAGGGGTCCTTGGAAGGCAGCCTGATAGTTGTTTCTTCAGTGCCTGCACCAAGGAAATCCTCCCTTGTCTGGCCAGGGAGCTTGTAGGTCACCATTGTGCCATTCCAGCTCTTACTTGTGCAAAGGGGCCAGAGTGGGGGTGAGGTTTCACCCAAGAAACTGACATCTGTGGCCAGAGATACCAGGAGACTTCCACTGTTCTCTTTTTAAAATATGTTCTATGGTTTTGTACATTTTATGTTTACTTGTTTCCTCCCCCCACTAAATAAAAGTTAATTCTCCTGCTGCTCTGGTGCCTCTGGTTTCAGTTCTGATCTTTCTATCTTCAGGCCTGATTCTACAAGTTGCACTGCACACTGACTTCAAATGGAGTTCAGGGCTTCCAGCACCCCCACTGGATCAGAGAGCTAGCTAAATGTCAGCTGTGTATCCTTTTGAAATTAGGCAGGTTCTAAGAGTTACACAGCTTCTCACTTCTTGAATTATTGACTCAATTTCATTGTTTAAATAGTATGATCCCCCCCTCGCCTTGATAGTCAGCTAAAAGGCAATACACAGAATCTAAACACTTGAGTTTTTCTGTAGCTGTTACTCCAGTAAAAGGGAGGAAAGTTCAGATATTGACTTGAGCAGAAATTACTGAAACCATTAGTAGTAACAATTTAATATCATGATACCACAGTCCCTTTATGACACACGACTTTCAAATAAACAAATATTGCATATTTAAATTATAGTAATTAGAGGGTGGGTAAAATAACTTATTCTTTCAAATCTTGTGTGTGCATTATATATAGTTGGGATTTTTTTGTTTTGTTTTTATTACAGAACACTAAGTGTGCATACCACAAAGTAGTGTTGCTCCTACAAATCTAAATGTCATTTACACTCACAATTAACAGTGCCCTGCAAAATTGTATATTGTTTTTAAAGATTGGCTCGAAGACCATAATAGAGTATTACACAAAATATGCTAGTATTATTTACACCACCACATCATTACAGGAGAACTGATGCCATATAAACTTCAAGCCATCTTAACACCTGTAATTCACATCAGACAGATCACAATGGAATTATCTATTTGGTATGTATTAACACTAATTACTAAATTAATTTGATGTATAAAGCTTTACTGTTGCAGAAGGATTCTAAAGCCTATAATGCATTGGTTTATGGCATACAGTAAATAGGAAAAATATTAGATTTCCTCTATTGCTTTTTCAGGGGTATCTTATATTGATCTGAGGGAGGGAAATGGAAGTAAATAGTTCTGCATTAAGTGGCTGTAAATATATTACACACACATAAAACAAACTTGGAACAGCCATCTCTCATCAGCCACCCTATGCTTACAATCCTACCAATTTTATAAAGAATACAAGAGTGTATGGCAGCTAGAGAGCCTTCATTACCATAGAATTGTGGTGACAAATTATACACACTTGGCAGAATCACAAGTGAGCTATGCAAATCCCTCCAGACAAGTGGCAATAAAATCTTTATAGCACCCTATGTCCGCATATATTTGGTGTGTTTTTTTTTTAATGTAGTTGTCGTATTTTGTTCAGCTTGTCCTTTTACCTAGACTGCCTCCGCTTTTTCCCTTTTGAACTATATTAATTACTGTTGCTTTGATTCAGAAAGCACTTAAGCACATGAATTCAGTGGGCCTGAGTTAAGTTCAGGCTTATCTTTCATATTTAAGTGTTTTACTTTGAGGGCCCAAGAAAATTAAAGTACCTGCTATGGACAAAGTGATGTCCACATTTACTGGATAAAGTTCATTTTTGTAATAGTTCCACAAATTCATACAAATTTAAGATTTTAGGCCATCTAGTGCATCTCTCCTCAAGAAATTTTACAGTGACTAGTGATCTATACTGAACAAACCTTGATTGCTTTCATTAGTACATACAGTATATGTTTCAACCATGTACAATAAGTGGGATCATATAATCAGTAGTTATTGATTCTTATCTAGACTTTTTTTTTTTTTGGTTGGTAAAGCTTTCCTTTTTTGTGTGAGTTTCCCTTGGGTGTCTTTTGCAAAATGTTTCAGCAATGACTCTTGGAGTAATGACAGCTGCTGTGGTCTACTATCTGCCATAATATGATAGTAATTTGACCTGATAAGCATATAAATTATTAATTGATTCAGCACCAGTTATCAAGCAAATGACACTAGTAGTCTATGGCATGGACAATTACTGGATAACTGAGCAAAGTACGAGCAAAGATTACCAAATTAATTAAAGTGAGAATTATCACCTTTTCTATCGATATAAAGTTTTAGAGCTGAGAAAATAATGGAAAAATATTTAACTGTAGAAGAAAGTTGCATCTTGACAATATACATAACCTCTGTGGCTTATCTAATCAGCCACATAGCACACATTCTGTAACTAGAGGCATGTAACTAACCAACAGAGTGTGTCTGTGAATTGAGAGTGTTACAATACAACTCAAAATTTGCACTGTGTTGCTGGTTACATAAGCCATCCAACTGAGAGAGAAAAATGATTAGTTCGCTAAGCAACACAGTGTGACTATTTGCAATTACCTGTTTGTAAGCAGTCTGAAACCAAAAATATTAAATGAGGAAATGTGTAGATAATTCGGAACAAATACTTTCAAGACTTTTTTGAACTGTTAATCTTTCTGTGATATGTTTGAAGTTCACTGGATGAATCCTCTGTGAATTATTTGCTCAGCTCTAGTTTCAGGTAAAAATACTGGCCAATGTTTTACATTTAGATTTTTAGGCTCTTTTCAAAATCTCACATAAGGGAGTAATGTACTAACATATCATACAATGGTATTTAGGTGCCTAATTCTCTTAGGCTCCCTTGAAAAATCTCACCCTTAAATTCTTTCCTTGGCATCTAAACAAGTGACATAACCTTTAAACATGCTGTGCTCCTTAAAGTTAATGGACTTCTGGGTGTTCAGCACGTTTGAAAATCAGGCCATTTGTTTAGATGTCTAAAAGTCTATATTTGGCTCTCATTTTTAGAAGTATTTACCGTTATGTAATATATTTACTCCTGAATAAAATGCATCAATATATCTAATAATTGAGCACCAGTCATGGCTGTGAAACACTTAGAACTTATTCTCAGCAGATAATGATATTTGTGGGTAGTACACTAGAAGAAAAACATTGACTCAGCTTCTACCCGAACTCTAATTTTGGAAATGTATCATCAACTTGGGTACCTAATTTAAGAGGCCTATATTTTGGGGTACTCAAACACTGATCTGTGTATGCAAATGTAACCCGCACACCTCCTAGGTGTGATATTCTGTACCATCTAGTGGCACCGAGACCACTTAGAGAAAGAGATTAATGAGTTTGCTCTACAGCCATAGCTAATAGTCAGTTGTTTTTTTAGCTCATGCAGTAGAGGCTCATGCACTAAGCTCCCGAGGTCCCAGGTTCAATCCTGCACAACTGACGACTGGGGTCTGTCGGTATTACACAAACAACAGTTGGAGGCAAACATTGAGTTGTCAGACATCTAAGTGTTCAATTAGCATGCACTACCATACCATATTTGTGAAAGAAATCAAAGGTTTGGAGCGCACAAAATATGTCCAAAATTGGCCTCCCAAAGCTGTAGGCTGATTTCAAAATGTAACCCTATGAATACATATGCAGTGCAAACTCAAACAAGCTGCAAACAAATGTATTTGAATGTGCTTTGAGGACTAAGGCTTAGTCTACGCTACCACTTATGTCAGTATAACTTATGTCACTCAGGGGTGTGAATAAGCCACCCCCTGAGCTACGTAAGTTACATCAACCTAAACGCCAGTGTGGACAGCGCTGTATCGGTGGGAGAACCTTTCCCGCCGACATAGCTAGCTCTTCTCACAGAGGTGATTTTATTATGCTGATGGGAAAGCTCTCTCTCATCTACACAGAGCATCTTCACTGGATGTGCTGTAACAGGGCAGCTGCGTTGGTGCAGCTGCACCGCTATAGCACTTCCAGTGTAGACTAGCCCTTAGTGTGCTTGACCCAATGCAACATTTCTTTGTTGTAAGCTCTTTAGGCCAGGAGAAGCTTCTTTCTATCCCTACATATAGCCCTTATCACAATGTGGCCATGATCTTGGTTCACAGTACTACTGTAATACTAAAAATACTATTTTTTTTTCTAAATCTTCCTATAGTCCCTGGCATAGGATTCTACAGGTTAGTTCAAAAACATCTTCTAGAAAGGATTTGTTCTTCATTAAATTCTCTAGTGCCTTCAGTGGATTTGTGCCAACTGACAGTAATAAAGAATTTGGCCCTATAGGTTTTTGGTTTAATTTCTGTAGAAATCCATTTTGTTTAGGTAGACCCATATTGGTTTAATTCCTAATAAATCCCTAGGAACTTTCCATAAGCAAATGGCATTAATTAGCAAATCTGTTTTCAGTCTCAATAGAGACACCAAGCACTGATGAGCATGGAGACTGAATTATCTTCTCTTCCCTAGGTTGGAGAAACATTGAGGTAATGCAGACAAGCTTTCACTCACGCTATCCAAGCCATTTCTGCCTGGCTTCAGTAAATAGTGGATTTTAGTTACCAAATAATTTTAAATCCAGCATCTATTATTAACCTAAAAAACAAGCTGTTAAATATAAAAATCAAACACACATACACTTCTTTGTAAAACAGAAGTGCGTCAAACTGGAAATTTTTCTAGCAACAATGAGTTGCCTATCATCTGTGTGAGGGAGGCTTGGATACTGTAAGATGATTTACAGTCTGTTTTTAGTTTTCAGTGCAGCATAACCACATCTTTTCGAACAAGCTGTTGTTATACGTTTGGGTAACTATTGCTTGAACCAAATTACTTCTGTGAATTAGCAAGAACCAATGATACATAAAAGCTGATTTTCCTCCCTCGTGCTGTGCATGAAGCATAATGAATATCAATTCTCAAAAGGCTTCACAGCTCTAAGATGAAACAAAGCTGAAAGAAATGACAATAGGGGGCATGACAGATTGGACTGACACATGTAGTTCCTTAGACCCATACAGGGTATCCTGTATACATCCATAGTGACACAGCTGAACCTCTGCGTTATCTCATACGTTACATAATAGTTAGTTCAGACAAGCTGCCAAACCTGCAGCTGCAGGGGAATGTGTTTCAGAAGGGGACCCTCTCACTAAGGATATGCTGCCGTGAGTTGCATATGCTATGGTGTGCTATGAAGTAGTGCAGAGGTTTTCAAACCATGGTCCGCGAGCTCCATTCAGGTGGTCCATGGATAGTTCCCTCTAAGGTGCGCACCTGGTGGCCACACACAACCGAATGAAGGGCCACCCATCTAATTAGTGGAGCCACTGATTAGGTGCCTGGACCCTGGAGAAGGCACACATGTATGGTGAGGTGGTGGTCTTTGGGGGAATAGGGGTAGATGGGAGGGGACAGTGGGGTGAGAAGAGGGGGTGGGGGAATTTGGGATGTGCAGGGCTCCGGCGACTTTCCCCAGCTCCAGGGCTGCGACTGCCAGGGAGAGACAGCCCTCCTTCCCAGCCTCAGCTCTGTGGCTGCTGTGGTGGGCTAGAGACCCCCCTCCTTCCCAGCACCAGCTCTGGGGCTGCTGCTGCAGGGGAGAGAGGGCAGATCCATTGCATTAGAAAGGTAAGACTACTGATATTAAAATATGAATTGTGTGCTATTTATAGAAAAAAAGTTAATTATTATTATTATTATTTTATATAGTGCTTTTATCCAAAGCACTTTACAATAGTTAGCTAACGGTACAAATAACATTTGGAAATATCATTAAGTGGTCTGCCGAGACCCTCAGCAATTTTCAAGTGGTCCGTGAAAAAAAAAGTTTGAGAACCACTGAGTAGTGCACTTGCTGCTGTATCAGCAGCATGTCTCTTTATGTCTACCTTAGCTAGGACAAATTAAAGTATTGATATGTCCCCTTTGTAACAAGAAACCTTCATCTACCCTTCACTAAACACTAAAACTAGATTTGAACACATTGCCAGTTGCTCACAACCTCTTCCACCTAGAGAAGACTGCACCCATTCATTCGCAGCTGGCATGATAAAGTTACATGTAGGGAGGTGTTAATTACTGAATCTTGGGCTTTGCATCCAACAATAGGTGACCCAAATGAAAGACTTTGCAGGAGACCCCAATTTTGTCTTATCTGGTTCTGACAAGGAATTGTAAGTAGCTATTGGCATTTGAAGCATTAAAACTGATAGTTTACTAACAACCACTATATTTTGACTTTTGCACAAAGGCACAAATGAGCTGTTCTTTATAGAAAATGTTGTTTTTTAATTTAGATGGAAGGGAGAAGTTAATAAGAATAGAACAGTCAAAAACCTTCCTACAACCCAACCAACCAAAACAAAACATCCACACATTATTTATAGTTTGTCCATTTGTCACTGATCTGAAACCCAGATAATTTTTAAGTAGTATACTCCAAGTACAAGCCCAGGAGTAAAAAATGCAAAGGCACCTAAGTGATTTTGGCACTTAAGGGCCTGTCTACACATGGACACTCAGGAAAGTTAATCTGAGTCACCAAATAGTGTGAATTTAAAGTGGATTAGTTAACTACATTAAACCTTTGTGTGGACACTCTTATTCAGAATTCAAGTGTCCACTTTAGTGAATTAAATTAAACTGAATTAAGGCCACTTTAATTCTGAATGAGAATGTCCCTGTGCAGATAACCCCAAGTTACTTTTGAAAATCAGATATAGGCATTTAGGAACCTAAAGGCTTCTCTACACTTAAAACGCTGCAGCTGCAGTTCTGCAGATAAGCTTCAGTGAAGACACTACCTAAACTGATGGGAGGGATTCTCCCATCGGCATAGGCACTCCACCTCTCTGAGAGGTGGTATGGCCCATGCCTAGTGTGGGCTCAGGGAAGAATGCCAAATTCAGAACAAACTGATAAAAACAGGGCAGTTACACCCCAAAACTGGTGGTTATTCTAACATTAGAGTTCACCAAGCCAGAGTCCTCTCTCACCACACTAATTAACAAGAAGCTAAAATCACAGTCCCCTTAGGCAATCCAGCCCCTATCACCACCCAAACATCTTGTCTTTATGATGAGAGGTTACTGAAAACCAGATTCATCATACATAAGGTTCTTCTAATCCCAATAGATCAGCCACTCTCCCAGGTCAATATGTATACTTTAGATCTTACAAAATACCATGCTGTAGCTAATTCCTTTAGTAACTAAAAGCTAAAGGTTTATTAATATAAAAGAAAAGAAGAGCGTTATTAAATGATTAAGAACTCATATACATTACAATTGATGTTTAGAGTTTGCAGGTCAAGATAATAGCAGTGATGTTAAATCTGCTGACTTGCAATAAATCTCTCTGGTTCAGCCATTAGATTGGAGTCATGGGTCCATTGTTCAAAGTTCTTCTTTGTTAGAAATCATGTCCAGAGGTGTAGAGCAGGAATGAAGACAAAGCAGTGATGTCACACCTTGCAATTTATATCTCAGCCCATGTGAACTGGAAAGTTACTGACCAATATCTGGTTCAGGGTCACATGAGTATGGAAAGTTACTGGTAAAAGATGGAGTCTTAGATCATATGTCCTTATCACGTCTTGCTGAGTCAGAAAGCGTTCCCTGAGTACATGCTCTTTGAAGAGTTTTTGGGAGGGTCCCTGGAATAGTTGATTGTCCCTAATGGGCCATCAAGCTGGCTGACTAGTGTTGATGCAAATCTGTCTGGGGGTGTCACCCAGGAATACAACACGTTTGAGATACAAATACATAGCAAATATTTATAACTTCAGATACAAAGATGATACATGCATGTTAACAGGATTATCGTACTTAGCAGTCTATAACGTTTTCATTGATACATTACATGACATACTTTGTACAAGATTTATTGTAACAGTGGTGACTGTATCAGTGTAGCTAGTTAACTTCCTTTCTATACAGCATCACAGGTGGTAGCTAGGTCAAAGGGAGAATTCTCCCGTTGACCTATTACTGTCTACTCGGGGGGGGGGGGGGGGTTAGGATGATTTAACTGCATCGCTCAGGGGTGTGGATTTTTTACACCCCTGAGTTACATAGTAACACTGACCTAATTTCCTAGTGTATATCAGTCTCATTCAGAGTCAATGGGACTCAGGATCCTAAGACATTTAGGTACCTTTGAAAATTTTACCCCACATCTCCAAACTTGAATAGGAAAAAGTAGCTTAATTCTTTTACAACAGCAAATACCCTGAATAGCTTAAATGCTCTTTTATCTGTAATATGCACTATTCAGTTGAGGACATTCACTCATTCATAAACTTCAAGTTTCATGTGGAGACTGACTGACTGACTCCTGTGCTCTTGTAAGCTCTGCAAGTCAGGCACTCCCTCTTCAGTTAGTTCATCTCCACTCACTGTTTACACTGGATTCACTCTCACAACCTGTCTGAAATCATCCACAAGGATTGTTACAGATTAAATAATAGATTTATTTCTCACATTAGCAGTACAGCTGTTACACAACAGTTGTAAAGAATCTTCTCGCGCTGTTGAAACTCCATGATGGGATCTTCAAAAAGTTAAGTGTGGTTAGTCTAAAAGTAGCTCTAATACCTGCTGGTCTTGCAAGGTATAACAGGTCCCTCAGGGCAGAGCTAATTCACTGTAATGGTGATTTCTGCAGGACTTCATAACCTTCTGGTAAGGCAGGAGAAGACCGCACTCATTTTGACCTGACTGATCTGATCACCATGCCAGATCAGTCTATCGTGTTCAGTATCCTACATCTAGAGAGTTCAGTACATGCAAGAATGACAGGCCAGTGGTTAAGATGCTATTCTAGGACTTGAAAGCTGGGTTTGAACTTGGGAGATCTGGGCTCGATTCCTGGCTCTGCCATAGTCTCCTGGTGTGATCTTCATACAGTCACTTACTTTTTCTGTGCCTCAGTTCACTATCTGGAAAATAGGGACAGTAGTACATACCTATCTTACAGGAGTGTTGTGAGGATAAATAACTTAAAGATTGTAAAGCACTCATTTATACCAATGGGAGTGCCATATAAGTCCCTTAGGTAGGTAGAGGCTTCAGAGGAAGGATTTAAAAAGAAAATATAATTCACCCAGAAAATTTTGCAATGCTGTGTATGATGACAGAGGAGGGTGATGAAGATACAAAGAAGATGGACCTCTCCTATCCCATGACGGTGGGCCTGGCTTCCCACTCTGAATATTATGACCTGGCATGTGGGGTCACAGCATCACTCAGGTTTGCCCAGCTGCCCCTCTGTTGTGATGGAGGGGCCAGTGGGCCAAATTTGTATGAGTGAAATTGTGACCTGGCTCAGAGGTTTGCAGCACCACTTGCTTTGGGGGCATTCTCAAACTGCTCCTTTTACCCCCTGGGTGGCTCTTCCCTAAATTTATGCTCATGGCTCACTCTGTCTTGTAAGGGAGTCAGGTAAGTAGGCTGTGGCAGGCCTTCTGTTGTCTAGCAATGGTCTGCCATGGAGAGAGAACAAGCCTAGGATCCTGCCCTTAAATAAGGTTTCTGTCCCCTCTGTCATGTGATCAGATGTCCCTAGGGGGGTGCGGGGCCCGAATCCATCATGTCTGGGATCGACCCATCACTTCCCAGACCAACCATGCCCGCGGGGCCCCCAAAGCTTGGTCACCCTGGTTTGCCATACCCAACTTCAATACCTCAGTCAGGTGGTTAGCCAAGAAATCTCAGCACCCTCAGAGTCCAAGCTGATAAAAAACAGTTTCCTTCAGTCCAAGTACTCTGTAGGAAATCCATTGTTCTAGGTGTGGACTTCTTTGGCTGGAAGACAGTCACAGTCGATACTCTTGTGTTTGCCCCTTAGGGAGATGTCACACATTACAATAAACTGCCTTTGGCCTGTTCTTGACATCTCTAGGCAGTTACAGTTACACACTCAATATGTGGTAACAATGTCAGTTAAAAGTAACAATTTGATACAGACATGATACCAATCTGTCACAATTATTTACTCAGATTCAGAGATTGTGGGTCAAATCCAGTTTTATAGTAGCTAAAAAAAGCGTACTACTGGATTTAGGTTTCTATGAAAGAGAATTACTGGATAGTCAGAGGATTTTTTTCTCATGGAAACACAATCATTATGCAGTTTTTTCATCTTAATATAGAGTGAAAAACCAGTTCCTTGAACAGAGATCCATCAGATCTTCTTTTAGACCAGTGGTTCCCAAACTGGGGTTCGTGAACCCCTGGGGGTTCACGAAATGTTACAGGGGGTTCTTGGGAAATTTAAACTTCAAGACTCCTTATACGAAATAGAAACCGAGGTGGATATTTTTTGCTGTTTTTAAAATTAAATAGGCTGCTAGCATTGTTTTTAAATTATTATGAAGAACAAGTTTAAGCTTTGTTTGTTTGCCTGGACGGCTCAAGACCTGAATGCTTGTGTAGGAGGAACTCTGAGTTGGCTTCTTTAACACCTTCATGCTGTTTCACATCTGATACTCCTTGATGAAACATAGAAGCCAGAGGCACCAGTATGGGGGGGCAACGAGGGTCACATGCCGCCCCCGTGTCGGCACGCCCCCCCCCCACGGGTCCCTCCCCTTTTTTTCCGGCGGCACCCATGGGCCCCCTCACTTTTCAGGCAGTGCCTCCCAGGCCTTGGGGTGCATGGGGGCTTTGCCCCTGTACCCCTTTTTTCTACTGGAGCCTCTGATAGGAGCCATGTCTTATAACAGGCTTAATCAAAAGTGATACAAGCTACAAAAGTGAGATCTTGGAAGAGTGTTGCCATTTTCATAATGTAATAAAAATACTTAATAAATATTTGTAAACAAAATATTTAATAAATATATAATAATTAATAAATAGTGTGTAATAAGCATGTCATAAAAACAAAGTTTATATTTCCAAGCTCACTGCTTTTATAATTTATGCTGAGGTAAGGGAGAAAATCTCTGGAAATGTTCATTTTTAGGAGGAGGTTCACAAGACTTGACATTTTAGTGAAAGGGGTTCATGGGTTGTTAAAGTTTGGGAACCATTGTTTTAGACTAAGGCCTTTGTTTCAGACCCTCAGCTGGTATAATCAGGCATGACTCCATTGCTTTTTAAGCTCTGAAAGCAGTGGTGTCTAGATTGTGCAACTCTTGCTTGCTCAGGTGAACCTTTACACAGCTAATCCCACTAAAATCACACTTAGTGTGAACAATCTGTCAGCAGTATTAATAAGTTCTCCTTGGTCATTCTACCAGTCATGATGGGCTTGGGTCTGAATCCAAGGTGATGAGATTAGATTTTTTTCCCCCACTACTTCTAAATTTTTGTTTTCTGAATGCACCAAGTTTTATGAAGTGGTAAGGTGTATTCTCCGTCTTGAGTACAGATTAATAGATTATAGCTCCAGTTGTTCAGACAGGCATCCCAAATGTAGTCAACCTTCACTCAGACATATCTTCATAATAATACCAAGCCTGATTCCGCCAGCCTTACTCATGCTGAAGAGTACCTTCCTCTGCAAGTATGGCAGAATATGGCCTGAAGTGACTCATTATCTTGTCTCTCACATCACAGACAAAATACACTTACTTCTCCAGAAGGTGTAAACACCTTTGTCCAAAGTAATGAGATTTCCAAGTCCCTGTTCTCCAAAGCCAGTCTCTGGCATGGAAGTATACAACAGTGATGTCACCCTACTACCTAGCTAAGAATTTCTATATATTGTCCTTTCACTCTATGCCAGGGTTAGGAAATTCCATTATTTCCTTCAGGAAATCTTTTAAAGCCCTTCTTGTAAGTGGTGCATTGTACTATGCAAGAGGCAGATCTCCAAGGGAAAGATAAAACTTCTCTATTTGGACTTCTAACAAAGCCTGGGAGCCAGCATTCTCACAAAGAAATGTAATCATGAGGCATATCAGTTCCAGCTGTAATGAACACCTGAGACCTTTAAATCCTATGGAATGAAAATGGTTATTTGCCTCCTCCTGTAACAATGTGAAAAAATGGGGCTGTCTCTTGGTGCGCTAACTTTAATTTGATTCCTCCTTAAGCATACTAATCCATACGAAAATAGTTCTAGTCTTCAGCCTTCCCCCCCCCCCCCCCCCCGCTCCCTCCCACACACACTTCCTGGATACATGAGTATCCAAAGTAGCCATAGCTGATTATTAAAGGATTACTTTAATTTCCTTTAGTCTATGAACACCATATCTATTCATGCAGGCTGCTATTAAAGTGACACATTATGCTGGGTTTGGGGGTTAAGATACTTCTTTTCACTGCAGGCAAAATTGTAACGATTCTTTACAGGCACAGTATGATTCTCACTTCATTCACTACCATAGTATTGAATAACGATCCAGTATTTTTTCCTTCCACTTATCTGTTTGCCCTAGTTCTGTCACTGACCATAAAAGACAATATAAGAAAGTGGGACTTGTTATTGGTAAATGTATAGTGAAAATTGATTTTTGTTCCCATCTTGAATATAGTAACTTCAAGTGCATGAACAAGCAAAAGACGCAGAATAGTTTATACTTTTGTCTTTGAGATTTCAGATTAGCTTTAATACTCTTTCAGTACTGGATATAGAGGAAGAAAATAAGGAAATTTACTAACTAAGAAAGAAGTCTTCACCTTGTTAGCCATTCCCCAATTACTGGCATACAGAAATGTGAGAATTGTCATCCATTAGCTCTCTCCATGAATACTTCCATTTTAACATCTAGAAAGAGAACTAGAAGCACATTAGAGAGGGAGTGTGACCTGAGCGCAGGACTGGGAGACAAGAATTCATGTATTAATCCCAGTTGTGACTCCATATATGACCTCTCTTGGAGTTTCCAATCTGTAAAAAATGAGATAATACCAATTTAATTAATATATTTTTACAGCATTCATCAGTCAGGGTAGTGTGCATAGCTGACTGCACTCCTAAGTGTATTTCTGAGGATTTGTTAATAGCTGGAAAGCATTTTGAAGACTAAGGGGAAGGGATAAAACACACGGGCAGACTATTTGAAGTACTGGTGCAGGCAGATCTGGGCCCACCCAAAACTAAAGAAGGGTGACTAGATAGCAAGTCAGAAAAACTGGGACACTTTTTTTTCCAGGGGTTATAGTTGCATATATAAAACAGAGCCCAAAATATTAGAACGGTCCCAATAATATTGGGATGTCTGGTTACCCTAATCTGAAGCCCCTCCCCCTCAATTCAGAGATACAGAGGTGGACACCAAGCAGAGAGCCCATGACAGCGCCCACTGCTCCTCAAAGGTGTCCCAGGAGTTCATGGGCACCGCCCAGAGGAACTCTGCTTGGAGGCTGAACAAGGGAATTGAAATAGGCCCCATAGCCACAGAGTACCCCTATCCAACTTTCTTCTCCTGGTGTGATGGATGGCAATCTTGGCCAGCACCCAGAGGTGGCTGAGGAGGAGTGGGGGCCATGGATGGGGTGTGCCAGGATCAGGAGGTGCAGGCAAAAGTGCAGCCAGAACCTCAGTAAGCAATTTTGAAGGGGGGCTACAACCTGACACACTCTACATAGATGTGCACTAGAATCGCCCTCTTGCTGCAAAAGGGACAAGTGTCGGGGGAGTTCATGAACCTCACCAGGTGCATGTCCGTGATCATGGTTCTGTGAAGGAATTGGCAACTAATATCCCTGGTGGGTCATGGAACCATAGTGGGTACTCACTGAGCCATCGGGGTTCCTTGACCTCCTTAGGTGGCAGCAGGTCAACACACTTGGTGTTGGAGCAGGACACGAGGATGGATTGTGCGAAGCATGAGTGCGTATAGATGTTTTCTGAGAGCAGTTTGGAGGCAGACGAGCTGGGTAGCATGCAGTCAGCTTGGGGCTGAGGCCCGATGACAAGTTCTAGAGGGCCAAGGACCAATACCATCCTGCATAACCCACTCAAGGAAAGCAAGAGAAGCAGGAGGCAAGACTGCCCTCACCTCCTGGAGCACACAACGTGGTTCAAGCAGGGTGGACAGACCCATGCACCGGCCAAGCTTCTTCTTCTTTCATATGGCATTTGAAAAGAAACGGGCTGGGATTAAAATTGAATCTTGATATTTGAAAGCCATTCTAATGCTTCTGGGGTAGGTAGGTGGATCCCCCTTGTGTCACCACTGTGAGCATGAATGGGCACTTGCTTATGATGTGTCACATGGTTTGTACCTCACCACAGTCACAATTTGGTGATTCTTTGGTTTTCCATTTGTGGAGGAGATATCCACACCATCTGTCCAGCTGAATGCAGCTGAGTGCCTATAGGGAAGACAGAATCCTGGGACTTGTTTTGTTGAATCTTCAATTAGGTCTTTGTTTAGGACATTACAAGCTGTCCACAATTTGAGTCAGTGAATGCCGGCGTCCTTTCCTCTGACCTGTAGCATTGACACGTTGATCCAGAAAGGCTTCCTGGATTTGAGTTGAGAGAGTGGCAGTGAATTGAGGTCTTGGTGTATCGGCAGGTCCAGAGCAGCCAGGATCTTGTTGTACTCCGAGACTACAGCAGCATCTCACCTGGTGTTGGTTCGAGCAATGCCCACAAAAACTGGTAGCCACAGTATTAGTGTTGATTTGAGAGAACCACTAACAGTCCTGATCATGGCACTGATTTCAGTGTCAATGAGATTCGTGTGGGAGCTGTTCCACCAAACTGAAACGCAATACTCTGCTGTTAGCAAGGCCAGGGCTTGTACTGACATTTGAAGCATGCATGCATCACTTCCCTAGGATGAGCCAGTGAACTTCTGGATGATGTTAACCCTTGTATTTATTTTCCTTTTGGTGTTGTCAAGGTGTTGGTGATAGCTCAGCATCTGATCTAGGGTAATTCCAAGCCTGCCACTTTCCTAGGTTTAGTGTTAAAAAGACTCTTGACCTCCATGGATTGTAGTCATGTAAAAGAGGTGGATCACAAAAGTCTACTTGCAGTGGCACTTTGGCCTCAGGATTATTCAAGGGAAAGGGAGAGATGAGGGTTTTTGAAGCACTGGGTTTCAGATGCCAAGCTTTTAAATATGCCTCCAGTGCCCAGAGATTATGACCTTTTCTGTGGCCGTCAGAGAGGACACTTGTGTTGCTAGTGCATGGTCATTTGCATAGATGAATTTACAGGATGATGTGACTGGAAAGTTGCTGGTGTGGAGATTAAACAGTGCAAGTGCTGAAACGGATCCTTGTGGGAGGCCATTGTTCAATCTCCATAATTTGATGGCACGTTCATCAAGGTGTATGATGAATCTTCTGTTACTCAGTATCTTGATAATGAGTCTGATTGTTGATTGGCATGGGAAAGCTCATCATAAGACCTTTGCACCATACAGTGTTGTATGTAGAAGAAAGATCAATGAATGCAATGGATGTTTTTAATTTTCACTGGTAGCCAGATTCTATGTAGCTGGTTAAGGCCAGCACCCGGTCACAGCAGTTGTGACCAGTTCTAAATCCAGCCTGATCTTTGGGGACCAGTTGCTCCACTATTGGCTGTAACCTTTGAAGTAGGAGCTGCTCAAAGAGTTTATAACAACTGCTAAGGATGGATATGGGCCAGTAGGTTTTTGGGTCAGTGGCCTCTTTTCCAGGCTTCAAAGTGGCTATGATCTAAGCTAACTTCCATTCTTTTGGTATTATGCCAGAAGAGTGGATGTTGCTGAAGAAATCTACCAGTGACCTTCTTGCCTTTGTACCAAGGTTCTTCAGGAATTCTGTCCATTCCTGCTGATTTCCTAGGCTTAGTGTTGGAGAGACCCTTGTCCACTTCATCTACTGT
Source organism: Chrysemys picta bellii (assembly GCF_011386835.1). Taxonomy (NCBI): domain Eukaryota; kingdom Metazoa; phylum Chordata; order Testudines; family Emydidae; genus Chrysemys; species Chrysemys picta. Next base: position 60,548,416 of record NC_088791.1, read on the forward strand.
GTAGGGGAAGAAAGGGGTGAAGACAAGTGGCATTGATTTAATGCATGGTGGAGTTGTTTGTGGACTTGCCATCTGATGTTTTTATCCATAAGCACGTGGGAGTTGGCAACTAACCATGTGGAGACAGCATCTGCACTGACTTGAGGTGGTTTGTAGGCTGCTGGAACTGCACTACCTAAAAGACAGAGGAGTTTCCAGGCTTTGTGATTTGATCTTGTAAAATCAAGTGCAGTGCCTCACTCTTTTCTGTCCAGCAAGGAGTGAATGCTTTTATGAAGCCCTTTGCAATACTTGAATTGGTGGCCGATAGTAGTAGGCCTACAAAGCAGTGGTAATGAGCCAGATATGGTATCTGATTTACTGAGCCCTCTACAATTACTGAATAACAGGACCAGTCAGTTGCAGTTTTGGGTGGGATCAAATGAGTGAAACTTGTAGGCCTATGCAAATCACAACTGGGCAGTGTTGGCTGTTGGTACAACTTAGGGAAGCTAAGTTGGGAACTAGGAGGGAATTGGCTAGAGCCTCTCTATTGTTAGTTCATGAATGGCTGGAAGAAGCACTCATGTAACTCAGCTGGGTGTGTCCCTACCTATGGATATCTGTGTGAGTGCAGTATCTACCAGAGGTTTGTAGCTTGTCACAGCATCACAGAGTGAGAGAGGGAGCCCAGGTTGGTGGACAGAGGGCTCAGCAGTACCCTAGTTCCAGGTTGCACCACGGAAAACCTCTCACACTCCCAAACTAGCTAAATTAGGATTTACACACACATACTCCTTGGCATGAAAATGTCTGTACCATCACTCTGCCCATACCCACTCAGTCAAACTTCATATATTAAGTGGAGCAAATTGCCTTGCATATGTCCTTAACACTTGTGTGAATTTCAGCTTTTGGGGCTCATTTCATGCCAAAAGATATATATATATATTTGTTTAAACCAAATTATAGTAATTTTCAGCATTTCATATATGAAGATTTCTCCTATGTTGTCCTATTAGCGATTTTTGCCCTCAGATTACATAAATAAATAATTAAATTAAATAAACATAAATCTACTGAAGCTAGAAACTTCAGAGAAGGCTTGCTTTGTAGATCTCATTGATGCCTGAGAATCAGACCAAGTTTGAAGAAAAATGATTTAATTTTTTAAATGATAAGGGTTCAAAATCTTCATGATGAAGTGTACTAGAATTTTTCTTTTCATTTTTTATTACATTTTTAAGGTTGTCCCAGTCCTGGAATTACTTCTCTTTTCTTAATTCTTATAAATTCAGAAATTATCAACTGATTTTCTTCAAATATAGTCTGATTGTTAGGACTCAATCGCATCTACAAAACAAGCCAGAACTAAAGAAAATTGGTTCATTAGTTTTAAAGATATGAACATTTGAAGTTGGCAAATTAATCCTTAAATGGGACAGCCCTAGAATTCCAGAAAGGTACATAATTAGAGATTTTTGTGTTTGTAATGGCCCATAGTTCAGGTTCTGTAAAATTCTGGGATGACCTAGACTACTGAGGGGGACATCAAGCCCAGAAGCTCTGGATCAATGAAATTACAATTCCTGAAAGTTATATAGCTTAGAGTTGTTTTCTTTTAATTTTTCCTTTTTCATATGTGTTGACAAATTATATATAAAGACATGAAGAGAGGCCACATTTTAGGACCAATGCACAAGGAAGCATAATTAAGGATAAGTTTAATATCTTTGGGTAAGTCTTCACTACTGGCTGGATTGGTGGGCAGCGATCGATCCAGCAGGGATCAATTAATCGCGTCTAGCATAGATGTGATAAATCGAACCCCGAGCACTCTCCCATCGACTCCTGTACTCCAGCTCAGCAAGAGGCGCAATCAGAGTCGACGGTGGAGTGGCAGCAGTCGACTCACATAGTGAAGCCGATCTAAGTACGTCGACTTCAGCTACGTTATTCATGTAGCTGAAGTTGCGTAACTTAGATCGATTCCTCCCCCCGCACCGCCCCCAGTGTAGACCAGGCCTATGTATGGTGGGGTACTCATAACAGGTAGTCTTATTATAGGAGTATATATATATATATATATATATATATACCTTGAGTTTCCTGCACATATTCTTTTTTTAATCTGTCAGAACATTTGTTACCTCAAAAACAAAATGAAACCTGCAAAATGAAAAGAAAAATCAATCTTTTTATTTAGGAACAAATTAAATTCCCCCCGAAAGTAATGATTTTTACCTTAAAGCTGTGATAACTATCTTGTCACAGTGTCAGGTTTCTCACCTTCTTATCTTACAACTGTTAACCTTAATAATCCCCTCACTTTCCAACCATTCCCGACTTATGCCTCTTTAAGCACTTCAGTTAAGCTTGATTGTTTACTTACATTTGGCCTCTAATAGAGTCAGTGTCACTTTGAAGATTGTAAATGGATTTTACTGAAGAATCAAGTTCTTCAGATACTCTCGGACTAATAGTTTTTCCTGTAATTGATATCTTTGTTAGATGAATTTTTGGTGTTTTTTGTTGCTCCTACTCAATAATTCTAAGTAATGCACAACTCAGTACTGTACTGGCAGGTAAATGAATAGTTTTGGACAGTTTTATCTAAAAATGTATCCACAAAGCTTATAAATGGTGAACCGAAATTGTTATGCACTTATTTCAGGGAGGATCATGCCTTACAAACCTTTAAGCAGAATTACCAACAAAATATTTTAACCATATATTCTGGTCTGATATTGGTTAAATTCCACATGATTTCCCAGTTCTTTTAGACCTTATTAAAGGCTTCCTAGTACTGGTCAAGATTTCCGTTCTACATCCCCTGAAGTTCTTGTTATTTACAAATCCATTCTAGGTGTGACATAAAGGAAGTAAAGTGTTAGGTTTCTAATAATTTAATATTAAAGGGCCTGGTCCTGCTATGAGATCCATGTCAGTACATGAGTTCATTTATTGTAGAATTCAGGCCAAAGATGTATCTTATATTTATGTAACACATTTCATCCTGAATAATCTCATAACACTTTATGAAATATTTGTAATCACTTCACTCATTGCTGAAATAAATTAAATAGTACAGAGGAAGAAAAAAGGCTTAGTCACAAAATATTTTATAGTTTCATTTGTTCTTTGATTGGAATCTGGAGTTCTTTTATTATAAATCTTTAACATACACCACAGATCAGGTATCTGTTTCTCTTGCATTTCCTTTCCTGCATTTAAAAAAAAAACTTGAGGTTATGTGATGTCTAACCTATGGCCACTGCTCTGTATGATGAAAGTACAGAGCTAATTTCAGAAGGACATTCATTCCTGCAGGCAGTGGCTCTATAGCACAAGTATTGTGCTTATCACACTTCCAGAATCCCTCTCAACAATTGTAAGAAGAAGATCTCCATTTAGGATGTTCTCTTTATTTGGTATAGAAAAGCAGTTGTTTTTATAACAATACTTTTCATGTAAATAAACACCTGTGACTGAGATCATCCTCGACTCAAGGGATTGCCGCCATCGCCTTTCCATGTGAAGGATGAGGACCAAATATTTTCCTTTCATGAGGTGCTAAAAAGGAAAGTATGTTTAAAAGTAGGTCTGTGAGTGAAAACTGTTAGATTTGGATGGGCCTGTAACATTACCAAACATTTTGGCTTTGCCTCCTCTGAACCAGCGTGCTGTGGTATTCTTTTTTAGGCGCTGGATTTGTGTACAACATACCGCTAAATATGGAAGGGTTAGAAGTATGTAAAAGAGTTCTCCATTCTCTGTTGAAGAGCGTACTAGACTAATGCAATGCTTTTGATTCCAGAGAAGTCAGGCAGTGGAGCTATAGTTTACATATTGATTGACTGATTAATTGAGTGAAGTGATTGAGTAAACAATGATAGGTCAGATTTATTTCAGTCTACTTACATGAGCAGAATTTGACTCATTACCTAATTAATGTAATTATGTTGAATAAGTAGTAGTTTATATTAGTTCAGCATATACTGAGAAGACATTAAAATATGTATTTTTAGTTTTAGGCCAAACACCAAAAACGTATTAATTCTTTATCTAAATCAGATATTCATTAATAACTCTCTAGTTTTGAGAAAATGTAAAAATCATTTTGAATTTTTTTATTATTATTTACTTGTTCGTTAATATCCAGCTCCTCCCTAGGTAAGCAGGTCTGACATCTTACATATTCCAAGCCCAGGATAAAACTTTATGTTTGGAGTGAAAACAAAATAAAAATATGAACTCTATCAAGGCAAAGTAATAAATTATTTTTATGCCTCAGTTTAGTAGCAAGTTAGTCTGTTTGACTAAATTGTTCAATCATTCTTTAGAACAATCTAGAATTGAGCCTGTTTCTTCTGCCTAAAACAAGTAGTCCATTTTAATTAACTCAGTGTGCAAAAGTCTTTGGTATTTGTGGAAACTGGGCACACAGCCAATCCTCAAAGCACCTCTGATCAATTTGCCTGGAAAGAAGTAAAGAAAAGGAAGATATTTGCCTAGAGAGCTTTAGACTGATAGCCTGAAATCTCAACTGCTAGGAATAAAAATTAAGTGCATAGTCCTGTGTTCCTTACTTATATGAGTAGCCCCATTTACTTCAGTGGAACTACGCACCACAGTAAAGGTTGGACAGTTACTCCTTACATTTTCACATAAATTCTTTGCTTAACAAAAATGATGGCACATCTTTTAAAAATTCCTATTTTTGTTGAACTCAGTATATTTTCAATGCAAAGGAGTAATAAAAACTATGGTATTTAAAATCTGTTTTATTGTGTTGTATTCCCATGTAAATAGCATCTCCAAAGGTTTAATGGAATAATTTCTGAGGTGAGTGTGGAAAAAGCTGACAGGAATTTTATTCTATATTTTTGGAATAACACCGTGAGACATCATTAAGGTGGTAGAAGATGTACATTAAATTTTCAAAGAACCAGCATCTTTTATTCTTTTCTTGAATATGAAATACTGAATCCGCTGTATGTGCAACCTTTCTGCTACATCTATTATAAAGCGGCATGTGTATGAATGATAAACCAGCATGTGTGTGAATATAGGTAATTTATTTTACAATTGACTAAACCTAGGAATAGCAAGGTAACCTTTTAAAATTTTCAGTGAAAGTTTCTAAAAAAAATGATGTATTTTATCTAACTATTCAACTACTCAAATTTAGCCCACTACATTGTGTTAAAGTCTAAGAAAAGAAAGTTTATTTGTCCTCCTCAAAAACAGGGAAGAAGCCAGTGGGCTAAAAATATGCTGTGCACTGAACATTTGTTGTATAATTCAAACCTATTTTAAACTGAGTAATTAAAACTATTCTGTTTTTTTAAAAAGGATAAAGAATTGTTCTTAGTTATGATTAAATAGGAATTTTATAGTGCATTTCTAGGTATTAAAGGACATTTTAAAACAAAAGTAAAACTAGGTTAGTCAAGTTAATTTGAACCAATGGAACTTTTGTCATTGATTTCAAGGGGAGGAGTATCAGGTCCTATACCCCAAATGTGTAAATATTTTATCTTGATTTTGTAAAATCACATTAGATAAAGAGGATTTTTATCACTTTACAGATAGGTGAGAAATGTGAAAATATTAGGCCCTATAGTGAGCTCTGCAAAAGAAGACTCTCACACCCAACTCCAGTGGGGCTTCTTATTGGCAGAAGGGTTCACCTCTAAGCGCTCACTGCAGGATTGGGCCCTTATTTTTCACTTCAGAAGATTTGCAAGGTGAAATCTGATCTCCCAGTGAGTGTTCTCATGCTGAAATTTCACTGTTTTCACACTTCTGACAGCTTCCATGAGCAGTAGTGAAATTTCTCTCAAAATCTTCTATTTCTCCTTCACTTGGCTGAAAAATGAAATAAGGTTTGGGCCTGGTAGCTGTTGCAAAGCTTGTAGGTTTGAGCCCAAACACAAATGAACCTTTCTCTCTCTTGTGATCTTGTAACCACTGACCTCCTTCAATCCATACCCTCCCCATTGTTTGTTACCAGAATCTTTTGTTCTTTTCTTGAATTGGAAGTACTGAACCTTTATTATGTGCAACCTTTCTACTACTTCTGTTATAAAGAAGCATAAGTTTCATCAAGTTTAAATGTATGTTGTATGCTCTCAGGGTCATGGACTTTGTATCTCCACACATCTCTGTGAAAGACATAGCACACCAGTGGGTGCCATAAAATAGTAAATAGTAAGTAAAAAGTGTCTTACAGTTCCAGTATCTGTTCCCTAGTCTGAGAATGAGTTCTGCTACAACTTCCAACACTACACAGCTGACAGTATGAGATAGGTAACATAACTCATGCCCAGGCAAATCCCTTAGTATGTAGCAGAATTCATGCTCACAAACTACTTATTACTATTATTATTTATTTGTTAATTGTAGTGCCTTGGAGCCCCAATCATGGATCAGGACCCTATTGTTCTGGATGCTGAATAAACACAGAACAAAATGACGGTTCCCGCCGCCAAAAACTTACTCTTCAGAGAGAGTGAGCTTAAGGCTCAAGGTGTATCTGGATATGTTGGTGCTATGGACTCATCCAAGTTCCTTGTACAAGATGGTAACAGAGTTCCATTTGAATCAGCGTGTTGTTCTGCCAACACAAGACCATCTCAAGGAGGTCCTTCTCCATAAGCTCAACCTAAGGGATATACTTGCAGTGAAAAGTCCACTGCTCTTTGTTTCACTTGACTCCAATCCCCTGGCCAATGCCATCACTAAGAAGACCACATCAGGTAGCCTTGATCAATACATTTGCAGAGTAGCAGCAGAGCAAGGTGTGATTGCTCAACAAGACGAGGAAAAGGAAATTCCTCAGCAGGGGATTGACTTGGATGTGGGGAGCAATTGGGTGACAGAGAGCAGGGCAGAGAGCCTCGCTGGGACTTCTAATCACTGCAATCGTCCTCCTGTTCCCACCCCCTGCTGATCAATTTCCTTTTCCTCGTCTTGTTGAGCATCTTGCTATTCTGCTACTCTGCTTAGTAGCTTCCCCTCCTGTTCCTTGTACTCTTTTAAAAGTCTCCCCTTCCTATCTTCATCCTTCTTATCTTCATCTTCTCTCATACATGGTGATTGTGCCAGGAGCCCCCAGCTCCACAGCATCACCAGGGTCTAGATTCTTCCTCTCCCTCTGCATCTCCCAGTGCATCTCATCATAGTCTATTAGTTTGAAAGTTCTCCAGGTCAGGGAAATTGAAATTGTCTAGAAATTTGTGTGTGGTACAGCTCCAAGTGCATTCCCTGTGACTGCTTATTTTCGATGTAGGAAAATTCCTTCCAGGAAAAACAAGCAAAGATAACAGGTACAATCATTACAATCCCATTAAGCAGAGTTCAAAAGGCGGGAGGGGAAACAGCCCTCTCATTATCCATATTACAAGTTTCTTCTCAGTCTCTTCTTCTAAGCAAATACAAGTTGCAATAGGCAGCTCAGGAATTAGCAATATGACATAAAGGAAATGGTCCTGGCAATGGCATTATTTCTCTTCTCCCATATCTTCCCGCCAAAAAGGCTAAGAGAAGAAGCAGACCCAGCAGCTATAGTATACCTATTAGGTTCTCAGACCTCTGTGATTATGACTATCCTGGATTGTTTACAAGCAGCACTACTCACATAAGGGAGCCCTAGTAATAATAGGCTCTGCCAGTGATACTGTTTCTTCTTCCCCTATTATTAAGCCTAAATGTATGCCACTTCCATATATGGTGCATTCAGCTTTTCCTGTCTTCGGAAGTGACATATATATATATATATATAATAACTATAATAATAAAAAAGGGTGGACCCTGACAGGGAGATCAGTTAGTTGTGAGTCTGCTGAACTCTTGGCTAATTCTGAAAACTTTGATTCACCAAGAGCTTTAAAACAACTTTTGAGTATTAATAGTTGGAAGAGGAATATTGTGGAACCTGACTGACTGTGTCACTGCTAGGCTTTTACTATCCATTCTATGTCTCAGACAATCATAACAGAGTTACATAATCAACTGTCAAACCTTTTACTGCCCCTCACTCTTGATGTCCTGGGTAATCAATGATTCCTCACACAGAGTTCACCAAACGTCCTTCTAAAATACCACTCACAGGGCTCAAGGGAGACAATGAAAGGGTAACAAAGTAAATTTTTCAAGTGGCAAATAGGAAGTCACACTGCAATGCCCGTAATGTACTATTCTGTAACTTTCCTTATGGAGCTTCCATAGATTATATAAAAGAAAATCACTTTTCTGCACTTTTAAAAAAAATAATCATATACAATTTATAAATTATAGTCCCAATCTTGCATCTGAAGAAGTGAGGTTCTTACCCACGAAACCTTATGCTCCCAATACTTCTGTTAGTCTTAAAGGTGCCACAGGACCCTCTGTTGCTTTTTAAAGATTCAAGACGAACACAGTCCCAGCATAGTATTCTATGAAATGGTTACAATCAAAGCTATAGTAAACATATCATTCTCTGTTGAAATCTGCAGGACTTTGGAGTGGATTCTACATTAAATGTTCATAGATCCCTTTTGCTTTTATCTCCATTAAATTCTATAGATCCAGTCATTGTCTATTTTTTTTTGTTTCCTCAACCTCTGCCTACCAGAGGGAAGCTGAATTTTAAACTTTACAGAAGTCTCTTCTGTATACATGAAATGTATTCTCCTTTGAAGAAAACTCTGAGATACGGTACTTTCTATGAAACTTGATGACTGGGATATGAAAGTGACAAATTTGGGGGAAGGAAAAAAATTGTGAGACAGTTGACTGGGCAGAGGTTAGTTTAATAATGCACTGAAAAATGTTTGGCTTTAGAGGGGCATCTGCAAATAATAGTGAACAAAGTAGTGCCCAGAACCTCTAAGTTAATGACTTCCATGCTCACATGGACATGTGAGCAATGATGCACACATTCTTGTGCAACTCTTAAAAATCATTATGGTCGATAATTCGTTATATATCAAATGATACTAGTGGACAGTCTTCAGCAGGAAAAGAAGGAGAAATATCCTATAACTCTGGGTATTTGGGGCTTAGCTGGAGGAGAGAGGCAGACTGCTGAATTTTGCTTATGAACAGCAGGAGACCCTGTATACGGGAAAGTGTATTCTTTCTTCTATTGCCTGATTTAAACCCAATCAATTGGAGCAGACTAAAAGAGGTTACTGAAACCTGAGAATCTTTCCACCAGTGGAGATGTTGAAGCAGATGTCTTGTACCAGCAAAGTTATATGTTAATTTTACTAAAAAAATCTGCTTCTTTTAGAAGGCTGCAGAGTAAAAAAAATAGTTTTTAATGGTCCTCTCTCATAATATCTATAAGAGTGTTTCCTATACAAAGACAAGGCCTTCTTGCAGTTTCAGGAATTATGCATCCAAAGAAGTGGGCTGTAGCCCACAAAAGCTTATGCTCTAATAAATTTGTTAATCTCTAAGGTGCCATAAGTACTCCTGTTCTTTTTGCGGATACAGACTAACACAGCTGCTACTCTGAAACCTGTACATAGTCTTCAGTTGTTCCTGATTTATTTCTATCTGTCTAGGTTTTATATGTCACATTTCAGAATGATATCCGAGTGATAGAGCAGGCAAAAGGACCCAAGGATTGTGGCAACATTCTATACAGGCAAATTAATTCTCAGCCCTAAATGTGATGATCCATTCATTCTTTTGCTTTAACTCAGGAATAATCATGGTGGAGTATGTAGGGCCTGATTTCAGTCAGAGATACTTCTTGAATCTCCTTCTAAAGCCAATAGAATATGTGTATGCAGAAAGTATCTGAGAGCAGAATTGAGTCTATAATTCCAATTAGCTTCAGCGATACCATTTCTACCGATATATAATTATAATATTATGAGGTAATGACTGTCCATTTCTCCATCTTCAATCTCAGGAATGTAAATTCTGCAAGTCCCTTATAGGAAGACAACACATGCACATGCATGCACACACAAACACGCAATACCTACAAGGCAAGTATTCATTATTTTGTTTACAGTTTCCTAGTTTGTGCAGAATAGAAGATTAAACATCTTTTTCCAACTCGACCCAGCTCCTATTCCCCAAGATTTGAAGATATGTAAATCATTGTGGGGAGTCTGCCACCTGCGCCCTTAACAACTTATATCTTCTCCTTGGTCTTTGGGCCTTCCCTTTTGTGCACCTGACTAAGTGACACACATCCTAGGAAAGGAAACCTCAATGCATGTCCCTTTGACTGAGACCTCAAAGGGCTGTTAACTCTCCAGACAATTTGATTACTTATTACTTCTTTTTATACGCTGAGGGATTTTGCTCTCTTTGGGATGGTCAGTGAAAAATTCCTAACCAACAGTCCATGGATCAAATAGTCAATTACAAAGGACAATTTATTAAAAAAGAAAATGAAAATGTTAGTAAAACAACATAAACTGTTTGGATAACATATCTACATGCAATCTTCTCATAAGCTGAATTAGTCAAGGCATTCTCAGCTTAGTTGCAATAAAAAGAACAGAAAATATGTTACATCTCCCCAAACTATGTTCCCCTGACCATTCTGTAGTCAACTTTACACAGCATCCCTTTTGCTCTTATTATTTACTATTTGTAATTTCATAGCACCTAGGAGCCTTTGTGCTTTGTGCTAGGTGCGGTACAAACACAGAACAAGAAGACAGTCTCTGCCCCCATACAGATTATAATCTATGTATAAGGCAAGAGAAAAACTTAGCTTGGACAAAAGGAGACAAGCCTGGAGTAGAGAGGTAGGTGAGACCTCAGTATAGAGATGGTAGTTGAATTTATGTTTGCAGATAATATTACCTAGAGATAAGGTGTAGAGGAAGAAGAGCAGGGGACAGAGCACAGAGCCCTATGGAACCACCATAGATAGTTGGAAAGGGGATGAGGAGGATCCTCTAAAGGCCATGCTGAAAGAGTGATTAGAATGGTAGGAGGAGAGCAAGGAGAGGACAGAGACACAAAAGCAAAGAGAGAACAAGATTTCAAGAGGAGGAGCATGATCAACTTCCCTCCCCCATACCAAGACTGTTTCAGGCTCCTTGGTCCATGTTTGATGTTTGTGGCTTGGGGTTTCCAGAGTTCATTATCATACCAAACAGTCCCTCTTATCTATGACTGGCCTTTTCCTCAAGAAGTCTTTTGAAGATAGATGCACACAAAGGATGAATGTAAACTGTCATAGCCTCCCACCTTGGTCGAGATGCTAGACTTTATAGATGCTAATTCACCCTCTTTCAGATATTTAGCATCTTAATGCAACAGAAAGCGTTGTGCCTTTTAGATGAGCTCAATTCCATGTCTCTTTGTCCAGGTTTAGCAAAGTAATTTACAGACATCAATTTCTCAGGTTTTTTCCACATATTTTTTCTCCATGTTAAATATCACTTACTGACAGATAACAGCCTTTCTGCTATGAGGCTTTGTTTCAAATTTGCAATAATGTACATACAGGTTCAATTTAATTAAGAAATGACTCTGAAATGTTCCCAAAACTCAAGGTTCAAAACATTCAATTAGCTTTTTGTTTGTTTGTAAATGTCTCTGATAAATCCTATTTGCTGTGTAATTGTCGCCGTATTGGTCCCAGGATATTAGAGAGACAAGGTAGGTGAGGTAATATCTTCTATTGGACCAACTTCTGTTGGTGAAAGACAAGCTTTTGTGCTACACAGAGCTGAAGAAGATATGTTACTTAATTCTACTCAGCTAAATTTTATAGGACTTCCTTAAAGGAAATCCATCCCTCTCAGCATCCAATTGGGTTGTGACATTAAGTAACAAGAGATTTAACAGATTTCCTAGTTTCAAATGCAAACACCTTATTAAAATATACCTCAAAATCTGATTAAAATAGTCTTGAAATGTGTTGAGTGCCGAAATGCAGAGATAAGGTAACAGATATCTAGTGTCTGAGCCTGCAGGGTGATGAGTGCCTTCAGCTCTTGTATTTATCAATGGAAAATTAGGGCATGCTGCACCTTGCAATACTGGGAACCTAGTGATGGATGGCTTCCTCAGCCCCAGTATAGACCTTGCCAATAATGTGCCTCCTATTACTCTCTCTCTCTCTCTCTCTCTCTGCTCCCCTTCCTCCTCCTCCCTCAATTTTCTGAGCCTTTTTTTATTCTTTCATACCAAGCCAGGGCCCAGTCTTGTCCTAGCACAAGTAAAATTCCCCATTGAAATCAATTGAGAGTTTCTTTTGAATAATGGCTACATGATCCAACACACAGTGGTGTCAAGTATGTAAGCAAATTTGTCAGGCATGACCTCCTATTATTTATTCATGCTGAGTGTCTCTTTTATTAAATAATGCATCTTCAAATGGTTTGTGATTTTCCTTCTTCTCAATGCTTTCAGAAACTACCACAGTTTCTAGCAAGCTATTTAAAGTCTTCAAAAAAGAATACTCTTCCTAGTTCCTTCAAAATTCTGAAATCTAGATTTCTTTCATGACAGCCTACTCAGTTCCATCATTTATAAAAATCTATCACCTGTTTTAATTCTGAAACAATCAATAATTAGATTTTATGAAAAGTCATATGTAATCCATACTGATCTGCTATATAAGGCTGTTTGTCATTTTTAGAGCCAAAAAAAAGAGTCAAGCTTTATGAAAGTAATTGGAAAATAAGATTATAGGGGCTTATCGATGTTTCCACTCTGCTCTCAACAGAGTATATGCACACTATATATCGTCCAAAATTACTCTTTTCTTGGGGTTTGCTTTTATAGCTAATTGAAATAAAATCCACAAAGCATAAACATTTGCCTAAGCTTTCTCCCAAGCTTGGGTATTCCTAGAGTTTCCCCTGCAGATCCCATTTGTCTCAACCCCTCGTTCCCTTTGCCTCAGAGAGAGACTCAAACATGTTTATATCCCCGTATGGAGTTACAGTAATAATACTTGCCTAACTTGACCCCAGCGAGTTTACAAAAACCCACTTGCACCTCTATGTCTGACTCATGGGCCTGGCATTGGGATGACTCAACATAAATGCCTTGTATTCCTAGGCCGGGTGCTAGCAAATGCTAGCCTATTATAAGAGTCAGCATATTTGCCAATTTTCAAGCATAGGCGTTTAAAGTTAGGCACCTACTTTAAATTCATATTTGCCACCTAAATAAGAGTCCTGGTTTTCAGAGGCAATGAGCACCCAGTACTCAAAAAGAAGTTGGATCTGAGACTGCTCAGTACCTTTGAAAATAAGGCCACCGAACTATGGATTTAGGTGCCTAGCTTTAAAATTCTATGGTTGAAAGTTTTGACCATTGTCATTACTTCCAACCCCACCCGTAGGATATGAGTACTTAATTATTGTAGCCTCATATTAATTTTGCATTCCAAAGCAGACCACTAAGTTTTGATTTTGCCTTTTGGCAAGTTCTGCACATCACTGTGCATCTTGGAAAATCAGTTATTGTATGTGCATGATTGCCCAAGAACAATTTTCAAAGCAAGCAGTTATTGATGCTGCTTATCAGAGTGGAGCATTAGGCCCATTAGTGCACATGTAATCATACTGAATAAGCGCACATTGCATTTATGTTTCTGATATACAAGGATACATTTGTGGGCACATTTTTGTTGTATTGCAAAGAATTAATTTAATAACCATTTTATATTTACAGAAAATCTTCTTTTTATGTAATAATGTAGAGACACGTGCACAGGCCACTCATTAAAAGTACAATTTATATCCATGCTCCTGCTGAGCTAGAAATTTTGGTACGTTCACTCATTATGGGCCAATGAGTACAGAAAAAAATATTCTGCTTGAGCTTTTCCACCAACTCTTCTTCAGTTGCTTTAATCAGAATTCTACTTCAAATGCCCTTTCAGGAGAACCTCAGTTATGGACACCTTAGGAATGGATGTTGTTCATAACTCTGAAATGATCGTAACTCTGAACAAGACAGTATGGGATGTTCTCAGGGTGGACTGCTTGGAGCAGGGGCTCACAGCCGTGCCTGTGAACCTCAGCATCTTCACCGCCTATTTGTAACTGGCTGCCCAGCGAGTGGGGGTGGGGACAGGCAGCTGGTTCTAGCCCCCAGGCTACAAAGGTGATGACTGAGGCACCCTGGGGCACTGCGGGGCCAGTGGGCATGCGGTGCAGGCTGTGGCCCTTTAAAACTGAGCTGCTCCTCCATAGCGCAGCTTGCAGGCAACAGCTTGGGCTCCGGCTCCATCAGCTCATACTCCAGGCCAGGTTCCAGCAGTAGCTCCCGCCCCAGCGCTGGCAGCTTCCTTGCAGCATCAACAGCTGGACTGGAGATGTTTCTTTCCCTGGCTCATTCTGAGTTTTCAAGCTTGTCCCCATCCTGGCCGGGAGCGAAACAGCGCCTGTGGCTTACAGGAAAGCATCGCAGACCCCAGTGTTGCTCCTACTCTGCCTTCTTGGGGGCTCACAGCTGTGCCTGTGAACCTCAGCATCTTCATCTCCTACCTGTAAGTGGCCACCCTGCATACGGCAAGTAGGGGGTGGGGGTAGGGACAGGCTGCCCAGATGTGCCTACCTTAAAGATGCAATACAGGCACAGTACAGTACACTACTAACTTTTTTTTTTTTTTTGGTTGTTGTTTTTGTCTTCACTGCTACCTGATTGCTTACTGGTTCCACATGGTGTTCGGTTGACCAGTCGATCCATAACTCTGGTGTTCTACTGCATATATATTTTTAAAGCGTATGAGGCCTCATATTTGAAGAAACAAACATGAGTTAAGTTACCAATTTATTTACTGATTTTTGGCCAAGAAAATTGCTAAAGTGTAGACTACTATTAATAACAAAAACATTGTTAAGTGCATGATGTGTCACATGAGCCCAAATGAAATGGCAATAAAACAATTCTTCTGGCATCATCATGAATCCATTATAGGATGATGGTGGAAACAAGAAAATGGCATTCCCATGTCATCAGATTGGTCAGGTGGCATTGCCTACTGTGTGATAGGTCACGCTCCAGTCAAGCATCTGGGAGGGGATGGCAAGAAGCATGGCTGATTGACATGGTTCAGTGCCAAGTGCAACACATCTTTGTTGGCGGCAGTGCAATCAGTAGGTGAGCATGGACATTTGGCAGCCTTCAGTGTCTACTATGGTTGGTCCTGATATACGCTATAAAAAGTAGTGATTGTCCTTAAAATACTACTGTGTATTACTGATTTTACTGTAACTTTAATGTAAGTTATTGACAATAACTTAGCTAATATACTAATCTACTATGTGACAATAGTTTAAATAGTTTTATGGCTCTATGGGTTACGTTAATATGTCTGATTTGATTCTGAACAAGATCCTGGGATGTCGCAGATTCCAACATCCTATAACTTGGTGCTGCAGTAAAGAAAACAAAAATTTAAAAAGGGGAATAGAAAGAATAAGTAGAGACATAAGCAGAGTGAGAAAAGCAACAGCAGAGTGAGAAGAAAAGAGGAACTATAGGAAGAGGCTAAGATGAAAATGGAGGCACCATCAAACTATATGTCTTTGCTATATAGTATAGTGATGGAGTATACAAGCCCCATGCTGGCTTTGCAACTAACTGGCTAATAGAAAAAGTGACTGTCTGCTCAGCTGGGGCTGATTGGTGGCAGCAAAACAGCTGTAAAGATAAAAGGGCTGCAAGGGAGAAGAGTGTGTGGCTGCCAAAGAGATGGAGGGACTACAGAGAGAGGAGATCCCTTCAGCAGATGCAAGAAGCCACCAAGGAAGTCTGCCTTCTAGCTGCTTCAACAGAGTTCCTCAGCTGGAACCCCGTGAAGTGAGTAGGCCTGAGTTCCCCTACCAGCTCCAGCAGAAAGCATAGTAAAGACTTTGGAGCAAGAAAAGGGCTTAGAACTATTGTGGTGACAACGCAGGAAAGGAAACAGAACACCAGGTCTGTGGTAGCCGAAAAGCCCCTCTACCTCTAGGAACGTTTCCTGGGGCTTTTATTCTTTACACTTCCCTGCTTACAACGCTTCTCATTGGTACAAATCTTGCGCATAGAAAAGCCAGGCAGTATACATGCACATAAGATAACGAACCCATCTCTTGAGCGCGTGAATGCTAGCTGCGAGGGAACAATCAAATCAGCCAAATAAGTTTCCCAAACATAGGCGCTAGAACAAGGTCACTCCTGCCTCATTGCCAAGGGAACAGTTTGCCGTTCTTCAAGGCTTGTGATTAGGGAGGAACACATTCCTACAAACTATTTACCCTTCACTAGGGCCTCCTTCTACCCTTCACTAGGAACTCCTGACTATTACCCCAAAAGGGCAAAAACTAAGAAGGGCCTGGCGAGAGGTCTGGGGTCATAACAAAAAATGGATAGACATGGAACTAAATGATTGACAATGTGAAAGGGAGAAACTGAGTCAGACTCAGGTGGAGCACTGCACACAGCCAGAAGATGGTGTCAGTTAGTGAAGATAGCCTCAGATAATTGTCAATCATTGTGGGTGCTGACACAGGCAATGAGAGGGAACCACAGAGAAGCAAAAACAGGGGGGAAAATAGCAGTTGAAAAAACAGAGATAAAGGAAGGAGTGTAACAAGGATGAAAGTAAACAGAATAACGATTATACTGTACAAAGAACAGCACACTGAAGCAAAAAGTGCACACACGCATGCACACACACACGAGTAATAGAAAAGTGATGGGTTTGCCTGGCATAAATATAGAGTTTGCAATGTTGTTGTAGCTCTGATGGACCCAGAATATAAGAGAGACAAAGTGGATAAGATATTTTCTTTTATTGGACCAGGTTGTTTAAGAGCTCTTTGTGGCTTGAAAACTTGTCCAGAAGTTGGTACAATAAAAGATATTACCTCTCCCACCTTTTCTCTCTCATAAGTAAAGAATGATACACAGAAAGCAAAGTGTAAATGGGAACCAGAAATGCAAGTAAATTTAATCATTATATTATTACTATGTTGGTTATTTTTACATATATCATCTTTTCTTTAGTTATAAAGTCTTGGATCTGGCCCCCAGTTCTCCATTTACAGGATATAAGCAATTTCCATTGACCAAATGGAAACCAAAGCATGGGATTCACAAAGGTATTTAGGTTCCTAACTCCTGTTGATTTCAATGAAAGTTAGGTACTTAAATACAGTTGTGAATCTCATCCTAAGTGTATCCTTTAAGGAGAAAATGAGGGCTCTGGAACAAAGGGGGTTGAGGTTCTCACCATTTATAAAAAATTGATCAGCTGAGTACAGCTCTAGAATTTGTCTGTGATGCTACCAAAGGAATTAGTGTTAGGGCATCAAGGTTTACTTACAAAAGTTAAGCATTTCTTATTTTAAAGTAAAATTAAAACTTCAGTTTTACTGCATTGTGCTGTAATCTGTTATCTAGTGCCCCCCATGTGCTATATTATCAGTGACACTCTACAGTGATTAATTTCAGAAATTTAATTAAAGCGTAATTAATTTTATGCTTAGCTTGTTTAGGAGATATAACAGTGAAAATAAGCTATTAGATCAAGCTTAGATTTAACCAGTTTATTTCTTAAATCTACTAAATATTCTATACATTTTTGACACTCCACTTTGACAGTAATTAACAGGATCCTCATGAATGGCCTCCAGGGGTGCTTGTGATGGAAGAGATAAAGGACCATGCTTTAGTCAGTCATGGAGTTTCGAACAATGATTGAAAGTCTCAAGTTGAAAGACAATTTGTTACCATATTTGTGCATCTTCTGATCTGTGGAAAATACACTCTGATCATATCAGTTGTCTCCCTATTTTATTTATTCAGCTTTTTTTCTGTGTGCAAGAGTATTAGATCCCATTTTTCAGATGAGATATAAAATGAAGTCTTGTCTTCTTGTACTCACTAAAGATCCCATGGCTCTTTTCACATGAATAGAAATGTTAGCCTTAGTGTCCTGGCAAAATTCCAATTTGGGTAATTACTTTCTGCCTACTTAGATAATTAATGTAGGCAAGTAACTGGGCTAATGCTGTACACTTTTCATTATACCTCAGACAATATCTGAACTGATACTTTATGCTTTTCCAAATGCATCTGAGTTAGTCCTACACACCTGCATTGCAGCTTTCCTTAGTTTTGCAAATTCTGAGTTTAGGCCCAGATACACAAAGGGACAAAATATTCCTCAAAACTCTACAGAAAATCCCAGATTTAGGTACCAATGAGACCCATAAAACCATTGCTTAGCTGCTGCTTAACTTTGTAGGCCCCTAAAATTACTCAGCACTTACATTTTTTCCTGTAAAAATCTCCCAGGAGCCTTAGTTTCTGCCTCTGGGCTTGTGCACAATGCCTCACTTTGGGCACCTGGATGCTTATGTCATGCTTCAGGCCCAGCAGGAGCCTCAAAGCAGGTGAACCTGCAGGTCTCAATCTGGTAGGCATGCTCTGGGGACATTCAAAATGTAACTTTTAGCCCAAGTGGTTAGGGTAGTCACCTGGGATATGGGAGACCCAGGTTCAATTCTCCCCTCTCCCTCACAGGGAGAAAGGATTTGAACAAGGGTCTCCCCATCACTCAGGGAAGTGCCCTAACCATTGGAGCATCCTTATTCTCATTTATCCTTATCCTTAAGCTCAGGAAAGTGAAATTACTTGTCCAAGGTCATGCAATGAACCAGTGGCAAAACTGGGAATAGAAAGGTCTCCTGAGTCCCAGGCCCATCAGTGTTCTATCCACTAAACACATTGCCAAGATCCTACTCAGAATCATAATTCCTCCCTACCTAGGTATCAGGTGGTCTTGAGGCCTGCCTACTTCCTGGAGATGTCTAAAAGTAAGGTTTATTAGGGGTCATGGGAACTATGGAAAAAAGGGCAGCTACAGAGATGGCAGAGAGGTGTCACTCTGAGAAGGGACAGAATGGGAGTTTCAGGATGTATGAACAACAGCTTCAGAGCAGAGCCACCAAATTTTCTGTTTTGTAGGCTACCAATCCATATGCTGGGTTTAAAGTACTGCTAAGATTATAAGATAAATGATAGATGTTATATCTGACCAGTCTGTGGGAATGTAGAGATGCCCATTAACATAGTTGCATTTCAAACAGGACTATGTTAACACAAACTAGGCATCTTTTAGTTTGCCTAGAAGGGTCTACATGGGGCAGTTACAGCACAGCACTTGAGTGCATGCTGCAAATCACATCCCTGTAGTCAGCACTGCAGGGCTATATAGCCAAGCCCTTAGTAACTTATATTTCATAATAAAGACAATACCATACAAAGAATGAAGAAAATGTCAGAGAAAAAAGGATGAGGTGAAAATACATTGACTCACTCTTTTGCATTCTATAAAATGGCAGCTGTCTGTCATATTGCTTTATCTCTGTTGATATGTAGTTATTAGAAACATATTTTTGACTTAGCATTCTGAGATTTACATATAAAGCCGTGTATGGCTGTGAGAATGCAAATATTACAGAAGCTACTGTATGTAGCCAATGACCCTGGACTCCCATGTCTGGCTATGAGCCCTTGGTAATGTTTCCTCTTTGGAATAAATGCCTTCTTTTATATGTGTCTATATTTGAAGCTACTGCTGCTGTAACTTTTATAATGTGGGAATATGTGGTGATGAAACAAACACAAAGTAGATGAGCTAAATAGAAAATAGTGCCCCTTGTAACTTATGAATTACAGGAGTTACTATGGGAATGTACACCTCTGCTGGAAATATACAGCAATTAATGGTTTCAAGTCTGAGGCTACAGGACTGTCATCTCCAGAAACTTTTCACTTGTGAATCTATGATGTAAATAATAAAATAATTCCCACTAATTGAGAGAATTAAGAATGTAATAAAATATTCCCTTTATAGTTGTTCTACTTATTCCTATTTTTGTTATGCTGTCTAAATATTCCTTTTCATCATTTCATGCAATGGATCTGATTTTTAACCAAATTGGTTTGCATCTGGAAATACATTTGTGTGCCTAGTTTGTACACACAATGACCCAATTTGCCTATACAGTTCTGGCAGATACATGCACAAATGAGCCATGTAATTGTACACATAACCTGTTTAAAAATCTGATTTATTAGCTCCCCGTTATACACTGAGCTGATGTGAAATGCATACTTTGAACCTCAAAGGTATTCAGGCCTTGTCTAGACTATGGGAGGAGATTGATCTAAGCTATGCAACTTAAGCTACATGAATAACGTAGCTGAAGTCAACATACTAAGATCTACTTACTGTGGGGTCCACACTATGCTATGTCAATGTGAGATGCTCTCCCATTGACTCTCCTTGCACTTCTCATTCGGGGGGAGTACAGAAGTTGACAGGAGAGCGATCTGCAGTCAATTTAGCGGGTCTTCACTAGACCTACTAAATCAACTGTTGATGCATTAATCACCACACGTCAATCCGCCAGTAAGTGTAGACAAGCCCTCAGTCAGCCTTGTTTTGACTCTATAAATCAGTAGTGGCTTTTATCAAAGTTTGACACAGACATTTTTATTCTATCTATATTTCAACAAATATTTAGAAACTGTTACACATAGTGCATTTCTAGTTCAAGGCAGGTTCACTGCAAAATTTAATAGAAATTTAAAATTGTGTATGGAACAATTTATGTTTCCTTGTCTGATCCAGCTGAGTCTATCATAATTATATAGGTCCTGATTCAGTACAGTACTTCAGCAGATGCATAACTTTAAGCTCCTGAGTAGTCTGAAGTCAATTAGACTATTCAAATTATTAAAATTAGGCACATCCCTGCTCTTCCTGATTTGGGTGATAGAGTCAGTTTCTCTGTTTCTTTTGTGGGTGCTGTTCCACTTTGCATAAATAAAGGTTCATGGGGCCATAGGGAGACACTAGCTCTATAGCCCGGTGATTATAGCACTCACCTGGGATATGGGGGACCCAAGTGCAAGTCCTTGCTCCAGATCAGGGAGTTGAATCAGGGTCTTCCATATCCCAGGTATAGGTCCTGGCCATTGACTGTTTCAGTACGAATCTGTCTCTCACACAGAATCATAGAAATGTAGGCCTAGAAGGGACTGTGAGAGAGTATCTAGTCCAATCCCCTGTGCTGAGGCAAGACGAAGTAAACCTAGACCATCCTTGATAGGTGTTTGTCTTACCTGTTTTTAAAACCTGCCACGACAGGGATTCCACAACCTCCCTTGAAGCCCAGTCAAGTTCTTAACTACCCTTAGAGCTGGAGGTTTTCCTAATATCCAACCTAAATCTCGATTGCTGTAAATTAAGCCAATTACTTCTTGTCCTACTCTCAGTGGACATGGAGAACAATCAATCACAATCCTCTTTTTAGAATCCTAGAAGTGAGGTGTATTTGACCTTCGGGACTCCCTGGTGTGGGCCCCAGGGTCCTACTAAACCCCACTCCAAGAAGTACAAAGTGAGAGGAAAAGAGAAGTGAAAGTGGATCTTCCAGGATTGCATAGACAGGACTCTCAGGAACAGCCATTTTAGAAAACCACGAGACCTGGTCCTCCAAGAGCTAGAGAGGCCAATAAAAGGTGATTAAGATCCTGCTGGCCACAATAAATGGTGCTTCCTGGCCTTCACAATTAAATCGAAGCAGAGGAAGAAGGGTGCGCCTTTCTGCCTAAAGTAGTCCATCAAGTACTCAGAGTTTATGGCTGAATTTACATAACTGAGATTGTAGAAGGAGATGAACCTGAGGACATTGGCCCTGAGATGAGGCTGGAGATAAAAGGGTCTTGTAGGAAGAGGCTCAGGGAAGTAGCAGAAAAGTATTGCAGTAAGCAGTATGTGGCTGCTGAATACTGGGTTCTTTGGTTGGAACCCAGTGTAGTGGGTGGGCCTGGGTTTCCTTTCCAGCCATACCTAAAGATGACAGAGCTTATTTGGGAATCCAAACAAAGGGTTGAATTTAAAGGGCCCAGAACCAGGGCAGAAAACCTTAGTGAGGGCAAATAGATTGTTGATTTATTGGACTCTTCAATAACCCAGAAGGGGTTCATTTGGACTTTGTGACTTGGCAGGACAGCTAAGCCACTGAAGACCTGCTAAGGTGGGCGGGCAGCCTGCAGGCAGTGCCGGGGTGAGAACAGGCTGATGGTACTACATCCAGCTACTAGGAGGCTCTCCAGAGCTGAGTGCCCCTTTACAATCGCTTAATGTATTTAAAGACTTATGAGTTCCCTAATAGATTCCAAGGCAATTATCCCAGAACCATAGAATCGTAAGACTGCAAGGGACCTTGAGAGATCTTCTAATCGAGTCCCCTGCACTCATGGAAAGACTAAATATTATCTATACTATCCCTGGCAGGTGTTTGTTTAACCTGCTCTTAAAAATCTCAAATGATGGAAATTCCACAACCTCCCTAGGCAATTTATTCCAGTGCTTAACCACCCTGACAGTTCGGAAGTTTTTCCTGATATCCAACCTAAACCACCCTTTCTGCCATTTAAGCCATTGCTTCTTGTCCTATCCTGAGAGATTGAGAACAATTTTTCTCCTTTCTCCTTTTAACAACCTTTTACGTATTTGAAAACTGTTACCATGTCCCCCATTAGTCTCCTCTCCTCCATACTAAACAAACCCAATTTTTTTTATCTTCCCTCATAGGTCATGTTTTCTAGACCTTTAATCATTTTTGTTGCTCTTTTCTGGACTTTCTTCACTTTGTCCACACCTATCCTGAAATGTGATGCCCAGAACTGGACACACTACTCCAATCAAGGCCTAATCAGCGCAGAGTAGAGAGAAGAATTACTTCTCACATCTTGCTTATAACCCTCCTGCTAATACATCCCAGAATCATGTTTGCTTTTTTTGAAAAAGTGTTACAATGTTGACTGATATTTAGCATGTGATCCACTATGATCCCCAGATCCCTTTCTGCAGTACTCCTTCCTAGGCAGTCATTTCCCATTTTGTATGTGTGCAACTCATTGTTCCACAGGCGCAACTTTTCAAAGTGCCCTGGCTCTGCCCCCGGCCTCACCCCCACTCCACCCCTTCTCCCAAGACCCCACCCATGCCCTGCCTCTTCCCACCCCTGCTCCACCCCCACTCCACCTCTTCCCACCCCCACTATGCTCCCTCCCCTGACAGTGCCACCTCCTCACTCCTCCCCCCTCCCTCCCAGCCTCCTGCCTGCACACTGCGAAACAGCTGATTGTGGCGGGTGGGAAGCACGGGGAGGGAGGGGGAGCCACTGATACCCGTAGCCTGCTGGTGGGCAACAGGTGCTGGGGACATGGGGGGGGGAGGTTGGTAGGAGGTCTTCTGGTGGGTGCTCAGTACCCACCATTTTTTCCCCGTGGGTGCTCCAGCCCCGGATCATCCACAGAGTCAGTGCCTATGGATTGTTCCTTCCTAAGTGGAGTACTTGGCATTTGTCCTTATTGAATTTCATCATATTTACTTCAGAACATTTCTCCAGTTTGTCCAGATCATTTTGAATTTTAATCCTATCCTATAAAGCACTTGCAACTCCTCCCAGCTTGGTGTCATCCACAAACTTTGTAAGTGTACTCTATATGCCATTATCTAAATCATTGATGAAGATATGGGTATGAATGGTGTCCCTAGCCACTGTTTGCCAGAAGCTGGGATTAGGTGACAGGACATGGATCACTTGATGATAACCTGTCTGTTCATTCCCTTTGGGGCACCTGCCATTGGCCACTGTCAGAGGACAGGATACTGGGCTTTATGGACCTTTGGTCTGACCCAGTATGGCCATTCTTATGTTCTTATATTGAACAGAACTGGACCCAGAACTGTGAGACCACACTCAATATGCCCTCCCAGCTTGCCTGTGAACCACTGATAACTACTCTTTGGGAACAGTTTTCCAATCAGTTATGCACCCATCTTATAGTAGTTCCATATAGGTTGTATTGTTACCCAGGGTTTTAAACCCAAAGCAGTGGTAACTTAACTGTTTCACTCCAGGTGGTATCAGGAATACATCAATGGGAACCCAGTACTTCTAGCTGCTGAAAAAGTGATACAAATAAGTGTACTCTTATTTAAAACTACTATTTATTAGATCTAAGCACACACAAACATAAGGAATACGTTTAGAATATCCCAAATAATTACCTAAAATCTGAGATGGTATTCAGCAATTAGCAGCAGGTCAGCAATGGCTGGTTGCTTCCCCACTGGGGTGTAGGGTGTCTCTCAGGATAGCTTCAGAGAACAGCTCCAAAGTACACTCTATTATGTAGTCTTTTTATAACTGGCTTTTAAAAAATACATAGCTCATAGTGCCCCCTACTGGGTCATCACTTCAGTAAATTGCTTATCAATAAAACATTCCTAACAATCTTAGCCGTAAGAAGTTCTGTGTCAAAGGAGCCAAAACTGAAGGTCTCCATCCACTTATTTTCTTTCAATCTAATAATGTGTTGACTCTTTTCACCCCTCTGTCCATTCTGATTAGCAGAAACTGCAAGTCTCCAGCTAATATTTGATCTTGCCTCCAAAAGCCCTACTTTTCCAAATTAACCTTTAATTATCTGGTAATCTATTTCATTAACTAATGGTGGCTAAATGCACACAGTATCACTACAATTAGCTTGATTAAACTCTGGGGTAACACTTCCCTCAGTTCTGGGGTAACACAATTACATTAGTTTGTTCATGAGAAGACCATGCAAGAAGGCCATCAAAAGCCTTACTAAAGTCAAGATAAACCACACCTACCACTTCCCACCCATCCACAAGGTTGCTACCCTGTCAAATAAAGCTATTAGGTTGGCTTGACATGATTTGTGCTTGACAAATCCATGCTGACTGTTACTTATTACCTTATTATCGTCGAGATGTTCGCAAATTGATTGCTTAATTATTTGCTCCATTATCTTTCTGGGTACAAAAGTTAAGGTGATGTGTATGTAATTCTTCAGGTTGCCCTTTTTTATCTTTTTATAGATTGGCACTATATTTACCCTTTTCCAGTCCTCTGGAATCTCTCTCGTCTTCCATAACTTTTTGAAGATAATCGCTAATGGCTCAGATATCTGCTTAGTCAGCTCCTTGAGTAGTCTAGGATGTATTTCATCAAGCTCTGGTGACTTGAAGACATCTAACTTGTTTAGGTAGTTGTTCTCTTGTTCTTTCCCTGTTTTAGCCTCTGATCCTACCTGATTTTCACTGGTATTTACTATTTTAGACCATTGCGATCAATTTGTATGACACCCTGATTAGCATAGGTCATACAACTTCCCCAAAATAATTTCTAGAGTATATCTTTCAGAAAAACATCCAATCTTGATTTACAAATTGTCACTGATGAAAAATCCACCATGATTGGT
The DNA here is from genome assembly GCF_011386835.1 of Chrysemys picta bellii. NCBI lineage: Eukaryota > Metazoa > Chordata > Testudines > Emydidae > Chrysemys > Chrysemys picta. The sequence continues at coordinate 60,573,682 of NC_088791.1, forward strand.
AAATTGTTCCAATAGTTAATTACTTGCACTATTAAAAATGTATACCTTATCTCCAGTATCAATTTGTCTAGCTTCAAATTCTAGCCATTGGATCATGTTACATATTTCTCTTTTAGGCTGAAGAGCCCTTTTTTAGATATTTGTTCCCATGTAGATACGCACAGACTATAATCAAATCACTCCTTCTCCTTCTCTTTATTAAGCAAAATAGATTGAAATCTTGCTATAAGACACATTTTCTAGCCCTTGAATTATTCTTGTGGCTCTTCTCTGACCCCTGTTTGCTCCAACATCCTTCTTGAATTGTGGGCACCAGAACAGGACAAACCAGTGCCAAATATAGAGATAAAACTTATCTACTCTACTAGAGATTCTTCTGTTTATACATTAACTTTTTTGGCCATAGCATTGGATTTAATTAACTCGTTAGGCACAGCATCATGGGAGCTCATGTTCAGCTGATTAGCCACCATGACCCCCAAATCTTTTTCTCAGTTGCTTCTTCCCATGATCCAGTCCTTCATCCTGTAAGTATGACCTACATTCTTTGTTCCCAGATGTAGATATTTACATTTAACGAGATTAAAACACTTTTGTTTGCTTGCACACAGTTCACCAAGCAATTCATATTGCTCTGAATCAATGCTCTTTCCCCGTTATTATTTAGCACTCCTCCAATTTTTGTGTCACCTACAAACTTTATTAGTGATGGTTTTATGTTTTCTTCCAGGTCATTGATAAAAATGTTAAATAGTGCAGGACCAAGAATTGATCCCTCCTCAGTCTTCTTTTCTGAAGACTAAATATTACCATATTTTTACAACTTTCCTCTTAGGTCAAAATTTCTAAACCTTTATCACTTTTCTAGCTCTCCTCTGGATTCTTTACAATTTTTCCACACTTTTTCTTCAAGTGTGAACAAAGTACTCGGGCTGAGGCTTCACCAGTGCTGAATAGACTGTTTTACATATGAAACTCCTGTTAATATAGGCCAGAATATTAGCTTTTTTTTCAACTGCATCACATTGTTGGCTCATATTCAATTTGTGATCCACTATAACCCCAAGATATACCTCAGCCTAGCTAGTAATTCCCCATTTTGTAGTTGTACTTTGGATTTTTCATTACTAATTGTAGCACGTTGCACTTCTCTTTATTGAATTTCATCTTGTTGATTTCAGACCAACTTTCCAATTTGCGAAAGTTGTTTTTAATTCTAATCCTGTCCTCCAAAGTTCTTGCTACCCCTCACAGCTTGGTATCACTTGCAAACGTCATAAGTAGGCTCTTCACTCCATTATCCAAGACATTAATGAAAATATTGAATAGTACTGGACCTATGACAGACCCTTGCAGGACCTCCTCCCAATTTGACAACAAAATATTGATAACTACTCACTGAGGAGTTATGTTTTTAGCAGAAAAAAAATCTAAAGTTCTAGGTTTTGTTCCACTATAGAATGAAGACAAACATTGAAACTTCATAATTTTCCTGAAATAGAGCTCTTGTTTTCAGGCCTGCCCTATTTGGAAGTTAAGAATGGTCATTTGAATAAGCACCACCTGTTTGGTTTGTCTCTCTAGTCCCTGTGCTTAGTAAGATTCTTATATTGTTAAATGCTGCCCTCCTGCACCTTTAATCTTGTTTAAAATAACAGCAGTTATATAAACCTGTTTAAAATCATTGTGTCTTGCCATGAAATTCATTGGGCTTTGGGTCAAGTCCTATATCACTGATGCCCTACATAACTACACTCCCCTTTATTTTTACTTTTTTGGGGAGGTTGGGAGGGAGGAGTGTGAGATTTGGGTGCAATTCTAAGACGTGTGAAAGACAGAACCATTTTTGCAAAAGGTAAACTAGGGGATCAAAGATCAGAGGGATAGCCGTGTTAGTCTGAATCTGTAAAAAGCAACAGAGGGTCCTGTGGCACCTTTGAGACTAACAGAAGTACTGGGAGCATAAGCTTTCGTGGATCAGAACCTCACTTCTTCAGATGCCAGGGGATCAAAGTATCTTTAAGTATACCCGTAGCAGAAACTTTAAACACAAATCAAATTCAATGGTGCAATATCAGACATAAGTTTAATATGGCCATCTGTATGTGAATTATCCATCTTCTAAAAGGATAAAAGAAAGGGAATATGGTGGTTACCAATAATCAGTCTAAGTGGGTCTAACTACAATGTGTGTGTGGCAGGGGGTATTTATATTTTTATTATTCTCTCAACACTAAGTTTTTGTTTCTTGAGAGTAAACTTGATTGAATATTTTTGCTGAGAAGTTTCTTTTGTCAAAAAATCAAAACTTCATTTCTGAACACACTTCTTTCATTTAAAAACTGAAAACTTTTTGGCTGAAAACAATACTGTTAGATTTTCAGTTGCTGAAGTATATTTGTAATAACATATCTCACCAGAAACATTTTAATGACTTTTTGTTTCTGTCAGAATTTTCATATGGAAAAAAAAACCCCAAAAACATTTCCTGATCATCTGTGCTTGAGAGCTAGGAAATTGTAAGACATTGGGAGCACCTTCAATAGCTGAAGATTCTGAAGGGAGGACACTATGCTTATATAAAGTGTAATGCCTCCTGTGTGTTGGATGGGGGAGGGGGGAGGAAAGAGATGCTGAATGTACCAGAAGTGCTCCGTCACTCATCCTTTGCAATGCCCAGACACCCACCTACTCCACTGGGACATGGAGCACTGTAGGGCAGCAATCTCTAGCCTACTCTCTTTGTGCTCTTCAGTGATTTGCAGTCAGATTATGGCTGCACTGTGCCTCAGTGTGCTACTCCTTCTCCCCACTCTAACGCACCTCTGATTTTGAAAGTGAGAATTGATATATACTCCAGTTTTCTACAGCTGTGGAAGTGCTGGATATCTCTTACGAAGTGTCCTGTGTGCAGGGTAGATCCACAATGAACATGGGCCTTTGACCAAATGGATGGATGGATGAAGCTTCCTAGTTATGGGCATGATCCAAAGCCTACTGAAGTCAATGGAAAGCTTTCCACTGAATTTAAATAGCCTGTGGATCAGCACTTATATGAACTGCGCTCAGTTTGCCACTACCTTCTCTGTACACAGTCTGCATTATTAATGCACTTACTGTTTTGACATGGTTTATAGTCCACTGAGCATTTATTTTTTATCTCCTTTCACAGGAAACCCAAGTTTAGTAGCAAGAAGTGCTGCTTTCTGTAAAGTTAAATTTGGTTCATATTCAGATACTTTAACTTATTTAACACATACGGATGGCTTCTATTTAATCTTGTTTGATGCTTTTACCATTTTGATTATCTTTCCTTAATAAAATTATTAATTATAATTATATATGATTAGAGTACTATTTTAATATATTTAAAGTCTATTGAGTACCAGCCTCATAATGACATTAGATTTTGCTTCAGATTATGTTGCATCTGTTCAGAGTTTTTCATTTTGAGCTGCCTATCCTCTAATTATACTTGCTTGATTCTCTGTTAAATCTTCTAGAGCTGAATCAATTGAAGCTATCATCATCTCCTCTACTGGAGTAGATTTTGGTACTAATGAAAATTTAAAACCTCAATTTAAGCCATTACATTCCTTTTCTCTTATTTTTTTTATGACCAAAGTTACAACTATTTTTATAATTCTAGCATGATTAATTATAAAGTCATTCATTCTTCGATTTTAATCAACTTTTCAAAGTTGTTACTGATTGCATTTTACTGGCCTCAAACACTGTCATATGCCTGTTTACACAGTCTAGTTGAAGCCATAACATTTTCTTAACCAAAGTGTTTTTCAGCTTGGAATGTAGCTGCTCCGTCATTCAGCTTTGTGCTCACTGGTTCTGAATAGTAACTAGATGCCATTTCATTCATCTGTTCTTTTAAGAAATTGGTTGAGTGGTGACAACAGAAAAGCAATGGTGTAAACTCATACTACAGGTGTGTCAAGGATATATCGTTTGTCAATCATTCACATCTCTTGAGAAGTTTGGTTATGCTGACTTCACCATCTAAGGAACTTTACCTTTTTTTAACTCTAGTGTGGCCTAATTCAAAGCCATTGAAGTCAAGGGGATTTTTTTTTTCCTCAGTGACTTTGTCAGGCTTGGAACTGAGCCATTCCTACTTTGTGGATATTTATAGGGGTAAGCCGGCTCTTCAGGAGAACTCTATGTCAGGGAGCTGCTGGGTAGCTATAACGTCCATATTATGATAATTATAAGATCAGTGTTCACTTGAGTGTGCTGCACAGGATGCCCTCTTTATAACCACAATCCAAGTTTTGTTGAACCATCAGTTTCCATTCACGATGGTTTACAATGAGGGACTAAATGTCAGACTACATGAACTGAAGGGCTCCTTAGTAAACTGCATGTAAGAGGTCTAAAGTAATCCTTTAAAACACACAACTGTGTACAATAATTGTTAACCTTATGTTCTGAGTAGTTTTTAGCTCTATGAATGGTAGTTCATTATTTTGGGATCTTTTCAGAATCGGTGCTCTTTTATAGCTGTCCTTTGACCACTTATTTCATCAACTCAATAGTCCCATCTTTAGCAATTATCAAATTTAAAGCAAATTCAATTAATGATTTTTACATACATTTGGGGTTTTGTAGTAATCCCAGTTTACAAAAAGGTTTAAGAGAAAAATATTTAATCTATTATTTCTTAAGATCAACAATCGGCTATAGCTCATGTATCCAGAATTGTTAACTTTAGCTTGGCTATTGCTGGTGTACCGTATGCTGGGGGTATTACATGGATGTCCACTATACTGACAAGAGGAGAAGGAGCATTAAACTTGTAGTAAAGTCTATAACAGCCTCAGTATCAGAAAAACTTGCAGCAAAAATAATTTACTGCAGCATTTTTAAATAATGCTTATGATCAGGGTATTGAACTGCCATGATTAAAAACATGTTAATGTATAATCTTTGGAGCTAACAATAAGGGAAAGTATGAGCATTGCTACTAGCAATTGCAGCCTGAAACATGAAGCAAAACCCAGCAAATCAGACACAATTGCCGAAATGCTAAGTAAAATTTAAACCCAAAGTTTGCTAAGTTTGCATATCCCTAGCAGTTCACCAAAGAGAGTTGATGGCCAGTGCAAGGGCCATCTGTGGATTTGGCACAGTGAGGGAAACATAACACTAATCGGGGGTTACACACATCACAGTTGTGTGTGTGCGGGGAGGGGGTGATTCTCTTTCCTCACAAACTGACACAGAGTTAGGTTTTTCCAAAGTGAATCTTGCTACCAGCCATGATTACACTGGTCTACAATTTTTGAGAAGTCATCTGCTTCAGAGATAAAATGTGCTATTTATTATGTATTTTGATGAGCTGAATTCAAATATGACAATTAAAACAACTCATTAGCTACTGTTTCTAAGATATTTAAGTTTTTACATTTTATGTCTATGGATATTGTGTAGCTAGTAGAGTTTTAATCATAAATTGTAAACCTAGGTCTTTTCATGTGTTTATGGTTGCTTTACATGATAATATTTCACCTGTCCTGTTTATGTAACACTTTAAAAATCAGCAAAAGGGTTATATAAATAAAATTTATTATGAAACAAAAGGCAAAAAACTATTATGTACATAGTTTAGACCTATTCAGTGTCTACTCGGCACTTCTTGGCTTGTCTCTTGTATTCATTAAATGGAGCATCTCTTGTCACTGTCCAGCAATAGTCTGCAAGCATTGATGGGCTCCATTTGCCCTGATAGCGTTTCTCCGTTGTTGCAATGTCCTGGTGAAATCGCTCGTCGCTCACTGCTCCACAGTTCGGTGGAAAAAAATCTAGATGAGAGTGCAAAAAATGTATTTTTAGTGACATGTTGCAACCAAGGCTTTTGTATGCCTTGAGGAGGTTTTCCACCAACAACCTGTAGTTGTCTGCCTTGTTATTTCCAAGAAAATTTATTGCCACTAACTGGAAAACTTTCCATGCCTTTCCCTTGCCATGCAGTGCATAGTCAAATGCATCATCTTGAAGAAGTTCACGAATCTGAGGACCAACAAAGACACCTTCCTTTATCTTAGCTTCACTTAACCTTGGAAATTTTCCATGGAGGTACTTGAAAGCTGCTTGTGTTTTGTCAATGGCCTTGACAAAGTTCTTCATCAGACCCAGCTTGATGCGTAAGGGTGGTAACAAAATCTTTCTTGATTCAACAAGTGGTGGATGCTGAACACTTTTCCTCCCAGGCTCCAATGACTGTTGGAGTGGCCAATCTTTCTTGATGTAGTGGGAATCTCTTGCACGACTATCCCATTCGCAGAGAAAACAGCAGTACTTTGTGTATCCAGTCTGCAGACCAAGCAAGAGAGCAACAACCTTCAAATCACCACAAAGCTGCCACTGATGTTGGTCATAGTTTATGCACCTCAAAAGTTGTTTCATGTTGTCATAGGTTTCCTTCATATGGACTGCATGACCAACTGGAACTGATGGCAAAACATTGCCATTATGCAGTAAAACAGCTTTAAGACTCGTCTTCGATGAATCAATGAACAGACTCCACTCATCTGGATCGTGAACGATGTTGAGGGCTGCCATCACACCATCGATGTTGTTGCAGGCTACAAGATCACCTTCCATGAAGAAGAATGGGACAAGATCCTTTTGATGGTCATGGAACATGGAAACCCTAACATCACCTGCCAGGAGATTCCACTGCTGTAGTCTGGAGCCCAACAGCTCTGCCTTACTCTTGGGTAGTTCCAAATCCCTGACAAGGTCATTCAGTTCACCTTGTGTTATGAGGTGTGGTTCAGAGGAGGAGGATGGGAGAAAATGTGGGTCCTGTGACATTGATGGTTCAGGACCAGAAGTTTCATCCTCTTCCTCGTCTGACTCAAGTGAGAATTATTCTGGTGCATCAGGAACCGGCAGTCCTTCTCCGTGGGGTACTGGTCGTATAGCTGATGGAATTTTTGGATAATGCACAGTACATTTTTTCGTCTTTGACACACCTTTCCCAACTGGAGGCACCATGCAGAAGTAACAATTGCTGGTATGATCTGTTGGCTCTCTCCAAATCATTGGCACTGCAAAAGGCATAGATTTCCTTTTCCTGTTCAACCACTGGCGAAGATTTGTTGCCCAAGTGTTGCAGCATTATGTGTGGGGCCCACCTCTTGTCCTGATCTCCAATTTTGCAGCCAAAATAAAGGTGATAGGCTTTCTTAACCATAGTGGTTATACTGCGCTTTTGTGATGCAAAACATCACTTCACCACAAACGTAGCAGAAGTTATCTGCACTGTTCACACAAGTACGAGGCATCTCTGCTCACTTTGGCTAAACAGAAATGTGTCCCTTTGCAAAATCAAACACTGACAAATAAGAGAGCACGACACTGTATGATTTCTAGAGCTGATATAGGGCAATTTGTTCAGCAGAGTGATGTAAGCTTTGTTATGATTGCATCATCCATGACTTCTAGAAATAACATGATGCAATTCATATCATATATGATGCAATACCAGCTTCAGATTGCATCATTCATTGTTTTGCCTAAAAAAGCAAGTACTATCCAAACCCAGTCGTTTATGTATTTTAGTCATTTCTGGTTTAAATTGAGATCCCTTCCCTTTATAACTCACTCATCCTCCACCATTCCCAAGTCAAGGCTCGTATATACTGACCCAATAGCATATCTTGAAAACTAGAGCCAATCAACAATTTTAAGCATCATTTTTGTTCTCAGTGACACAGAATTAGTAAAGTTTGACTACATTTATTTCAGAAGCATTTTGGCTGTAGAGCAGTGTTATCTGTGTGAAGGTCTGTACCTCTGCTGCCAAGGCATCACAGTTCTGACAGAGCTGTGCTTCCATGACGTGGAGAGCTTACCCAGAGGCATCTGGGGCTATTTCTAATGTCCTCATGTCAATGGGAGGGGAGGGCAGCATGGCAGAACTTCCATCTGCAGGTTTTTGTTGCTGCTTTGGCTACGCAAACTGCTTTTGAGTGCTTGGCTCTTTCACAGTATCGCCTACTGCAATTAACTTTTCACTTGCTTGGTCTCTCCTTCAGAGCTGACTATAGGTCTTCATCAGGATGGTGTGTAGATATTCACTTGAAGAGTGTGTGAATAAAAACACTACAATTTCAGAGAAGATGGAAAAGGTTAGTAGAATTGTCTTTTCTAAGCCCTCTTTGTCTTCTCCCTGCCATAGATTATGGGCCCTTCAGTTGACCTATTGATGGGCTTTCTTGAAACTTGGAGTAGGATAAAAGGAAACAGCAAAGGAAGAAGTGATAATTTCATCTCTTTATATTAAGCAGTGGCATAACTTATGTATTTAAAAGGAGGAAAATAGGTTTCTAAAGTGCTGAAATTTATGGCAACTTACTGTGGATCTTGATTTGTCAGAAATTATTTTGCTCAAACAAAGTCTAAAATTGCTTTGTGCTTTTGCAATTTTATTTTAATTGGGGGAGAAATTAATGCTGTCAGGCCTAAAGTATGATTGATTTGTAAATGTTCTGACACTAAAGAAATATATTGTACTGAAACAGTTGATGTAGTATTTTCCTCCTGGTCTGTTCACACATCTTGAATGAAATAATTTACACTTATTCAATAGGTATTGAAGAAATATTCAGAAGCTCTGATCCCTAATGTTAACAAAGCTGGTTTAACCTTATTGTTTTAAATTACAACGAAGAGAATATTTTTAGACAATTATATTTTGTCACACTTTCATAAATATAGCATTTTTGTATTACAATTAGGGACATATATTCTGTATTATACATAAGGATGTATATTAAACCCATTAAAGAGCCTTTATTCTGCATTTCTATTTTTCTTCCAATTACAGATTGGAAATGCATTATTAAAAATAATGAATCCATTTAAATATTTTGGGTTTGAAAACATTCTATAGATTTTTACCTTCTAAAGTTCAAGTTCTGTTAAAAATTTGCTTTAAAACTGCCTTCATGAGCATAAAAACATTGATGATATGGAACATGCAATACACTGGGCCCGATTCTCAGTTGGTGTAAATTGGCATAGCTCCTATGTGCACCACTTTAAAAAAAAGATTAACTCACTTTAAAAGAACAGTAACTTTGTATCTGTATGCTAATAGCTTTCCTCATGTAACGCTATTCCCATGAAATCCTTATGATGTTTTAACAGAAGAGACACAGGTAATCTTCTACCTCCATTATAATCAAGTCATTAATTGATATGTACCTTTTAAAAAACATACTTCATCAATCATAGACTTTACTTGTCTTATGTGGCTTTCTATTTGATCCTGTTTGCCAACTCCCGTAGAGTTCCCTGTACAAAAAGCTATCTGATCCTGAAATGTAGTTCACTGTTCCATTTTTATGCAAAACGAAAGAACAGATCTTTTGTTAAAAATCTCCCCGCAATTTTGTTGATCTGCTATTCCCACTATGCCAGCTACATCTAGGCCTCAGGAGACTACTATATATTTCCATTGAAAACGTTAGCCCCCTTTTGAATATGTGAATCAAATTGGGGATAAATAATCCTGGATAGCGATGTGTGATGAGGTTTTGTGCAAGAATGATATTTGTGTTGATCAATCAGTTGATGTTTGTTATTTCAGATGCTGCCCAACCAATGGGGTAAAACTGATATTTAGACGTAATAGCCATAGGGATGGTATGTTCTACTTTCTTTAGGTCATAAAACCTACAGTGGGTCATCAAAACAAATCATTTTTAGGATTAGTAATATGCAAAAGCCATAGGCTAGCATAATCAATAGTGAATTAGAAACATAAGTCATGCCTAGGACATCCCCATTCTCTATACTACAAAAACCCTGCCCTGTATATCAACGTTCCTAGATTTGATCTAGACAATACAATTTCTAACGTCTTTTTTCCCTCTGGAGTCTGTAAAATCAAATATGCTGTTTGTGTCATTTGTTGCACAAAAATAGAACCAAAGTTAACCAAGTGTAACTCAAACAAAATGCAGCACTTGAACTGTAAGTTATAACCCCCATTAGCATTGGATTGTTTTCTCTCTCTTTCTCTTGTAAAGATGCATCATTCTGTGGTACAATGGCAATCAACAGATTGGATTGTATTTAGTGATGGAAATGCCTTTGCTGATTTCTTGAAGAAATCTCACCAGTTCTTATTTCCTCTTTACAGTGACTCAATTTTCAAAGGTCTTCACTCTACTTTTTATCAGAAGAGAGTTTGAGAGTATATCGGGATGGGTGCAAACATTCAGAGCCATTAATCAATGACATGATCACAAAGCACCTGGAGAAATATAGACGGAAGAAATATACTCACTAAGCTCCGTAAACCCAGCTAGAATGTTATAAGAGGGAAAGCAATGGTTATAATTGATCTTCATCTCAAAATACTGTTCTGAATGTTGTCACAGATGAGGTTTTTGCAAGAACAGCATCAAAGGCATCATTTTAATTTATTAGAAAGTGGTTAAGAGCAGGAGGGCATATTGTAAAAGTAAACGGTCTGGGGAGAAACAGCTAATTAATGGCATACAACTGTGCCTGGAATTGAAGCTGATTCTTTTCTTTTTTTGGGTGGACTAACAACAAACATGAGACATAATTGGCTAAAAACCAAACAGCATAATTATTAGTGGTATACTGTCAAACATGGGCAGTGGCACTGAGTGGAGTCCCCAGGAGCCAGTCCAGGGTCCAGCATAATTTAATATATTCAATAACAACCTAGAAGATGGAGTATGGAGAGAATGCTGATGCAATTTGCTGATGATAAAAGACTTGGAGGGACAGCAACTGCTTTAGAGAATAGGGCTTAAAATAATGCATGATCTTGAAAGATTAGAGGCTAAAAATCAATAAAATCTTAATTCAATAGGGACAAATGCAAAGTGTCTTATGTGAGGAGAAATAAATGTGCACAAATACTACTACACTGTCAGTGTTCTTCCATTCTGTAAAGCACAGATGGATTATAGGACCAGATCCAGTAAGAAGTTCAGCACCACCTCTGGCAAGTTACTGAGTGCTCTCAATTGCTACTAAAGTCAATAGGAAATGAGGGTATACAGCACCTTGCTTAAGGTACCCAGTACCTCAAAGGATCAAACCCATAATATGTGCTAGAACTGGTAAGTTAACAACTCTACAGTGAACTGTTTCTTCTAGAAACAGCTTATTCTGTTTTGTGGACTAGGCAATGAATCATAAGAACCCGAATTCTAGTCTGACCATTGACACAGACCCCTCTTAATGTTTTGCACTAATATAGTGCTAAGTGTTATGTGAATATTATTTACATGATATTGACCCTTGGATACCATGGTGATGTACACATTAGGAATGTGCAGATGGGTAATTAATTATGATGTAGTTTGATAGCATTATCCACACTATAAATGGGGGAAATTATGTCCAGAAAAAAGTAAGTGACTTGCCTAATTTCACAGCCTAGAATCCAATACCTCTGACTCCCAGGTAAATATCCCATTTATCCAGGCAAACTGCCAAACCAGGACTATAGAACAATTTGAGTTAAACAGTGGCAAAAAGCTTGAGATATTGCTAAAAATGGCCGAAATCTCATGTGAGATACCATAGATTTTAGTTTCAGACGAGACCATTAGATCTTCTACTCTGATACTAGTCTGACTCTGTATAGCACAGGCCAATGAATTTCACCCATATACAAGTTATTGGGCTCAATACAGGGGTATTTGACTACAGCATATCTTCCAGAAAAATGTTGCGTCTTGATTTGAAGACACAGAGATGAAGAAGTTACACCTTCCTTTGGTTGCTTGGACCAGTGGTTAAATGTATGCCTTTTTCTAATTTGGCTTTTGGTTTTTATCTTTCTCTACTAAATTAAAGAGCCCTATGGTACCTGACATTTGCTCTCAGTATATAAGTACTTTCACAGGGAGAAAGTCACATTTTGAGCTTCTTTTTGATAAACTAATCCAATTTAGATCTTTAAGAGTATCATGGAGATATTTTCTTCAGTCCTCAAAACATTTTTGTGGCTCTTTTTGCACCCTCTTCAGTTTTTCCACAGCCTTCAAAAATATGGACTCTAGAACTCCGTGCCACATTTCAGTATCAGTCTCACCAGAGGTAATCTCATTTTCCTACTCCTAGGCCTGGTCTACACTATGGGTTTAGGTCAACTTTAGCAGCGTTAAATCGAATTAAGCCTGGACACGTCCACACGACGAAGCCCTTTCTTTCGACTTAAAGGATCCTTTAAACCGGTTTCTTTACACCACCTTCGACGAGGGGATTAGCGATAAAATCGGCCTTTGCGGGTCGGAATTGGGGTAGTGTGGACGGAATTCGACATTATTGGCCTCCGGGAGCTATCCCACAGTGCTTCATTGTGACCGCTCTGGACAGCGCTCTCAACTCAGATGCACTGACCAGGTAGACAGGAAAAGACCCGCGAACGTTTGAATTTCATTTCCTGTTTGCTCAGCGTGGAGAGCACAGGTGACCATGCAGAGCTCATCAGCACAGGTAACCGTGATGGAGTCCCAGGATCGCAAAAGAGCTCCAGCATGGACCGAACGGGAGGTACGGGATCTGCTCGCCATATGGGGAGATGAATCAGTGCTAGCTGAACTCCGTAGCAGTAAAAGAAATGGCAAAGTATTAGAAAAGGTCTCCAAGGCCATGAAGGATCGAGGCCATAACAGGGACACACAGCAGTGCCACGTGAAAATTAAGGAGCTACGGCAAGCCTACCACAAAGCCAGAGAAGCAAACGGAAGGTCCAGGGCAGAGCCGCAAACTTGCCGCTTCTACGCGGAGCTGCATGCCATTCTAGGGGGTGCAGCCACCACTACCCCAACCGTGTGCTATGACTCCGTCAATGGAGAAACACACAGGGAAAACGGTTCAGGGAACGAGGAAGATGAGGATGGAGGTACTGTAGGTAGCTCACAGCAGCAAGGAAGTGGAGAAACCGGTTTCCCCAACAGCCAGAATATGTTTGTGACCCTGGACCTGGAAACAGTAACCCCCGAACTCACCCAAGACCCTCAGGGCACACAGGAGACCTCTGGTGAGTGTACCTTTGTAAATATTTGTAAACATTACACATGGTTTAAAAGCAAGCGTGTTTAATGATTAATTTGCCCTGGCAATCGCGGCCAGTACATCTACTGGAAAAGTCTGTTAACGTGTATGGGGATGGAGCGGAAATCCTCCAGGGACATCTCCAGAAAGCTCTCCTTCATGTACTCCAGGCCAGTAGCACGTAGTCTGGAATCATTGCATAACAAAGCATGGCAGCGTATGGTCCCGGTGTTTGCTGGCATGCAGACAATATCCATTCCTTATCTCTCTTTGTTATCCTCAGGAGAGTGATATCATTCACGGTCACCTGGTTGAAATGGGGTGATTTTATTAAGGGGACATTCAGAGGTGCCCGTTCCTGCTCTTCTGAACAGAAATGTTCCCCGCTGTTAACCATGCGGTGGGGGGAGGGGTGAAGTGATCATCCCAGAGAATCGGGGTGTGTGTGGGGTGGTTTACTTGGGTTTGTGCCGCATGTTAACCGGGAAACCGCAGCCCCTCCTTTTACATTGAAAACCCATTTTCAATGGCCAACCCAATTCATCCTTGATATGGGAAATGCGCTGCTGTTTGAAACCTTTCCCGCATGTTAAGAAGGTTAAAAAAGCCAAAAGACTGTGGCCTACCATGGCTGCCTGCAAGCCGAAATATGTTGCCTGGGGCACTGCGTGAGTGATCTCTCATACCAAACCGGCAGGCAGAGGAAAAATGCGACCTTGTAATGAAAGAGTGTACCCATTGTTCTCTAAAATGTGTCTTTTTTAACCACCTCTCCCTTCTCCTCCACCAGCTGCAAATGTTTCTCCTTCGCAGAGGCTAGTGAACATTAGAAAGAGAAAACGGAGGACGCGGGACGATATGTTCACGGAGCTGCAGATGTCCTCCCACGCTGATAGAGCACAGCAGAATGCGTGGAGGCAGTCAATGTCGGACATGAGAAAAGCACAATATGAACGAGAGGAGAGGTGGCGGGCTGAATGGCGGGATGAAAAGAGCAAGTGGCGGGCTGAAGATGATAGGTGGCGTCAGCTTGCAGACAGACGGCAAGAGTCAATGCTCCGTCTGCTGGAGCATCAAACTGATATGCTCGAGGGTATGGTTGAGCTGCAGGAAAGGCAGCAGGAGCAGAGACCGCCGCTACAGCCCCTGTTTAACCAACAGCCCTCCTCCCCAAGTTCCATAGCCTCCTCACCCAGACGCCCAAGAACACGGTGGGGGGGCCTCCAGCCACCCAGTCACTCCACCCCAGATGCTTGGGCGATCATCAGAAGGCTGGCCTTCAATAAGAGTTAAAGTTTTAAAATGCAGTGTGTCCTTTTCCATCCCTCCTCCCCCACCCATCCCAGGCTACCTTGGCAATTATCCCCCTACTTCTGTGAGGAATTAATAAAGAATGCATGAATGTGAAAAAACAATGACTTTATTGCCTCTGCAAGCGGTGCTCGAATTGGGGAGGAGAGGGTGGGGTGGGGTGGTTGGTTTACAGGGAAATAGAGTGAACCGGATCGGGGTGGGGGGGGGGGTTGGAGGGTTCATCAAGGAGAAACAAACAGAAGTTTCACACAGTAGCCTGGCCAGTCACAAAACTCGTTTTCAAAGCTTCTCTGATGCGCACCGCACCCTGCTGTGCTCCTCTAACTGCCCTGGTGTCTGGCTGCGTGTAATCAGCGGCCAGGCGAGTTGCCTCAACCTCCCACCCCGCCATAAATGTCTCCCCCTTACTCTCACAAATATTGTGGAGCGCACAGCAAGCAACAATAACAATGGGGATATTCTTTTTGCTGAGGTCTGAGCGAGTCAGTAAGCTGCGCCAGCGCGCTTTTAAACGTCCAAATGCACATTCCACCACCATTCGGCACTTGCTCAGCCTGTAGTTGAACAGGTCCTGACTACTGTCCAGGCTGCCTGTGTACGGCTTCATGAGCCATGGCATTAAGGGGTAGGCTGGGTCCCCAAGGATCACGATAGGCATTTCAACATCCCCAACGGTTACTTTCTGGTCCGGGAAGAAAGTCCCTTCCTCCAGCTTTCGAAACAGACCAGAGTTCCTGAAGACGCGAGCATCATGTACCTTTCCTGGCCATCCCACGTTGATGTTGGTGAAACGTCCCTTGTGATCCACCAGGGCTTGCAGCAGCATTGAAAAGTACCCCTTGTGGTTTATGTAGTTGGTGGCTTGGTGCTCCGGTGCCAAGATAGGGATATGGTTTCAGTCTATGGCCCCGCCACAGTTTGGGAATCCCATTTCAGCAAAACCATCCACTATTGCCTGCAAGTTGCCCAGAGTCACTACCCTTGATATCACCAGGTCTTTCATTGCCCTGGCAACTTGGATCACAGCAGCCCCCACCGTAGATTTGCCCACTCCAAATTGATTCCCGACTGACCGGTAGCTGTCTGGCGTTGCAAGCTTCCACAGGGCTATCGCCACTCGCTTCTCAACTGTGAGGGCTGCTCTCATCTTGGTATCCTGGCGTTTCAGGGCAGGGGAAAGCAAGTCACAAAGTTCCATGAAAGTGCCCTTATGCATGCGAAAATTTCGCAGCCACTGGGAATCGTCCCACACCTGCAGCACGATGCGGTCCCACCAGTCTGTGCTTGTTTCCCAGGCCCAGAATCGGTGTTCCACGGCATGAACCTGCCCCAGTGACACCATGATTTCCACATTGCTGGGGCCTGTGTCTTGTGAGAGGTCTATGTCCATGTCAATTTCCTCCTCACTCTCTTCGCCGCGCTGCAATCGCCTCCTCGGCTGGTCCGGGTTTCGCCTTGGCATGTCCTGGCTCTGCATATACTCCAGGACAATGCGCGTGGTGTTCATAGTGCTCATAATTGCCGTGGTGATCTGAGCGGGCTTCATGATCCCAGTGCTAGCTATGGCGCCTGGTCAGAAAAAAGGCGCGAAACTAGTATCTGACGGACTAGGGGAAGGAGGGAGGGCGGGAGGGAGGGTGGGCCGAGTGACGACATGGTGTACAGGTACAGGTACAGGGAATTAAAATCAAGAAAGGTGGCTGTGCATCAGGGAGAAACACAAACAACTGTCACACAGAATGGTCCCCCCAAAGATTAAACTGAAAACCCTGGGCTTAGCAGGCTGTTGATTTCACAGAGGAAGGGGAAGCAAATGAATACAGAACAAATCTATTTTTTACATCTTAAACTGGCAGCCGACGGTGCAGCATGACTGATAGCCTCTGCAGTACGATGACGACGGATACCAATCGTAATATACCATCTTCTACCAAAAGGCAAGGGGCTGCTGCTGTGTAGCAATGCAGCCCCACGTCTGCCAGCCCCACGTCTGCCAGCACCCAGATCGCCCTCGGCCTCTTCTGGGTGCTTAGCAGACAATACTGGGCAATTGGCAGAAAATAGTATACCACGACTGATAGCCATCATCATCAAGACAGTAGCATGTCTGCCCAGGTGCCCATGATTGACAGCCACTGCAGTATGACGACGACGGATACCAGTCGTAATATACCATCTTCTACCAAAGGGCAAGGGGCTGGTGCAATGCAGCCCTACGGCTGCCAGCCATGCTACACCGTCTACCGCCAAAAGGCAGTTAGCAGCTGCTGCTGTGTAGCAATGCAGTCCCACGTCTGCCGGCACCCAGAGGACATATGGTGACGGTGAGCTCAGCTGAGCTGAGCGGGCTCCATGCTTGCCGTGGTATGTTGTCTGCACAGGTAACCCAGGTAAAAAGGCACGAATCTATTGTCTGCCGTTGCTGTGATGGAGGGGGAGGGGCCTGACGACATGTACCCAGAACCTCCCGCGGCACTGTTTTGCATCATCCGGGCATTGGGATCTCAACCCAGAATTCCAATGGGCGGCGGAGACTGCGGGAACTGTGGGATAGCTGTGGGATAGCTACCCATAGTGCAATGCGCCGGAAGTCGACGCTAGCCTTGGTACTGTGGACGCGGTCCGCCGACTAGAGCACTTAGAGCATTTTATGTGGGGACACACACAATCGGCTGTATACAACCGATTTCTATAAAACCGGCTTCTATAAATTCGAACTAATTTCATAGTGTAGACATACCCCTAGTCAGTACTCCCCTATTCATACATCCAAGGATTGTATTACTCCTTTTTGCCAGAGTGCCACACTGGGAGCTCATGTTGTGGTGTTTGCCCACTATGATCCCAGAGTCATTACTCCCTAGGATTCAGCTCCATATTCTGTAGGTATAGCCTGCATTCTTTGTTCCTAGATGCATTAGCTTGCATTTGGCTGTATTAAAACATTTTTTTTTAAATGAGCCCATTCTACCAGATGATGCAGATTGTTCTGTATGACTGCTTAGTCCTCATCAATATTTTGCACTCCACCTATCCATCATTCCCAAACTTTATTTTTCCAGTGATTGTTATATTTACTTCCAGATAAGTGATAAAAATATTGAAGAGTATCAGGTAGAACTCATCCCTGCAGAAGCCCATTAGAAACAACCTATTTGATGTTTTTTCATTGTCAACTATGTCTGAGATTTGCCTGTCATCCAATTATTAATCCATTCCGCATGTTCTTTACTGATGTTATATATTGCTATTTTTATCAGAATATCGTGTAACACTAAGTCAAATGCCTTACAAAACCTAAGTGTTACACATCTCAGTTGCCTTTATTAACAACATGTATTATCTCATGAAAGAATGAAATTAGCTTTGTTTGATCTGAACTGGAATCAAAGGTGTGCAGTCTGGTTTTGATCTATAAGTTTTAATGAGAACGTCCCCTACTTCCAGAAATTTGAAGAGGTTCACATTACCCAT
The DNA here is from genome assembly GCF_011386835.1 of Chrysemys picta bellii. NCBI lineage: Eukaryota > Metazoa > Chordata > Testudines > Emydidae > Chrysemys > Chrysemys picta. Next base: position 60,591,541 of record NC_088791.1, read on the forward strand.
TCTGATTTTTGTTCCATATCTAAGTAACATCTATTTTCCTGATAAATACAAACTCACTTTTAGGGGGGGCTGTAACCTGAGCCCCACTGCCCAGGGCTGAAGTCCTTGGGCTTCAGCCCTGGGCAGTGGGCCTTGGGCTTCAGCTTCGGCCCTGAGTGGTTGGGCTCGCTGAGTTTGGGAATCACTGAGTCCTAGCACATGCTTATCTCTAAACCAATACTACTGAAATATCCTGGCTAACTACATATGTGATCTTGTCTCAGTAGTCTCTGGCCTCAGAAAGAATGAGAGTGTTACTTAGAAATGAGTACAGCGTGGTAGGAAACTGTTTTCCCATCCTGTGAGACTATGAATTGTTTTCCTGTTGTAAAATGGGACAAAAATGTCAAAAGCTGAAACTTTCACAAATCAATAATCCAAAACACTTCAGACCAGGTCGTTGAATCATTGTTTATATTTTGACCATCTACAATTTTTAACCATTGTTTAGTATAAATGTTCTAACATTTTGAAACAGAGTCACTTTGAATAGGGAAAAACAAGTTGAAACCAATTTGTTGAAACTAAGCCTTTCCTAGGTGGTGTTTTTGGTGTGGATGAATCAACATTTTCCAGTGAAGAAACATTTTGTCAGAAAATTCACAACTAGTCCTACTGATAATTGACCAAATTACTTCTTTAGTCCAGTTGGCAGGTGCTTGTGCTTTTGGTGCAGAAGGTCCTGGGTTTCACTCCCTTATGACAACCAGGGTGTCAGTAAGTATTCTGTCAAGGTTTGTTAAACTTACTATTATTGATTACCTGTCACTAGTGTCCTAAGCAACCTAAATAACAAAATAGAAAATTCATCCAACTTGGTCTTCCGTGACCTTTTTTATTAGGAAAGTATTAGTTGGACAACAGCCTATCATGTCAGTCACAAACAGTGATCGGTAATGCATTCATGTTCAAAAGTCATCAGTCTAGATAATAAAAAGTAGTAAGCTAATTCAATCTAATTAGTTATAAGAATTCTCCCATAACCAGCAGCGAACAGTTGTCAATTCGTTGCTTTGTGTAGGATCAGGAAAGAGAATCTTCAGCCTCTAAACATGCTATAAAACAGCACCAGCATAATTATTCTTACCAAGTACATGCACAGTTCTAAACAGATGCTTGCTTTTATTGATTGCCTGTCATCACTGTCCTTAGCAACTAAATACAGGAATAGAAAAGCACCTACATGTTTGGAAATATGACCTCAAATCAACTAAGCAACCAAAAGTGGAAATAATTCATTAAAGATTATGGCCCTAGACAAGAAGATCTATGCTAAAGCATATATTATGGCCCTAGACAAGAAGATTTATGCTAAAGCTATCCGCCGATTCAAAAACAATAAGACTGACACTTCTCCAACTGCCAGTGCAACACTTGAAAATTGTAAATACTTCTTTTTCATACTTTTTGAAAAGCTGTTTGTTTCAGCTAATCATACAAAATAGCATGTAGTGTTTTGGCAATGGAATCAGATGGAAAAGGCTCAGAGACAATACCCTAAAAAATAAGATGATTTAGCAGTGACTATAGCTGCCTCAATATCAGGTTTTGGCATGCAATGCCTCTTTAAATAACAATGCTACCATATGTTCAGTAATTCTTCATTTGGCAGACTGGTGTCCATTGTTAGAAAATCCATTCTAATACCAAGAAAATGTTATCACCTGTGATAGACCCGCATGTTCAGAATTTGAGGATAACACTAATTCAGTTGTCAGCTTTTCAAATGCATGTAAACATTACACACAAGACCCATACTGACCGGGCCTTCATCCAAATAGGGAATCATCTAGGGCATGCCTACTTGCTGATTTACTGGACAGATTACAAATATGCAGCAGTAAAGACATCAAAGGCTGCTCATTTAGTAGAACCACAGAAAGGCACTGTTCTGTCAAAATAAAACTGCCCACTTACATGAAGAACCTAATATCCCTTGATCCTACAGGTAGTGAGTTGAGTTTTAACCTACTGTCCTTTCTTTTTGTTTTGTTATTGCGTTATAATTTGAAATACATCCAACAGTCATCCCATCCCAAAGCCACTGACCAAGATTTAGTAATGGTCTGTCACAGTGGTGGTATAATTTACTCAGCAGGTGAGAGTTGGGTGGGTGTTACACTGTGATAAAAGGTTATTCAATGGCAGACCAAAAAAAAATTGCATAACAGGGCACAAACAGAACTGGATTCCACCTACCTTCAGTAACACACACATACACACATCTCTGCATCTACAGACTATGATCTTATAGGTTATTATTAGTTCAAATTTTCCTTTTCCCAAATCTCTCACTGGGTTCTTTCTAACACCTAAGTCAGTCTCTGAGCCTCAAGCACCTCTAGTACTTTCCTGAAGAGATGGACTCAATGCCAGTGTGTCTACTTGCAGGGGTGGACATTAAACCAGACCCAGGGGATCTGAGGGCCCTTTGGTTCTCCTGTTCTGGATCTCTGGGACAACATCAGTCACTGACACATGACGACTGGAACAGATGCTCAGGAACATGCCATCAAACACAGAGTGACTTGACCTGCCAGCTTTTAAAGGAAGGGGCCCCTCTCCTGTCTGTTCTGCCCTGACTCAGCCTCTCCACTTTCTCTCAGTCCCAGTTCCCCTCCACCCCTCTGGCTGCCCCCTCCTCTTGCCCTGTTTCTTTCAAGTTACTCCCAGACTCTCTATTTTTCTCCCTCAAGTTCCCCTCCTGCCCGCCTGTGTCCTTCAACTGTCTCCCTCTTCTCCACCAACTGTCACTTCCCCTCTCCTGATGGAAAGGGCCACCTCCTCCCACTTTCTTAGGATTGAGTCCTTTTACCATATTCAGACTACTACTGCTTGGAAACAACAGTGAATCAAGAAAATTGCTTTATCCAGTGCATATTAAATACCGTAGAGATTAGGATCTATGCAGATGTTAAGAGAACTACCTCTAGAGTATAATAAATCCAGAAGCAACCTGAAATTTTGGTGCCTTTTGGGGGGCTTAATGAGGGCTATACCTACACTAGGGGAAAGACTGCCTACAATTAGGGTACCTTCTTTATCCATATCAATCAACTGGTGTACTCTATGAAATTATTTCACTAATTTTTAAAACTTTTCTCCCACACTGTCAGTACATGACAGTTGCCATTTCCATACCTGCTTCATTTCACAATAGTTCCTAAAAAGGAACTATTCTAGCTTTAGTGTGGCATCTTATAATGTCACAAATATCACCCTAATGATCCTGACTCCTCTCTCTAACTTCTCTTCCTTGCTCTTTGATGATTCCTCACAACGTATTATGTTGAGCTGTTAACCATATTTAACAAACATGCATCATATAGAGACAACCATTTCTCTTGCTAATTCTCCCCAAACAATATTTCTAACCAGACATAGGCTCTTTTAGCATCTGCCAAACACAGATTCAACTCAATTCAAGTATTTCTTGTCTACTTAGGTGTCATTATCTCTCCTACAAAGCATTTATTATTTGTTATTATTATATATTTGTATTACCATAGTGCCTAGGAGTCTTGTGATGGACCAGGACCTCATCAATCTAGGTACTGTGCAAACGCACAGCAAAAAGACAGCACCTCTTCCGAGGGCCTGTTGAACTACAACCAGGACAGATGAAGAGAGAGATATGGTACTCTCTCTGTCTACTGGTTGGGGAATATTCACTTTGTTGGCTGTTCCAGGGAACTAAATAAAATTTAAACTACTAAAAAGAAACACTGCCATTTTTAAAATTACATTTTCTTCACATAATATGGTGTTTTGCATTATTTATTTATTTTGTTATGTTTATTTAAAAATTATTAAAAGACCCCTATCCAAATATGTAGGCCCCCTAACACACATTGCCAATACAACTTCCATCTCAGCAGCATTAAAATGATCACTTCAGGAAGAGCTCAGCTAGCCACCTACAAAAAACCTTTCTGCTCTTTCCTTGTGGTGGGATGCACACCCTTAGGCTTCTCCAAAAGCTCTCAAACAGATGGCTTTTGCAGCATGCCCAGAAAGTCACGAAATTCAGCATATTTCAGAGTGGTGGAAGCAAAGTTCAGATTTCTAGAGCCCTCACAGAGAATACCCTGCCACCTGTCGCCTCTCTTTATAAAAGGGGGATCCAGATTGAGCATCCCTACTGACAGCAGCATGACACATTAGGTAATATTAATAGCATACGCTTATATTTCAGTACTATGTTGTTTAAAGAAAAAATGTCTGCTTTCTTCCCATTTTAGTATGTACAGTTGAGATGGAATTTACAAATATACAGCAGCCTTAGAACATAAGCAAACCCGCTCCATCATAGAGAAGCCAAATTATATCACCGCAGTAAATCTGCAAAATGATCAAAGCCAACACTCATCTGTATAAGGTGTTGCAGCTGTTACTTTTAATTGCTTACAGAGTCAAAGGAAACATTTCCCTGCCTTATCCGCCGCTTTACTGTGTTCAGAGGAGCAATCCTCAGGCTAAAACTTTAGAGGCTTCCTATGGTAAATTGCTAGATTTGGCAATGTGTCTTCTCACTTACTCCAGTCAGGGAACAGACCTTATACAGTGTGTGTCAGGACAAAATATCCAGAATACTTTTTTGTTCAAAATTGAGACTATTTAAGCAAAATAGCATTGGGAGACTTATTAGTTGAGAGACAGGTACACATGAAAAATAATTGGATTTTAAAAAGGACTAGAGGGCACAATGGATATGAGCTGTAGTTACTAGCAAAATACTTAGACATGGGATGCACTTGCAGGAAGAGTGAGCCATAGTCCCCCTACTTGTAAATCACATATAAAACATATTGGGTCAGGCATTTAATATTCCACTCAGAATTTACACTAAAATGAGAGAGAAAATTCCATTAATTTCTATAAGAGTTAGAGGCCTATATGCCGCTTAGAATGCTCAATACTTCTACAAATGGCACCTGTGCATTATTATTCTTGTGCCATCCTACAGTCCTCCTTTCAGTTGTAGATGCTCATTTATAGAACCTTAATCCTAGTATCACTGACTCATTGTTTCATATGCGTCAGCAAAAATAATTCTACATACAAAAAAGTGCACATACTATCAAATAAAAGTGATATTGTGCATGGGATGGAAACGTGCGATAGGTGTACAGGGTGGGGCATGCTGGCAATGCATATTGAGACACCGAGGGGAAACTCCCAGATTAAAAAAAATATCTTTATGCCTTTGTCGTCTGCCTTGTTTATCTAATTAGCAAGTTGGGTTAATTCACAGTAACAGCAGGTAGCAGATAAATTATGATTTGAAAATCTCTAGAATTCCAAAGCCAATAGCCAAGATACTGTCCATTCTCAATTACATTAATAGTAAATGGAAGAGTGAGTTGCTATTTTGAATTGACAGTTACCTCTACTTCTCAATATTACAGAAAACAAATCACTAACCAACACAGGATTAGGTTTATTTTAAGTAATGATTTAAAAATTATTAGTTTATAATTGCCTAATTTCAAAAAAGCATCAGTGACTTTGTGTCACTTAATGTATGACAATCTGTCCTTTGCCTCAGGCAAAAAGGAAGAAAGACAAGATGCACAACTCACCTGGGAACTATCTGGTATTAGCTCATAAAGGGCAGGCAATGTTTCTTCCTGGTGGACAGCTGCTATCCATCCTCTGCCCCTCCACAGCTGATCCCCAGTCCATTGCTGGGATCCCCATCATCCTCCCCTCAATAAGTGTTAAGGATTTGGGGAAAACAGGTGTCTCTTCATTGTACCAGATATTAAGACCCTCAACTCCATTCCCCAGTTTCTTTAGGGGATGCCTTCACCTAAATCCACATTAGCAGGGAATTCCAAATTAGGAGGGAACTGGACTCCACATGGAATGAGAAACTGCATTGGACAGCTGCCACAAAGAGATATCAGCAATTGGCTTGGCTGATTCCCCCAGCCAGGTTCCCAGATAATTAACAGCTCCCTCCTTAGCATGAGCCAAAATATATCTGCTTCCAGCCGAGAGGTGTACGCCATCATCCCTGAATGACTCATGCACTATATAGAGAGTTTCCAGGCATCCGGTTTTCTACTGGAATGCCTGATTGAAAAGGGACCCTAGCCAACCGGGCTGTTAAAAGTCCAGTTGGCGGCACAGCAGGGGACCAGGGGTAAGGCAGGCTCCCTATCTGCCAACCCCAGCTCCCCAAGATTCCTGGAACTGCAGCCCATAGGTGCATAGGCAGCTGGGAGACTCCGCATAGGCAGCCGGGAGACCCCACGACCAATGGGAGCTGCAGGGACATCCCCTGCTGGCGTGAGGGCAGCGCGCGGAGCCTCCCTGGCCACCCATGTGCCTACGGGCCACAAAAATCTAGTGGCTGCTTCCTGGGAGCCATGGTAAGTACCGCTGGGACCCTGCACTCTCTCCCACACCCCAACCCCCTGCCCCAGCCCAGAGTCACCGCCCACACCCAAATTGCCTCCTGGAGCCCACACCTCCCCGCACACCCCCAACCCCTTTCCCCAGCCCCCTCTTACACCTCAAACCCCTCATCCCTGGCCCCACCCCAGACCCCACACCTCCAGCCAGAGCCCTCACCCCAGCACCCCAACCCCCTGCCCCAGCTCGGAGCCCTCTTCTGCACCCTAAACCCCTCATCTCTGGCCCCACCCCAGTGTTAAGGATTTGGGGAAAAGGGGTGTCTCTTCACCCCTAGTTGGAGCCTTCAACCCCCTCCCCCCACCCCAACCCCCTGCCCCAGCGAAGTGAAAGTGAGTGAGGGTGGGTGAGAGTGAGCGACAGAGAGAGGGGGGATGGAGCAAGCGGGGCCGGGGCCTCAGGGGCAGGGCCTTGGGGTAGGGGCGGGGCAGGGGTGTTCTGTTTTGTACAATTAGAAAGTTGGCAAAGCTAACTATATATATTATATTTTTGATGGGTAATTACTCATTCTCCCTGTAGAGTAAGGAAACAAAACACAAAAAGCCATCATGTTTTAAGCAGCAACTAGAGAACTCCTTGACCAGCAAGTTCCTGTGTTTCTTAAGCTCCCCATTGCAAACTGGTCCTCTCTGGTAATTGTGGAGGATCAGGAACTCTATCACCACTCCACACACCCCATTCCACATTTTTCATAAAGTAGGGTTACCATACGTCCGGATTTTCCCGGACATGTCCGGCTTTTTGGGCTCCAAATCCCCATCCGGGGGGAAATCCCCAAAAGCCGGACATGTCCGGGAAAATCGGGACCAGAGGGGCTGGGCCGGGGGCCGGCGGTGCCGAGCGCCGGGGGCCGGCGGTGCCGAGCGGAGTCTGGGGGTCAGCGGGGCCGAGCGCTGGGGGCCGGTGAGGTCTGGGGCCGGCGGGGCTGAGCGCTGGGGGCCGGCGGGGCCAGGGGCGTCGAGGGCCGGGGGGTGCTGAGCGGGCCGGGGGCCCGGGGACCAGCAGTGCTGGGCGGGCCGGGGGTGCCCGGGGCCGGCACCCCAGGGCACAAGCCGACCCAAGCTGGAGAGGCCGGGGGGGCCAAACTGGGCCGCGCCTCCTCCCCCCACACCACCCTTACCTGCTTCAGGCTTCCCGCGAATCAAATGTTCGCGGGAAGCAGGGGAGGGGGCGGAGTTGGGGCGGGGACTTTGGGGAAGGGGCGGAGTTGGGGTGTGGGCGGGGCTGGGGGCGGGGCCGTGGGCCCGTGGACTGTCCTCCTTTTGGAGGCTGAAAATATGGTAACCCTACATAAAGCAACTGTTCTTGTCAAACTGTGGAAGCCTGGCAGCTCCCTGTCATGCTCTTCACTGCAGCATTTCAGACCAGTTTACAAACAACCTTGGGAGAAGGTCTTAGTTGTACCCTGACTCTTTCTTGAACCCCCCTACAAAAACACAAACAAACAATCTATTAATCTTTACCTCATTATAATAAGGCCCTATCCTGAGGTTCTGATTTGCTCTTTATGCAGACAAATTCACATTGACTCCTTTGGGAATGTCCCAAAGTAAGGAGGAAATACAAATGCGTGTGCCTGAAAGAGAAGTGAGCAAAACCCCAGCAAAGACCCCAAGATTGGTCCCATAAAGTGTACATATTTTATTCAGAATTTATTTCTGTTGATTTACTTCATCTATTGCTTTAACAATTAAACAGATAGGAAAAACAATTTGAATTTGATGAATAACTTGATTTGTTAAATTTCAAAAATAAGTCTGATTCTCCCCATTACTAAGGGCTGAAATTATACATGGGGGTATCAACAGAAAGCCCTTCTCATCCAGACAAGTGACACAATAACAACTGAGCTGGCTTTTTCAGTAACAGGAAGATAGTGGAGTAAATAATGAAAAATAGAGTTATAATATTTCTAGTTGTATAAAATGTTATAGGGAATGAATCATCACAGCTTTGATAAGCCCTGACATAGTCACTTGACAAAACTAATGAAACAGGAACAAAAACTAAAAGAAAAAAAAAGTGGATATAGAATATTTAGATTTTAAGGGGAAAATTTTCAGTCTGACTATAAACAGTCCTTCCTTTTTGAAACCACCAAAACTGCAATTTTCTCAAATTGCAAACATCTGCATTTGCAATTTATAGCCATAGTTATTTGTGGATTAATTTTTTGGCACTTGAAAGGCTAAGTAATTGATAATGCCACAAAATGAGAAGCCCAGTTTGAATGCTTGAAGGTTAAAATTTTCAGTTACTTTGTTGCAAAACAGTGAGGCCTGCTTTTGAAAAACTGATCCTAAAAGTTTTTCACAATGGACTGTTAAAGAAACTTGATAACCATTGTGCATTATCCTACTATGGATTTAAAGTTGGTTTAATACATAAGAAACTAAGAGTAAAAGATAGGAATAAATAGTCCGCTGGTAAAAGGGTTAATGAGGGTTCCAGAATGAAGAATCCTAGCAGTATTTTTGGAATTTCTTTTGCTTCTTTTAATTCAGTAGTGTTCAGTATACTGATTAATGAGCTGGAAGACAGAGTGCACAGGGAGGAGAGCAACTTTGATAATACAAAATTGTTTAGTCAAAACTAATCTAAAAAAGATTCTAAGGACCTAACACAACCAGATAATTGGGCAACAAGATGGCAAATGAAAATGACTGTACACATATGCAACGTAATGTAAAATGGAAGGAACATTTACATTTCTGACACACACTAATGCATTTTACTGAATTAGCTGTAAATTCTCAGGAAACAAGCTGGTTGCCACCTCAGGCAGCTCAATACAGCTGTCTACAATAGTGGACAAAAATCAAATAAGTTACTAGGCTATATTAAGTATAGGATGGAAATACTAAAGAAATATTATACTATAAATTAATTATGTGTCCCCATTTTGGCTACCTGATGAGAGAGGACTTTTGGTAGCAAAAATAGAAAGCACTTTATTGGATAGTAATTATTATGGAGGCTCCAATTGCAGCTACATAGTTACAGCTGAGTTGAGTTTTCCAGTTAAAGTAGGGATTCAATCTCTTTGTTACATACGAAAAATGTGGTGTATCATCCTCAAAAAATAATAACATTTGCTCTTTGAGTATAGACTGAATTCTCAGAATTTGTAAGCAGATCTGTTAATTTTTAGGTTAAAATTAATTTTGAAAACAAGTCTTTTGGAAATGTAACAATTTGTATAAGACCTTCCCCCCGCCTTCCTGAATTATATTAATAATATCTGTGATTCCATAGGCTACATTTGAAGGATTTTTTTTTTAAAAGTACAATAGACTTTAATTGAAATAATTTTTCATAAATGAAAGCTAATTCTTCAGCAAATCTGGAATATAATCTTCTCAGAGAATGACACGAAGAATGGCCCATTTTCAAAATGGTTGATACACCTAGCTGCCTTTAGTAAGATGCCCTTGCTAAAATGGCCACCATCTCCTATTGTTCATAATGGAACTGAGGCCACGAGGCTGCCCTTAGCAAAGGTAAGCTTGGTTAAGGTGAAACTGAAAAGAAATCCAAGTACATTGAGGTATGAAAATACACAAATGACCTTAACAATGCCTAGGAGAGACATAAAGAGGAAAAAGCAAAAAGCTAACACGTCTTTAAAAAACAGTTATCTTTTAAAACGGTTTAATCTTATGCATATGCTTATTGCATTGTGTCTCAACTGGGTAGTGTTAAATTTGTTTGAGTATCTCAATTGCATTTTCATCCCTGAACATATTTGCATTTCTTTGAAGTTTTACCTTACATCCTGGATATATAATATTCATTTTGGGGTTAACTGCAATATTCTTGTAATGTGTTTTATCCTAAATCACTGATATGTACTATTAGTCTTAACTCTCTTGGTGTAGCTTTTGTCTGGGCTTATTAGATTATTGTAATACAACAAGATCAGGTCAAGGCCCATTGTGCTAAGCATTGTTCAAACTCATTGTGAACTCTTTGGGATGTTTCCCTTTCTAATTTACAAAAAGAATGAGGAGTACTTGTGGCACCTTAGAGACTAACTGTTAGTCTCTAAGGTGCCACAAGTACTCCTCATTCTTTTTGCTGATACAGACTAACACAGCTACCACTCTGAAACCATTCAAACTTAGTTTGCCTGTGATACTTGCATGCAAGGAGCAATTTTGAAAGTTGAGGATGATTAAAGTCTTTTTCTATATTTGTTTTTGTGTTCCTCTGAAGCATTATGTATAAGCTACTAAAGGAGGCATGGTAGTATTTGGTCATATATGCAAATTCCTAAATATTTTCCAGAACTATAAGTGTCTCTTTCTTGGAGCATCGTAATACTCCTTTAGTATTATATTGGAACACCGTTCTTTCCAATAGGGCCAGAAAAGTGCCATATCTGGCTGCATAAGCTTTTTAAAATGGAATTGCTGTAGTGAGAGCATCTCTTTTTAGTGTAGATGCAAATCTTCTGCACAGACCACTGTTTTCACATTTCTGGATTGGAATCTTGCTCTCATTACTCAATTGATGAACCTGCTTGTTCAACAGAATGGCTGCATTCATTTGCATATGTTACTGTGGTAATATTCTGACTCACTAGGTTGTATGCCAGTTTGAGGAGGAAGTAAATGCAGTTGATGAAAATAGGTTTGACGGAATAATTTTTAGAAGACCAAAAGTGATACCTAACCTTTCAAATCCCTAAACTTGGAATGTCTCACCTTCAAATCATATGGATTTTATAGTGGCAACGTACAAAGAAGGCGTAATTGACAGTCTGAATTCAGCACTACAGAAGTGTTTGAATGTGAGGCTGTAGCAGAGCAGTCACCCTGCTTCGGCCCAGAAAGTGTTAAAAGCCAGCCCTTAGAGAGGGCTGGAGCCGAGAGCCAATAAGCAAAGGCTGGGATGCTAATCAGGGCCAGACTGGGCCCTATAAAAGAGCTGCAGGGCCAGAAGGCCATCAGTCTCACTCCAGCCTTCGAGTGGGAAGGACCTAGCTGCCTGGGAGCAAAGGGTACCTGAGGCAGAGCAGAGCAGGGCTGGGGAAGGGCAAGAGGAACTGGGGAGCTCCAACCCAGCAACTCCCCAGGCTGATGCCTTGGTAAATGCCTAAGGAGGTACTGGGGCCACAGAGGGTACAGCCCGGAGATAAGCAAAGGCAGCTGGTCCAACCCCCTTGCCAATGCTGAGTGGCCATTACAGACTGCAGTTTGCCCCAGTGAAAGGGGGCTAGATGATGACTGGCAGTAGCCACTGAGGCAAGGTGGATATAGAAGGTTGGGGGTTCCCTTGGGAGTGGAGACCCAGAGTGTGGGGGCACTGCTGTGGGGCAGCACCCCAAAGTAAGGGGCACTGGTGTCCAGGAGGGACACGGGGGCCTGCGGCAGGTGAGACACCAGCCAGCAGGTGGTACTCCGACAGCTGGAAAGAGCTAATTCCTGGTTGACCAGCAGGAGGCACCGCGCCGGTGAGTCTGCGACCTGTTACGGAATGTTATTAAAACATTATGCTCCACCACTGACTTAGTGTGGCTAAGTGTGGCTCAATGATGCATTAACTCACACACAAATCCATTTTCACTCACTGCAGGGCAACAGGTACTTCTTCAGGACTAAGAGATGAGGGGGAAGGAGGTCAGCTGTATCTTTTCTTCTGTACCCTATGGGATGGCCTGGTTGCTGCTCCTCCCTTGTATGCTTTTCAGATTAACTATTTTTTCCTGCATGTGTGGTAGACAGTAAGGCCTCCTTCCATCAGTACTGCTGCCAGCAAGGATCAAGAATGGCAGCTGGAGAATAGGGCACAGAGTGTCCTATAGGGTTTGTCTACAAGGCCAGGGATGGTAGAACTCAAGTCAGCAAATCTTGGTTGTGAGAACCCAGGGTTTGGGCATCTACACTGACTGCTGATGTTAGGTTGAGAATTTTTGAACGTGGGCCCAAACCCGGGGCTCCAGTGTCCACACTGCAATATGCAGGGTTGAGTCCAACCAGCCAACTCCCAGACTTCCTAGTGCCCCCTCCTCCCAATATGGCTGTTCTTGACCTTTGTTCATGATGAGTGTGGAAAAACTTGACTGTCCACCTGTGCATGTCACAGGAAGTTTCAGCAGCCTGTCAGCACATTCTGCTGAGCTATCATTTTGATTCTTATGCTCCCAGCAACTGGAGCTAGCAACCTGCAGTGGAACTGGGAGGAGGGCAGGGACAAAATTGTTGTCTCCCAACAATTTTAAAAGTTGGAGGGCCCTGTTCCTCCATTTTTTAACAAAAGAAACTTGAGCGCAGAATTCATGGCCGCTGCAGATTTTTTTTCTTGTAGATTCTGCCAGCGAGGCACTGCAATTACACCTTTCACCCAGCAGGGACTGCTGTAGTACCAGAAGAAAGGGCTCTCGCTGCTGGGACAGCCAGGTGTGGAGAGGGTGGGGGCACTTTGGCCTCCCTTCCCCCCCCCCCCCCCCCCCCACACACACACTTCTACAAAGGTTCCAGAACCCTTGCATGGAGGAGTTTCCATTTGAAGGACTGCTCTCACTTGCACTTTCACTCACGTTTAAGGAAACAGGTAGAGCTTCTGTGAGATTCTGGTGGACATTCCAGAGGTGTTTTCTGACACACAGAAGGCACTTGACAGAACTAATGATGGAGGAAGAGGCGAACACAGCCATGGCAGACTTGGACTGCTCGATGCTCATAATACTCAGTATAGCCACTCATGCCCCCTACTTAGATTGGTGCTTCTAGAGCAGGGCCACAAGCACAGACTGGTTGGACCACATTATCATGTGGACCTGGGATGGCCAACAGAGGAGCCAGAACTTTTTGGAGCTTTGTGAGCAGCTTGCCCTGACCCTCCAGCATCAAGATATATGCATGAGGGTGGCCAGGCTGGTTCAGAAGCAGGTTTCTATAACCATCAGGAAACTGGCTACCCCAGGCTGCTGCAGTTCTATTACCAACCAGTTTGGTGTTGAAAGGGTGAGCAAGGATAAAGTGGTAGTTGAGGTTTCGAGGCAGTCAGGTGTGTGATATATCCAAAGATGGCAGACATAAAAGATATTGTTGAAGTAATTGCTGGCTTTGAGAAAGTGGGTTTTCCAATCTGTGCTGGGGCCACTGTTGGGCAAAACTACTCAATATAGTTAAAGTCGAAAGCAGACTTCAAAGAGTTACAAAGGGGCCTCAACTGGGTGACTGGGCAACAGAATGGCAGATGAAATTCAATGTTGATAAATGCAAAGTAATGCACATAGAAAACATAATACCAATTATACATATAAAATGATGGGGTCTAAATAGCTGTTATCACTCAAGGAAGAGACCTTGGAGTCACTGTAGATAGTTCTCTGAAAACATCCATTCAATGTGCAGAGGCAGTCAAAAATGCGAACAGAATGTTGGCAATCATTAGGAAAGGGATAGATAATACAGAAAATATCATATTGCCTCTATATAAATCAATAGTATGCCAATACCATAAATACTGTGTGCAGATTTGGTCACCCCATCTCAAAAAAAATATACTGGAAATGTAAAAGGTAAGAAACTGGCAACAAAAATGATTAGGGGTGTAGAACAGCTTCCATATGAGAAGACATTAATAAGACTAGGGCTCAGGGTTCAAGCCCTATTGTTTTGCTGTGTGGATGCAGCCACTCTGGACTTGGGCCATGGGAGTCCATCCATGGTATATCCACAATACCATGGACCAGTGTTCTTTGTTCTCTATCCCATGCGTTGCCAATAGATCCCAGGAAACAAAGGCAACCTTATTTGTTCAAGTGCAGTTCAGAGTTTAATCCTTCAATTTTATTCTCACCACTGAGCTACAAACACAGTGAAACTTCTCCTGCATTTGCATTGGCCATAGACCAAAAAGAAGTTCTTTATCCAGTGTGCTGCTTCCTGGTTGTGGAAGCACAGACAGATTTTGGTGAAACTACGGTGTGAGGCAATTATAGTAAGACACTCTATCCTGTAGGGTCTTAGGACCCTGGATCCGAGCCCAAATCAAGAGATTTGTGTGTAGATGAAAGGGAGGGTTAGGGCTTGAGCCTGACTCTAAGCCCATGCTTACATTGCATTGTGGATGTACCCTGTAGACATACACTGTTTTTTAAAGATCTGTAGCATTTTTGCTGCTGTCTCCCAGCAAATCCCCCACACCATCAGTATGGTCTTAGAAGCCTCAGGCCATGAAGAAACATCATTTTGTCATCTAGTTTTAAAGGAATCAGCACCTAAAAATGTTTCTAATTAGTTCTATAAAAGGGTCATAGAGAGATGAAAGAGCACACGAGGTGTAAAGGTTTAAAAGAAGGCTCCTTCATCTCTCACTCATCTTCCTCACTCAAGCAGAGGTTAGCCAAAATTTGACTCCTTGGAGTCCCTTGCCAGGAAAATACATTTGGAATTTGTTGTCCAACTCCTATTTACAAAAAAAAAAAAAAAATTACTTGGCCAATAGATTCAAACCTGCACATGCCCAATGCAGAACTGTTTGTGGGTTGGACTCTATGCAGACAGATGCAGTTAATTAAAATACTACTATGTGTATCTTTTGTACTCCAAAAATCAATCATTTCCCTCAGAAACATAGGACCAGGGTTTACACAAGCTGGGGCATCTGGCCCATGGTCCTCCAGTTTCTCTAAAAGATTTGGGTTGAGGGAAAATCTTCAAGATCAAGTATAGGACACTTGCCCAAGAAGTGTGGGAGATCCAGGTCCAGCTTCAGTCAAAATACAGGAAAAACGTTGTTATCCGGCATGTTGGAGGAACGTGGGGGGTGCTGATTAGTCAAAAATTCTGGTTAACTAAGAGTTATACTTACCAATGGAAGGAGGGAGTTTGGGTGTGGGAGGAAACTTGGGGCAGAGGGTTGGGGCATGGGAGGGGTTTCAGGGTGCCGGATCTGGGCACTCCCCTTGGGCGGCTCCCCGAAAGCGGCAACATGTCCCTGCTGCTCCTAGGTGGAGGCGCAGTCAGGCGGCTCTGTGTTCTGCTTCTGCCCGCAGGTCCCATTGACTGCAGTTCTTGGCCAATGGGAGCTGCGGAGCCAGCACCAGGGGCGGGGCAGCGCACAGAGCCCCCGTGGCCATTCCTCCACCTAGAAGCAGCAGGGACATGTCACTGCTTCCGGGGAGCCATGCGGGTCAGGTAGGGAGCCTGTCGGCCCCGTGCCAACTGGACTTTTAATGGAGATATCAGAAATGCTGGTTTCTAGAGCTTTACGTTTGGTAAAGTCCCAGATAACACAGCTTTTACTGCAATTAAACCCTATTTGACATATGTCTAAATCTTTCATTTCATTCAAATGTCTATCTAAAACTTCCATCATATAACACTTATATATGGTACGAAGGTTTAATATTAATCCTGAATTCTATAGTGCACTGGGAGTTAGAATTGATAAGTTTTTGGGAGTGGGGGAAATGATCCATCAGAAGAAATAACATAATTTGTATTTTCAGTCTTCCTTAGCACATACTGGGTTCAGTTTTGTTTTGCTTTAATGGGCACAGTAGAATCAGAAATGAAGCTTCATTAGAATGTTATTTTCCCTGACTTTATTGACCACTTGCAGCTTCAAAGGAGCAATGAATCTTTGTCTCATTTTTGAGCAGCCATATCATATGTTTGAATAATATGTTGGCCTACTGATGCAACTCCATCACGAACAATTTAAAGTGCAATGTTGTCACTGCGCTAATGCTCCATAGCCTTAATGGCATTTTACTACTTTCCTCTAATTTCAGATATTGAAACAAAGCTTGCTTTTAGTGCTACTTTAAAATGTCCTACCATTGTTATTTATTTGGGTGGTTAAAATAATAGCACTGATCATAGATCATTCATGTGATATACAAGTCTTTAAAAATTGCAGAATAAAATATGATTAGTTAATTGACACCAATGGAGAAGTGTTAACATATTTCTCAAGCTCAAACTGAAATAAATAAGAATAATTTAAGTAGGGTATGAAACCTGAGTTAAACCATATAAGGTTTTATGTAGTACTTAGTGAATAACTTTACATTGCCTTTAAAACTAATGTTATCTATAAAAAACTTGTATTTAGGATTAAGGTATAACTTTCTATTCTACAATGAAAGCAATGACTTTATAAAAATAAATTAAATTCCCTAGAAAACACAGCAATGATGTTTTACAGGGCATCGATCAGTTCTAAGAAATATTATTTAAAAAAATATGGTGTTAGTGGAATGATAACTGAGACTTAGCCTGTGTAAATTGGCAAAAATCCAGTGAAAACACCAGCTGAGGGTCTAGCCTATAATGCATTGAGGGTATGATCTACCTCCCATTAAAGTCAGTGGGAGCCTTTCTAAGGACTTTTATAGGAGTAGGTTTGAAGACTGAATATCCAAATATATACACTACCTCCACTAAGTGTGAAGTTCATTTGAGGGCCTAATTTAAGAATATTTTCCCAATGCATCTAACCTCATGCATGTAAAGCCCTGTAAACTCTAGAGCAGGGGTTCTTTAACTTGGGGTCGGATCCTTCATGGGGTCGTGAGGTTATTACATGGGGGGGCCGTGAGCTGCCAGTCTCCACTCCAAACCCTGCTTTGCCTCCAGCATTTATAATGGTGTTATATATAAAAATGTGTATTTAATTTATAAGGGAGGGGGTCGCACTCAGAGGCTTGCTATGTGAAAGGGGTCACCAGTAAAAGTTTCAGAACCACTGCTCTAGAGTATGTGAACTAATATTGGATGTACATTTTACAAGTTGCTTTTTTTAAATGAATAAAAATATGGGACCAAATCTTGATATTTTTATTCAACTTTATCCAGTTTGACTTCAGTGGGAATTGGTCTGAATAAGGACTGAGAGAAAGTGATTAAAGACCTCAGGATTTCACCCATAACCAGTAATTAGTCCCAAAGAATGTAGTAACCACTTTATTAAAATGCAATACTTTAAATAACACATTGGGAACAGGAAAAAAAAAATTATGAGCAGGCCCTGAACTCCTTGGCTATGATTTTCAAAAATAGAAGCGCACATTTAGCTGACTAGGACCTGTTGAGTGCTCAGCTATTTTCAAAATTGGGTAGCTGCCTTAGGAATCTACCTCTAGGCTCCTGTTTTTGAAAATGTTCCTCCTCTTCAGACAAAAATATCATTAATTTCAGTATCAGGGGGTAGCCGTGTTAGTCTGTATCTACAAAAACAACAAGGAGTCTGGTGGCACCTTAAAGACTAACAGATTTATTTGGGCATAAGCTTTCGTGAATCCGAAGAAGTGAGGTTTTTACTCATGAAAGCTTATGCCCAAATAAATCTGTTAGTCTTTAAGGTGCCACCAGACTCCTTGTTGTTTTTATTAATTTCAGTGTTGCTTAGGGCTGATCTACATTAGGAAATTAGGTCGGTATAACTAAGTTACTCTAGGGTGTGAAAAATCCACACCCCTGAACAATTCAGTTAAACTGACCTAACCCCCAGTGTAGATAGCATTAGGTCAATGGGAGAATTATCCCTTTGACCTAACCATCACCTCTTGGGGAGATGGAGTATCCCTCTTGTTGATGTAGGTAGCGTCTTCAATGAAGCACTACAGCTGTGCAGATGCAGCTGTGAAGCTGTGCTGCTGCATTGTTTTGCATGTAGACAAGAACATAAGAATGGCCATACTGGGTCAGACCAAAGGTCCAGTCCAGCCCAGTATCCTGCTACCAACAGTGGCCAATGCCAGGTGGCCCAGAGGGAGTGAACCTAACAGGTAATGATCAAGTGATCTCTCTCCTGCCATCCATCTCCACCCTCTGACAAACAGAGGCTAGGGACACCATTCCTTACCCATCCTGGCTAATAGCCATTAATGGACTTAACCTCCAATGAATTTATCTAGTTCTCTTTTAAACTCTGTTATAATCCTAGCCTTCACAACCTCCTCAGGCAAGGAGTTCAACAGGTTGACTGTGCGCTGTGTGAAGAACTTCCTTTTATTTGTTTTAAACCTGCTGCCCATTAATTTCATTTGGTGGCCCCTAGTTCTTGTATTATGGGAACAAGTAAATAACTTTTCCTTAGTCACTTCCTTCACACCACTCATGATTTTATATACCTCTATCATATCCCCCCTTAGTCTCCTCTTTTCCAAGCTGAAGAGACTTGCACCTGAAGAAGTGAGGTTCTTACCCACGAAAGCTTATGCTCCCAATACTTCTGTTAGTCTTAAAGGTGCCACAGGACCCTCTGTTGCTTTTTACAGATTCAGACTAACACCGCTACCCCTCTGATACTAGCCTCTTTAATCTCTCTTCATATGGGACCCGTTCCAACCCCCTAATCATTTTAGTTGACCTTCTCTGAACCTTTTCTAATACCAGCATATTTTTTTTGAGATGAGACCACATCTATGCGCAGTATTTAAGATGTGGGAGTACCATGGATTTATATAAGGGCAATAAGTCTCCATCTTATTTTCTATCCCTTTTTTTATGATTCCTAACATCCTGTTTGCTTTTTTTACTGCCGTTGCACACTGCATGGATGTCTTAAGAGAACTATCCACGATGACTCCAAGATCTCTTTCCTGATTAGTTGTAGCTAAATTAGCCCCCATCATATTGTATGTATAGTTGGGGTTATTTTTTCCAATATACATTACTTTACATTTATCCATGTAGCACAGCACAGACTCACCCCTATGGCACCTCCTGCTGGTCATCCTCAGGAATTAGCTCTTGGACCCAGGAGCGCCCTCTGCAGGCTGGTGATCTGCTTGCCATTGGCCCCCCATGTCCCTCCCAGGACCCCAGTGCCCTTATCTCAGGGGTCTGGCTCCTGCAGTACCCCACAGTCTTACTGGGTTTCCCCACCACAGGGGAACCCCTACCTCCTATCCCAACGTCACCTCAGCTACTGCCAGTCTCTGTTTAGCCCTTGCACTCTGGGGCGGACTGCAGTCTATCAGGCGATCATCACAGGCAACAAGGAGTTTGGACTGGCTGCCTTTACCCACCCTCCGGCTGCCCCTCTGCAAGCCCAATACCTAGGAGGCCTAGAACTAGGCCCTAAAGCCTAGGGAGTTGCTGGCCTAGGGCTTCCCAGCTCCTAAGGCCTTTCCCCAGCCCTGCCTCACTCTAGGTCCCCTGGGTGAGTTCCCCAACAGCCAGGCCTGTCTTCCTCTCAAGTCAGAGTGTAACTGCTCCTTCTGGCTTCCCTGGCCTTCTTATAAGGCCCAGTTGCTTAGTTTGGGGTGTGGCCCCAGCTGCAGCCACTTCCTCCAATCAGCCAGGGTTTTGCTCCCTTTCACAGCCCCAGCCACCTGCGGGGCTTTTCCAACCCCTTCAGGGCTGGAGCGGGTGTTCACCCTGCTACAATCCACATGAATATCAGCTGGCGGCTCCTTCATGGGGCCGTGAGCACGGGCGTGTACTTGGCGCGGTTTACCCTAGTCCCGGACACCTGTCCTTTCTGCGGCGTGAGGGAGACCCTGGCTCACGTTTACTTAGAGTGTGCCAGGTTGCAGCCCCTACACCGGCTCCTCACCGATATTATGTTACGTTTTTGGTTACACTTTTCCCCTCACCTTCTCATTTATGCACTCCCTATCCGTGGCCCCACAAAGTCGCGGGACCTCCTGGTCAACTTCCTCTTGGCACTGGCTAAACAGGCCATCTATAAAACCAGGGAGAGGAGGTTGGCCGATGGAGGTGCCTGTGACTGCGGGGCCTGTTTCCGATCCTCTGTCCGTTCACGTATCCGGGCAGAGTTCCTCTGGGCGGCATCCACTGGCTCCCTTGAAGCCTTTGAGGAGCAGTGGGCGCTGTCCGGGGTTCTCTGCTCGGTGTCCCCGTCTGGTTCTCTTCTTTTAACCCTTTGACCACACTCCTGTCCCTGTTTTTACATTAGTTGTCCCCCGTAATTATTTGAGTTCCAGGCCCTGTGGATCCTCCCCTTAGGCTGGGGGGGGATCCTTTAGCAGTGGGCGGGCTTACGCCCGCCCACTTCCCGGAACCCAATAGGTACAATCCACATGAAATTTCATTTGCCATTTGGTTGCCCAATCACTTAGTTTTGTGAGATCTTTTTGAAGTTCTTCACAGTCTGCTTTGGTCTTAACTATCTTGAGCAGTTTAGTATCATCTGCAAACTTTACCACCTCACTGTTTACCCCTTTCTCCAGATCATTCCTCAGATTTGTCACCTACAAAGGACGGCTCAGGTTTGGTAATCTCCCTAACATCCTCATCCGTGAAGACTGAAGCAAAGAATTCATTTAGTTTCTCCACAATTAGTGCAGGATTACATCAAAGTGGGGACTGGGCTTGCTTCTCTATGCCTAATGCCTTGTGAAGTTGTTTACACCTGTGAAAAATAAGCATAAAATGCTGCCATTCTGATTTTGTACCTAGGACTGACCCTTGGAGAACATGATTAGTTACCCCTCTCCGTTCTGAAAATTTACCATTTATTCCTACCATTTGTTCCCTGTCTTTTAACCAGTTCTCAATCCATGAAAGGATCTTCCCTCCTATCCCATGACATCTTAATTTACGTAAGAGCCTTTGGTGAGGGACCTTGTCAAATGCTTTCTGGAAATCTAAGTACACTATGTCCACCCGATCCCCCTTGTCCACATGTTTGTTGACCCCTTCAAAGAACTCTAATAGATTAGTAAGACATGATTTCCCTTTACAGAAATCATGTTGACTTTTGCCCAACAATTTATATTCTTCTATGTGTCTGACAAGTTTATTCTTTACTATTGTTTCAACTAATTTGCCAAGTACTGATGTTAGACTTACCAGTCTGTAATTGTTGGGATCACCTCTAGAACCCTTTTAAAATATTGGCATTACATTAGCTATCTTCCAGTCATTGGGTACAGAAGCCAATTTAAAGTACGGGTTACAAACCACAGTTAATAGTTCTGCAATTTCACATTTGAGTTCTTTCAGAACTCTTGGGTGAATGCCATCTGGTCCCGGTGACTTGTTACTGTTAAGTTTATCAATTAATTCCAAAACCTCCTCTAGTGACACTTCAATCTGTGACAATTCCTCAGATTTGTCACCTACAAAGGACGGCTCAGGTTTGGGAATCTCCCTAACATCCTCATCCATGAAGACTGAAACAAAGAATTAATTTAGTTTCTCCGCAATTAGTGCAGGATTACATCAAAGTGGGGACTGGGCTTGCTTCTCTATGCCTAATGCCTCGTGAAGTTGTTTACACCTGTGCAAAATAAGCATAAAATGCTGCCATTCTGATTTTGTACCATTTTCTATCTACTTTGCACAGAGATAAATGACTCCACATGGTACAAAGCTGTGGAGAATCAGGCCCAGATTGGTCTATGCACTGAAATGCAAAATAAAAAAACCTTTTGTCATAATAATTTAGATAGTGAAGTACATTCTCTAGATGATCAGCGTTAAACTTTTCTCAAAATTTTGTGTTTTTAATTTTTGTGTAATTTTTTCACATTTGCATCCTTGTACATACCCTAGAGGCTCCCCCTTGACCTTTCTCCTCACCAACAGGATGAGCAGTCTTGCTTTTTGTAATCACACCAGAGCAGCAAGCATAGGTATGATAAAAAATATTCCAAGTCATTCACATTGGGGAAAATAAAAAATTGGCTAAGATGGTGGGGGAGGAAGGAAATATTACAAAATATAATCACTGCAAACAAGATATTGTTCATATTAAGACTTACATATGGTTCCTAACTAATACATTAGGCCTGTTCCTAACTTTACTGAGTAATGCCAAAGCAGCTCTGTATGTCACTAAATGTGGGCTTGAAGCTTTCCTTCTGCCCCATGCCCTGTCATTCCTAGGATCTCCTGGGCTAGTGCTGAGCTAGCTTAGACAGAAGAAAGAAGTTAATGGACCCTCTCACTTCATTATATTTGAGGATTTGGTCCATTAATTATGTATATATTAGGAGTCAGATTCTGTCTTTGGCTGTATATAATCAGCTACTGTTCAAAGTTAATGCTAGCCACATAAGCCCTGCAAGTGCAGAATTCTGCCTTGATTGTGTAATGAGGATTTAGAGCATAAAAAGCTTATCTTTCCCCCCTAATAAAAATGTAAAATGAATATTGGCGACATAAGGTGGAGAAATACATTTTACTAACATGCCAAAAGGTAGCCTTTTGTTTGTTCAGCTCCGTAGTAACCACCTTTGATATGAAAGCACCTTAATACATAGTCTTATTGACTTCATAGTAGACATGTTGTGTTAATGGAACTGGAACAGTTTAAGGTAATAACTTATCAAATAAAATCAATGTTGTTTAAATGCAATGAGATTTCTTTAAAGGTAACTTGTAAAGACTTTTAAAAAAAACATGCTTGTAAATTTCCTTGACTTTTTAATGATATATAAAGAAAGCCTGAACATGTTTTGGTGGGTATATTTAGTTTGGTTGTTTTTCAGGGAGGTTATTTTTTTCCTTAGATATATTAATAATGTCACTCTGGTCTCCCCTGATTTTGCTGTAGGATTTGCTTGAAGTCACAGAGGAGTTATACTGTTAGTGTTCACACCTTAATTAGAAAGGGTTGGGATGTTAAATGATTAACAAAGTCATCTTTTCACCATAATATGAAATAAAACAAAGAAAAATAGTCTTAAAGAGTCTGACTAAAAATCCCTTCCCTTCTTAACTATTCTAATAACTTCAGTCTTCTTGTCTTTTTTTACTAGTTCCTTAATCATTGTGAGCTTTCTACACTAGCATTTATCTTCAAATTGCTGACCAGTCTATTGGTACTGATGTAGGGTGACCAGACGTCCCGATTTTATAGGGACAGTCCGGATATTTGGGGCTTTTGCTTATATATGGGCCTATTACTCCCCCACCCCTTGACGCGATTTTTCACACTTGCTATCTGGTCAGCCTATTCTGATGTACTTCCACCAATGGTAGCAATAGTGGGTAAGCTAGCATAGACAGACTATACTAACCATATAATATAATGAACCCCAGAGCAGAACTAGATGGCCACCACTGGGTCACACTGTTGCTACTATCTAGACAACTGCATTGATATTAGCGTAAAAGAGTGAAATTTTAAGTTAAATGCTAGTATAGAAAGACTACAGAGTTTTCTTATTTAAACAGAACCAATATTTCTAATGTAAAAAAACAAGTGTGTGAGGGGAGGAAGCCCCCACACCCTACTCCTTGCAAGTCACCTTTAGGAAAACTACTCTTACCTCCTCCAAAGTGATTCTTCATGAAGAAAATAGTTGGGATTCCTGTTGACATTTGATAAGTTTTTCATTGATGCAGTAATTCCAAAGGGCAGCTGTTGACTGATTTACTACTGTTCACTGACCTGTAAGGCAACAATGTGCTTGGCACTGGCTAAGTTAGTATAACAGGCTGGCCCACTTGATGTACAAGCAGTAAATACTGCATGAGACGGAGCATTAATGGGCCTTTGGAGTACACACAGTCAGAAATAAAAGACTCAATAATTCAGAGAGACGAATTATGTTTTTTTTACATCATTTGTCAGTTTATTCCAATTCAATCAAGGTCATAAACTTGAACTGTCTTTTGTGATCTTTTTAAGTTACTTTTCTTGAAATGACTCACTGTTGCTGTGACTAACATAGGAGTGCACTATTACAGATGAGACCTCTGTATTCACTGGGAAGGCTTCAGTATATTATTAGCGCTGATCAAAAGAGAGGGGAAAAGTGGTGTCTGGAAGAAATCATCCCTGTCAAATAGGGAATGGTATATCCAATAAGCATCAAAAGAAATAATTTATCCTTGCTTTTGACGGTGTCTAAGAAATGAATAAATAATTTCCTGTATATTTTATATCTTATATTACAGTAGAAAGGATGCTGCTGCAACTGTCACTAAATTTTGGGTTACATCTAAATTTTAAGCTTTGAATGTGAAAAAAAAACAGTTAAAAATACTCCACCATAACTTTATTATTAATTATTATTTATTTGTATTACAGTAGTTCTCAGAGATCTTAATCAGGATTGATGTCCTATGATACTAAGTTCCTGATTCAGGAAAGCACTAGCATTCATATTTAAGTCCATCCTTATTTAGCAAATAAGTTATGGACATGCTTAACTTTAAACATGTGCTAAGTTTCATTGACTTAAGTTCGTTCGTATCAGCAAAGAATGTAAGTAAGTGCTTAAGTGCTTTGCTGACTCGGGGCCTATGTGTTGTACAAGAACATAAAAAACAATAATTTCTTTCAGAATTTTAGTTTTTAGCTTTTTATTCCTTAATGAGATGTTTCTCTTAGTACTGAATAACCTCTTACACTCCGTCACCCATAGGTTTTTATTATGTTTACAAAGGGAGGCGTTTTCCTTTAGTAGTGTAACAGATGGCTTGTCTGAATTAGACAATAGTGCTGTTCCAATAGCTCCATTACAGATAAGATAGGAACATAGAAATTGCCATACTGGATCAGACCTGTGGTTCATGTAGTCCAGTATCCTGATAGGGGCCAGCACCAGATGCTCCTACAGCAATTCAGTGTGTTCACAATAACCAGACTGGCTTGTAAAAAACAGTGAAGTGAATCCACCCATGACTTTCCCTCCAATCATTATTGTACCTGTGCATTGGTGCACCAATACCACAGTTCCCTACACAGCATCAAGAGTAGCAGGTGCATAGTTGGCAGCAGTGTAATGAATACATCTTTGCCTTAATTATAAGTCTCAGATAGCAGCTGGTAGAGAATAAGAAGAATTCCATTTTGGGAGTATCTTGAAATGGTTGGGAGCAGTGAGTCCTGAAAGAAGCCCCCAGTCAAGAGAAGCAAATAAAACAACTCCTAGCTAGACAGGTCTCCCCATCACCACCATCCACATCCAAACATCTTCTTCCCAGCTACCTCTCAAGCCTGCCCATGCCTCAGAGGGAACGCGAGTAGGTTTTGAAAGTGCCAAATAGATCTAAGTTCAGGACAGGGCCTGCGGGGTAAGCCATTATCAGGTCCATGAGGTCCATCAGGACCAACAGCACTTTTACCGTCACAGCTTATATGGTGTGTAGTCTGTGGAGAAGGAGTGAAGAGAGACCATATAGAGAACTCTATCTGTCTCCTTGAGGGGGCGCCTCACAATGTGGGACCTCCTGTGACCAGAGGCACTGCAGCCTGTCAGAAGCAGCCATGCTTATAACACTCATACTTAGGGCCGTACCAAATTCATGGCCATGAAAACCATGTCACGGACCATGAAATCTAGTCTCCTCCCATGAAATCTGGTCTTTTGTGTGCTTTTACCCTATACTATACAGATTTCACAGGTGAGACAAGCATTTCTCAAATTGTGAGTCCTGACCCAAAGGTAGGGTGACTATATTTCCCCAAAGGGAAAACAGGACACCCCACAGGCTGGCCTGAGCCCTCCCCAATGCCCAGCCACACATGGGCTGGCCTGAGGTTCCCCTCCCCGGGGCCACCCAAGGTTCCCTCTCCTCCTGAGGCCTCCTGTGCCCCCCACCCTGGGGATGGCCTGAACCCTCCCTGCCTCCCACCCACCCAGGATTGGCCTGAGGTCCCCTTCCCACCCGGGGCTGGCCCGAGCCCTCCCCAAGCTGCTATCCCTAGCCCTTCCTCCAGCACAGGATTGGTGTTGTCGCTCACCCTCCCAACCCCACTGCATGTTCTTCCACACCCTAGTAAGGGTCGCACCCCACTTTTTTTTTCAAAACTGTGTATTTGTTGAGTTTTCTCTTGCCAACTGATGTTCAGTTGCCAAAAAACTTGGGATGGCTGGGACAGGTCCTAAAAAAGGGACTACCCCAGGCAAAACAGGACATATGGTCACCCTACCCAAAGGGGAGTTGCAGTGGGTCACAAGGTTATTTTAGGAGTCTTGCGGTATTTCCACCCTTACTTCTGTGCTGCCTTCAGAGCTGGGCGGCTGGAGAGTGGCAGCTATTGGCCAAGCACCCTGCTCTGAAGGCAGTGCTCTGCTAGCAGCAGCACAGATGTAAGAGTGGCAATACCATACCATGCCATCCTTAATTTTGCGCTGCTGCTGACGGCAGCTCTGCCTTCAGAGCTGGGCTCCCAGCCAGCAGACGCCAATCTCCGATGCCCAGCTCTGATGGCAGCATTGCCACCAGCAGCAGTGCAGAAGTAAGAGTAGTACCACTGCGACCCCACCCCACACACAGACACACACAACTCCTTATTGGTTCAGGATGCCTACAATTACAACACCATGAAATTTCAGATTTAAATAAGTGAAATCACAAAATTTATTATTTTTAAAATCCTGTGACCATGAAATTGACCAAAATGGACCGTGAATTTGGTAGGGCCCTACTCATAGTGTATTGATATATTTCTTTGGGAAGAAGCTCTCTTTTACATTTCATACAAACTGTAACTTGCTTTTCCCTTTTCAGTGGTTCTTGAAACTTTTTCAAAGGCAGCTCAGAGGTTTAAATGTTCCTTGGCAAACATTAAAATGTCATTTCAGTTCTTGTTTAGACATTATTGATTTTATATAACAAGCAGGTGAAAGTCTCAATTGGGGAATAGTGCTGTGTAATTGCTTCAGTGACATAGCCAGCCAATACCAGCATGGACAACAGTTTGATCATAATCAATATAATGTCTATTTGTTTTCATGCTGAAAGCTCCAGTGATGAAATATGGAGATGGGTGATACCAAATATTCAAGTGATGATATTTCCACTTTCCTGTCAACCCCTAATATCTCATTGGTAAGTGCTAACTTTTTAGTGATCTATAAACATTTTCCATTCTGCCAACCTCTTTGTGATCACATACTTATAATTTCCTGAAAGATTCATCTTTTTAGGGGAAATATTCTGCCCCAAATTGATTTTTTTTTTAAGAGTTTGACCAAAATTCTTTAGTCTTCTTTTCAGTCCTAGGAAAAGGTGACAAAAGAAAGGAAGGGAAGATTTTTCCATTATGAAAATTCTAACCACACCTTTTGAGCAGGGCAACAGTAATAACAGCTGAAGTTTGACGTGGGTCTTTGCATAGGTAGTCCTTGATGAAAAGCAAGGGTAAACAACTGATCTCCTCTCCCATACATCAGTGTAACTCCACTGACTTTCAGCAGAGTGACTCCTGATTTACACCAGCACAAGAGAGCAGAATCTGGTCCTAGAGATTTTGCTAGTTTTGAATGGTAAAATTATTAAGGTTAAAATGTTACACATGATGGAAAAATCACTTCTGACCATCCTCAGCAAATAGCTGCTAAAAATTTAACAGTGAATAATAAAGCATTCCCTCCCCATGACATCATATTCTCCCTGGCTGACCAGGCCAGGAAGCTCGATGTGATCAGGGACTGCTGCAAGGAGAACTTGCAAAAGGGAGAGTGTTTCATTTAAAAGCAAACAGGTAAATCATCAGAAATAATCTTCCTTAGCATTAGGAATAGGAGAAAATCAAAGACTGTGGAACAACTAAAAGAACAACCTAACTTTGGTGTTTCTTTGAGTAAAGTTAGGAGGTCTGAATGAATTTTCAATTTTAATTCCCTCCTTCCCACCAAACCTGGGGAATGTGACAAAAAGAAATTTCAGGCGAGTTTGAAATTCCCTAGAACAAGTTCCTACCATCTTTAAATCTAACCAATTCAGCAATAGAAAATTTCTCATAATTAAGTACTATTTAGTGCATTAATTCCATTGGGGATTGGTGATAATTATATCCAAGTATGATTTCCTCAAAGATATCTCACAGGCCATTGATAAACAGCTGAGAAGAAAAATCAGGGGATTAACTGTAATTATAGCAAAGTGGTTTCCTATTAAACTAACTGAATAAAAAGTAATTGGATTATGTATGATCTTCAACTGTTCCTAGACTTTAAATTTTAATTAAATTGCCCTACTCATCATTCAAAAACTGAATGGTAGAGCATCAACTATTTTTAAACTACAAAAATAGTAGAAATTAGAGAAATTAGAGAGATCTGTACTGATAACATAATGTTCAGAGCTACCAGTACTAAGATTACTAACCAATCCTTTGTTCTCCAAATGTTAAATCACTGGGAAACATGTTGAACTTGTGATTCTTCATTCAGGAAGTTTTAAAATATTACTACTTGATGAGAAATCCATGAAAGTTGACTGAGAATCCATTCTTAAACTATTAACCATTTTGCATTTATTAAACAGAACCTACTAGCTCAATTTTGTCTGGAACTTTTCCTAGTAGTGCTCCGTTAGCTAATTCTTAACTGACATCATAGCAAAGGTATTGAATTAGCTTTTACAAAAGCAAAATGCCAGGTATTTCATACCAGTTACAAACTTAGATATAAAATTCTACATTAGGGCATTAAAATTCACTGTACTTAAAAGAGTAAATGAATAATATCTCTACTAATTTATTTTATAGTGTGTTGCCTGCATGGACTCAAAGACCAGATTGTGTGCTTTGCATCAAAAAAAGAATGGAATGAGCAGTTGATAATGAGTAAAACAAAATATTTTTTTTTTAAAAAATACAGTAGTGAAAGTACAGAATAGTCCCATAAAAGCATGACTTTTTTTTTTCAGAACAGAAGAACAACAGTAACACTATTTATTAAATGATACACCAGGGCAAGCTCTCACCTAATAAAAATGCAGAGCTACAGTAAGATGATTCCCTTATATTCAAAACAGAGGGTGGACTTGAGCATTCCCGGGAGCAAATATGTTGTGTGTGCATTGTGAAGTTATCTATTACTGTTCACGGCTACTGAAGTTTGTAAACTGAGCAGATGTTCTTCTGCATTTATTATAACAATATGCCGTGCTTTTCATTGATATCACTAAATGGTAACACATGTTTTTTAAAATGGTGATAGCTAGAGAAAATTACTGCAGCTGACCTAAGGGCCCAATCCTAGTCCCTTTATGGGCCCTACAAGATGCCAGGGCCGGCTCTAGGCACCAGAAAAACAAGCTGGTGCTTGGGGCGGCACATTTTTAGAGGCGGCATGGCGAGCTAGGGCATGGCCGCCCCTAAAAATGTGCCCCAGCCGCCCTAGATCACCTCCACTGCTGCCGCCGCTCGTGCGCCACTGCGCGCGAAACAGCTGATTTGCGCACCACTGCTCCCCCTCCCTCCCAGGCTTGAGAGCCTGGGGGGAGGAGGCAGGGCTGGGGATTTGGGGAAGGGGCGGAGTTGAGGCGGGGCCGGGGGGTGGGGTAAGAAAAAAACGGTCGGGGGCGGCCAAAATTGATTTTGCTTAGGGCGGCAAAAATCCTAGAGCCAGCCCTGCAAGACGCTAACGGATACAGAAATGAAACTAAGAGTGAAAGATAAAGCTAAGGATTACAGGGTTGGAGCCACAAAGGGATTTAGGTACTGTGACACTCAGCGTTGGAATGCCTAAATTTTAGGCAACTAGAAAAATCACAGGAACAACACTGTACTTCACAAAGCCAAGTTAGATGCCTAGGCTATACAAAGTATGGGGCCAGCAGACTAAGCAGAGAGCCAAAGTTAGCCAATGGGAGATATCAATAAAAGGAGTGTGTGTTAAGCCCCACCCCTCTCATGCAGATAAGTGCCTAAGTCTGGGCTTCAGGGAGGTGCTATCTCTGCTTGTGATCCATGAACAGTAACAGACAGCCTGGAGTGAGGCAGCCTAGGTGTCTAAGCCACTTCTTGCAGGAATGTGTTAAGTGCCTGCCTTGCTCCACACAAAATGGTTGGAAGAGGTGCACACTTTATAATGTCTAGCCGAGTGACTAGAAAACTCACTTAGGATGTGGGAGAGCCAAGTTCAAGTCCCTTCTCAGCCAGAAGGGGGAAAGGATTTTGAGAGGGCGTCCCCCAATTCTCAGGAACATGCCCTAACCATTGAGCTATGAGATATTCTGCTGTGGGTCTCCCTCAAGCTCTCCTGTTGAAGTTGTTCCACTGTGGGTACATAATGAAAGAGTGAGGGGAGCAGGAGGACTGGACTGAGGGTCTCCCTCCTCTGGGCTAGGTGTCCTAATAATTGAACTACAGGAGCCTCTCTCTCTCTGGCCCAATGACTATTTAAGTATTTACCTAGTGGAGCAGTCATTGGGCCAGAGAGAGAGCAAGGGAGGGAATGACTTTGTAGTCCGGTGGTTAAGACACCGACCCTGGGAGGTGGGGGACCCTGGCTCCAGCCCTTCTGCTCCCTTTAGCCACAGTGGAACAGCTTCAACAGGAGAGACTTAAGGAGCCACATATTGGACTATCACGGAACTCAGTGGCTAGAGCACACCCCTAGGGGATGGGGGACACCCTGGCCAAATCCTTTCTCCTCTCTGGCAGACAGGAGGGGAATTGAAGCTGGCTTTCCCATACCCTAACTGAGTGCTCTAACCACTGGGCTAAAAGTCATAAGGTGGGCACCTCCACCTCCTCAGGCCAGATTTTGTATGGGACCCAATCTGGTAAGAGGCCTCTGAGCACCCCTGTCAAAGAGGGCTCTGTATGAGACTTAGTAGCTCCTTCCCCCAATTTGTGAATTGCTCTGGGGTTTAGGGGAGACATCAGCATCCAGACACGTGTGCATGCCTCAGGGTCTAAAATTTAGGGGTGGGATTCACAAATGTAACCCTTCTGCCAGGTGGAGCCAGCAGCAACAAGGGCCAGGTTCAGTATCTTTCCTTTTCAACAATACAACACAGAACTAGCTCAAGCCCCCACCCAGTGACCTGGACAACTACACACCACCCCCTGGGTGCCTCTAAGAGGCAATACTTCCCCTCTCGCAAGCACAGAGTCTGAATGTAGCAAAAACTTTTAATAAAAGGAGGGAAGTAACTCAGCATTAATTTGGGAAAACGCCACAACTAGGGTTCATATACATAAACCATGAGCAAAAGACCCACACCCAAGTAAATTGGGCAGTGTCCTTTTCGCCTCAGGTTCTTAAGTCCAGCAACCCAAAAGTCCCTTTAACCTGCCCGTCCCTTCTTTGCACCCCACTCACAGTTGCTTTCCGTGGCCAATGCAGCCCCAGAGTTCAGAGGTTCATCTGCAGAGTTTACCTCCCACCCTGTGTGGAAGTGGGGGGGGGGGTGTAAGGAGGCACCTTACACGCTCCACTGCTCAGTCACTCGCTCGTTGCCCCAACAGCCAATTGCTGCACCTCTCTGTGGGGCTTTTCTCTGGCCCTCTCCACCAGCCACCCTGCTGGCTATGCCAAGATGTCTTCAGACCCCCCACTTAACACAGCTCTCAGTAATGCCACCTGTTAGTGGGGGAACCTCACTGCTGGTGCACACTGGGCAGTCACTTTCAATAGAGACACTGTCCCAAAATAGGTCTAATACTTGGACTTAGTTATCAGTGATTTCTGCTTTGCAGTGTGTAACAAGACTCTCAACTGAGTCTAAATTAGATCTTCTTTTATTCTGTGGTATAGGACCCTTAAAGAAAGGGCCACACTACCAGGTACAAGTATCTGCCCCCACCCTGCCTCAACTCATTGAGATTTGGAACCCATGTCCCCTGTCTAGTGAGTGCTGTTCAATTGAGAGTGAGTCCCACCATCGGGGTATGCCAGGTACAGTTCTGCTGCCCTCAGGTGACACAACAAGGGTAACAACCCCAACAACAAGGAGGCTGGGGATCCAACACCAGCCACAAGTGATCACTTGGGCAAGTAATCCCATCATGCTGAGCACCTAGGCAGTGTGGGTGTATCCATGCAAACGAGATCAGTTCCTGAAGTCTTTTCCCGCAGCTCACCACTAGATGTCAGGGGAGAGCTCATTCAGACTGCTTACACAAAGGTATGTAAGTGTCTAACTTCCAGTGGGAGTTAGGTGCCTACATACATTTGTGATTCCCACCCTAGATGCCTATGGAAATTTTACAAAGGAAATTTAGGTACTGAGTGAGTTTAGACAGCCGGCAAGTGGGAAGTTTGTGGACCTCACTGGGGCCAAACACGATGTTTTAGGCGACTAAATTGCTTTGCAGATCTCATCCATAGTGCCTATCACAATGGAGCTGGGGCCCCTCAGCACTAACACAGTAAAAATAATAGATAATTAGGGATCTCTCTCTGTGTGTGTGTGTGTGTGTGTGTGTGTGTGTAAGAGAGAGAGTGAGCATACACACTGCCTGAGAAGTAATGAACACTCAACTCCTATTGTTTTAAGCTAAAGTAATGGGAACTCTGCCTCTCATGTGGTTGGACACAATTGGAGTTGGAGGGAATCAGGTTTTTTAGGATTTACAAAACTCCTATTTATTATAGGAGGGGCATGCTTAAAGGCACAATTGGGAGGAGGGCATCCAAATCCCATCGACTTTCAGTAGAAGCTCAATGCCCTGTTACCCTTTAAAAAATTCTCTCCCTACAGCCTATATAAGGACTTTAACATGTATGAGGTGTTCAGAATCAGGCGTCGAGACTCTTAATTGGGACACCCTAGTGGGCCATCCATCATGTCAATTAAGTGGGTTTCCCAATTAAGAAAAGATTCCTTTAAAAAAATCTGGAAAAAAAAATGAAATAAAATACTGCAATAAATACAATTAGGTAATGTACCTCGGCTTTACTCAAGCTTCATATCTTCTTTTAATCTTTATTAAAAACCAGGAGCTTAGAGTTTCACAAGTGGGCTAAATCAGTTCCCTAGAGAACACCCTGCAAAACAGCCAACCTAAAAAAGTGTTTCCCAATTAAATGGCGTGAATATAACAATAACAGGGAACATTCCCAGAGCTTCTTGGCTATAATTCAATGTCCTAATAGGATTAAACTACTTAAACTATCATCCTCCTAGTTTATCCATCCACTCCAGACTATATTATAGTCTTCTAAAAAAGGCCAACACTGTCACCTATTAATCTATTTAACAATCATTATAGACACATGGCTTATATAGAACAACAGTGACATCCACATCTTTCTATAGACATATGCCATGCATCTTCATGGTATATTGAAGTTTGAGTGTTAGTGTTAGCTCTCTGGCTTTTCATTGAAAAAGTAGTTAGCTTTTTTTATGTAACTATGGAAAACTATCTAAAGACTTTGGTGAAAAATAGTTAAAAAGCCAGACATGAAAGTTAAAATTCATTAGTTAAAATCAAATAAGACATTACTAGCAATCAAAGAGTGCATGACAAACTGAGATGATAAACCTTAAATTGTGATTTAAGAGTCATCTGAGTTTACTGCATGAATATAAGGAGGAAAAATAGTCCATCGTGCTGAAATATATAAAGCTTATCTTATAGGGTTAGATGGTTCAATCTTGGGGAAAAAAATAATTGTCCTTTATCATTTAACTGTAGTCTGCAGTCTTGTAATTAACTGAGGATCAATTTGGCATTATTCTCTAGAGTTAGATTGTCTAATACTTTAAACATGAGCAATAAGATTTCAAAGTTCGTACTGTATTTAAAAGGAAGAAAATTTAATGAGGCTAAAATTGGAAAAATATGCTCATGGTTTTGGTTTATTAGCCTTGCAGCTGAGCTCTGAACCAATTGAAGCCTATTGATCAACTTGTCTAGTAGACCTGTTAAGACAGTGTTACAATAGTCCAACTGAGACATAATAAAAGAGTGCATTAGCTTTGCTGAAGCATGTTTCAGAGACATAGTAAGACCTTTGCAATGTCTCTCTGAGGGTAGAAGGCAGATTTAACAGTTACTTTGATGTACTCTTCAAAGATGAACTCTGAATACAAACAGCACACCTAGATATCTAACAACACTTCTAGGTGTCAGATATCATGCATCAAAGTCAGTTCCAAAAGGAGATGTAGTTCCTAGTTGATTTTTAGAGCGCAGTAGAAGCACATTTGTTTAATTTAGTTTAACCCATAGGAAACCATAGGAAGCCAAAGACACCAGCTGTGTCTTAAAGTAAACTTAATTTAATTCAGCTACCATTAACATCTGACACGGGGCACTTCTATCTACAGTAATTGGATAAAATGTTACTTTAAAACATGAGTTCCATAAGTATCCTTTGTAATTTCCCTCTGATGCTGCTGTCCTTTGGTCTTTAAAAGTTAGTACCCATTGAATGGCCAGGTCTTAGTAGGAAACAGCTACATAGCTGCTATTGGAAGCAACAAAAATATCACAGAAATATAATAGAAGTTTCTGGCATATATAAATCAAAAGAATGTTATTTCCATATTTCAAGGTCAACTTATATACTTGTTTGTCTCCCAGATTGAGTATGTGGTTTGGCCCATTTCATGGCATCTCAATTTGTCATTGCATAGTTCCAAAGTAATCTGAGAGATGGATAAGATTTTCTTACAATAGAGCTAAATAATAAATATTGTATGATAAAAACATTACCGTATGTTAATATCTTTTGCACCAATGTTGTTAGTGAATTTTGCATTGGGAATAATTACTAATAAGAGCAGTGAATATGATAATACCCTTATACTTTAAAGGATAAAGAACAACTAGAGACAGGCCAAAAATGCAAATTTGGTATCCAGATTTGAACACCCTGAAGTTTGGGGATATTTTGATGAAGCATTTTTGATTTACACTATTATAGTGATGGGGCCCAGTGCAAAATTTAGATCCAGATATTTTAAGTAGTCTTAATTTAATAATGATGAGCCCAAACTGTAAAAGTTAGATACAGATTTTGAATCTTGGAAAGAATTGTCAGATATGTAGATAAGCCCATAACAAAACACTCAATTCAAATATCCGCAATTTGTGGGGGGTAGAGGGGAGTGGAAGGGGGAGAGGAGTAACTGAATACTGAACCTGGATCCAAATCTGAATTTTCCAACCAAATTAAACTTCCAGTATTGAACCCCAAAGTTCAAGTTTTGACTGGTCATAGAATCGGGACCTGGATCCAAATAAGGTTCCAAATGCCACCCAAAGTGTAGGGGTGCTTGAATCCATTATTTGGGTTTGTGCCCTCTCTAAATAGTTAAGAAGGCAGATTAGAGAGACAAGGTGGCTGAGGTAATATGCAGCTAAACTACATTGCATACAAGAAGGAAGATATCAATTTTAAAGATGAGAAGGATGCTGTTGGAAAGATGTTTATGAATGAATAATATCTGGGCACAATTTAGTATCAGACAAAATCAATGCATATTTCAGCCATGTCTCACTGAGGCAGAAAGAGATCATAATTGTGTGCAGTCATAATGTTCAAGTAATGATGCTTTTAGTCATGACAGCTCTAGCTTTAGGTAAGTCAGAGCCAACCAATTTGGTTTTTCCTGAAAGCAAAAAGAGAGACTGTGCTGATTGAAGGTAGACTTTTTAATAGGAAAAAAACATGATGATTTCCATTATTAAAATATTAGGCAGCTATGGCAATTAACTTAAATTAATTGTTTTCAAAACATTTCTGCCAGTCCTGAAAACGAAAGAGGAGGAAATTGCTGCATATTGAAAAGAAATGTGATCCATTTGTCATAGCTGCTACAGTTCACAGCTGCCTTACTCAGAGAAAGCACAGTTCAGCAACTCCCATCACTTATCACACTCCACCACTTGGAAACAGCACCTTTTTCATGCTGACTTCTATGCCTCAAGATTCCCTCATTCTGTGGTCACTCACCTTCTTTAAAGTCTTCCCTAAAGCCCACTTCTTTTAACTAACATTCCAGCATAGTTCATTTATCCAGTCCCAGCACTTTCCTGTCCTCAAATCTAATTCTCAAAACACCCAAAACCATATTGGCAATAATAGAAGTGTGGAGCTAACAAGATACTATGAAAGCAAATGACTAACATGATTTTTACTTTTGTTGCTGTTGTTGACTTCTTCTCTCTCCCCTTCGTTTTTCTGTTATTCTGTCATCCATATTGCATAGTGTGGAGCGTGGATTGATTCTGTCAATTGCACATAGCTCATAGTGAAGCATCACAGAATTTGATTTTTGTTATTGTATAATTTTGCAGGATGACACCAATGTTTAATTTAAGCATTTTTTTTAATTTTTATAGATTTAAATGTTCAGTAGCACACATTATGGGCTTTAAGAATTTTTTTTCTGATTTTTATCAATTCACATTTTCAAAATTGTGAGAAATTATGGAGGAACCTGGCAATAATTATTTAATGACTGTGGATGTCCAGATTCAAAAAGTTAAAGTTTTCTAACCATTAAAACACCAAGTATCAACATCATGTGCCAAAATACAAAAGTTCTCACATTGCCTATCTGTACATTTCTAAAATTATGATGGAAATATTTTTACCTTTGTTTTGTGTGTGTGTGCAGTGAATTGATATTTATTGGCATTTACAAATAAACATTTAATCTTGCCAAGACTACCCATCTGTCCTCTGGTGTCCGTGCCTTGTCATGGTGGGACAGCTTGTGTGCTCTAACAATCCCCAAGTCTGTGTCGGTGAGGGCTTTTTGCTCCTGCCGGATTAGTCTGTGGGGGCCAGACAAAACAGACACTCTGGTCCTCCAGGATGGGGGTTAGGCACAGGGCTAACAACCCTGTCCCATAAAAAACAAAATATGTTATGGAAACAGTGATGGAGAAGTCAACCATTACTCTGTGTGACGGGCCTTCAGGATTAAATGACCCGCATGACTGCCAGTGATGAAAGCTGAAAGGGATCCACTGGCATGAAGACTGAAG
Source organism: Chrysemys picta bellii (assembly GCF_011386835.1). Taxonomy (NCBI): domain Eukaryota; kingdom Metazoa; phylum Chordata; order Testudines; family Emydidae; genus Chrysemys; species Chrysemys picta. The sequence goes on from NC_088791.1 coordinate 60,628,576, forward strand.
TGCTCAACACCAAGACAAAAACCAAACTTGGTTTTTGGAACATATGGACAATGTATGAAACAGAGAAACTAGCTCAGGTCACAGCAGAGATGAGACCCTACAGCTGACATCCTGGGTGTCAGCGAGAGCAGACGGACAGGATCAGGAAGATTAACAACAGCCTTGGGAGAAACTTTGCTGGATTCTGGATGGGATGATGGACAACACGATTAGGGTGTTGCCTTCCTTTTGAAGAAGGGAGTGGAGCATTCCTTGCTTGAATGGAAGTCCATCAGCATCAGACTTATGAGAGCCAGACCGAAAGGGAAATACAATAATATCACACGGATTCAGTGCTATGCTCCGACAAATGATAGTGATGAAGAAGTAAAGGACAAATTCTACCTTACCCTACAGGCGGAGTTAGAGAGAGTACCATGGCATGACCTAACGACCTGAATGCCAAGGTCAGTAAGGACAACACAAATGACAGAGCAATGGGAAGACATGGGTGTGGCAGCATGAATGGAAACGGAGAGAGGCTTGTTGATTTCAGTAATATGAATGACCTAGTCATTGGTGGAACCCTATTTCAACATTGTGAAATCCACAAGCTGACATGGTGTTATCCAAATGGCAGAGATAAAAACCAGATTGACCATATGATGATCAATGGCAAATGGCGATGCTCACTGATAGATGTGAAAATGAGAAGAGGTGCAGATGTTGGCAGCGACCACCACCTGGTGACAGCCTCCATCAAATTACTTTTGGGAGGCCTAATCTCATCAGTACTTATGCTCATGAGTAATTTCACTCACATATATCAGTATCTGCAACATTGGGCTGTAATGCTGCAGTGTAATGTGTGTGTGTGTGTGTGTGTACGTACAGGGAAGGAAGGCATTCTCCCAGTGCTGCCTGGTGCCCAAGAGGAGAACACACACACCCCTACTCCTCTTGTTTGATGGGTAGAGCCATAGCTCCACCTCCTCCCTTCCCTGCCCACTCTTCCTCTTCACATTACATTGAACCTTTATACACCTCTTCCCTGTAATTTTTTTTCACAGCAATTAATTTATCTGCAATGAGAATGACTATAACCATGATAATCTGATCTGTTACGAGTAGTCATAGATCATAGAGTTTAAGGCCAGAAGGGGCCACCAGATCACCTAGTCTGACTTCCTGTATATCACAGGTCACCAACACCACCCTGTACCCACACGCTAAACCCAACAATTGAAATTAGACCAAAGTAACATAGTCCACAATGTAATCAAATAATGTAGGGCTAGACTGTGTTAAGAGCACATAGTCCATAGTAAGGGGAGGTGCAGAATGCTTTCTGGGCTTCTGCAGTGTGTGGGCGAGAATGCAAACTGCTACACTTCTTTCAAGGGTGCAGTATACTTCCCACCAACACCACATTATTGCATCATCCAGCTCTGTTGGCCAGAACATACAGAGTGGTCTTTGGGTAACAACCTTTATGTATGTAGTAACATAAAATTCCTCCTGGCCAGAGGTACAGAATCACTTTACCTGTAAGGAGTTAAGAAGCTCAAATAACCTGGTTGGCACCTGACCAAAAGGACCAATAAGGAAAGAAGAAACATTCAAATCTGGGGGGGAGGGGAGGTTATTTGTGCTCTCTTTGTTTGATCCCTCTCTGGACAGAAAGACCAAGCAGGTAAACCATCTCCTGAAAAGATACCTGAAATGATACATCTAAAATTACAGAAATTGTAAGTAAAGGCAAGGGAATGTGTTAGATTATCTTTTGTTTTAGCTTGTGAATTTTTCTTATGCTAAGAGGGAGTTTTATTCCTGTTTTTTGTAACTTTGAAGCTGAGCCTAGAGGGGAATCCTCTGTGTTTTAAATCTTTTTTATTTACCCTGTAAATTTACCTCCATCCTGATTTTGCAGGTGTGATTCTTTTATTTTATATTTTTAATAAATTTCTTCTTTTAAGAACCTGATTGATTTTCAGTGTCCTAAAAAACCCAGGGGTTTTATCTGTGCTCACTTTGAAACCAATTGGTTAGTATATTATTCTCAAGCCTCCCCAGGAAAGGAGGTGAAAGGGGCTTGGGGGAATATTTTGGGGAAACAGGGACTCCAAGTGGCCCTTTCCTGGATTTTTGTCTAAATCACTTGATGGTGCCAGCAATACTGTCCAAGGACAAGGAAAGGATTTGTGCCTTGGGGAAGTTTTAACCTAAGCTGGTAAAAATGAGCTTAGAGGGTCTTTCATGTGGGTCCCCACATCTGTACCCCAGAGTTCAGAGTGGGGAGGAATCCCTGACAATCTCTAAGAACTATTTGATGCGGTTACTAAATATTTTGTGTGTGTCTTTTTTATTTATGTATAAGACTATATAGAGTATGTTATGTGTTTCCTAACACTGTATGTTTCGAATGTGATGATGCAGGCATCTCTCATAAGCCTGCGAAATGTACAGTAACTTCAATGTAAACTATGGTAGAAATCAATGCAACTCCACTCTTTGTTGCACAACCTGCATCACATTCTCTAGCCAGAGAGAAATTTTTTCAGTCTACTTGAAACTGGCATGATTGGTTGATTAATTTTTTTTAATAAATCAATTTTGCAAAAAGATGAAACTTCCATTTTGGCAAATTAAAAGCATTTTCCATGCCCAGAAGGCAAGAAGAAAACTAAAATGACAAGTGTAGAAAAATAGTAAATTAGTATGCATAAAATAGACTCCAAATATAGAAAGAACATAGGACCCATTGTGTGACGCAGCCTAGATAAATGTTGCTGGTGGCTAACTTAATACCTGCAATATTGTATAAAGGTCAAATATCAAGCATATAGGTGGACTTTAGCAAGAAGATTAAACTGCAGGGACCTTATTGCTAATCAACAAATAAACAATAAATAAATTAAATGTCTGTGCATGTTTATACAAACACTCATGTAAATATATGTATTTATAAGATAGACATGTTTCCACATGAGTATTATAGGCTGGGATGGTAACACTGCTAATTATTAAAGTTGCCCACCACTTCCTATTGCAAGGACCAGTTTTCATTTGCTTATAATTTTGCCAAATGTTATCTGTTTGGGCTGAAATTTTCCATGCTGGTTGTTTGCCAGCTGGCAAAGGAGACAATAACTGGGAGCCAAGGGAGACTGGGATAGGTTGCAGGTGAGATATAGGGGACTGGGATAGGAAGCTGAGAAACAATTGGAAACAAGTGTGGTGAGGGAGAGGAGATACAGGTCTGAAGAGGGGGCCAGGTTGTGTGTGTGTGTGTTGTGGGAGAACTGGGACTAGCAGAGCATGGAGACTGAGACTGGAATGAGAGGTCACAGGAGTGAGTCTGGGACTGTAGGAGGAGGATAAGCCTAGAACAAGGAGCCAGAGGTAGAGGTTAGACATAAGTGGAATAGGAACAGGTTGGATGGGGACAGGGCAGAAGAGTACAATCTATGAGTGGAAAAGGCAAGAGTGACCACTAGAATACTCTCCCCTCCAAACCCTAGACTGGAACTCATGATTCCTGAGTCTCATAATTCCTCTGCTGCCAGCAAACCTCTGTGAAGTCCAGTAGCAAAATGTCCCATCCCCTTTTAGTGCTGGTCCTCATAGAGGATGATAATCTACTAATAAATTTGTTAGTCTCTAAGGTGCCACAAGTACTCCTGTTCTTTTTGCGGATACAGACTAACACGGCTGCTACTCTGAAACCTACTACTATCAGTTACTCTATTTTGCTTATAAGAAACACACAGAATCATTTAAAATGGGATAAGGCAATACGCCGTGTTTATTGAGATTACAATTTAAGCATTAAAATCAGCATATGCTTTCATTCACCGCCCCCCCCCCCCAAAAGGTCTGCAGCTGGATCTTATAGTTACCAGTCCTTAGTGTTGCTCGGTCAGTTCCAGTGGCCAGCTGAAACTGCACATGAGGGAGGGGAGCTGGGCCTCTGTTGAATGTGTTTGACGCTCCAAAATTGATGCAGAATAGGGTTACCATACGTCCGGATTTTCCCGGACATGTCCGGCTTTTGGGGGCTCAAATCCCCGTCTGGGGGGAAATCCCCAAAAGCCGGACATGTCCGGGAAAATCGGGAGGGACGGAGGGCTCGGCGGTGCTCGGCCGGGGCCTCTGGGGCTGGGGTCGGCGGTGCGGGGCCGGGCCGGGGCCGGCAGTGCTCGGCAGGAGCCGGGGGTGCGGGGCCGGGGCCGGTGCGGTGCCGGGCCGGGGTCGCGGGGCTGTGCCGGGAGCTGGGGTCACGGTGCCATGCCGGGAGCCGGGCGCTCGGCCGGGCCAGGAGTCGGGGTCGCAGTACCGGGACGGGGGCCGGGACGGGAGCCGGGCCCGCGGGGCCGGGGGCGCGGTGCCGGGCCGGGAGCCGGGCCCGCGCGGCCGGGGGCGCGGTGCTGAGCTGGGCCGGGCCGGGAGCCGGGGTCGCAGTACCAGGCCGGGAGCCGGGATCGTGGGGCCGGGAGCCGGGGGCGCGGTGCCGGGCCGGGGTCGCAGTGCTGGTCCGGGGTCTGGGGTCGCGGGGCCGGGCCCGCGGGGCCGGGGGAGGAGCAGGGGGCGGAGCGTTCAGGGGAGGGGGCAGAGTTGGGGCGGGGCTGAGGGTGGGGAAGGGGCGGGGTTGGGGCGGGGCCAGGTCCCCATAGAGTGTCCTCCTTTTTAAAAACTAAAAGATGGTAACCCTAATGCAGAACGAACCCAAAGTCCCATGGCAATACACCTTTCTTTTATGGGAATAAATTCCCATAGAAGTCTATGGACCTTGCTGTGTCACACCGGAGCTGTTAATCATGAGGTAGTGAAGGTTGCTCCCAGTCAGCATTATTTGGGTTGATACTCAGAGTATCCACAGCTGTTTCTTATCTCATCCCTCTGGCTCCACTCTTTATCTTGTCCTTTGGATGTATGCCTTTGCTTTAGGGTCATCAATCTGCCATCCAGGTGATTCTGATAATAAAGTTGGTGCCTCTTGATTCTTCCACTTCCATCTTGACCATCCGTCTCAGCTCTCTTTTCTCAGTTAATTACCATACATTCTTCACTCACTACCAAACAGTAAATAAGGCAATAATTATAGTCATAACATTTCTAGCCTTCTAAGAACAGTCATTAACACAATCAACAAGAATAAACTCAGAACAATTTCTTCTTACTAATTCAAAGCTAGCAAAATGGAGTATAAAGCAAAATAAGCAAAATGGAATACAATTTACCTGAGACAAATTTCTTCACATTAGGCTTTTTGCCTACAACTCCGTTAGCTGAAGTGGCAGAGGTCTGTGTAATGGATCTAAAAGTTTCAATCCTGATGATGATGAGCCGCCATGCAGGTGTCAATCTGATGCCAGACAATGGAATTTCTATATTTCAGTTTGCTTTTAAAAAAATACTTAGGAAATTACACACAAAAAGCACATTAAAAGAACATTATTAAGATTTCAAGTCAAGCATTCAAAAGTTAAGAAACAGAATTAAGGTTTCCTGTGCAACCTTATGTCATCCCTCTTGGGCATATGAATTATAATATGGGATTCAATCATATGGTCACATACAATTTTTTTCCACAGCTACCCTACCTCATTCAGTGAACAGGATGGGCGATGCTCTGGATTTGAATCAGGGTTTGCGTAGTGAAGAAGGCTGTTGTCTGCAGGACTTCTACCTCATTTGTTGCAGAAGTTGTCAGGTGTATCCTGAATGAGGCAGGGGACTTCAGAAAGAGAAAAGATGGTCTCATGGTCAAGGCAGTTGAATGCTGCCCTGAAGATTTGGATTCTATCCCTGCCTCTGCCACAGAGTTCCTGTGTGATTCTGGGCAAGTCACTTAAACCAAACATTTCAGAAATGATCACTAATCAAATGTGTTCCTCATTTTCTGGGTGCCTGATTTAAGAGTCTGATTTGCAGAAGTGCTAAGCTCTCAGAGCTGCAACTGAAGACACGGCAAGCTGTGCTTGAATGTAAAGTGCTATATAATGATAAGTACTCTGAAGAATCAGGTACTAGGTGTCTCAAATAGGATGGATACTTTTGACCTTACTCTATCTGTGCCTTTGTTACTCGTTTGTAAAATAATGATAATATCTTCCCCTCTTCTCACAGGGTGATGTGAAAATAAATTCATTATTGTTTGTAAAGCACTCAAACACTCTAGTGATGAGTACCTCGAAAAGACCATGAGGAAATTAATAATTCTGTCTTCAGAGCAGGGTTTGAATAGCATGCAGTAAATAAATCCTGGTCCACACACTGAACAAGAAGGAGAAAACAAAACATTGATTACTTGCTGATTAGTGAGCACGATCCATTCTATGCACTGAATAAGGAAGGGGTCCTGTGGAAAAAATAGTCTTTAATAACATGATCAAATACTGTATAATAGTGCATATACACAAGGGGCTGTATTAAGGATGCAAAGGTAACATTAATTTTGGCATTTCCCATTGTGTGCCTTACTCTGCAATCTCTAGAGCTGGTTGGAAAACAGAATTTCTAATCTGTGGGTGATGCCGACATTTCAATATTTTTTTTCATTCTGAATAGGAACAAAAAGGAAAAATTTCTCCTGGAATGGAAAAGCTGAAAACAATTGATTCAGAAACATTCAAATGTTTTGTTTCAATAATTTTGAATCGGTAGATAATATAAATATCCAATACCACACATATGTAATACTATATATAATATTAAAATTAGTATTTTAGTATAATATAAACATCAACATGAAAGGAATTAAAGGACATTTGAAACTGAATGAAACAAACTCATTTGTTGTTATTGAAATGAAACAAGAAAATCGAAATGATATTTCCACTTTTTCCCCAATATAATTTCATGAAAACATTTTGATTTGATCTAAACTGTATTTTCTGACAGAAAACTCTTCTGCTGAAATACTTTCACCCAGATGTACTTAATAATGTTCTTTTAATGTTGTTTTTTTATGTTTAATATATATAGTTCAAATTGCCAATAAAAGGTCTCTTCCCTTTCCCCCGGGGCTATACTCAGCCAAACACTCTCTTTCTCCCTTAAAGGACATACCTTTTTGATTTTTCCTTTCTGCCAAATGACTAGAATAAAACATAAGAACATGAAGAAATATAAAGTAATCTTAACATTGTACCTCCTTCTCTTTCCCTCTGCTCTATTTTTTATTCCTTTCTATTTTTCTGCTTGCTCTCTAGCCCTCAATGGCAATAGATGTTCAACCCACATAGGATGAAGAAACTTTTATACATATTATATATATATTAGGGCTGTCAAGCAATAAAAAAAATTAATCATGATTAATTGCACTGTTTAACAATAATAAAATACCATTTATTTAAATATTTTAGACATTTTCTATATTTTCAAATATATTGATTTCAATTACAACACAGAGTACAAATTGTACAGTTATCACTTTATATTTATTTGTATTACAAATATTTGAACTGTAAAAAACAAAAGAAATAGTATTTTTCAATTCCCCCATTACAAATACTACAGTGCAATCTCTTTATCATGAAAGTTGAACTTACAAATGTAGAATTATGTACAAAAATAACTGCATTCAAAAATAAAACAATGTAAAATGGTAGAGCCTACAAGTCCACTCAGTACTACTTCTAGTTCAGCCAATCGCTCAGACAAACAAGTGTGTTCACATTTGCAGGAGATAATGTTGCCTACTTCTTGTTTACAATGTCACCTGAAAGTCAAAACAAGTGTTCACATGGCACTGTTGTATCCGGCATCACAAGATATTTACATGCCAGATGCGCTAAAGATTCATATGTCCCTTCGTGCTTTAACCACCAATCTAGAGGACATGCGTCCATGCTGATGACGGGTTCTGCTCGATACCGATCCAAGGCAGTATGGACCAGTGCATGTTCATTTTCATCATCTGAGTCAGATACCACCAGCAGACGATTGATTTTCTTTTTTGGTGGTTTGGATTCTGTAGTTTCTGCATCAAAGTGTTGCTCTTGTAAGACTTCTGAAAGCATGCTTCTCACCTAGTGCCTGTCAGATTTTGGAAGGCACTTCAGATTCTTGGGTCGAGTGCTGTATCTTTAGAAATCTCACATTGGTAACTTCTTTGCATTTTGTCAAATCTGCAGTGAAAGTATTCTTAGAACAACATGTGCTGGGTCATCATCCGAGACTGCTATAACATGAAATATATGGCAGAATGTGAGTAAAACAGAGCAGGAGACATACAATTCTCCCCAAAGGAATTCAGTCACAAATTTAATTAACACATTATTTTTTTAACAAGCTCATCAGCATTGAAGCATGTCCTCTGGAATGGTGGCCAAAGCATTGTCATCTCTCTTCCCCTTAATACTCTATTTTCTCACATCACATAATATATGATAAGATCTTGACAGTAGACACCCAATTCTGACCTCTGTCACTAACACATGCCACCTCAGAGAGGCTCTGGCTTTGCATTCCACTTCTCTTGATCTTCTCCCTGGATATAGACTCTATAGGCTAAGGGAGTGGTGCTATAAGGAGGGCTTTGGGATGTATGGCCGCTGGGAGGCTTTCGGGGACAGACACCTGTTCTCGCGGGATGGGCTTCACCTGAGTAGGGAAGGAAATAGACTTCTGGGAGGGAGGCTGGCTCATCTTATCAAAAGAGCTTTAAACTAGGAAGTTTGGGGAGACGGTTGGGAGATGCACAGTTAATCTCCACGCCAGATTCCAGTATGGAGAAGGTGAGTAAAATGAGAGGAGACATAGCTGGGGAGATGAGATTGGACATAGGAAGGACAGGGGGGACGGACACAAGGAGGCCCGCAACATATAGTGCTTCTAATGGGAGACAGGCTAAACGACATACATTAGGGTGTCTATACACCAATGCCAGAAGCCTAGGTAATAAAATGGAGGAATTGGAGCTCTTGGTCCAAGAGCTGAAACCAGATATCGTAGGAATAACAGAAACGTGGTGGAATGGCAGTCACGACTGGAACACAGGTATGGAGGGGTATGCGCTGTTTAGGAAAGACCGGAACAAAGGTAAAGGTGGGGGGGTGGCATTGTATGTCAATAGTGAAATAAGCTGTAAAGAAATAATAGTTGATGGGTTAGACAACACAGAGTCCGTCTGGGCAATACTCACACTGGGCAATAGGACTACTAGAGCCTCTCCGGGGATAGTGCTTGGAGTGTGCTATAGACCGCCGGGATCGACCCAGGATATGGATAAGGAACTATTTAATGTGCTTAGAGAAGTAATTACTAATAGAAAATGTGTAATTATGGGGGACTTTAACTTCCCGGATATAGATTGGGGAACAAACGCTAGTAGCAATAATAGGGCTCAGATGTTCCTAGATGTGCTTGCTGATCAATTCCTCCATCAAGTGGTAGCTGAACCGACAAGGGGGGAGGCCATTTTAGATTTGATTCTGGTAAGTAGTGAGGACCTCGTTGAGGAAGTGGTAGTAGGGGACAATTTGGGCTCCAGTGATCATGAGCTAATTCGGTTTAAAATACATGGAAGGAGTAACAGAATTAAGTCAAAGACTAGGGTTTATAATTTTAAAAAGGCCAATTTTAACAATTTAAGGGGACTGGTAAGGGAAGTGGATTGGGCAAACGTATTAATGGATTTAAAGGCAGAAGAAGCCTGGGATTACTTTAAGTTAAAGATGCATGAGCTGTCGGAGGCCTGTATTCCAAAAAAGGGAAAAAGATTACTAAGCAAGAGATTTAGACCGAGCTGGATGAGCGACCGACTCAAAGGGGCGATTAGGAAAAAACAGAAAGCGTACAAAGAGTGGAAGAGGGGAGGGATCAGTAAGGAAATGTACCTAAGTGAAGTCAGAGAATGTAGAGATAGAGTGAGAAAGGCCAAAGGCCGTGTAGAGTTGGACCTAGCGAGGGGAATTAAAAGCAATAGTAAGAGGTTTTACAGCCACATAAATAGGAAGAAAGCAAAGAAAGAAGAAGTGGGACCGCTGAAGACTATTGCCGGAGAGGAGATTAAAGACAATCTAGGCATGGCGCAATATCTCAATGAATATTTTGCATCGGTGTTTAATGAGGCCAATGAAGGGATTAGGGATACTAGCACCACTACAGAGGGGCATTCAGGATGGGGGATTACCGTATCCGAGGTAGAAACAAAACTTGAACACCTTAATGGGGCTAAGTCGGGAGGACCGGACGATCTTCATCCGAGAATATTGAAGGAATTGGCGCGGGAAATAGCAGGCCCGTTAGCGATAATATTTAATGAATCTGTAAACTCGGGGGTGGTCCCGTTAGACTGGAGAATAGCTAATGTGGTTCCTATTTTCAAGAAAGGGAAAAAAAGTGATCCAGGTAACTACAGGCCTGTTAGTTTAACATCTGTAGTGTGCAAGGTGTTAGAGAAAATTCTGAAAGAGAAACTAGTTGAGGACCTGGAGATTAGTGGCAATTGCGATAAATTACAACATGGTTTTACGAAGGGCAGATCGTGCCAAACGAATCTGATCTCCTTCTTTGAGAAAGTAACGGATTTATTAGATAAGGGAAATGCGGTGGACCTAATATACCTGGATTTCAGTAAAGCGTTTAATACTGTACCCCATGAGGAATTATTGGTTAAACTGAAAAACATGGGGATCGATATGAAAATCCAGAGGTGGATAAGGAATTGGTTAATGGGGAGAATGCAGCGGGTCGTATTAAAGGGTGAACTGTCAGGTTGGAGGGAGGTTACTAGTGGAGTGCCTCAAGGTTCGGTTTTGGGACCCATTTTATTTAATCTATTTATAACTGACCTCGGAACCGATTGCAAGAGTGGGCTGATAAAGTTTTCGGATGATACAAAGGTGGGAGGCGTTGTAAATTCAGAAGAGGATAGGGATATCCTGCAGGGAGACTTGAATGAGCTTGTGAATTGGAGTATCAGAAATAGGATGAAATTTAATAGTGAAAAGTGTAAGGTGATGCATTTGGGGATGACTAATAACAATTTTAGTTATAAGATGGGGACGCATTGGTTAGAAGTAACGGAAGAGGAGAAGGACCTAGGGGTCCTTGTAGACCGCAGGATGACTATGAGTCGACAATGTGACGTGGCGGTGAAAAAAGCCAATGCGGTCTTGGGATGCATTAGGCGAGGTATATCTAGTAGGGATAAGGAGGTCCTGCTTCCGTTGTACAAGGCGCTGGTGAGACCTCAATTGGAGTACTGTGTGCAGTTCTGGTCTCCCATGTTTAAAAAAGATGAACTCAAACTGGAACAGGTGCAGAGAAGGGCCACTAGGATGATCAGAGGAATGGAAAACCTGTCGTATGAAAGGAGACTAGAGGAGCTTGGGTTGTTTAGTCTGACAAAGCGAAGGCTGAGAGGGGATATGATTGCTATCTTTAAATATATTAGAGGGATTAATACAAGGGAGGGAGAAGAATTATTCCAGCTTAGTACTAACGTGGATACAAGAACGAATGGATATAAACTGGCGGTGGGGAAGTTCAGGCTTGAAATTAGACGAAGGTTTCTGACCATCAGAGGGGTGAAATATTGGAACGGCCTTCCGAGGGAAACGGTGGGGGCGAGGGACCTGTCTGGTTTTAAGATTAAGTTAGATAAGTTTATGGAGGGAATGGTTTAATGGTAAAACATAGTAGTCAAGGAAAACCAAGCAATGGTAGGTAAATAGCATAATGGCTAAAAGGGGTCAGGATGGAGACTCTTGCCTATATGCTCGGGGTCTTACTGATCGCCATATTTGGGGTCGGGAAGGAATTTTCCTCCAGGGCAGATTGGCTGAGCCTCTGGAGGTTTTTCGCCTTCCTCCGCAGCATGGGGCAGGGATCTCTAGCAGGAGGGTCTCTGCCGATTGAAGTCACTAATAACAGGATTGGGGACTTCAGCAGCAGAGTCCAGGGAAGGGGCAGGGACGGTTTTATGGCCTGCAGCATGCAGGGGGTCAGACCAGATGATCATAATGGTCCCTTCTGACCTTAAAGTCTATGAGTCTATAAGTCTATAGATCAAGGTGATCAAGTGAGGACTCACATGCTGCAAACAGAAAATAGTGTATTTTGTACATTATTTCTTCATTAGTCAGATATTATAGAATTCAATGAGTTTTAATGGAATTTTGTGAATCTGATGTTCTGGAGCATGTGTCTGAAATGTTCTGTTTCACTGACATCATTATAGTTCTGGATACCCATCAATATTATGACACAACTAATTAAATTAGGCAAAATTTTGGAGGTAAAACTGTTTTAATAAAAAAATTCCTATTTGGATTGACCAAAGCTTTTTATGAATTTGTGTTGAATTTGCCAAATTGTTTTGGGCAAAATTCACCCCCACCTCCAACCCAAAAACAAAAATCAGAAAAAAATTGAAATATTTCATTTTGCCATTTCAAAATGAGAAGTTTTAATTTTCTGATTTTAAATGACTTTTTGTTTTGAAATTTGCTTCAATGTCATTGAAAGGAAAGTTAAAAATGAAATAAGATGTTTCATTTGATTTTTTTTTACATTCAAAACATTCTCAAGGTGACTCCAAATGAATTTTTGTACAATTGTTTTTTATATCAGTTTGCAAACCAAAAAAACATATATTCATCCAGCTCTGCAACAAAACCAGTAGGCTAACATTAGTATGGGCTGGACCAAGCTAGAATAAACAAAGTTGGTACACAAGTGTACATACTTGCTATGAATGCTTCACATTCGCTAGGGCCCACAGGCTGTAGTAGCATCTATATTCCACAAGGGATTTGACTGATGGTCATTAATCTCCTTTTTGCCGCCATCTACAAATGCCTGCGGCATTCCTCCATGGTTGGGAACAGGGACCTTTTGTGGATTCTCTGACATGCAATGGGTGCAGTTCTCCTTCCATGAGCTTTTTGCATCCTGCACAGATGTTTGTATCCCTCTGCACAGAACCCCACCTATTCTATTGCAGTTAGGTTCTCCCATGTAAAGGAGCACACGTTTTGCTCTTAAGAGAAGAAGCCACAGCTAATAATTGTAAACTGCAAAGGCACTGCTATTATGGAGCATGTCAACTAGCACTTATGACAAGATTGTTCTTCTGATTAAGTTATTCTAGACTTCCCTGAAGAAGAGGCAACAAATACATTAAATCAATTTACTATGGAGTACAGACTTTATAGACATACTATCACATTAAATAGGTTAATAATTATAGACACATCCTTATTGAGAGTCACAAGTATTAATGAGTAAAAATTCTAAAGCTAGGGAGAGGTTGCAGTTATAAAGATGCCAAGCTTCCAGTCTTGAGAATTTGATTTTTGACGGATCTGTTGTTAAAAAAAAACCTGACATGGCCCTAAAGTAAGATCCAGTGAATGAGGCTTAGTGTGTTTGTGTGCAAAGCTCCCAAAATAAACATGTAGGTTCCCCACCTTCCCCCCACAAGTAAATTATTGTTTGAGAAATAACTCCTCAGAGATATCAGATAGGCTAGATAGATCAATCACATGTAAATGAAATTGGGATCTTTTGTGTATTAGGGGGGGTCACACATTAGTAGCATCTAATGTTTGGATTAAAGCAGGGATATGTAAGAGAAGCCTTCCTGGGAAACTAGCTCCATGTTGTTTTTTTAAAATTAAAGTTAACTATGTAAATCAGGCTTTTGAGCTGCGAGGATACCAGGAAAAGCTTCCTTCATTAAAGTAATACAGAAAAAAAAAATCAAGTATTTATAAATTTTGATTTGAGCTGAAATCACTGGGAATTAGATCTGAAGAATTGAGACCTTGTTTTGCTGATGATGTGGTTGCTATGGCCCAACTCTTTGGGGACTTTAGTCCCGAGAACCAGTTTGTGCCTCTGAGATCTACACACAGACAGAATACTTCCACTCATGCCCATGAGAAAGGGGGCAGCACCCATCCCCCATTTCAAGAACCAGATGGAGGGCTCTCCATGACATTAAGATCCATGTGATGGGAGCAATTTGGAGATATGAAGGAGATGAGGGATAGGTGGGAATACGTTTAGAAGGGGTTGGGTCAGGAACAGGGGTGGGGAGATACTATTCCCCATGCAGCCCATGGAAATAAATGAGAAAATCAATATTGCCATAGGCAGTACCCCACCTCTACCCTCTACACTGTGAAAGCTCCTATTTCAGCTGTTGTTGGGGAGGTCCTGGTATCATAAGCCCAATGCCACCATGATGGCTGAGAAAGCATTTCTGAGTTTTCAAACCTGGGCTCAGAGTATCCGCACAGTACAGTAAAGGGTTGGTATGGGGTGGGGGAGGAATGTGAGTCTGGGAACATCTACAAGTCACTGCAAAAGGTTCCATGGAATGAGCTGCTGTTCCACTCCCAGTATCTAGCAGCTCTTCAGTGGAAAAGTGCCCCAGGCAATGCTGGGCCCAGGTTTGAAAACTAAGAGATGTCTTCTCAGCTGTTATGGAGGTTTTGCTGCATCTTGTACTAAATATAACAAAGACAATGGACTTGATTCTTCTCTCACACTGGTTTTACACTATCTTGATTTACAGTAGACTGAGAGGAGAATTAGGCCCAGTATCTCATTCCATGCAAGGGTTTGATCCACCACCAACAAGCAATTGGTGGTGTAGTCTCACCTGTGCAAAGCAGGTACAAAGTTCTACAACTAGTGCAAGTAAGTGGAGCATAAAGCATAGCTCTGTTAACTACAATTCATTAAAGAAATGCAGCTTTTGGTCCCTGTTTGGTAATGATTTTCTACTAACTCTGCACAGCATATAAAAGGTACAAGGCACTGGAGGATCAAGTTCCAAGTGTGAAACTTTGGGAAATTATATAAAAATAGAAAAATGAGAGAATTGGGCCTTCCAGCTGTAACCAGATCATCCCATAACCACTTTTTTTGCAGCAATAATATTGCTAGCAGCCCTGAATTTCAGTTAAAATATATATGTTGAACTGGATAGAATTTATCAAAGTAAAAATCAAAGAACTGGAGGAAACAGAGGCAACTTAGGCTTTCTGCACTATTATTTCCTCTTTACTGTTTCACAAAAGTATCGTTGCTTTAAAATTTACAGAGAGCTAAAAGTGCCTTCCTAAGAGTTAGTAATTAAGACATTTTGAATGCAGCTAAGGTTTAAGCTGAGACTAAGGCTAGACAAGACCATGGAGATTTATGTATTTCAAGAAAGAATTTATGAAAAAGGATGTTGTTCCCATACATCATCCTGCTAAGCTGTTCGCACTGGGTTAGAAATATTTCGTCTTTCTCTAAATGGATGTGTCTTCACTCCTTTGACGCCATTTGATGGCACATTGTTGCCCACAACAAAGTTGTACAAGCAGTGTGACATCAACACCAGAAACACGTAGAAATGCCTCATGCAACATATTAGAATGTCCTCCCACTCTTTCTTCCTTTTCTAAGCATTTGAGGGGTCAGGGGAGGAAGAAGGGAATAATCCCCATTTACATGATTTAAAAGTAGTTATTTTTTTTACCTTGCTTGTGTTTCCACCCCAGGGAATTCCATCATGCACATAAGCACTCTCCCTCATACAGATCACACCTGTCTTGTGCCATGGAGTGTGTGTGTGTGTGTGCGTGTGCGTGCGTGTGTGCGCGCGCACTGCATACTCAACATTATCATCCAAGAGGGAGAAGTTAGAGATTGAGAAGGCTGGAAGTGGAGATGGAGCAAGATTTGGAGGCGGCTGCAGCATTTCCTCCATTTCCAGGAAAAGGCTATATATCTTCAAACTGTTTTACTTTTTCTGCACTACCCTACCCCCTTTTTTTAAAGGGTGGGTCACCCCTTGGACAGGGAGGCCCTGGGAGCACAGCTTAATTTGAGCTGCACTGCCAGGGAAGATGTCACAGAAAGCTCTTCTCTCCTGGGATCTGTGGGGCATGAGAGCAGACTCAGGACTCTCCCAGGTCACGATTTCCAGAGAGATGCATGAGAGGATTTTTTCAAAAGTTTCTTTTCCCATTACTCTGTTTCGATGATTTTTCTAGTGGAAGGCGCAATGGAGATAGTGGTTAGTTTGTCTCAGGTTGTTCAAAAGACAACAAGCAGAAATGTATCAATTAAAAAGTGTTATTCTGAGGTTTGCACAGCTTGAAGACATCCAAATAGGCAATGCTCGTTATTCTGTGTTTGTGGAAATTGTTTCAGGCACAGTCAGTGACCCAATTCACACCATCAGTATGTTGGAGGTAAGATGCTTCAGTGGGGGTTCAAGCCAGTGGTGTCCTGTAATTTTAAGAGGAATCCGTAGATATCTGAACCGAGATATCTGAGCCCTTTTTGCTGCTGACAGCACCTGTCAGGAGGGTTACGTACTGACAGGCATGGGGAGATAACAATTTTGTTTCTGTGAATAGCTGAGTTATTCTTTATTCCCCACCATCTCCCAATAAACTGCAACCGGTTTTCTTTCCGAGTTTCATTCATTGACACAGTCTAAAATAAGGAAGACTATACAGTGGTCCTATCCTGAGCAACATCTTTCATTTCTGAAGATCTAGATGGGTCTTACACAAACCTGGGCGGAACTTTTTCAGAGAATAATAAATTCATGGAATAATGCATTTTTCAGGGCACCAAAACTATTCACAAATTTAGGTCACCTTCAGCATATAGTTTCAGTTGAAAACAAAGCCCATTGAAAACAAAAAAATCAGAAATGTCAAAATGGTTTGTTTTGACAATGTCATTTTAAATCTACCTTTAATCTTGAATTGTAATTATGATTAAAAATGCCATTTCAATTCACATTTGAAACACTTCATTTGACCCAAATGATTAGTTAGTAAATACATTTATTATTGTGAGAAACATTGAAAAAAATCAGTTCTGACTAGAAACAAACCAACATTTTTCAGATGTTTTTGATCCAGCCCACCCCCCCCCCCCCAAATCAACTATTAGCACAGCTTTAGGGCACATCTACACTGACAAAGTTACAGCGCCGGCAGTTACAGCGCCACTCAGACAGCACAGAAGGAAAATGCTGTTGTGTGTTCACACTGACAGCTATGTGCGCAATAGCATGTTCACACTTGCAGCACTATTTGGAGTGGTGCACTCTGGGCAGCTATCCCACAGAGCACCTCATTCTCTTTTGCCGCTAAGACTTGTGGGAATGCAGAGGGGCTTGGGGCATCCTGGGTCCAGTCCCAATGCCCCGTGATGCATTGCTTCGCAACCCAGCAATCCCTGTGCTTCCGTCCTCATTTGGCGCCATCTTTCAACAGTTTGTGTACTGCGCACCCTGCCTCTTCAGGCTGCAGGAATGGATCCCGAACTGCTGACCAGTATGCTGCTCGCTCTTACCAACACGTCATGAGTGGCAGTGGAGTTATTCCTTAAACTACAAAGGCGAGAGGAGTGTGTCAGTGATCTCGCCATGCGTAGTAGCTATGACACAAGATTGCTTGTGGCATTCACAGAGGTGCTGACCACAGTGGAACGCCACTTTTGGGCTTGGGAAACAAGCACTGAGTGGTGGGATCATATCGTCATCCATGTCTGGGATGATGAGCAGTGGCTGCAGAACTTTCGGATGAGGAAGGCCACATTCATGGGACTGTATGATGAGCTCGCCCTGGCCCTGCAGCGCAAGGACATGAGAATGAGAGCTCCCCTGTCATTGGAGAAGCGTGTGTTGATTGCACCGTGGAAGCTGGCTACTCCAGATTGGTTGCTAACCAGTTCGGAGTGGGAAAGTCAACTGTTGGAGTCATGTTGATGGAAGTGTGCAGGGCCATTAATTGCATCCTGGTCTGAAAGACCGTGACTCTGGGCAACATGAATGACATTGTGGATGGCTTTGTACAAATGGTCTTCCCTAATTGCGGAGGGGCGATAAATGGCATGCATATTCCAATTCTGGCACCAGACCATCTAGCCACCAAGTACATTAATCGCAAGGGGTATTTCTCAATTGTTCTCCTGGTGCTTGTGGATCACCGTGGGTGTTTCAAGGACATTAACACAGACGGGTCCAGAAAGGTGCATGACGCACGCATCTTTCAGAACACTGGCCTTCAAGAAGCTGCAAGCAGGGACTTTCTTCCTGGACCAGAAGATCACCATAGGGGAAGTTGAAATGCCCATTGTGATCCTACCCCTTAATGCCATGGCTTATGAAGCCATACATGGGGCAACTTGACAGCAGCAAGGAGTGGTTCAAAAACTGGCTGAGCAAGTGCAGAATAACTGTTGAGTGTGCATTTGGCCATTTGAAAGCCCACTAGTGATGCCTGTATGGGAAGCTGGAAAATGGCTGATGACAATATTCCCATGCTTATACCCACATGCTGTACGCTCTATACTATTTGTGAAGAGAAGGTTGAAAGCTTCACTCAGGGCTGGACCACAGAGGCTCAGCGCCTGGGGGCTGGAGTTTGAATAGCCAGAGACCAGGACTATTACAGCACAGGGCCATAAGGATCAGGGATGCCTTGAGGCAGCAATTTGAAGCTGAAAGCCAATAATATTTGTTGCTATGCTTGGGATTGCAGTCCTTGTAATGCTAGGAGGTGATTGATGCACATGATGCAAAAAGGGGCCTTAACATAATTGTATGTTGCTTTGCAGTGCTCTTTTTGCTTTTATTTAATAGAATTAAGTTTGCTTTCATATAAACACAATTCTTTTATTAAAAGACAACAATCGGAGGAGAGAGTCAAATGAAAAAATTCATCAGCGGTGAGGGGAAAGGAAGGTCTACAGAAAAGGAGGGATGGCTACAGATTTGTGTATGTCCAGGGATCATACTCAACCTTCTCCTTTGGAGTACAATGCAGCGGATGCTGTACTTCAGCAGGGCCAAACTGCAGAGGGATGGATGTTGCGTGCAGTGGGTAGTGGGAGTCCACAGTGCTGGACTGTGAAGAGGGAGGAGTGGAATGTTGTGGGTAAAGATTAGAGCCAGGAGGTTGACAAGAGTGTGTTGGCAGTGTGTGTGGGGGGGGAGCGCATGGGAAAGAGTTTTGCAACAGTGGCTGCAGGGGAGGGTGGGCGCGGAGCTGCTCGGTTTGAAGAGCTAGTATCACCTGGAGTGTGTCCACTTGGCTCTCCATAAACAGTAGCGTAGCTAGCGGGGTGCAGGGGAAGCAGCCGCTTCCCTTGCCTTTCCAAAAGCGGCCGGAGGAGCCGAGGAGGGCGCGGTCGCAGGAGCAGGGTGGGGGCGCAGGCTGGTGACCCGCAGAGCAGCCGGCAGCCATGGAGGCAGTGGTGAGCTGGAACCGGTTGTTAAATTTAGAAGCCCTTTTAGAACCGGTTGTCCCGGTTTTAAAAGGGCTTTTAAATTGAACAAAAGTTCCAGCAGCTCCCTGCCCTGCCCCCAACCCCAGTTCACCGGGCTCTGGCTCTACCTCTGCCTCCTCCCCTGAAGGATCCCCCCTTCTGGCTTCCCGCGAATCAGCGGTTCGCGCGGGAAGCCTGGGAGGGCTGAGAAGGAAGCAGCAGCTTCCTGCAGGTAAACGTGGGTGGGGGGGCGCGAGGAGGCACTCCTGCCGGCCGGGTGGCGCAGCTCCGGGCCAGCCCCCAGCCCCGACTCTGAGCCGGCCAGCGGCTCCCCTCGCCCCCAATTTCGGGCCGGCCCCCAACTTGGGCCTGGCCAGCAGCTCCGGGCCAACCCCCGACTCTGGGCCGGCCCTCCGGCCCCCGGCTCCGGCCCCCTATGTCGGGCCAGCCCCCAGCTCCGGCACGGCCAGCAGCTCCGGGCCAACCCCCGGCCCCAACTCCGGCCCAGGCCACGGCTCCGGCCCCCGACTTGGGGCCAGCGCCAGCGGCCCCAACTTCGGGTGGGCCCCTGGCCAGTGGCTCCGACCCGGCCCCCAGCCCCCAACTTCAGCCTGGCACCAGCAGCCCCAACTTTGGGCTGGCCAGTGGCTTTGGCTCCCGGCCCCCAGCTCCAGGCCGGCCTGCAGCTGCGGGCCGGCCCCTGACTCTGGCCCGGCTCCCGGCCCCCTAATCAGGGCCAGCCAGCAGCTCTGGCCCGGCCCCCGACTTCGGCCCAGCGCCCGCGGCTCCCAGCCCCCAGTTCGTGGCCCCCATCTCCAGGCAGCACCGTAAGGGGAGTAGCGAGGGGAGGTTGGATAGAGGACGGGGGGTGGATTAGGGTCGGGACTCGCAGTGGTCAAAGGGCAGGGAACAGGGTAATTGAATGGGGGCAAGGGTCCTGGGGGGGCAGTCAGGAAGGAGCAGGGGTGTTGGATGGGGTGGTGGGGGAGCAGTCAGGGGCAGGGGTTCCAGGGGCGGTCGGGACAGAGAGAAGGGGTGGTTGGATGGGGCAGGAGTCCTGGGGGGCTATCAGGAATGAGAGGAGGGGTTGTATGGGGTGGCAAGGGGCAGTTAGGGGACAGGGAAGGGGGGTGGATGGGGCAGGGGTCCCGGGGGTGGGGTGTCAAGGAACGTGGGGGGTTGGATGGGGCAGGAGTCCTGGGGAGTGGGGGGGGCATGACCCCCTCGTGGGGCGAGTAGGAGGGAACTGGTTGTTAATATTTTGGCAGCTCATCACTGCATGGAGGGGTGGCGGGCACGGCTGGAGGAGTGGGGGGGCGCGGACGGAGGAATGGGGGGCACAGCATGGCAGCAGCAGCCGGAGAAGCGAGGGGGAGGGCCACAGGGGTGGCATGGCAGGGCCAGAGGAGCCATGGGGGGAGGAGTGGTGCGGTCGGAGGAGGAGTCAAGTGGGGCGTGGCCAGAGGAGGAGCCAAGGGGGGGCGCCTTTTTTATGTTTGCTCCCCCTCCTCTTAGAAGCTGGCTACACCACCATCCATAACGTTTAAGAGCCGCTCTGTGGCTTCATTCTGATCTGCTGCATTTGCCTTTCGGTCCCTCTTCTCACTATCCTGCCACTCCTTCAATTCCTGTTTCTTGGCGGTGGAGTGCATCATAACAGGTTTCTGACCGTCAGAGGGGTGAAATATTGGAACAGCCTTCCGAGGGAAACGGTGGGGGCGAAGGACCTGTCTGGTTTTAAGATTAAGTTAGATAAGTTTATGGAGGGAATGGTTTAATGGAAAAACATGATTTTAGCCAAAGGAATACCGTGCCATGGCAGGTAAATAGTATAATGGCTAACAAGGGTCAGGCTGGAGACTCTTGCCTACATGCTCGGGGTTTTACTGATTGCCATATTTGGGGTCGGGAAGGAATTTTCCTCCAGGGTAGATTGGCAGAGGCCCTGGAGGTTTTTCGCCTTCCTCCACAGCGTGGGGCAGGGATCGCTAGCAGGAGGGTTCTCTGCCAATTGAAGTCACTAAGCCACAGGATTTGGGGACTTCAACAGCAGAGTCAAGGGAAAGGGTAGGGACGGCTTTGTGGCCTGCAGCATGCAGGGGGTCAGACCAGATGATCATAATGGTCCCTTCTGACCTTAAAGTCTATGAGTCTATGAGTCTATAACCTCACGAAGAAAGTCCTCCATAGTTCTTCGTGGCCGCTTTCTAATTCTGCACAGCCGTTCTGCTGCCGATAACAAAGAGGGAGGCTGGGCTCCCAAGGTCATCTCTGTGAAGTTTAAATGCAACATTTTACAGAAGCAGTATTGCTTGCAACACAGACAACACTGATTTAGTGCTTTAAAACACAGCCAGTACTCACATGTCTGTCACTAACTGGCTGACCCCAGGCAAACACGAGCCACAAGCCCCCCAAAATGGTGAGTAGCCACAGGGACAGGTAAATCACTCTTCCCTGACCCTGCTGTGCACTGGGCATGTGGCTCTTTGGGAGAGCCAGCACGGGTGGGTGGGGGGGGGGTGGGGCTGATAATCATTCCTGTCTCCACACTTTCCACAGGATGTGATCATTATGGAAGATATCTCGCTGCTGAGGATGAGCAGGGAATCAAGGGAGGGTCTTCTCTAAGCCTACAGCTTCTGCCCTGGCCTCTATGTGGCTCACCTGTGTGCAGCAATGAGGTCTCCCCCGGCTCCCCCATGACGGCAAAGTAGCGTGGGAAAGTTACCGTTAATGGGGCAAGAAACAAAGCAGCTTTGCCGAGGAACCTGCAGTAGCGGATTACCCAGTATCTCCACAAAAGTTTCCTGGAGATCTGTGAGGGAGATTCCCATGAAGTGAGGGAGTCTGTCAACAGCCTGTTCCGCCACTCAGACTAGGCATGTGGTGGGAGACAAGCTTGCTTTCTGCAACCTTCATGTTCCCAACAACTTGCTTCAGCGATTCCCAAAATCAGATCCACTTACCAGGGGCCTCCTCTCCTGTTTGTGCTTCACCAAGATCCGACTGCTGTGACTGGCTAGGCTCCTCTGGGATAGAAAAGAGCTCCTGACTGCATGCATCTCTGGTCTCTGAGTCATCCTCTGGAACCCCCTTCCCCTCTTCGTCCAATATTTCCTCCTCCTGGCTCGGCCCACTCTCGACTGACACGCAAGCCACCGAAGTATCCACAGGAGCCTTCGCAGTGGAGGTGCGGTCGCCACTGAGTATCGCGTCCAGCTCTTTGTAGAAATGGCAGCTCCTGGGCACAGCACTGGAGCAGCTGTTTGCTTCCCACGCCTTGTGGTAGGTGTTCCGCAGCTCCTTCACTTTTACCCTGCACTGCAATGTGTCCTGGTCATGGCCCCTTTCAATCATGCATCATGAAATCTGTCCGTAGGTATCATAATTCCTGTGGCTGGAGCGCAGCTGGGACTGCACAGCCTCCTCTCCCCAAATGCCGATGAGGTCCAGCAGCTCGGGATTGCTCCAAGCGGGGCATCGCCTGGTATGTGGAGCAGGCATGGCCACCTGGAAAGATGTGCTGAGACCGCTGCACGCATCACTGAGCAAATAGGAAGGGGACTTTCAAATTTACGAAGGAATGTACGGGGTGGGGATGATGGTTGGTCACCTGAGGGCGGGGCAGTAGAGTTCAAACCGATGACCAGATAGGCGAGAACAGGCATTGAGAGACCCCTCTTGGAGGCCAATCACAGCACTGTAATCACCACGGTGTTTACAGTGTGTACATCTTGGGAATTACAGCGCAGACAGGTGCTTTACTGCGCAGAAACTTGCCAGTATAGGCGGGGCCTAAGTCTCACACTTGAAGTCATCTGAGGCCCTGGCTAACTTGTTCTGCTCTTTGGATGCTCCTTCTTCAAATCAGTTATCAGTTATTTTCTAATAGAAATATTGAAATTTTAAGAGATCCTATTCTTTCTTGCACCTCTTGAAGCTCTCCTTTGGCTCTCTGTCTAGCTGAAGTTTATTGGCTTCAGAGAGGACCAGTTTGGGAGACACCCTTGCATGAATAAGGAAAGGGGAGGGCCATTGAAAGAGCCTCTCTCTGCCCTCGCATAGCCCATGCTGTGCACTCATAACAGCAGGCCCCATGTGCAGGGATTACTTTCCCTTCCTCACGTGGTAGGCAAATTGACCAAGGCTTACACAGTAGGGCCACTGCACCAGGGTAGTAGTTTATTGTATCCTAATGAACGGAGCAAAATACACACCTGCAACAAACAGCCTGGGAGACATTATGTCTCCTGAGGTAAATGTCTCTTGTTGCTTCTCCCGGGATGATGTAGTTGTATATGACCCACTATTGCATCCAAAATGTTTGCAGTCCAGGTTTTATTTCATAAAGTTTTCTCTGAGGCCTGCACTCTCCCACCTACCACCAGCTGAACTGTTCTGCCAGTCTCCCAGGACTTAGGTGTCCATTCTTGGGTTTGACCAGCACCAACTGCTTTAGTCATTATTCCACTTCCTTGGTTGTTATACCTGTAGGTGTACTTGGCAACAATGGACTGATCATTTCTAGTAGGGGAGTGCTGATGGGAATGCAGGGCATACCACCACAATATAGAAAGGGAAAACCAGCAATTTCCCTTAGTTAATATATAAATGTTATTATCATTACAAAGTGCTGTTCTGCTGTAGATTAATTGGTATATTCAAATAAAGAAAATAATTTGTGTGTGTGATTATATATTTCACTAAACACACACACAAAACTTCTTCCTAATGCAAACTTCCTCCTCTACAGAAAAAAAAAGTTATATATTTAAAATCCAATACAAATCAAGCAACGTAAACACTGAATCAAATACACTGCAGCATAAGCAGTAAGAAGATAATAGTATATGATTAAAAACTAGTATAATAAAGCAAATAAATAAGACTACAGACCAGTAATCCTTATATCAACATAACAGAGAAAGCCTTTCCAAACTATTCTCTTTTAACCAATAAAAAAGAGTGGCAAACTATGCAATACACTGATTCAAATTAATAAAACTGAAATAATTCAAGAATTCCAAACATTTCATCAGCCACTTTTCCTCGCTATCAGGATTTAGTCATGACTGAACCTAAATTTCCTGGCTTTAAAACACCCATTCTGTGAAGCATCTATGACACAAGACATCTTTACGTCTTGGGGAGGCACACATCTCCGATAAATGTACCCACCTGTAGGTTGTTTTCAAAAGAGGCCCAGAAGGCAAGGAAGACTTACCTCAAACTTTTTCTTTTAGACCTCTCTGTGGGGCCTGCCATGGATCCAGGCAAGCAAGACCCCCCTGGACAAACTCCACCTGAGTCCAGAAGTGTCCCTAGTAAGCTCCAGATCAACGGCTAGCTCCCAAGCCCCATCCTCTAAGAAGACCCCAGCTATAGATTCTGGCAGGGGTGCTAGATCCTTAAGTAAGACTTTGGACATGGTCTGAAAGACGCATTGCTCCTCTGTGAAATATGGGGTAGATCCTCTTCAGCAGACCCGAGCAAAATGAGGTTGAAATCATTCATCAGTCCCATTTTAAAGGGATTTATGGCCCAGACCGAGTACCGTCGGAGACCTCAGGAAGCACAGTACTTGTCCCTCAGCACCGTTTGAAGACCCAATACAAACTGCCTCTGGTACTGATTCTGCAGCACCAGTTCATCAGCAGCAATCATGTCAGCAACATCCACTCCAGCACCGTCAAACCCTATGCTGCTTTCCATGGCACTATCTTCTTTGGTACTGAGATTACTGTCTGGACTGGTGGATCTCCAACCATTCACAGAGCCAGAATCATTGCTCTCCTCAATGCTTAATGCCTCAACTACGGTGCCAGCTATCACTACTTAGGTATCGAGTGTCCCTTCAGTACTGACCAGGCCACAGTCAAGCATGCTTCCTGAGTCCCCAGTTAGGACAGCCTCTCACCTGGATCAAGACTGTTCCTTTTTTTTTTTAAATCCAGTTCAGAACAGATTAGGGGGCTGTGCCCTGATTACTCCCTGATGTTTCATTCATGTGACCCTTTTGGTTCAAATAGAGACTCGAGGGCCTTCTCTATAAGAACTTCTAGGGGATACAAAGACAGGCACTCAAAAGGCTGTTGGGCTTTCTAACTGATGTAACAGCCTCTCCCATAATGCTATATCTTCCAGGACTGCAAAATGCCCTAGCAGATCATCCAAGCAGGCAAGTTTCAATACATCACAAGTGGACAAACAAAGATACCATGACCCAAGACATCTTTTGAAAATTGGATCAACCATCCACTGACCTTTTTTGCTATGGACAGGAACAACACGTACCTCAGAGTCTGCTGGAAGATTGCTGTTGGAAATATTCCTCATTTTGCAGACTCCAGGGATAATGTATGCTTATCCTCTCTCATTCTTTTTATTCTAAGGGTACTAAGAAAGATCTGACAGGATTTGGCCGCAATCATGATAGCTGGCTAAGACATGTTTGGTATCCGGCCCTGGTGAGCTTGTTAACTCATCCTCCAAAACCATTACCTCTTCTTTCTGACTTAATCTCACAAGGCAACAGAAATATCATGCATCTGCAACCTTGCACCTCATAGCTTGGATACTGGCTGGCTGAATGACATGGAAAGATCCTGCTTTCTTCACATCCAAAACAGACATGGAAAGATCCTGCTTTCTTCACATCCAAAACATTTTGGTTGAAAGCAAAAAAAAGATTCCACCATATTCATATATAAAGCAAGTGAAAAAGATTCATTATGTGGGTTCAGCAATACGACTTATCTCCTATTCTAATGACTATTCTAGCTATCCTGGACTACTTGATGACTTTAATGACCTCAGGATGGTTTATTAGCTCTATTAGAGCTCTCTTGGAAACCATCATCCCCTTATCTAGGGCTACACATTTTTTTCCCACCCTAGAGTGGCTAGGTTCCTAAAGGATTTCATATATGTTTTCCTTCCACTCAGGCAGCTTCCTCCTCCCTGGGACCTCAATGTAGTCCTAGTGGGTTTGAGCGCCTGGCAACTTCCTTCCCTATTGCACTTGTCCATGACATTTTAATGGCAATTACATCAACCAAAAGAACTGGGAAAATACAGGCATTTATCGTACCTATATAATATAAAGATAAGATGATCCTCATATTAATTTTTTGTCTAATTTAGTCTTGGATTTTCACTTGAACCAAATGATCCATTTGCTGGTTTTCTTCCCTAAACCATATTCTAACCAGGGGGAGGTGAGCCTACTCTAGATATCCTCAGGTCCTTGTAATTTTATCTACATAGAACCAAGTCATTTAAAGTCTCTCTTGGCCTTTTAGTAGAATTTTGAAGGGCCAGGGTCTCTAACTGGATGTATTTTGATATAAAGCTATTATGAGATAGCCAATTTAAATTTCCCAACTCAGATTAGGCATCATTGCACTCGGGCTCAAACAGATTATGTGGGGTTTGAGAAGCATATTTATCTCATAAATATGCAGAACTGCTACATGGGGTTCAGTCCATGCCTTCTATGAGGTATTCCTCCCTTTGGAAGCAAAAAAAACTGTGCAATCTTTATTTAAGTAGACTCCAAGCACCATCTGCTCTAATCAGATCACTGCTTGTGCATCACTAAAAGTGAAATATTTGTTGTAGAGCACTCAAAGAAGAAAATATAGTTACCTTATAGTAACTGTGCTTCTTTGAAATGTGTTGTTCATATGTATTCCATAACCCACCCTCCTGCCCTACTACTGCACACTGATAACTTCTGGAGTCTGAATTAATGAAGGATTTGAATGGTGGTTGGCCTGGCTCTGCCCTTAGTCTGGGGCATGAGGACACTCAAAGTGCATGCGTGGCCCCACTGGACATCATTGGCCAAAATATTCTGATTTTAAGCATCTGAGGTACATGCACATCGCCACGAGTAGAATATATATGGATAACTCATCTCAAAGAACCACAGTTAGTGTAAGGTAAGTAACTATTTCTTTCCAGTTCTTCTGGTTCTGAATACAGCCATGATGAGCATCTAAAGTAATGCATGTTTGTCTTGTTGAATTGGTAGACAGGCAGACCTGACTTCAGAGGAGTTACACAGGCCCAGTTACTTTCCCAATTGCACAGTGCCTCTTAGATCACAACCAAATTCTCTAAGTAGAATTTTTCTTAGTTAAAATCTAATTTTCCCAGGACCTTTACAGTGCAGCCCCTGCCTACAACTAGTCTCTCATCTCACATCACTCTTTCATTAGCAACCTACACTCTGCCTACATGGCATGCCTTTATGCTCTCTTTATTTTCTTTTCCTACAAACAAGCACCTTCCTAGTTCAAAAAAAACAGGAGTACTTGTGGCACCTTAGAGACTAACAAATTTATTAGAGCATAAGCTTTTGTGGACTACAGCCCACTTCTTCGGATGCAGAAGAAGAACTAGATTCCTAGTTCAGTACCCTATGCTTGGAATAGCTTCCTGTTCCTATTATTCGGCCTTACTCCTCTTAAATTCTTTCCTTGACTCATTTCTTTCAATCCACCTTCCCCTGAAGTCCAGCCTTCACTCTAGAAATTGCCTACAAACTCTAGCATTAATGTATTCAAATAAATTATATGATAACATTAAGCACACCACATGAGTTGTAATCCTGGGGCCCAGTGTTGCCACCCTTACGCATACTGAATAATACTTATTCCAACAGTTGCCCAATTTCAATCAATGGGACTAGTAGTCACTGAGCAGTGTACTACACAGTGTCAGAAGGGGGTGGCAGAATCAGTCTCCAAGTGTTTATTGCCATTCTTATTGTGAAGAGTATATTGAGGCTGTAAGTTCCTCAGGATGGGTACCTGTCACGTGGCTTGTCTAGGATACTCCTCACATTCCTTCAATAAAAATAAGGAGCAGAATTTGAAACGTTCAACAACATTAATGCAGAAATTGTATTTTATGAATGGGAGTATAAGACTGGATTGTTCATATTTAATATAATCTCTGACCTTCTGCTGCCCTATTGAATCCACAACATTTCCTACTCCTTTAACTGGCTGATCCATCCCAGAGCTACAGACCTATTACTTGACCCTTCCTTCTCTATCTGTCTCTGCCCAGTTGTTGCCTGAAGGAAAGAAGAAGATTTGTTTTTAACTCTTATTATTGTGCTACCTCTCCCACCATTAGTCCCGCTGAAGTACTATGCTGAGGTAGCTTTCTGCCACATACAATGTTTACTCGACACAAGATGCAGTGCAGTTGTGGGAATTAAACATACTGTTTGAAAGAATCGTATTCTTCTTTCAGTCAGGAATTGGGGAATGCTAACAGAAGGAAGTTGAAATGACAGAGCAGGAAACAAGCATTTTATCAGTCAAATACCTTCCTACAGTATTCATCTAGGTTTTCCATCTATTTTTTATAAATCGCTTTCCATCTATTTTTTATAAATTAGAGCAATTAATTTAAAACTGGTAAAATCCTAGGGAAAAGGCCTCCTGCTCCGACCCCATAAATTCAAGTCATAAATGTGGAATTTGGTATTTTATTCACCACAAATCTGTCTCTTCACATAGTTTAAAGCATTTGTCAGATAAAAGAACATTGCAGTTTAGGTTCATCAGAATTCTTCATCCAGATCCAACATGTGCAGTATAATTGTGTTACTGAACTCTTCAAGGCTTTTGCAGATTCTCATGAAAGTCTCAGTAAAATGTGTTTATTCAAACCCAACAAGTTGTCTTGAGACTGTTGCATGAGTAGCCTCACATGTCTGCAAAGGATAAGTAGGTAAAAGACACACAAACCATAACAAGACCAAGTTCAACCAGAGGTACTGGAGGGTTATGACATGGTAGGGCAACTAGCTAGGAGGATGTGTTGCAGCATCTTGGTATCTAAGGTCTCCTTATAACAGAAATTGGGTCTCACTCTAGAGATGCTGAGAGTCTGATAAATGTTGCTTTTAATTTCCAGTATTATTAAAGTTACAAACCATCCAAAGAAAATAGTTTGAAAGCTAGATAAAGTAGTAATAAGATACGCTATTAACATGTATTAGTCAGAGGTACCTCTGTTGAAG
This sequence comes from Chrysemys picta bellii, assembly GCF_011386835.1. NCBI lineage: Eukaryota > Metazoa > Chordata > Testudines > Emydidae > Chrysemys > Chrysemys picta. The sequence continues at coordinate 60,657,842 of NC_088791.1, forward strand.
GGTATTCGGTGCACAAATACCTCTCCCGTCTTTGAGAGGAGGGGGGAGTTTGGTCAAAGCAGCAGGTGGATGGTCCAGCTCCTGGGGGGTGGAGGGGAAGAATAATGCCCAGATGTACATTAAACATTAAAGCTGGATGTGCACAAGTCCATGGGTCCAGATCTAATGCATTCAAGGGTGTTGGCAGATGTGATTGCAGAGCCATTGGCCATTATCTTTGAAAATTTGTAGCGATTGGGAGAGGTCCTGGATTATTGGAAAAAGGCAAATATAGTGCCCATCCTTTAAAAAGGGAAGAAAGAGAACCCGGGGAACTACAGACCGGTCAGCCTCACTTCAGTCCCCAGCAAAATCATGGAGCAGGTCCTCAAGGAATCAATTTTGAAGCACTTGGAGGAGAGGAAGGTGATCAGGAACAGTCAACATGGATTCACCAAGGGCAAATCATGCCTGACAAACCTGATTGCCTTCTATGATGAGATAACTGGCTCTGTGGATATGGGGAAAGTGGTGGATGTGATGTATCTTAACTTAAGCAAAGCTTTTGATATGGTCTCCCACAGTATTCTTTCCAGCAAGTTAAAAAAGTATGGATTGGATGAATGGACTATAAAGTGGATAGAAAGCTGGCTAGATTGTCAGGCTCAATGGGTAGTGATCAATGGCTCGATATCTAGTTGGCAGTCGGTATCAAGCGGAGTGCCCCAGGGGTCGGTCCTGCGGCCTGTTTTGTTCAACATCTTTATTAATGATTTGGATGATGGGATTAATTGTACCCTCAGCAAGTTCACAGATGACACTAAGCTGGGGGGAGAGGTAGATATGCTGGAGGGTAGGGATAGGGTCTAGAGTGACCTAGACAAATTGGAGGACTGGGCCAAAAGAAATCTGATGAGGTTCAACAAGGACAAGTGCAAAGTCCTGTGTTAGGATATAGATATTCAGGCCTGTCTGTAAAGGCCTATACTTTAAGAATTTAGTTATATGTTTATCATTTAGCTAGTTATAGAGATATAAAAGAAAGACTCAAAATCACTGTCTGCCTGTGTAAGGGCCTTCTCTCACTGTGACAGTCTGACAGCCTGTTCTTAAGCTAAGGCCTTTGGTTAAGCAGCAGAGGCATCCATAAGCTGGGAAGTGAACGGTCACATCCTCCCATTCCAAACTAGCCATATTGAAATAAGGCAATCTGGGGCTATCAGACAGGTGATCCGATCTATCACCTCCAGATAAAGGGAAGAGCCTAGAAGATGTAAAAGGAAATTTAGTTTGATAGTTTTCTGTTTGGTAAGAACTCACTTATCAATAGACACAGCTGGGAAACCCTTATGTCTTCATAGATGTAGTTGAGAAATCCTCCCTTCTGTATTGTTTTGTCATTATAGTTCTCTCTTTGCTATTGTTTATTTGCGTGGTCTCTGTCTGGTTCTGTGATTGTTTCTGTCTGCTGTATAATTAATTTTGCTGGGTGTAAACTAATTAAGGTGGTGGGATATAATTGGTTAGCTAATCATGTTACAATATGTTAGAATTGGTTAGGTAAATTTCAATAGAAAGATTGGTTAAGGTATAGCTAAGAATATTACTATATAAATTAGGGGCAAACAGGAAGTAAGTTGGGATTCAAAAATAAGGAAAAGGAACTTGGATTTAAGCTTGCTGGAAGTTCACCCCAATAAACATTGAATTGTTTGCACCTTTGGACTTCGGGTATTGTTGCTCTCTGTTTATGCGAGAAGGACCAGGGAAGAGAGACGGTGAAGGAATAAGCCCTCTAACATCCTGCACCTAGGAAGAAGAATCCCATGTACTGCTACAGGCTGGGGACCGACTGGCCAAGCAGCAGTTCTGCAGAAAAGGACCTGGGGATTGCAGTGAACGAGAAGCTGGATATGAGTCAGCAGTGTGCCCTCGTTGCCAAGAAGGCCAACGGCATACTGGGCTGTATTAGTAGGAGCATTGCCAGCAGATCGAGGGAAGTGATTATTCCCCTCTATTCGGCACTTGTGAGGCCACACCTGGAGTATTGCTTCCACTTTTGGTTCCCCCACTACAGAAGGGATGTGGACAAATTGGAGAGAGTCCAGCGGAGGGCAACAAAAAGGGGGATGGGGCACATGATTTATGACGAGAGGCCGAGGGAATTGGGGTTAGTTAGTCTGGAGAAGAGAAGAATGAGGGGGGATTTTATAGCAGCCTTCAACTACCTGAAGGGAGGTTCCAAAGAGGATGGAGCTCGGCTGTTCTCAGTGGTGGAAGATGACAGATCAAGAAGCAATGGTCTCAAGCTGCAGTGGGGGAGGTCTAGGTTGGATATTAGGAAACACTATTTTACTAGGAGGATGGTGAAGCACTGGACTGGGTTACCTAGGGAGATGGTGGAATCTCCATCCTCAGAGGTTGTTAAGGCCCAGCTTGACAAAGCCCTGGCTGGGATGATTTAGTTGGTATTAGTCCTGCTTTGAGCAGGGGATTGGACTAGATGACCTCCTGAGATCTCTTCCAACCCTGATATTCTGATTCTAGGATTCTATGTGCTGGAGCCATTGACTAGTCAAGAGCAAAATTGATTGGCTCTCTCAACCCTCCTCCTCTCAATTTAAAGCCTTCAGAGTCATCCAGAGGCCATCTTGTTGCCCTGCCCCCCTCTCTTGCTATGGGTCTGACCAATTACCTGTTTTCAGGACCAGAAAGGTGTTTTTTTTTTTTTCCCCTCATTCGGCCAAACTGGAGATGTCTAGAGGGTTTTTCGCCTTCTTCACCAGATTGTGGAAGACACGATTTAGGTTAAAAAAGAAGAATTTAATGCTTGGAGGAATATAAAAAAGTTAATTTGTCACAACCTGCAGCTGGTGTCCAGTGCAGATAAAGAGTACAAAAGCCAACACCCACAGATGCCTAAGAGACATGGACCTTTTTCCTTATGGAGATGGGGATACCTGAACTCCTAGCAGGCTGAGGTCCTCCTTGATACCCTCTATCCCCCCCCTCACAAGGGGAGGGGTTGAAAGGATTCCAAAATGAAATTAGTCCTAGGTGTTAGGCTTAGAGCAGAGCCACAGTAGTTTTAAAAAAAATGATATGGGGGGTTGAACAAAGCATTTTGTTTTTCCCACAATGCAATGTTTCATTTCATTGTCATGCTTTTTAACTTTAAAAAATATATATACAGTTGAAGCAAAATTCAAAATGTAAAGTCATTTTGAATCGAAAAATGTAAATGTTTCCTATCAAAAATGTCAAAACAAAACATTTTGATTTTTTTTCCCCACAATCAAAACAATTCAGCAACATGAATTCAAAAAAAGTTCCATTGATTTGAATCTGGATTTTTTTTGGCCAAAAAATGTTTAAGCTGAAAAATTTCACCTGAAAAATGTCATCCAAGTCTAGGTAACTGAGGAGGGTCTGTCTCTCATTGTTGGTCATATGGTCGGAGCCCTGTAACCCTGCACTGGACGCAATTAAATGCCTGGTAAATGTGGGGAAGAGGAGAGGCACATACCGAACCTTCCCTTTGTTAAGTTAATAAAGTTGCAGCCTACCACTTAACTCCATACCTGCGTCTGCCTTTCATTCTGTGGGTCCTGATCAATACTAAATAAAATCAAAAGCTGACATACCTATGTACTACCAAGAGAGTTATTACACAAAGTATGTATTATTGCTCTTTTTATTAGATGGACTATATGTGGTGCTACTTACTTTAAAAAAGTGAGAATTCTATTAAATTATATCTTCAAAGAAGCAAAATTACAAGGTAAATAATTTTTCCTTCCTGCCATCAAGTTTCTGGATAACTGATTCAGTTGTGCCTTTGGCTGGTGTGACATTTGAAAAATTAACACTTAAAGATATTTCAAAACATGGTATGTGTCAACTCCAGGTCAGGTTGAAGGCTATTAATAGGCCACTGTTTGGAAGCCCGCCTAATGACTCATTACATTATACCTGGCCTATAGCCAAACATCATTCATTCATCTCTGAAGCAACAGGTCTCTTGTTTCATAACTGTATTTTCAGGAAAAAAAGAAAAGTTCTCACTGTTTATTAACCAACTGTAGAAATGGTAAATTTAATTAACTTGTGAATCAATTTATGAACATCAGTCTGTTTCCAAAAACAATGAACCCATTATCCATTGTGGGACTAGAAAATGGCTGTCTTTACACACATTTACCATCTTTAAATCAGAAGTATTCACGTGGAATATATTATGCGGAAAAAATCAATATACTCTTGTTATTAACCTAAGAGGCCATTAGATATTATTATTGTTATATGTGAACACTGTTGAAATTGGTCTTGTAAGGCAATAAGAAATAGGACAGTTACAAGAGACATTCTTGCTCTTTTAAAATGCTCTGCACATCTGTAGGAAAATACTTTCCATTTCTATCAAAGCTTACAATTTTACATATAAAATGACTTAACCTTAGCTCATTTCACAAGCCCTGGGAATAGAGTCATTCCTGAGACTGAACGCAAAAGCGCTAAAGTAAAAATGGTTAATACCAAGGAGGAATAAATCAAGAACATAAGAATGGCCATACTGGCCAAAGGTCCATTTATCCCAGTATCCTCTCTTCTGACAGTGGCCAAAGCCAGGTATCCCAGAGGGTATGAACAGACCAGGTAATCATCAAGTGATCCATCCCCTCTTGCTCATTCCCAGCTTCTGGCAAACAGAGCCTAGGGATACCATCCCTGCCCATCCTGGCTAATGATAAATTCATGGAGAATAGGTCTATCTAGTTATTTTTTGAACCTTCTGGCAAAGAGTTCCACAGGTTGACTCTATGTTGTGTGAATAAATACTTCCTTTTGTTTTGTTTTACACCTGCTGCTTATTATTCTCATTCGGTGACCCTCTACTTCTTATTATGAGAAGGAGTAAACAACACTTCTTTACTCACGTTTTCCACACCAATTGTGATTTTATAGACCTCTATCATATCCCCCCTTAGTCATCTCTTTTCCAAGCTGAAAAGTCCCATTCTTATTAATCTCTCCTCATATGGAAGCTGTTTCATACCCCTAATAACTTTTGTTGCCCTTTTCCGAACCTTTTCCAATTCCAATATATCTTTTTTGAGCTGGGGCAACCAGATCTGCAGATGTGGGTGTACAATGGATTTATACAGAGCAATATGATATTTTCTGTCTTATTATCTATCCCTTTCCTAAGGATTCCCAACATTTTGTTAGCTTTTTTGACTGCCGCTGCACATTGAGTGGATGTTTTCAGAGAACTATCCACAATGATTCCAAGATCTCTCTCTTGAGTGGTAACAGCTAATTTAGACCCAATCATTTTATATGTATAGTTGGGATTATGTTTCCAATGTGCATTACTTTGCGTTTATCAACATTTAATTTCATCTGCCATTTTGTTGCCCATTTACCCAGTTTGGTCAAGTATTGTCAAGGGGACAATAGAACTGAGAAACAATTGAGAACATTTACACATCTGATATGAATAAAAAATACAGTTATAGTTTTCAACAACTGTACAGAAAAATAAAAGTAAATAGGGACTCAGGGGTCCGATTATCCCATCATTTGCCTCTTTACAACTGTCACCCTGTCATGACCATGAGTGTCTTCAGGGCAGACTGTCAAGAAGCAGGGAAGAGATCCCAAACTGGTTCACCAACCCTGTAACAAGTATGAACTCCTAAAGCACTATAACAGTCTTACCATGGAATCTCAGACGGTCCCCTTGGGCATTACAGTCTACTTTGCCACACAAGCAAGCTGGACTTGGTGTTAGTGGTTGCTATATACCGAAGATCACAAAATATTCAGGTTGTTTCTAGTCCCAAGAGACCAGTCACATACCCCAGGTCAATTTGTCTTTTAGATCGCACACCAAAGACAATGCTTGTAGCTAATCCTATAGTAAACTAGCTAAGGATTTGTTAACCAAGAAAAGAAATGAGAGAGTTATTACAAGATTACAAGGTTAAAGCAGGCAAACATGAGTTACAGTCTATGGTTTCAAAGGGTATCAGAGCTGTAGTAATCTGTCTGCTCTGGATGTCTTTGAGGGCAAACCCAGATGGACCTTATGCTTCTGTTTCATAGCTCCGGCCGTCTGAGGCCTGGTCTACACTGGGGGTGGGGATCGATCTCAGTTACGCAACTTCAGCTACATGAATAACGTAGCTGAAGTCGACGCACTTAGATCTACTTTCTGCGGTATCTTCGCTACGGTGAGTCGACTGCTGCCGCTCCCCCGTCGACTCTGCCTGCGCCTCTCGCTGAGCTGGAGTTACATAGCTTAGAGTTTTTGTCTTTTAAATTTTTCCTTTTTCATTGTGTTATTTGACAAATTATATATAAAGCTATGAAGAGAGGACACATTTTAGGACCAATGCACAAGGAAGCATAATTAAGGATAAGTTTAATATCTATGGGTAAGTCTTCACTACTGGCTGGATCGGTAGGCAGCGATTGATCCAGCGGGGATCAATTTATTGCATCTAGTCTAGATGCAATAAATCGATCCCCGAGTGCTCTCCCGTCGACTCCTGTACTCCAGCTCTGCGAGAGATGCAGGCAGAGTCGACGGGGGAGCGGCAGCAGTTGACTCACAGTAGTGAAGACACCGCAGTAAGTAGATCTAAGTATGTCGACTTCAGCTACGTTATTCATAACATACAGAGAACAACTCCCACCTTTTCAATGTGGTGTGTTTGTGTGTTTGTGTGTGTGTGTGTGTATATATATATATATCCCCATCCTTACTATATGTCCCATTCTATGGATCCGATGAAGTGGGCTGTAGCCCACAAAAGCTTATGCTCAAATATATTTGTTAGTCTCTAAGGTCCCACAAGTAATCCTGTTCTTTTTTTAAGAGAACAAAAGGTGAAAAACTAACCTTGACAGTAGGAGGTAATACTACCAGTACATTATTTACTATGAGAAATCCTTGTGCTTGTGGAGGGAAGAAGCTGCATCTGTTTCTTTCTTTTCCAACACCCTATAGAGAATGTTATATCAGGGATCCGAGGGAGGTATCCACAGAGCCTCAGTTCTCCCTTTTCTGTGCTCTTTCACCTAACTGTCTGCTTTCCTCTGAGTTTGGATTCCCTCTCAGTAGTGGAATATGACCCAGAAACTAGCATATTCATAACTAAGCTGCAAATTTCAAAGCCAAGGCTGCTGCTCTATTATGGAAAGGCTGAATCATTTTTGCATACATGATTACTGGTAGACCATGTGTGCTGAGTCTAAACAGAAGTTAGATTGTGAAGGGTCTTAGGCCTGGTCTACACTAGGAGGTTATGTCGAATTTAGCAGCGTTAAATCGAATTAACCCTGCATCTGTCCACACAACGAAGCTATTTAGTTCGACAGAGGTCTCTTTAATTTGATTTCTGTACTCCTCCCCAACGAGGGGAGTAGCGCTAAATTCGACATGGCCATGTTGAATTAGGGTAGGTGTGGATGGAATGCGATGCTAATAGCTCCGGGAGCTATCCCACAGTGCACCACTCCGTTGACACTCTGGACAGCAGTCCGAGCTCGCATGCTCTGACCAGCCACACAGGAAAAGCCCCGGGAAAATTTGAATTCCTTTTCCTGTCTGGCCAGTTTGAATCTCATTTCCTATTTGGACATCGTGGCGAGCTCAGCAGCACTGGCAAAGATGCAGAGCTCTCCAGCAGAGGTGACCATGCAATCTCAGAATAGAAAGGGGGCCCCAGCATGGACTGATTGGGAAGTCTTGGATCTGATCGCTGTGTGGGGCGATGAGTCCGTGCTTTCGGAGCTGCGCTCCAAGAAACTGAATGTAAAGATCTACGAGAAGATCTCAAAAGCCATGACAGAGAGAGGATACAGCCGGGATGCAATGCAGTGCCGCGTGAAAATCAAGGAGCTGAGACAAGGGTACCAGAAGACCAAAGAGTCAAACGGACACTCCGGATCCCAGCCCCAGACATGCCGTTTCTACGAGGCACTGCATTCCATCCTAGGTGCGGCCGCCACCACTACCCCACCACTGACCGTGGACTCTGAGGATGGGATATTGTCGACGGCCACTTCCTCTGAGATGTTAGCGGACGGGGAAGATGAGGAAGGAGATGAGGAGGACGAGGCAGTCAACAGCGCTTACAACGCTGATTTCCCCAACAGCCAGGATCTCTTCATCACCCTCACGGAGATCCCCTACCAACCCTCCCCAGGCATTAACCCGGATCCTGAATCAGGGGAAGGATCAGTTGGTAAGTGTTTTAAATATGTAAACATTTATTTTGAACAGAACAGGAATATTAACAATGGGTTTTTCATGATTAGTTTCCCCTAGGCGCTTAACGTTTTTGTGCTTGGTAGTGCAACTACTGCAAAAGAATCTAACAATGTCCGGTTTATCATGATTAGTTTGCCCTAGGCGCTCTCCTTTTTAGTCCTTTCCAGTGCAGCTACTGGAAAATAAGGTCTATATGTCCAGGGATAGAGCTGAAATCTTCAAGGGACGTCTCCACGAAGCTCTCCTGGAGGTAATTGGAAAGCCTTTGCATGAGGTTCCTGGGGAGAGTGGCCTAATTGCGACCTCCGTGGTAGGAAACTTTTCCGCGCCAGGCTATCATCAAGTACTCTGGGATCATTGCCTCGCAGAGCATGGCGGCATACAGCCCTGGTTTTTGCTGGCTTTCACGCAGCATGCGCTCTTTCTCTGTGTCAGAAATCCTCATCAGAGTGATGTCGCTCATGGTGACCTGCTTTGAATTAGGGGAATGTTAGTATTGGGACTGCTTGACTGTTCCTTTACATAACTGTAACCGGTGGTTTACAGCTACGCGGTGGAGGCGGGAGAGGGGCAGCATACAGGGATCTTTCCCGGGGACAGCCACGAGGGGGTGGGACAGGGACAGAGTTCATGCTTGCCGGATTGCCGGCAGCAGGAACTGGCCAACGCTAGGAGCATTGCTTTGAACGTGAAAGGAGGGCACTGCTATAATTTAAGTTTTAAGCAGCCAAAAGTCTACGGCTTACCATGTCAGCCTGCTACCCGAATTCCGCTGTCCTGCCCCGCTTGTCTGATCTCCACTGCAAGACCCCAGGCACTGAATGCGAAGGCCGAAAATTCGACCTTGTCCTGAGTGCGCATGTGATAGGTGCTGTGCATGGTCTTGTTCACAGAGAAAGACTATGTTCATTGTTCACAAAAATGTATCTTTGTGAAGAATTCACTCCCTTTTTCCCATCCCACAGTTGCGACTGTCTCCCGACCTACCCCGGCATCCCCCTCCCAGAGGCTGGCGCAGATTAGGCGGAGAAAGAAAAGGACATGGGACAACATGTTCTCAGAACTTATGGGCTGCTCCCGAGTCGAGGCGGCCCAGCAGACCCAGTGGAGGGAGAACATGTCGCAATACCAGCGATCACACAGCGAACGGGAGGAGAGGTGGCGGCAGGAAGACCAGCAGGCGACTCAAACGCTGCTTGGACTAATGAGGGAGCAAACGGACACACTCCGGCACCTTGTGAATGTTCTGCAGGACCAGAGGCAGGAGGACAGAGCCCCGCTGCAGTCTATCTCTAACCACCCTCCCCCGCCACAAAGTCCCATACCCCCCTTACCCAAAGTCCCAAGAAGGAGGGTCTGCAGGGGCCATGAAAACTGTCACTCCACCCCTGCAGACTACTCAAGTACCAGAAGGCTCTCATTCCCAAAAATTTGATAAGTCCTTTCCTTCCTGCCTCAACCAAGCCCCCGTCCCAGTTTCATCCCCTAACTCTGTAGTTGCTAATAAAAAATATGTTTCTGTTAATTACTGTTTCCGTCATGTTCTTTTAGAGGAGAGTGTGTTTGAAGGGGGGGGGAAGGAGGTTGGTAATTGGAGAGGACAGTCACCTTTACCAGGGTACAGACACGGGGGCAGGTTCAGCAGAAGGTCACACACACATTGCAGTCACTAGGCACCCTGGTCAGTCTGGGAGGTGGTTTTCATGTTCTGTGTGTGGGAGGGGCTATGTCACTTTGTGGCGGGGGAGGGCGGTTAGAGATCTTATGCAGCGGTCCTTATCCTGGATCACAGAGCCACGCAGCAGGGGATCTGTAACCGTCCTCCGCCACCACAAAGTCACATAGCCCCCACACACAGAGTCCCGAACAGTAGGGATGGCAGGCTCCGTTGAAACAACCAGTCCACCACTGCGGACCCCTCTAGGAGCAGGAACCTGTCATTCCTCGAGTTTAGAAGCGTTCTTTCCATCACTACGCCCGCTCCCCACTGCAGTCTGAGTCCCAGTTTCAACACTTTACCGCGAAATCCATAATAAAGAAAACGGTGTTCATTAACAAAGTTCCATTTATTTTATTTTTAAACGTGTGTTGGAAGGGGGAGGGACAGGGTGAATGGAGTATGTAACTGGAGAGGATAGTCAACATTAACTGGGTAAAGAAACGGGGGCAGGTTCAGCTTCTCTTTAAACAAACGTAATAGTCACAGGTTACCCTGCTCACTGAGGAACCTAGCTTTCAAAGCCTCCCGGATGCACAGCGCGTCCCGCTGGGCTCTTCTAATCGCACGGCTGTCTGGCTGGGCGTAATCAGCAGCCAGGCTATTTGCCTCAACCTCCCACCCCGCCATAAAGGTCTCCCCCTTGCTCTCACAGAGATTGTGGAGCACACAGCAAGCTGCAATAACAATGGGGATATTGGTTTCGCTGAGATCAGAGTGAGTCAGTAAGCTTCTCCATCTCCCCTTGAGACGTCCAAAAGCACACTCCACTACCATTCTGCACTTGCTCAGATGGTAGTTGAAGAGCTCTTTTTCAGTGTCCAGGGTGCCTGTATAGGGCTTCATGAGCCAGGGCATTAGTGGGTAGGCTGGGTCCCCGAGGATCACTATAGGCATCTCCACATCCCCAACAGTTATTTTGTGGTCCGGGAAGTAAATGTCTTCCTGCAGCCATCTAAACAGACCAGAGTTCCTGAAAACATGAGCGTCATGAACCTTGCCCGGCCATCCGACGTTGATGTTTGTAAAACGTCCCCTATGGTCCACCAGTGCTTGCAGCACCATTGAAAAGTAGCCCTTTCGGTTAATGTACTGGCTGGCCTGGTGGTCCGGTCTCAGGATAGGGATGTGAGTTCCATCTATAGCGCCACCGCAGTTTGGGAATCCCATCACGGCGAAGCTATCTATGATGACCTGCACGTTTCCCAGGGTCACTACCTTTGACAGCAGTAGCTCAACGATTGTGTTGGCTACTTGCATCACAACAATCCCCACGGTAGATTTGCCGATGCCAAAGTGGTTCGCGACTGACCGGTAGCTGTCTGGCGTTGCAAGCTTCCAGAGGGCTATGGCCACTCACTTCTGGACAGTCAAGGCTGCTCGCATCCGGGTGTCCTTGCGCTTCAGGGCAGGGGACAGCAACTCACAAAGTTCCAGGAAAGTTCCCTTACGCATCCTAAAGTTTCACAGCCACTGTGATTCATCCCAGACCTGCAGCACTATGTGGTCCCACCAGTCCGTGCTTGTTTCCCGGGCCCAGAATCGTCGTTCCACAGCATCAACATGACCCATTGCCACCATGAAGTTCACGGCGCGGGGTCCCATGCTTTGTGAGAGGTCTGTGCCCCTCTCAGACGTCATGTCCTCACCACACTGCCGTAGCCTCCTCGCCCGATTTCTCAGCATCTGACTCTGAAAAAGGTGGACGATAAGGTGCGAGGTGTTGACAACGGCCATAACTGCAGCGATGATCGCAGCGGGCTCCATGCTCGCAGTGCTGTGGTGTCCGCGCTGTCACTCACCAGAAAAGTGCGCGAACTGATTGCCCGCCGGTGCTTTCAGGGAGGGAGGGAGGGCGGGAATGACGGTTGAATGACGACAGTTACCCAAAACCACCCTCGACACATTTTTTCCCCCAGCAGGCATTGGGGCTTGACCCAGAATTCCAATGGGCAGCGGGGACTGCGGGAACTGTGGGATAGCTGCCCACAGGGCACCGCTTCCAATGTCGATGCTTGCTCCGTTAGTGTGGACTCACAAAGTCGAATTACTGTCCTTAGTGTGGATATACACGTTCGACTTTGTAATATCGGTTCCACTAATTCGATTTAAATAGAATCAAACTACTCTCGTAGTGTAGACATACCCTTATATTCTTCAGTCTTGTTCGCTCTTCAGAAAGCCAGTATCTCAGCTGAAAAAAGGTTACCCAGCTTTCATATGCATGTGATGCTCTTCAGATTTTAGTTATGTATCAAAATGTCATGTTGCACTGTACTCTTTGTAAACCTCAAGACACTCCTCAGGTCGTTGTCACCAGAACACTGTACTGCACTTCACTGAAATTGCTGTAGCTTAAAGAAAGGCTCTGAAATTCATTGTGTCACTGTAAGAGGGTCGGACTCACCCCTGCGGCGCCTCCTGCTGGTTGTCCAGGGAATTAGCTCTCCAGCCTCTGGAGCGCCCTCTGCAGGCCGGTGATCCACCTGTCCTCTCCTTCTCGGCTCCTGTGTCCCTCCCAGGACCCCGGTGCCCCTTACTCTGGGTGCTGCCCCCTGGCAGTACCTGCACACTAGGTCTCCCCGCCCAGGGGAACCCCCACCCACTGCAGCCACTTCCCCCAATCAGCTCAGCCTAAAAGCTGCTTTCTCCAGCCACAGCCCCCTCTGGACCGGAGCGGGGTTACCACCTCACTACAGTCACCCTGAAAGTTACAGTTCACATCAGACATATTTTAAAAATTTAAAGGGAATTCTTTGGCATTGTTGATAAACACCATAAATTAATCTTGCTATTTCTCCAATCTCCATGCCTCTGGGTGTCAGTTATACACTGCACCTGGGATTTTCAAAAGGGTCTGAAGGGATTAGGTGCCCAAATCAACAAGAACTGGCTGTCCAACACCTTTATTTTCCTTTGAAAATCCCAGCCTACATCTAGATGTGATATGTGTTGACTACCATTTTAACAATGGGCCAACCAGTTCAAATACAGTAAGAACTTCATCAAACTTGGGCCCACACATAATAAGTTGCAGAATGAGGATGTGTGGTCTTTTCACCTTTGTAATAATAATAATAATAATGGGCTTGCAATTGGTCTGATTCACCACCACGTCAGACCAGTTTTGCACTGATGTAACTGCATTCAAGTCAATAGAGTTACACCCAGGTACAAATGGTGTAGGGCAGTGACAAAGCAGGTTCTGTATGCGTCATTCCCCTATGGAAATATTTACCATTATAATGAAGATATAACAATATACTTGTCTATATTTTGCATGATGGCTGATCTTAATGTCTGTTCCCTGTGCTGGAGCCAGCATTTAAAATACGAAGCAAGGCTGTACCTGATGTAATACCTTTTCAATTCAATGTTTGTGGATATTGTCTTTTTGTATTTATTTCATTTATTAAAATGTATTGGGCCAGCAGAAAAAAAATAGTTGGGAGATCAGCCAATGGGTTTGCCAGCTGCTTTATGGGCACTGTGAACAATTTTCTAATGTTCTGCTCATAGAAGAAAAAAGTCTGCTTCATTGAATTTGCCTCAGAATGATACCACATTATATGGAACTATTCCACATCATCAGCTGGAAAGTAAACTCATGACGCACAATAGACTGGTATGAAAAAAATTAATTTTCTTTAATTAAAGTGTAAAAAGCACTCAGCTCTTCTCCCTGGCATATATTTGACATTTATTTCTAGAGCAGGCACAGCATAGACAGAAGCAGTGCAAGTGTGCCCATGCTACCCCACCAGTGTGGCTCCACCTGCTCTGGAGACACCACATCTAATGGGGTTCCAATGCCAATGCAGCCCAGGGGCACTTGGCTAGGACTGGCAGCTGGGATGTCAGCTACAGTGGTGTGTGTGGTGGAAGTTTTGTTTGTTTGTCATACGGACATCAGTCTAGTGTGATCTGCACCAAGAGTCAACAGTCTACTCATTTAAGATAGGCTGCAATACTGTCATGATATGGGTGCTGCTTCTAACACAACCACATACTGGCCCAGATCATCCCCTGTGCAAAACCCAGAGAAGGCAGCCTTGGGACAGGAAATTCCTGTGAAGATCAACATCAGGTGTTCCCTCCAGCTCACTATACCAGGATCAGGGTTTGCTCCCCTCTCATCTTTGGCCATGGAACTGGGTCTAGAGCAAGTGCCCAAACCTGACAGATGTTCTTCCCAATGCTTTCACCCTGCCCCAGCTGCCTCTAGCTGGAGTAGCTCTGCTACTGGATGACAGCATCAATAGAAAAGATAATACAGCTGTGATGTTATTAATATAACCTGTGACCGTATAGATCATTGTTGCAACCAAGGTCCTGTAGTGGCACCAAATATTTTATAAAGGGGGTCAAATAAGGTGTCCAAGACAAGATTATGGTTTGCTGGTTATGATTATGCTATCTGTATGCATGTATCATTTTTGTATTTAAAGTTGTAAGTATTGGCTCTATACTGTCTGTATTTCAAACTTGTGCTATGCTTCTGGGTGATACCCAAACAAGTTGGTGTCAGCTCTGCCTAGCCTGCTTGATGACCCATTAAGGACCATCAGCTATACAGTTGACCCATTGAGAGAAGGCAGACACACCTTGTGACTCAGCAAGTGCTGGTTAGCGTGTCCTTGGAACAAAGAAAGCAGAGACCACATGGCAGAAGACTATAAAAGGTTATTGCCTCATCTCCATCTTGTCTTCAATCCTGCTTCATACCTCTGGAGGGACTTTGCTACAAACTGAAGCTCTATACAAAGGACTGAATGACCCATCCCAGCTGTGGATGTACTCCAGAGATTTTATTTGAACCTGCAGTTTATTCCATCACTGCTACAAGCCTGAACCAAGAACTTTGCTGTTACTGTATGTAATTGATTCCAATCTATAGCTCTCATCTATATCTGTTTCCTTTTATGAATAAGCCTTTAGATTTTAGATTATAAAGGATTGGCAACAGCGTGATTTGTGGGTAAGATCTGATTTATATATTGACCTGGGTCTGGGGTTTGGTCCTTTGGGATCAGGAGCTTTTTCCTTTTACTGGGGTATTGGTTTTCATAACCATTCATCCCCATAACGAGTGGCACTGGTGGTGATACTGGGAAACTGGAATGTCTAAGGGAATTGCTTGTGTGACTTGTGGTTTGCCAGTGGGGTAAAACCAAAGTCTTCTCTGTTTGGCTGGTTTGGTTTGTCTTAATAGTAAAGGAACTCCAGCTTTGGGCTGTAACTGCCCTGCTTTAAGCAATTTGTCCTGAATTGGCACTCTCAGTTGGGTCCCACCAGAACCAGCATTGTTACAACAGCTCCAAACTAAATCTCCACAGGGCCAGAGCAGGAAAGGAACTATGAAATAAAGCAGTTGTGCAAGGGTGTGGCACATGTTTCTCTCTGATCTAACAGAGGCAATTGCAAAAACTGTTCTTAGAATCATAGGACAGGAAGGGACCTCAAGAGGTCATCTAGTCCAGTGCCCTGCACTCATGGCAGGACTAAGTATTATCTAGACCATTCCTGACAGGTGTTTGTCTAGTCTGTTCTTTAAATCTCCGATGATGGAGATGCCACAACCTCCCTAGGCAATTTATTCCAGTGCTTAACCTGCCTGAAGATATGACTATATATTTGGAGATATAGTCATATAATTTCACATAAGCTCAGTTTGGCTTTTTGGCTACTGGGGAACATGTGATCACTGTAATGAGATTAGGCTTTGTGAACATGATAAACAGGTAATCTGCCAGGATAATACAGTGAGATTTCTGTAGCAGTACTATGTCCTTTTTGAAAGTAGGAGTGTATTAAGGACATCTTTGACAGAATTGCCTAAGACCTCAAATCAATTTCCATTTAAAGGAAAACCAGTGATGCAACAATTGTTTCAAGCCAAATAGTTATACTGCTCATACTACTGTGACTGTTGAGACTGACTCTCCACTGCTTTCTACCTTGTGTACTCATTTGCACTAGCACACAACGGATA
Source organism: Chrysemys picta bellii (assembly GCF_011386835.1). Taxonomy (NCBI): domain Eukaryota; kingdom Metazoa; phylum Chordata; order Testudines; family Emydidae; genus Chrysemys; species Chrysemys picta. The sequence goes on from NC_088791.1 coordinate 60,673,811, forward strand.
CACAATTCTACGCTACTAGTATTGTAGTGTTTTTCATGCAGTTTGCAAATGTGTAAAAGTTGCAGAGCAACTGAGAACCTGCCCCAGGGTTGGGGTTTATTTTGCTTTGCAAAGTGAAGGAGGGGAGAGAACACAATCACAATTCACAGTTAGAATCATTGAACCAAAGACTGAATGGGCATGGACGTTGAAGTACTCTGCTCTCTTACCAGTAGAGCTGTCCTTCCACGGCAGGGTTGAAGCACATTGGTGGGGTGAGGTGGAAAAGCATACATGGATGCTTCCAAGTTCCGATTCTCTATCCACTCTGTGTAGAGGTTCCTGCAGGATTGCTAAGGATGCTCACGGCAGTGGCTCCAAAGAGAGGATGCCACAGCCCCTATGGCCCACATACATCTGGCTCCATTCAGCCCTAAATTCACTACTAAAAAAATCAGGGAAAAAGTCATCATTCCTTTCACAATGCTGATCCAGACAGAGTCCCCACAGATGCAGTGCTTTCAGACATGCTCATTTGTTTTCCCTGAAGTAATCTAACCCAGGGCATGCAGTACCTTTGTAAATTTTACAGTGGCAGGAATCAGCAAATAGAAAAATATGATCTCATGTGGTGAATAGCGGGTGTTTGATTTCCTGCATATTTTTGTCTCCAACAGGCTGTTGTTTCTCCATGGCTTCTTTTCAGCTAATAATGTTCACCACCTGTTCAAGGTGATGCTACAGGGTTCCCTCCCTTCTCTTTCACCCCCCCCCCCCCCCCCGTGGCTCATTTTTTTCAAGCCTATATAGTATAATAAATTATATCTAAAGTTGGTGATTAATAATGAGACAATTCATAGTGAAGCCTCTGCAACAGAGGAAATTGCACAAACAGGCAGAGTTATCTGTCACCAACTGACAAAGTTCAAGTTTAAGAAGCTGCTTGTCAAATGCAATCGACTGAAGAGTGATAGATTAGATCTTAATAGCAGTAGAAGTAAGCTATAAACCAGTGCCTTTCCTTGCAACATAAAAGCCTCTCCTTTAAACACTCTATGATGAAATGCAGTAAAACAAAATAAAAATGGTACTGGAGAAACTAGTATTTTTTTTTCCCTACCAGGAGCACGACGCACAGTGTTAGTATTTTTAATGCACAACTCCTGTCAAGGTCAATTTCATCTTTTTCTTATGAAAAAGCAACACAAATATAAATATATCGTGCTACTTTTATAATTTCTATAGGGTTATAAACATCTCAGAAGCCTTATCCCCTAATCTGTATAGTAGAGCTGGGCAGGAACCTGACTTTCTGTTTCAAGGAAAATTCCATGGTTTTTTATTTCTTTTCCACTCTGAAACAATAATGAAAACAAAACAACAATAAGACACCTCAAATTTCCCATGAAATGAAGTTCACCACCAAAACGTTTCTTTTGGATTGATTGAAATTTTCATTCTGATTTAGACTTTATTTAATATATTATGTCATGTTATATACATTGAAAAAAATTAAAATGAGAAGACATTTCAAAATGGAAAATCTAAATGCTCTGTTCTTTTTTTTTGCATAATGGTCCATTTGAAAGCTAGATTTTTCTGTGAAATGTTTCACTTTAGACAAATCAGCATTTTTCATCACGAAAACATTCAGTTGGAAAATTTCTGATAATGGCTACTGTACAATTTGTCTCGTCTCATCTCTTTCTTCCTTTCCCACGATGATCATAATTGATATTCCCAACGAATATTTGGGCTTCTTTAACCAGTATAAGATCTTTACAAATTTCTTCACTGATCAATTTTACGTCCCCAGTGAGTCCACACCACTGGCAATCAGCTTGCTTGGCATACTAGGTCAGAGGATTCATTATTACTCACTGTGGTGGCTATTTTAACTTGATTGTTAGTTCAGAGTATATCTGAATGCAAATCTCAGTATTCAGAGTATATCTGAATGTAAACATCAATTTCTATAGCTTAATAATGCACAGCAATGTAAGGGCCAGACTCTACAAGCTTTTTCTCATGCATGTGATCCATATTGAAGGCATCCTGCTTAACTCTAAAGGGATAACTTATGTGAGTAAGCGTTTGCAGGATCTGACTTTGATCTTATAGCTTTTAAGCATAATATTATTGTTTGGTGTATGTTATGATTGTTTTCAGCACATTCATTACTGGAGTTTTATTTTGTTATTGTTGGTATAATTTATTTTTAATATCAATTTTATTATTTATCATTATACTGTCTTTGTCATGCATTTATTATTTGCTGGAAACAAATGAGTTTTAGTTACTAGAGAAAATACACTATCAAGTATATTGTCTTGTATATACATTACTATAGTTATGAGAGTTACTTTATTAGCCCTGTGGGCTTGGAAAAAATGCCTCTAGCAAAATGCTTGCTCCTGCAGCAGGTTGCTTGTTAAATGCAAAAAGCAGCCTGACTGACATATTTCATTCTTCACTGAAGTGATTTAGAACTTTGGGCCAGAGTGTTTATCTGTCATTTTGTAGGTAAATATGAAATAATGTATGAAGTCAGGCTATTAAATAAAAGTCAGCATGGCCTGGTGGCAAGAGCATTGAACAAGCCTTCAGGAGACCTGTGTTCTATTCCCAGCCATGCCATAGGATTGCTGGATTATCTTGGATAAGCCTCTTCACTGTCCTGGGCCTCAGTTTCCCATTGAGAATAATGAGGTTTACCTCCTTTTAAGTCAGTGGATGTAAAGAGCTGTATAAGTATTACCATAACAAAAAAAATTGAAGTTCCTACTCAGCTTTAGAAATAGTGCTTAAATGGTTGCACATAATTTTGAGTATCTCTGCTTTTCAAGCCCACCAACCCCTGAGCAAGACAAATGATCATTTACAAGCACTCTGAACAATAGTTTCCAAAGTTTACTGGGTATAAATAAAGAAATATCACACTGTTGTAGTGAAATTACCAGTAGGTAAACTGTTGGAATTAAAAATTAAAATACATAAATAAATTTAAGAATGGTCTCATCCGGCTTTAGCTTGCAAGTAGTTTATTCTAAAACTGAATAATTGCTTATAAAACTTTACCGTAGTTACCAATAAATTTGAGGTCTGACAGTTCTGAGAAGGGTTTTTTTGCCACTTTAAAAAGTAAGCTGAAAAAATAGGCCACTGTCAGAAGTTATAGTCGTAACCAGATAGGCTGATTTCAGAAGGGGATGGAGATTCCCCACTAACTGGAAGGCTAGGTGTTGGCTGGTTTATACTTTGAGCTTGAGAGCCTTTTCTAAAGCTTCAGTTCAGTCACCCTTATTCGTTATTATTGATTGAGCATGTCTGAATGATTCCGCATTACTTAACATAGTATGGCTTCAGACCTGGAAAACAGCAGCAGAAGCAGTTGTTCCTGATGGCAGCTTCGGGTAACTGAACTGGTGTTTCCAGACTTGCCTGTGTAGGATTGGCTCTGTCTCAGTACAAGAATAACAGGATAGCCGAGATAAGAGTGTATACTTAGATTACAGACTCTAGGACTTCAGTTTGTTTTCAACAATGAAAACTGACCTGCTGCAAAGCCTCCAGAATGAGCGCCTCTTGGCTGAAGAGAAACAGCATTAAGGTATCTAGAGATTCTATATTGACTGGATTCTACCTCTTTGGCCTTGTGCTTCTATATGAAATAGGTGGTGACTCCTCTACTTTTCAAAGTATTTCAGCCCTTTGAGACACCCAAGCTGTGTCTCATGCACAGACCAGTCAACAGTGCTTTAGTGCCCTCTGGAATGTTCAACTTTCACTCCCTCTGAGTATGGTCAGCAAATAAATTCCCCAAAAGACCTGCTTGCTTGTGTCTGAATGCAGCACTCCATCTGTCCTAAGGACTTCAATGTAATTTAGAGCAGATCTCTGTATCCTCTATCTGTTTAGCCTGGTTCCCAGTTAGTTATACAATTTTCTGGAGTTATTTCTCTAATCACTGGTCTCTATCAATGCCCTTTGGTGTTGAGTAGGGTTACCATATGTCCGGTTTTTCCCGGACATGTCCGGCTTTTCGGCAATCAAACCCCCGTCCGGGGGGAATTGCCAAAAAGCCGAACATGTCCGGGAAAAATACCGGCCGGGCACTTCCTCTCCCACGGCTGCTCTGCTCCTCCCCGGACTCAGACTTCGGCTCTGTTTAAGAGCCAAGCTGCCCGAGCCAGCGCTACCAGCTTTGGGCAGCCCCCGTGCCTCTGGACCCTGCGCCGCCGGAGCAGAGCAGCTGGAGCCGGGGAGGAGAAGTGCCCAGCCGGCGGCTGGAGTCCGGAGGCACGGGGGCTGCCCGAAGCCGGTAGCGCTGGCTCAGGCAGCTTGGCTCTTAAACAGAGCTGAAGTCTGAGTCGGGGAGGAGCAGAGCAGCTGGAGCCGGGGAGGAGAAGTGCCCGGCCGGGGGCGCAGGGTCCGGAGGCATAGGGGCTGCCCGAAGCCCAAGTGCTACCAGCTTCATGGTTTGCCGGGCAGCCTCCAGACCCTGCACCCCCGGCTGGGCACTTCCCCTCCCGGGCTCCAGCTGCACTGGGGAAGCGCCGGCCGGGGGCGCAGGGTCTGGAGGCTGCGCGAGGAAAGGGCGGAGTTGGGGCGGGGCCGGGGGTGGGAAAGGGCCGGGGCCAGGGGGTGGGAAAGGGGCGGGGCTAGGGCCAGTGGAGTGTCCTCTTTTTTTATTTTTTAAATATGGTAACCCTAGTGTTGAGTGCTACATCAAGCCATTGATACCCACTAACTCATACCTAACTCATAGTTAGGGCTATGAGTTTCAAAGTTTCAAAATAGTCCTTAGGAATTCTCTTGATGTGTAGTTTATCTGTCGCCTCAATGGTGCTCCCGTGGAAGCATGATCAGTATCAGCTCTCTTATTTTCAGCACTGCTTCAGTAGTTCTAGGTGCACTGCACAAGGCCTACTTGCACAAGGCCAACTTCTATCAGTGCATTGAGATCCATTTGTGGGATGGTGCTTCTCTGATGTTTTGAGCTCACTGCGAGATCGAAGTGCCAGAGCAGCACCATCCCATAATCTGCAGCACAGAGGCAACTCTTGAAAGGATAACATAATAAGTAATTCTCTCTTTTTGACGTTTTGTCTTCTTTCATCTCTTTGGTTCAGCTTGCCATTGTCCAACCATAATGCTAGGACACTGGGGCAGAGTAAGCTAATTTACACCACGATGTGAACAAATTGTGTCCTTATCTCAAAGACTGCCCACACTGTTAGAACTGCCAACTCAGCTATGAATCATAGAATACCAGGGTTGGAAGGGACCTCAGGAGGTCATCTAGTCCAACCCCCTGCTCAAAGCAGGACCAATTCCCAGCTAAATCATCCCAGCCAGGGCTTTGTCAAGCCTGACCTTAAAAACCTCTAAGGAAGGAGATTCCACCACCTCCCTAGGTAACCCATTCCAGTGCTTCACCACCCTCCTAGTGAAAAAGTTTTTCTTAATATCCAACCTAAACCTCCCCAATTGCAACTTGAGACCATTACTCCTTGTTCTGTCAACAGGTACCACTGAGAACAGTCTAGATCCATCCTCTCAGGAACCCCCTTTCAGGTAGTTGAAAGCAGCTATGCATGTCTGCCTTTGCCATTAGTTTTAATTTGTTTGTTTTGTGCTCTTCATAAAGAGGCTCTACTAGCAAAATAAGAGTTTAATGCAGAAATTTTGATTGGATCAATTTTAATACATAGTTCTTACATGTTAAAAAGCAGCACATGTTTGAATTATTAATGTATCACAGTTCTTGAAATAAAGAGAGCTAAAGAAAGAAAACACATAGACAAGGTATTGTTCATGAATGTGTTGTCATGTATTTTCTTGCTTAACCTGGTTGAAATGGTAATTCTGAGTAGATACTGCCTGTTTACAGTGTGCCACGTAACTGATGTCAGCTAACAATGGGATACTGCAATGTGTTTTGTCAGAAATAGACATTTTGGGTCTATTTTCCAGGAAGGTAGGTGGATATAGGAAACCATCATGTGTATTGTGATATATACTATGTGACCATTACATGATAATGTTTTCCAGTATTCAGTGTGTGTTGACTATATGCTGTGTTTGTAAATAGCACAAATGTTAAAGCAACAGATTCTTAAAAATTCCAGTACATATGAATTGGGCAGATGTCGGTACACTTTGTCATTGCTTGAGACAGGGTTCTCATGGCTTCCAGGATCCCTGTGTTGGAACTGGAAGCTAAGCCCCAGCCAGAACTGGGGCTCCCAGGCTCTGCACTAGGGAGCCTGGAAGACTTGGGATCCCCAGCTCTGAAGAATTTCAGAGCAACAGACCCTGAAAGCCTTGGGGTCCCTAGCCCCCAGGCAGTCCAGATGGTAGGACTGTCCCAGAGCCACAGATCCTGGAGGCCCTGGGTCCCAGCAGTCCACCAGGTGAGCCAGCAGGATATCAGGCACGTTTATGACAGAATCCTGCCTGTGGGTCATTGAAAGGGTGTAGAACCCAAGATGTTTCCAATAAATATCAGTTTCAACAAATTGATGTTTTCTGATAAAACCCTGTTTTGTTGGAAAATTTGTGATCAGCTCTATTATTGATCCCCTGGTCTGATGCATGATTATCCTCCAATTCCTCTATTACCAAATGTAATCAGACAACTCAGACAGGATTCAGCCAAAATGAATATGCTGCCACCAGCCTGACCATGACAGTTTTGGTTCTCGGATCTAATGAATTTCTCAAATTCAGTCTCTAATCCAGTTGCCTCCTCAGCTGGATGTAACATCCAAGAGTGAGGTCCAGATTCTCCATCCAGCTGTAAGGGCGACCAGAGGTGGAGAGGAGCTGCTCATCCAAAATCGCAAAAAGGACTCTACCAGATCTACCCACTCTGCCAAATGGAAATGGTATTCTATCTGGACCAACCAATGCCAGCTACATCCATTAGAGACTCACATTCCTGACATACTGGAATATCTATTGTCTTAAAACAACAACAACAACATGACTGGCCATGTGTCCACTTAGTAGCCATTTCAGCTAATCACACTCTGATTCAGAGGTACTCAGTTTTCGCTCATCCCACAGTTGCTAGATTTCTAAGGGCCTTATCACAGTGTCACAAGGTATCTGGCCTATAGCACCCCCTTCTGGCCAAGTGTGGTGTAGTGGTGCCCCCACCTCAGTTTCCCAAAATGTGTCATCAGTAAATTAAATGAGGCTTTATGTAGGGAACAATGCCCTTTAATCAAAGGCCCAATGAAAATACAAGCAAACCTTCACCTCAGTGTCTTAGTTAGGAGACAGAGTCACTCTTAGTTTATGGATTCCTCCTAAGTGCATGCTCTCCTCCATCTGGCCCTTTACCAGTAAGGTTCTCTCAGCTTGGGTCCCTTCCAGGGAGTCAGGACTCTTGCCACTCCTTGAGACGAATCCATCCTTCCCTGGAGTCAGGGATCTGCAGAGATCTATAAACTGCAGCTCCTCTCAGGTCAGCATCTAGTTCCTGACAGGCTGGGCTTCCAGCCAGTTTGGAAATTCCATGTCACTCAGGAATTGCTCTATTGAGCTCTCCCTCTTAGCTGTCCTGTGAGCTCCTCTTTTCAAGAGCTTCCTCTGCTCTTGTGGGTTCCTTGCTCTGGTGAGCTGTCTTGGGAGCTCTTCCTCTCAGAAGCTCCTTGTCTTTAGGAACCACCTCAGCTGAGCCCTGGTAACCCTTTATCATCCAGGCTCGTTAGCTAATAAGCTGCCACCCACCCACCTAGGGATTTAATTATTTCTATCTGGGGTCTGAGTTGACTGGTTCTCCCTTACAGCCTGTCACATGTAGGCTGGTCCATGACTCCCCTCAAAGAGCCAGCCCCTCTGACACATGGTTTACCCTCAATCAGACAAACCTCACCCCCCTTTGGAACTAAACATCATAGCGTCAGGATTGATGGGGCCATCCTTTGAGCTTCTAACTACATGTTCCCTTTTTCAAGTAGTCATCAAAGCCTTTTTGGTAGCAGTAATATCTGCAAGGAGGGTAGGAGAGATTCAGGCTCTCTTGAGACCTCAACTCTAGTTTCTAAAATATTCTCTGATTTCCATCTCAATGAAGTAATTCACCTCCTGATTTTCTTTTCCAAGCCACACTCCTACAAAGGGGAAACTAAATAACACACTTTAGATGTGCTTAGGGCACTGTCATTCTATCTTGACCATTTAGGGAATCTCTTAGATTATTTATATTTTATGTAGATAGGATGAACAGTCAAAACATTTCAACTCAAACTATGCTATGGACTCATTGATGCAGACACACTGGTAAGAGTCACAGTCTATTCGACCAGGCTCAGGCAGCCTCAGTGACTTCTTTAAGAAGGATCCCCATAGCAGAAATATATAGGGCAGCTAATTGAAGTTCAATACATGCAAAACCTTACTCTGTTGCTTGTTTTGTCATTAGTTAGACCCCCTAGCACACACCTCCATCAAATTAGGTCACTGCTTCAGAGTCACCATCAATGGAATATATATGGACAAGCACTGAAATAATAAATGGTTACTTTCCCTACAGTAACTATGGTTTTTTGAAACGTGTTCTTCATATATATTCTATTCCCCATCCCCTTCCTTCCTTTCCTGCTACTATGGAATCTTATAATAGCTGGAATCTTTATTGGTGAAGAAACTGAGAAGTGGAAGGAGTCAACCCAGCCTTTTGCCCTCATTTGGGCACAAGTTTAATCCCCAAATGAAACTGATGGCCAAAAAGAATCCAAACTCGAGTGCACAGGGTACAAATGCACCCATCATTGCAATACTTTTGGAAAACACATATTGAATAACCACAGTTACTGTAAGGTCAATAACTGTTCCTTTTACTGAGACAAGTGAGTAACATCTTTTGTTGGATCAATTTCTGTTGGTGAGAGAGACGAGCTTTTGAGCTTACCCAGAGCTCTTTTTCAGGTTTCTTTTACTATCAATTTCAATGGGAATAATGAGGCCAACAACGAAAGCTTTTGAAAATCCCACACTATAGACATATACTTTCATTTGCATAAAGCATAGATAGAAACAGAACCTTGTAAATAGTGATGATAAAAAAAGAGTGTGAATTTGAAGTGTGCTGACTAGATCTATATTAGCACATCTATAATTGTTACATTCTTCAATGGTGGAATAAGTGAGAATAAAACCCTGAGAGAAAAAGAAATCTTAAAAATATCAAACAACATATTTAGATGAGTAATGGATAACTTTTGGTATTTCTGTATTTTCTCCTTCAGAGCGAAAAAAAGAAACTGCATCTTCACAACACCATTTCTTGATGACACTCTCAATGTTTTCCTCTCCAGGATGCTGTTCTGACGCACCACCCCTGAATCTTTTAGAACCTGAGACATCTTCCCAGAATATGCATTCAATTAAGCCCAAATAGTGGTTTAACACATTAATGTCCCCACGCCACAGCTTGTAGGCAACTGACCATGTAGCAAATTAATGACATCTAGAATGCCAACTGCATGTAATTGGAATATATGTTTCTTGGTTTTAATAATGAAAATGCTATTGCTTTGTAAAACCTATAGCTTAGAAGAAATTCCTATCTTGCAATTATTTTTTCCACCAAATCACCCACTAGATAAAGTGATTCTGTGTGAGTACAGGATTTTAGGTCAGAAAGAGTAATAGGACAACATGGTCACAGAAGCAGATAAAATACCTAAGAAAGAAACATCTAATCTGCATTGGGTCCTGGCAACAGTCAGACCTCACAAGTATCAAAGAGCTCCCATTGTTTCCCCTGTTTTCTGGCCAGCTTCTGCATTCCCACACTGGAGCCACCCTTTCAAACTCCCTAATGGGGGAATGGAGTAACTGGTCCTCAGCTGCTTCCCTCTGATGAGTGGCTTTCCACCACTCTGTGCCCTTGATGGTCATAAAGTCATAGAGTTCAAGGCCTTAAGAGACCATCAGCGTATCTCGTCTGATGTACCATATATCACAGGCCACTAAACACCACCCAGACATCCTTACACCAAGCCCAACAACCAGAAGTAGACCAAAGCATTTCAGCCCTTAGGAGACTAAACTATCGTGTGTCACAGGCAGAGAACAGGAGGGACCTTGGTGGTGCACTGCAATGATTCTCCCTGCAGCACTGGCTGTTGCCTCCATAGTAACAGCTAGTCCTGCACAGGAGAACTTTGTAGCTCTCACTCTAAGATGGGGAGGCAGAGGCAAAGAGAACACAAGTTGAGCCTGGAAGGGAGAGGATATTCCCTGTCAGGAACAAGAGAGGAGGTGATTCAAGGTCTGTTGAAAGAAAACTGGTGGCTGACTCAGGCTGAACAAAGAGAGGAAGATTAGAGAAGAAGGAAAAATGGTAGGAAAGTGCCTGTGGGAGTGCAAAGTTAAATAGGGACTGTGTCAGACATGCCACTACTATGTAATAATTTTTTGAACATTGTATGTGACCTCGTCAGTGAGGTGAAGTTACTGTATATTGGGTTATTAGACTTTCCTGTATGAATGTATTGGTCTAGCTTGGAAAAACAAGCACAAAGTCAACACAATGGACTGAAGATCAGAACGTTGTAGCACACACGTGAAAGACTATGTGGAAAGCTAATAGCTTGATGCTTCCTACACCCTGCCTCCAACAAGTGGCAAACATTATTTGCCAGTGCTGGCAACTAACAAATCAAAGGGCTATAAACAGTTAAAAAGTGACTTGTTCTCTGAGAAGGTGGGTGATGGAAAGCATTCAACAACTTTAAAGGATTTCCTGAAACAGGGGTGTGAACTGTTTTGTGGGTTAAGGGAACAGATTAACCCACCAAGACCCAAGCAGATACTTGGACCTATCAGAATCTCCATGTGGAAGATTGATAGACACCTGGTAACCTCGTGCGGTTGTAGCCATGTTGTTTCCAGAATATTACAGAGACAAGGTGGGTGAGGTAATATCTTTTATTGGTCCAAATTATTGTGGTGAGAGAGAGAAGCTTCTGAGCTTACACAGAGCTTTTCTTCAGGACCCACCTTGTCCACGTGGTAAGCTAGACATGTGTACAGCAGATGGATTGTTTTAAAACCTGTTTTCTCTTAAATGTTTTTGCTCTAAATAAATAGTACTTTGCTTTAATATGGCTGCAGGGCCTGACCCTAAATTGAACCTGCGGAGATAATCATGGTTAGCACCAGGAGATTGCAGCCCATGACCCAGTTTGATTCCATCCCAGAAAAGAGGTGATGGCTGGAGGTCCATAACCTGAGGGGGGGGAAACTCCAAGAGTCCAGGAGGGGTCAGAGATACATGTTAGCCAATAACTGTGACAGGACCTCCCAACAAGTTTCCTTATGGGCAGCAAGAGAGACAAAGCTTGTGAATGGAAGGAAAGAAGGAAGCGTGAAAGGAGAGAACACGCATAGGAAAAAGGAAGAAAAGAAGTATATGGTAAAGAAATAAAATAAAGTTAAAAGTACACAGTAAAAACAATTCTGGAAGGGAAAAGACAGCTGAGGAGAAAGAAGAACATAGACATTCAAGAGAAAAAAATCTAGAACAGGAAAAAGGTTAAAAGTAGTGCTAGTCAGAACCCAGAATTCCTGTTCCTTGTGAAATCCCAAAATTTAAAAAAATCATTCCATATCCAGAGAAGAACTGGCAATTTTGAAATGTCCCATAAAAGGAGGGAGTCCAAAATTTTATATTTCATATATTGAAACAACTTTCCATTTTGACTCATTTTAAACAAAACTGACCAGAGACCCTGAGCTGCCCAATGCTTTGGCTGTCTGCCTAGCAGGCTACTGAGAAGCAGGGAGCCTAAAAGCAGTGGCTCAAGTCTAGTCTTCTTACCATGGCTCTGCAGCAGCTCCTGAAGTGAGTGACCTGGCAGGGAACCAGGTATGTTTTCCTTGGAAGCCTGCCTGTGTTCTGTCAGAAGATTTGACAAAATTGGCACATTCCCGTGAAACGTCTTCATTCTGAAGAATCAGCATTTTCCAACAGAAAACCAGTTAGTCAGAAAAAATACTGACCAAAAATAATAGCAACCTTTTAAACATTCACAATTTTAGAACAACTATGGAAGCAAAAATATACACTACACAGATTGGGAAAATTCAAAAGGTGGGAAATATCAATAAATGAGACATGGGTTAAACATAGTAAATCCAGTTATTTCATATCTTTCATTGTAGTTTGTGAAGAGCAACATCATTTTACATATGCTGGGAAAGTGGAGTCACACATTCTAGAAAATATTCATTCAGTGTGTTAAATGTAGGCTTGTAAAAATGTTGAGAGAGAAAAAATGTGGGAATTCAAACACCGAGGAAAAATACAACTAGAGAAGGACCAAAGCACAAACATAGGGTGTTTCTAGAGCATAACATTGTCTGGCAGTACAGATTTAGTAATGGTTCTCAACACTTACATCAGTATATCCAGACTACTATCTTACAACAAGGGATCGATAGGCAACGTTAATTGATCATTCAGTCCATGGACTTCACCTTTGGCTCTGAAGTCTGTTATTTGATAAGTAAAGTGCAAAGGTGCTGATCTCTTTCCTATGAAAATACCTATCAAACATATCACTATTATGTTTACTTCTACCTAAAATCCTAGAAAATGGTGGTTGGTTTATAAAGAGGCATACACAGCGGGGAAAGAAATCAGTCATCCAAAGAACCAAAGGGGAAGAAAACAGATCAGTATGAGCCAGGCATCCAGGTGAAATGGTTGTAGAGAGCTATTCCACTTCTCTGGTGGTAATAATTTACCACAGGAGACTCTGCTTAATGTAGAAGTTGCTGAGGTTCCCCATTAATTTTCTGTAAATACTTTTCAAGTGAACTCCATAAGGACCTCAGGGGTGATATATACAGGCTCAGAAATGACAATGTGCTATTCACCATTTGAGAATCTTAGAAGCTTAACATTTTAATGAAGAAAGTACTAAATCACAGACAGGGGCTTCCCTCTGAGGCAGTGGTTCTCAAATTTTCATCTCTGGAGCCCTCCTTGGCCACCCACAGAAAGAAACATTTGAAGACTCACGCAGGGAGTGTGGAGAATCCATAAGAGGAAACTTATCATACAAAGCTGTCAGTAGAATGGCAAAAGCTAGAGGAACACAGGTCTATGTTATCTCCCCCTCCTGCATCGTCTGCATCATAACCGAGGCTGGCAAAATTGGTGAAAATATCTTTGTGGAAATGTATAGCATTTTCACCAGTTCCCTTCACTTTAAATTACAACCTCAAAAGTACATACTTCATGAAGTTTCTGGACAAGGAACGTTTTGTTTTGTTTTTTTCTGCAGTGAAGCATGCATTAATTTAGAAAGCCACATACATTTTAAAACAATCATACTTATGGATATCAAAGGACATACTTCTACAAACTACATGGTTGAGTAGATTTAGGACAGGAGTAAGAACCAGGAACACCTGGTGGTGCTCTTACCACATCTTTAACTGCCTGCCCTTAATAGTATGTTGTACATACTGTACTCACATAATTTACTTATGAAGTAGGTAAATATCATTAGCCCCAGTGACTTAGAGAGGTTGTGAATTGCCCAAAGTCACATGGTAAGGCAGCCTCCACACTAATTCTAGTTATAATGTGGTGGATTCATATTTCATGGATTTTTAAACATAGGTAATGCAGAGCACCACTGGAAAAGTCCTGCTGCACAGTCAGAAAATGGTTTTAGAAGATCAAGGTCCAACTCGCTATTCTGGTTGAGTTGATTCAACACAAGAATGTTTGCACTCCCCATATTCTGCAGCCTCCTGGCTGTTCTCAGTTACACCCAACTGCCTATGCCTAACTGGTCATGCCAGCAGCCAGTACTGGTAAAGAGTACAGATGCACTTGCCAGACCTCTCTCTCTCTCCCCTTTTCAATGAGATAAAAACATTTTTTCCCCATTTTGGATCAACCCAGAATGATTTTTTTTAATTCATTTTGGCAATGAACAAAAAATCAATTATTCATTTAGCTCTAGTTAAGATACCATATTTTGCAAATAGATTTTTCCAGCAAATAAGCTGATAAAATAGGAAAAGATTTCTATACTTCTTTTGCTAAATTCTTACTTGTAGAGCTGGTAAAAAATGGTGGAGCAGTTTTCCACTAACAGAAAAATGCCATTTTATTGAAGTCAAAATGTTTTGTAGGATCATGTTGATTTAGACAAAAATTTTAATAGAAAAGTTTTGAAATGATTCAAAAACAAAATGGAGTTTTAATTTCGACTTTCTGATTTCGACTTTCTTATTCCCTTTTCACTTTCTCACTTTGTTTCATTCCAATTTTATATTTTGTTTCATTTCAACTCTTGTTTTGACTCACTTCATTTTGACTCTTATTTCACTCCAACTTGATGTAGAAATATTTCATCTCAGTGTGTATAGGGATGGTCTTGTCACATGTTGTCTTGTGTGCTATTTCACTGGCTGACCACACATTGTCTCAGATCGGTTCCATTTATACACATGAAATCACAAGGTGCACAGCAGCATTCTGTCAGTGGCCAGGCTCAGTTTTGGGGATCGAACGTGCATGACTGTGAGCCTGTATCACTGGTGAAAGAAAGCAGGGATTGCCAGGTGCCTTGTCTCTCTCTTACCTCCTACAACTGCTGTGTGCTGCTGTGAAGCAGGACATAGTCATTGATTTCACCTCACAAAGCCTATCCACCCCCGCACCCCGTTCTGAAAGATGAAAAGAGGGAATGGCAGCAATTCAGGTCAGACTGGGCAATTGTCGGACTCACAAATAATCATCTTTTTCTGATGCTGCTCCCACTATAAACAATGTTGCACCTTCCCTCACACAGTCCCTGCCTGAGAGCTGTTAGCTGAATTGGCAAGCCCTAGCATGAGGGTGCTTAAAAGCATTGTTCTTTGCTGAGCACAGCAAGGATGTCTCCTGCTCCTTCTAGTTCATGTAAATAACTGCTATGCAGAGAAATCTTCATAGAGGAGCTTGCTGACTTCCCGCTCTCCCTTTCTGCAAGCAGCAAGGCTGGAGAGAATTCTCCTCCTGTTTAAGGAATGGAGACCCATACAGAGCACTTTTAAAGTATTAACACATTTTTTATATTAACACCCAGTAGCACTAATGTTAAATAATTGTTGGTAATCCTGCTTTTATTGCCACCTTAGTAAGCCTGAAAGAGGTACACTGAAGTGGCACATCCAGAAAAGTATACACAAGTTGCTTTTTGTATCTCTGTAGATAACACTTTTCATGTCAGTAATCAGCTGGAGGTCAGGTTAACATTTCATTCTGTTTTATCTATTTTTTTTTTAAGAAAATGGTTAGCAATTGAACTAACACTTCCTTCAGAAGAGCTTAGTACAGCTGATAGTCAGAAGTGCTGTCGGTGATATTTTACAATTAAGATATAAACATTTTTGTGTTTTTGTCCTTTTGTTCCTGTTGATTGTCCTTCAGATTGTTGTTGATGATAGCACTACTCCGCACTACAAAGCTATTTCTAGTTTAGGCACTATATGTTGGACTATGTGCAAGCAAAGCTGGTCAGAAAACAGAGTTTCCATCCCACAGGAAATTCTGACCTTTTGAAATTTGTTTTCTTCACAAATTGGGACAAAAAGTCAAAATTTTCCATCAAATAGAAATTCTAAAATGCTCTGATTGGAAACTCAAAATGACTTTATCTATATTAAACATTTTGATAATGTTGAAAAAAATGTTTCGATCTTTTTCAACCTGAAACAGGTAATACAGGAGTGGTCATTTTGAATTCAATTTTCAGTGCATCAGTTAGAGTGGTGGAGGGTGGGTGAGAGAGAGAGAGTAAGATTGATACTCACACTAACTAAAACCTTCCTAGAGAGACTGGGATAGGAGATGAGGGGAAGCAGTGGGAATGAAGTGGTTGGGGAGGCAGTCCCTTCATACAATCCCTTCCATAAATGTATCAAGTTCAGTCTTGAAGCCAGTTAGGTTTTTTGCCCCCACTGCTCCCCTTGGAAGGCTGTTCCAGAACTTCACTCCTCTGATGGTTAGAAACCTTTGTCTAATTTCAAGTCTAAACTTCCTGATGGCCAGTTTATATCCATTTGTTCTTGTGTCCACATTGGTACTGAGCTTAAATAATTCCTCTTCCTCCCTGGTATTTATCCCTCTGATATATTTATAGAGAGCAATCATATCTCCACTCAGTCTTCTTTTGGTTAGGCTAAACAAGCCAAACTCTTTGAGTCTCCTTTCATAAGACAGGTTTTCCATTCCTCTGATCATCCTGGTAGCTCTTCTTTGCACCTGTTCCAGTATGAATTCATCTTTCTTAAACATGGGAGACCAGAATTGCACATAGTATTCCACATGAAGTCTCATCAGTGCCTTGTATAATGGTGATAGCACTTCCCTATCTTTACTGCAAAAACCTTGCCTGATGCAGCCGAGGATTGCATTAGCCTTTTTCATGGCTGTATCACATTGGCAGCTCATAGTCATCCTGTGATCAACCAATAGATTCAAGTCTTTCTCCTGTATCGCTTCCAACTGATAAGTCCCCAACTTATAGCAAAAATTCTTGTTGTTAGTCTCTAAGAGCATTACTTTGCACTTTGCACTATGACATTTCACCCCATTTCTTTTACTCCAGTTTTAAAGGTCTTCCATATCTCTTTGATATGCCATCCTCTGCTGTAATGACAATACCTCCCAACTTTGTGACATCCTCAAATTTTATTGGCACACTCCCACTCTCTGTTTTTTGTTCTTGTGTGTTAAGATTTGGAATTTCATGAAATAAAGTAGTGTTACATAGCAACTTTCCAGATAAAGTTGTATGTTTTTATCTAATATCTCTGTTTGTATGCCATGAACTTTATGGAGAAAGACTGGTGATGAGGATGGGATATTTTAAAAAAGGATAAAATGGTTGTATATGGCAATATGGGCAGTTTCCAAATTAATGAAAAAGAGGAAGTTTTTGCAACATATATTCAGAGAACTTGAGCAGTATTTTTATGCAAATGATATAGAAGATACTGATAAAAAGCTGTTTTCCTAATACTGGCAGGAAAAACAATACAGGGCTTTAAAACATATGTTTTTTCACAAGTACCTGGTAAACTGAAGGATAAGATGTAAGAGAGATTCTAAGGAAGTATGTAATGCACACCTGTAGTGTCCTGCCATAAACAACACTTGAGCCATGTGGTTCCTTTAGCCTCCTGCATCCTATGGTGGTCATATTTTTGGCCTCTCTGAACACATTCCTCTATGTTCTGTGGAGTGAGCTGATGATCTCATGGAACGTACTGGAGGTGACAGCTTGTGCTCTGTAACAAGATAATGCCTGTTTGCTTTCCTCTTCACCTAGTCTGCTGCTGGTTTTGGTCACCATGCCTAATGTCTGCAGACTTTTGGGTATGGGACCCAAATTGACCCTACATGTACATAGCTGGCAAATGACACTGTTATTATCCACAGGATCAACTCATTGCCAAACCCTGGCAGATAACTGTCTAATACATTTTGCATGATGGGGTGGAGGGACAGAAGTTGTTGATGGTGATGCTGAGAAATGTAGTGTGGGAGCACTGCTGTCCTCCCTAGTATTCCTACCAAAACAATATCAGCAGAGACTTTTCCTCCCACTTGGGAGCTGTAACTAACAACGAGATCTTTTCCAACACTAAAGTAGCAGAGCAAAGTTGTTAGCAGGAGCTGTAGCTGATCATCTCAGGACCTGTTGGTATCAGCCTGTAGAAGAAAAGCATCCTGCAAGATTCACTGGAGCTGCACTAACCTACTCCTCCTCTCCTAACTGCTAGCACCACCTCCTGCTTCCTAACTAGTCAGTAGTGCCCCAGGGAAATATTCCACTCTGGGGAACTGCCTGCCTCAGGCAAAATAGAGTCTGTGGACACCTCCTCCTGGCCATCTGGTTCCCATTCCTTCACTTCCTGGGATCAGGGCTGATGGGGGGCGGGGGAAGGGGCAGGGAGTAAAACTGTATAGGGTCAGTTTTACTCCCAAGGTCAGACACCCCCAAAATGTCAGTAATATCTGAGGAAATAAGGTGAATTGGGAGGTGATGGGTCCGCAGCAAACATGATGTACTGGAACCCCAAATTTCTCTCAAGGGGCCTGCCTAGATTCATGGTGCAGAGCATTGAGGAAACCCATGTCTTGAGAGAAGGTCTTCCTTTCTCAGACACTAAACTGCTCCATAAAAATAGTAGATCTGGGGGAAGTATCAATAGACAAAACCAATCACCCCGAAACACTGCAGAAATGAAAGGTAGTAAAAAGTCCCCTTCTTCCAGAAGATGGTTCACAGTTAGTTGGAAGTCCAGGTTGGGAGTTAACGGGATTCTCTGGAGATGATGTTTAAATGTCATCAGAATATTCAAACGCTTGGATTCAACTATCAGCCTACCTACCTTTAATATTCAAACAAGCTGATCAAAAACTATATATAAATAGGATATATATTTTCCTGATGTCCATATATATTTTTCTTATTGGGGAAATTTGACAGTTTTTGATATTATAATTATAGTTAATAGTAACTATTAACAAGCATATTGCACTGTCAAAAATACTGTATAACATGGTGAACAAGCCTATGCACTCAAGGGGATAGATTAGATGACCAAATAGGTCTTTTTAAATCTCCTACTTCTATTATGCCTTTTCTATATATACAATTATCCTTCCAACATTATCTATATTGGACAATATATATTAGGTGTCATATACAGGAACTTCAAAAATATATCAGGCGTACTTGTACTCCTTTTGTTTAGAAAGCCACTGTGCAGTAGTTCAACCATCCATCATAAAATTCTGTAAATCTAATCTTATTAGAGAAGAGAAGAGAGATTCCATTTTCTTTGAAATAGGAACTTTCCAGGCATTGATATTTCAGAAGTTAGCTGACTTCTATTAGCAGGCAGCATTGTGAAGCTGCAGGCTAGGTAGAACTTGACTAATGACTCCTGTGACTGACACTATTAATGACTTCTTCAGTGTGCTCTTGTGCAGATTAGCATGTTCTGCTATGCAGTGTTCTCCACAGTGCCTTTCTCAATGCCCTACATTGATAAAAATCAGATGAATTGCAAAAACCTATTTCTAATCTAGCAAATTTTCTTAAAGGATTCCCTTGCTCAAGCTGTGGGACTTTGCTTCCAAACAAGCTGTCAAGTGACACGCAGAAATGACCCAACTTTGGACTACATGCAACACACTGAGACAAGTGTTGATAGGAGAGGAAACGTTCTAAGAGCTTGTTACTTTCTTGAAACCATTTATTTGAAATAATTGAATATTTCTCTAAATTATATAACAACAAAACAATAGCAGTTCAAGTTCCACTGCCAATGAAATGCCTGAGGCATATGTTTGGGCCCAATCTACAAAATAACATTTGCCACTGGCAACAGTAACATGGTCCTCTCACTTATACCCAATCGGTCTTCTGTGGGGCATGGGCCAGTGAGGACAGAGACAAAGATGCAAGTTGTTGCCAAGTGGCAACAACTTTTTTATAATTTGAACAACCACCAACCTGTCTTGACAGCTGTGAAGGTGAAGAAAGCTGCCATTGGCCTCCTCGCTTTCAATGCTCAAATCAAGGATGCCCTAGCTGTCCAGTGTCTATGTCCAGCCAAGGCCTGCAGCCCCATGTAGATGACTATGCCAGGAGAGCTCTGGTATCCTTACAAAACCACAGCATCACACAAACCCTTCCGCATAGCACATCAAATCTGTATTAACAATCACCTCTCCCCATAATTCTAACCCCACCAAGGGGAAATGTAACCCACTTAGTCAGGACAAACCAGCACAGGTGAGGACCCTCTTAAGCTTACCTGGCATATAATACCCCACTAGCAAACCTCTTCACCAATTCTCAATGCATGAGAGTATGCCCAAGTTGAAAATATCAGCCTCTTTGTTTCAGAAGTGCACACCAGCCACATGAAAAAGTCCAAGGTGGTCATAGGCAACACTCTAATGCTTCAGCATGTGGCCACCATCGAAATGTAAGTTAGTCCTTACTGTTGTACTGTGCCTAATCCATAGCCACCAGTTAGTGTGTACTCCACCAAGCACGTCACGGTAACAGCTTGGATCAAACTAACACAGCCACCAGAGACAACAAATAGCCTTATTGCAGCCCAGTCCCAGTTCAGACAGGTGAGCAGATCAGTCCCCTTTACCTCAACCAAACAGCCATTTCAGTGGCATAATCAGGAAGTAAAGGTCCACTGTGAAATATCCCTAGCACAGGGGTTTCCCCAGAAGGAACACAATTTATGTAACTGGCTCTATGCCACCCAGGAATAGAAGATGTGCTGGGGGAGAGTTTTGGACCACAGCATTGCCGTGCTTCAGGTATTCTCAGCTGATGCAATGGCTCTAGAGGTTGCTTTAATTTATGCCAGGGACAGGAAAGATCTTTTCTGGCCATGGAATGTTGGTTGAATAAGGCAAAAGGCTACCTTTGTGCCCTCCCTCTCCCAACACAGTCATACATTCAGTTCCTTTACCATGCATGATGGGCCAGAATGAATCAGGGCCATTTATGCAAGTACTTTGTTCACACCGAATAGAAGTTTTTCCAGCCAGAAAAAAATCATATGAATATGATAGGGAGTGGAGATGGTTATACTTCATCCAAAAACAATTGACCTCTTTTAACAGCACCTTTAACATAATTAAGGTAAGTGATGTTCTATTTGTTCAAACATGTAATAGTCCCACTTTGTGCCTTCAGAAAATCAAATCCTGTATTTGGAAGTGCAATGTGTATAGTTGGATATTTATCTTGTTTCTATACCAGGTTGGGTTTTGCATGTGCAAAGTATTGCACATCATGCACATCAAAATTGCAGGTGCAAGTTTAGATGGTGAAGATTTAAGGGCTCTTTGAAAATGTGCTCCAATTTCAGAGGATTATTTGCCTGTTCCAATGCCCACTGAAGTCAATGGGAGTTTTTCCATTGAATTCAACTAGCATCAGGTCATATGAAGAGATCCAAATCTGCATCCCTCATACATAGCCACGTCCATTTTAAAAGGAGCTTTGCAATATTAGATTTCTAGCACAGTTCAAACTACATGTCCAGAGACTGCCAAATCTTTTCAGCCAGGCTTTACTTAGCCCAAGTATATCTCAGATTCTCTATATTACTATATAGAAATTGGTTTTGTTATTCAGTGGTTGAAAAATGTATGTTTCACATTCAGCAACTGCCAGTGCAATGTTGATCTGCAGCCAGAACGAATAATTCTAAAAGGCTGCTGTTTGAACACATACTACAACACAGCAGAATTAAAGGTGAAAGTTCAAGTGCTGCAATTTCAAACTATTGATCAATGGTAATTTTTGGCACCCTTGGGTTAGTCGTGCTGACATATGGCAAGCAAACAAACCACTAAGGTTAAGTATGAATCATCAATATCAATGGAACTCACCTTATCTAGTTTTCATTGGTTGACTAAACTCTTGCTGTTGAGCTCTTGCTCTCTTGCTTACTTTTTATCACAGCAAAGCATATCTTGAAAATCATGTGCCTGGATTGCATCAGATTAGAGACAAATTCAAATGAAAATCTGTTTGATACTTTTCTTACTAGGTACCTTGACAAGAGCAATGTGTAAATCACTATAGTGATTTCTTTTATTACTCGAGGAAACCCCCAGACACTTTTACATCCACCCTCTGTTTTTAAATCTCATCATCAAAAGATCCCCTTATCCTACAACTTTTGCTATAATGCTTGTGTACTTTGGAATTAACATAATATCTCAGATGTGCACTTATCAGATCCCACTTGTGAAGCATAATTGGCTCAGTTGGCTGGCAAACCTTCCAGGAGGAGACAGCATATAGTGCTGCTCAGGAATTTTCCAATAAAAGATTTTTTCATCAGAAAATGCTGATTGTGAAAACCAGAGTGTTTTGCAGAGATGTTTTGGTTGCAGACACACAGGTAGGCTTCTGTGGTTTTCTGCCAGCTCGACAGGCACGCCACTAGGGACCCCAAGATTTCTATGGTCTGTGGCTCTAAGGCTCCTCTGCCATGCAGACTCCTGCGGTTGGGAACCCAGGGCTTTCAGGGTCCCTGCTGCAAAGCCAGGAGCATGAAAGGCTTATCTCTAGCAGGGGCTCTCAGGGTGTAGGCTCCCAGTTTCATGGCAGGGAGACTGGAAGTCTTGAGAGCCCCAGCTTGAGATGGGGCTGTCTGGATTTTTAAGCTCCCTGCTCTCCGGCAGAGATCCTGGCAGCTCTGGAAGCCCGGGAAGCATTGGCTGGAGCTGGAGGTCTCAGGGTTTATATGCACACTGTCTCTATCAGGGGACTCCCCTGATTCCTGGAAACTCTCCAGGCTGTCCCCCCATTTTGGGGGACTCCCCAAACTGCCCCTGACTCCCTAGGATTAGCTCAGGGAGTCCTCCAGGAGTTGGGGGTAGCCAACTGCTCCATTTTTTCCCAACAAAATTGAACCAAAATAGATAATTTATTTTCTATGGGAAATTTTTAGTGTTTCTAGGTTTTGCTTGGAATTGCAATGAAAACTTTTCAAAATGTTGGCATTTCTTGTGGAACAGAAACTGGAAGTTTGTATCCGCTCTAACAGTGTGTTGGTGAATCAGCAGCAGGAGATACTCTTTCACCAACCCAATTCCCCAGCATGGTACTTGGAGACCACTGCTCTCTTGGAAGTTACTATTTTTTGGATGATACCCAAAACACAGGCATGTCCATCTGTGATAATTAAAAGTCTTATGACACTGTTTCCAAGAACAAGGATATTAAGTCTGAGATGGTTGGGAATTTTTTGATGAGACATTTCTTCATCAAAAAAATGTCAGTTCATTGAAACTGACAGTTTTTGTTGGAAAGTCAGTTTTGATAAATTTCGCAACTTGACATTTTTTGCAAAAATCTTTTTAAAAAGTTGAAATACGCTGTTTTAACATTTTCAAAACAAGAATTTACTGTTTTCCTGTTGTAAATGAATTTGTGTTTAGAATGTAAACCAATTAAAAAAATTAATCTAAGTAAAAATGAAAATGTTCAAAATTATTGAAAAATGTTGATTGACCCGAACTGATTTTTTTGGCTTTTTGGTTCCCAATTTTATTTTTATCGTTTTTTCTTTGAGATTTCAACTTTTCATTCAAATGGAAATGTTTTCTGATATCTCCAAAATTTTCATGGGATGGCAAAAAGTATTTCAAGTCCAGCTCTAATTAACTCCAGTGAAGAAAATTACATTTTGACTATCTACGTTTCCTCTGTAGTTTTATTTATGTGTAGTGTTTTTCTTCATTTCCTACTCTAAACTGTTCTATTTGCCATTATACAGTTGATATGTTGCTCCCCAAAGGTAGCTGCATTTCAGTAGTGGATGGAATTATTTCTTTACCAAAAGCTGAACTTAAATGTCTTTCTACCTAATCACTTCATTAATGAGAAATAAGAGCAGTTATGTACATTATTCATCTAATTAGGCACCAGTGAAATCTCATGTCACATTAAAAATACATCCCTGCTTCTTAATTCAATATTCAAGTGCCCTACTGTACTACTTGTATTGAAACTGTTGGTATGTCTTTGTGAAATGACATCCAGCTTCAACACACAAATCCATATGGAGTTTGAGGAAAATATCTGTGGTTAAATGAGTGAATTTATTTTGAAGCCAAAAATAAAAATGGAAAGTCTTTTTATTTCATCTAAACTACTGGATTGCACAGTTTATAAATAAAAAGTAATGCAGACAAGTTGAATAGAAGTATAAGAGAGCCTCTGAGCTGCAGTTTATATTTCAAAGCCCCACTGGAGGCTTCAGGGGACTTTTTTATTGCTCCAGTTCTTTCTTCTAGTATTTTGTGTGACATTACAGGAGACTGATTATTGACTAGCACTGTGAGTGAGACATGTGCCAAAAACCTCACACAAAAGAAAACCAGAACATTTTACCTTTGCACAGCTTACTCTATCAAGGCAAAAGAAACAAAAACCTTCTACACGGCAGTCTAGAATTCTTTCAACACAACCATCGTTTTTAGCAGCCTAAACAGGCTTTTTTCTGAGAAAAATTTAAAGCTGTACATCCCAGTGGGGGATGGAAACACCTGAAGATCAAAGGTCAAATTGTACAGCAGCAGAAAGCAGTTTAAGCAGGCACTGCTGCACTGGCTGCCAGAAGGGGAGGGAGAAGGGAGTAAAAATGGAGCCTACTTGGGGCAACTCCTTCCCTCGGTACCCCATTGACATGAAAATGTGCAAGGGAGAGAAACTTCTCTGGGAGTCCAACTAAATGACCTTTTGAAAAGAAACTGCAGAGGGGAGTCAGGCAGATACCCACCGGCGGCTCTCCCCAGGGCTGTGGCCCAGAAGCTACGGGATTACTACTGGCACTGGTTGGAGCCAGAGAAGCGAATGGGGGCTCAGGTGGCTGAAGTGGTAGTGCTGGAGCAATTCATGCAGATCCTTCCCTCCGGAGGGAGGGAGTGGGTGAAATGTCATTGCCCGACCTCACTCTCGGAGTTCACCACCCTGATGGATGACTACCTGGCTGCTGAAGGGTCGGAAGTGCGAGGTAAAAGGTCTGAGATCCCCAGGGACTCAGGCCAACCTCCGGAGCGAGTCCCCCATCTGCACAAGCCAAGGGGTGTAAGCCCCCAACCCCATCCAACGACAGCTGGGTGGGCGCTCTCCAGAAAACAACAGAGTGACCCGCCCCTTGGTCCCGGGAGAAACAGGCTGCCTAGGAATCCAGCAGGCCCAGGCGTACAAGCCCCGCTCAATATGGGATGAGGGAAGTGCTACGAGTGTGGCCAGGAAGGGCATTTCCATCATGACTGTCCTTTTATGGATTGCAACTGCGGCTAAGCATTAGCCGCAGGATCCCAGGACTGCCGGAGAGGCCCCACCAAACTCCTGATCACACTGTGAGTGGAGGGAACCCCGGCAACTGCCCTAGTTGACTTGGGATGTAGTCAGATACTGGTGCGAGCCAATATGGTAGACATCCCCAATCCTGCAGGGGATCCCATCCTCATGCAATGTGTCCAGGGGGATACACGATCATACACCGCTGCTTCGGTATGGTTGTCAGATGGACACCAGGAGGAGGTGTGCTGGGTTGGTTTGGCCCAGAGGTTAGCCTACCGATGATCTTGGGGCGAGACTGGGGAGGGTTCTGAAGGATTGTCAAGAACTGGAGTCGCCGGGCACCCGAAGAAGACAGGGCATGCCAGATGAAAAGGGGGCTCATGGCCCAAAGGTGGTCAGGGCACCTGGAAGGAGATTCTGCTCCAACAACTAGTACCTCCCCACAATCCACTCCTGAGTCAGGGCCAACAGGAGGGAACAACCCTGAATGGCTAGACACTGGGGGGTACTTTATGAGGGAACAAGGGGAGGATCAAACACTTAGTAGGGCCTGGGAGCAGGTGACAAGCCCTGACGTGGACAGGGGCACCGAGAAACATACTCCACAGGGACCCTAGTTTGAGGTCCGCAAAGACCATCTATACCAGGCGGTCTGGGAGCCCCGGACCTAGGAGGAATTACGGGAACTACTAGTCCCCGTAAGTACTGGAGGGGCCTGTTACAACTGGCACACTCGGTGCCCTGAGCTGGCCACAGCGAGTAACCCATAGATTCTTCTGGCTCTGCATTCACCATGAATTGTGGGACTACTGTGTGCCCTGTCCAGAATCTCAGCAGGCTGTCCCAAACTGAGTACCAAAGGTGCCGTTGGTCACCCTTCCCCTAGCTGGGGTATAATTTGAAAGAACTGGCCTGGACCTGGTAGGGCCCCTGGAAAAAAGCAGATCTGGCTGCCAATACATATTAGTGGTTGTGGATTACACGACCCGATACCCTGAGGTGGTCCGACTACAGAACACCACAGCACCGATATAGCAGTTGAGCTCCTGAAAATCTTCTCCCGGGTGGGAATACCCAGGGAGATACTAATTGATCAGGATCAATGTCTCATCTAAACTGATGGCAGAGCTATGTTGATTGATGGATATCCAAATGCTAAACACTTCTGCATATCACCCACAGACAGATGACCTCGTGGAAAGATTCAACGAGATGCTGAAGTCCATGCTTAGGAAGTTTGTAGAGGATGACCCACACCACTGGGACAATCTGTTGCCAGCCCTGCTGTTCGCAATGTGGGAGGTTCCCCAGGCCTCTATGGGCTTCTCACCCTTCGAACTGCTGTACAGGCAACAACCATGGGGAATACTTTGCCTCCTGAAGGAGACCTGGGAGGAGCAGGAGTCAAGGGCCTTGGGCTCAGTCCCCTAAATACTGCAACTCCGCGATCAGCTCCAGAAGCTCAGAGCATTTGCAGGAGAAAACCTCCTATGGGCAGAGCAGACCCAGGAGCATCACTACAATCGAGGGATGTGACTGCACACTTTTGAACTGGGAGATAATGTCCTGTTACTACTACCCTCTATAGAGTCCAACTGCTGGCCAAGTGGCAAGGGCCATTTGAGGTGGTTAGGCAGGTGGGGCCCGTAGACTATGAAGTGCAGCTGCCACTCAGATGGAAAGAAGTCCGGACTTATCACGTAAACCTCCTAACGGAGTGGAAGACCGAGGAGGGTTTACTGATCACCCCCAGAACCAGAACTCGGCCCACTGGCAGGCGAACTCACTGACCCCACGCCCATCGCGATTGGAGTAGGACTGGACACAGGGCAATGGGAGGAGTTGCAGCAGCTAGTTGGGGCCTTTGCCACCAGGGCGGACTGAGCTGGTGAGTCACCATATTGCCACCCTCCATGGCTAGAAGGTCCGCGATAACCATCAGCCACTGCCGAAGAAGATGTGGGGAGTCGGTCCAGATGATGCTGGACATGGGGGTCATGGAGGAATCATGCAGAGAATGGCGGAGCCCTATCGTATTAGTCCCAAAATCTGATGGGACCCTACGAATCTGCATAGACTTCCAGAAGGTCAGAGCAATATCCTTGTTCAATGCATACCCAATGCTCAGAGTGGATGAACTACTGGAACTGCTGGGTAACATGATGTTTATCTCAACATTAGACCTTACAAAGGGGTACTGGCAAATACCCCTGACGCCCACATCCCGTTAGAAGACAGCCTTCCCTATCCCATTCGGGCTGTACCACTTCGTCACCATGCCTTTCGGCCTGCACAGCGCCGCGGCCATGTTCCAATGGCTGATGGACAGACTGTTACAACCTCACCACCTGTACGCAGCGGCCTTTATAGATGACATAGTGGTGTACAGCCCCACATGGGAAGGATATCTTCAGCACCTCGCAGCGGTCTTGCAAGCCCTAGGAGAAGCCGGACTCACCACCAACCCAGCCAAGTGCCACCTCAGGCAGCGAGAGGTAACATATCTGGGGTATATGGTGGGCTGAGGGACTTTAGGTCTCCTGGTGGACAAGGTACAAGCCTTACGGGACTGCCCAACACCTACAACAAAAAGGCAGGTATGCCAATTCCTGAGCCTGGCAGGATACTACTGCTGCTTTGTGCTGAGCTTCGCAACACTCATGGCACCTTTGTCGGACCTAACGAAGAGTTTGCAGCCCCGCAATGTACAGTGTTCAGCTGAGTGCGAGGAGGCCTTGCAGGAATTGAAGGACTGACTAAGTAGGGAGCCAGTCCTATTTCACCCAAATTTCGACAGGCCTTTCATATTACAGACCGATGTGTCAGAAGTAGGATTGGGAATGATGTTGTCCCAGGAGGATGAGGGAGAGAAGCATCCAGTCCTCTATATGAGTAGGAAGTTGTATTCGATAATAGAGAAGGAGGCCCTGGCGGTGAAGTGGGCAATCGACGCCCTAAGGTACTACTTGCTGGGGAACCTCTTCCAGTTGGTCCCTGACCACGTGCCACCTCAATGGCTTAACAGTATGAAGGACACCAATGCCAGAGTCATGAGGTGGTACCTTTCACTCCAGCCATACAACTTTCCAGTCACCCACCGACCCGGTAAAGCCCACGGAAATGCAGACTTCTTTTCCTGCAGAGCAGGGGATGATGCGGAAGAGGGGCCATCACCGGACACCCTCTTAAAGGGGGGGTTGTGACGGGGCATGCATGCCCTGCACTGGGACTGTGGGGTTTAACCTCTCACTGTGGGCTGAGGAACCCATGCCCCCACAGCCCTACTGGGCATGCTCAAAGTGCAACACCAGTGTAAGAGGGAGTAGCCTGGCTCAGTCTGGGCGGACCGCCATAGGGGAAGGACGTGTGCTGCTGGCCCCTCCTGAAGGGCTGCGGGAAGTTCACAAGGTGGAGGCTAACCAGCTGACAGCACCCCTCAACCCCCAGGTGCTGGATGCGACTGACAGAGAAGGAACCGAGGGAACTAGGAAGCCACGAGATGCGGAGAAGCGGTTAGGAAGTAAACCAGGGAGTCTTTGCAGGGAGTTGGTTGGACAACCGGAGGCTAGCTCAGCATGTTTTGGCCAGATCCCCGCCGAGCTGGTGGCAGGCAACCCCGTCATCGACATAGCCCCGGTCTCATCAGCCTTGAATGTTGGGGAGTCAGGGGAAGGCACATAGATAAGGAGATGAAAAGTAAGGAAGAGTCTCAGGAAATTAATGAACTGAGAGATCAGAGGGTCCAAAATGCAACATGGATAAAAGGCCTAATCCGTAGCCCATTGAAGTGAATTGAAGGGTTCCCCACTGACTTCAGTGAGAAAGAGAAGGCAAGAGGGGGAGGGTCATGGTTGGGATAGAGCAGGGGTCGGCAACGTTCAGCACGCGGCTCACCAGGGTAAGCACCCTGGCGGGCCGGGCCAGTTTTATTTACCTGCTGACGCGGCAGGTTCGGCCGATCGCGGCCTGCACTGGCCGCGGTTCGCCGTCCTGGGCCAATGGGGGCGGCAAGAACCCGCGGCCAGCACATCGCTCGCCCACGCCGCTTTGGGAGAAAAAATAATGAAATTAATTCTCCATTATCAATTGGATCTCAATGCTACTTCCACTAATTCCCCTGTCAAGACCTACTTATTCCAGGAAACTGAGTGACCAGAGGTATGGTTCGCATATATATATGGAACTTTCTAAATAATAAGGGATTATATTACCTTTTCCAAAGTCAGCAGGTAACAAAGCTAATCACTTTCACTGATGGATGGATCGAGATTATTAATAGTAATGTATCATTGGAAGCAACCCTTTTCCTTGTTTTTGTCCTATGATTTCAGTAACACATTCAGAATAGCACCTTGGCAAGGGTTTGTAGAAATATACTGTTAAACCCTCTGAACCTGAAATGTGTGTTTGTATGTGATATAAGTTAATTTCTCTAGTAATTGTTTGAGGTGATTGCCCATACACATCCATCCATACTCTTGGGGGGGGGGGGGTGAACATATCCCTAGAGGATGAACTCAAACTTCTAGCAAAAATATCAACTGATCAAATATCAAATATCATCTTTTAGAGTTCTACAGTTTAGCCCAGATTTGATAAATTAGAGATCACGGAGTAGATTTTACCTGGACTTTTCTGTGCAAATATTTTTCCAGGTTCTTTGGTCATCCCTCTGCCAACTTCTCCTCCCCTTTGCCCTCTTCACATTTCTGTAATCTCTGGCAATATATTTTTTTAATGACAAAAATGGATTATTCTAGACCAGATATATTGCGTGTTTGAAATGCTCTCCAAATTGTAGCTAAAGCAAAGTAGAGATATGCTACAATGAAACATGAAAAATAATCATTTAAGCATTTCCTAAGATTTTCATTGCTCAATAATGAGTTGTTTGGGGACATAATCTCCAAGAGCTACTATTACTGAGATTTGGATGTGATTAGAGAGAACTTTTTTTTTTAAGTATTACAGTAGGAATTTTCATGTAGTCCAGAGTGAGATAAAAGGAAGGGATTCATTTTAGAATAGGACATGTTGAGTTTACAGGAGAAAGTGCAGCTTCTGTGATTAATTGAAATCAGGTCTTTTATTAGTAAATAAAACACCATGTGGGTTGTAAGAGTCTGTTGACCACCTATCAATTGTAAGAATCCAGGAAGATTTGTCCAGGCAATGGTCTGTTGCAACGTTGTAATCTCCTCCAGTTAGAATATTGTCTCACATATGGTCTTGAACCTTTTGTGATAATAGATAATAGATTAAGTAGAGTCATTTTTAACCAGAAAATACTGAAGACTAGGATACTTCTGCTGTAAAATAATTATCTGATTTAAGAACATATGCCTTCCTCAAATTACTTAAGGAGTCAAAATTTGACTCTAGTGCAAATCTGGAATGACTTATATGAGGGACACATTCTGCTCCATTCAACTATCTCATAGCTTTTCTAGTAAGGATGGAAACCCATCTAGACTTCTCAGTGAAACAGACAGCAGAAAGGAGAATCCAAGTCATCCCTTTGTAAACTTCTCTATCTCTTCTGGGAGAAACTGAGTTTCTTGCAATGGTGCTCTCACATGCTGAGCAGAGTTTAAAAATTAAAACTTCCATTGCCTTTTGGACAGGATGATTAAATCCATTTATATTTCCAAGATATAACTTTAATGCCCTGAAGCCTATTATTAATATAGTGAATCATGTCTTGATCCAGTTGTATTCATCAAGATTCAGCATATATGACACTTATGCCTTCCCTCAGCTGTAGTCTGACACTAATAAAAAAAATCTTAGTTGGTAATTTAATTGATTTTGTGACATTGGGGACACACACAAAGTATACAATGCACACCTACCACAGACCAACCAGACCCTGCAAATAGATGTTGTTTGCAGTGTTGTTGTAGCAAGGTCAGGGTCAGGATATTAGAGAAACAAGGTGGGTGAGATAATACCTTTTATTCAACCAACTTCTTCAGAGCTCAGTGTAGCTCGAAAGCTTGTCTCTTTCACTGACAGAAGTTGGTCCAATTAAAATGTATTAATTCACCCACCTTGTCACTGTAAATATATGTAACACAAAAGACAATGAAAAACACACACATTTTTGGTCCATGAAATTATGTTCTAGCCAAAGGAAGGTTTTAAGTTTACATCTACCTAATCTGATTTTGAATAGTTAAAATCCAGATAAACTCAAGTTTCCTTCTTGAAATCCTTCCTCAAAAACATCTTTACTCAATCTCCCCAACAATTATCTTCATCCAGTCTATTAAAATGCAAACACTAAAATAGGAACCAACATAGCATTTACCATGTGACTCAAGCAGTCCTATAGCTTTTTAGTGTAAAGCTCCCTCCTCTTTGCCTGGTGTCCATGGTCCATATGTCACATTATATTATATATCTTTTGGATATTATTATTATTGTCTTTGGGAGAAATTTCCCAGCTCTTTTCAGAGAGCCAACTTGGGGTCTATATATCACTTAAGGTCTAGCCTTTGAGCTGGTCCTCTGCACAGAAGATTTCATCCTCTCTGTATAGTGCCATGTACACATATGGCACTGCATATGTTAAATATTCATAATAAAAATGTTAAGGGTTCAGATTTTTAAAAAATATTTAAATTGGTTTACCCATCAGTAGTCATTTTCTCCTTCATTCTTATACATATAACACCAACATTAGGAGGGTGTGAACTGTTAATCAAATTCCCTTTTTTTCCAGCTAGCCTAAGAGAGAGAGTTTAATAATTACCTTATATCAACAATTAAGATATATAGTATATTGTTTGCCTTTGATAACTTTAACTACTGTATGGACAGTGTCATTATATTATATGCTCAAACTTTTAAATAAGGTAACTCCCCTTTTTCTTTTTGTGTTAGAAATGTATAACAGCCGAAGTTTTGTAAATTAGCAAAACAAACACTTGACCACAGACATGACATCTATTAAAATTCAGCTCCATTGTAAAAGTTTGAATCTATGAAGGTGGAAGTTGAATTTAGATTTTCAGCAATGTGTTCCTCACACCCTGCTTTTATCCATCTAGTTAATACAGCATCCATCCCTGGATACATTGTACTATGTCCCAGATAATCTTCTACAAAATTAATCAAAAACTGGACACTATGCATGGGCAGGAAAAACAGCTATTCCTCAAAAACCTGTGTATAAAAATATAATGATAAAAAATAAAATTAATGATGTCTAGTTTTATTACATCAGACTTGCACTAGCAAACTAAAATGAACAATGTGGACGCTCTGGTTCAGGCAGAAGCTTGGCCTTTAAAGCCCACCCAACACTCTAGGCTTCAGAGCCCAAGCTGCAGATCATCCACATTGTTATTTTTAGTGCACTAGCTCAAACCCCTCTAGCACTAGCTTGAGCTCTGCTAGTGTCAATCTGTCTGCATAGCCTGCGAGGTGTTACCTGGGATTTTCAGAGCCCCCAAGAGGGGGAACTTAACTATTTCACTCCAGGCGGTGTAAGGAATAAATCAATCGGAACACAGCAATTCCATCTGATAAGATTCAGGCAAGTAAGCATACTCTATATAAAACTGAAGTTTATTAGATTCAAGTACACACAAACATAAGCAATAGGTCTGGAACATCCCAGATATTTACCTAACATCTGGAACGGTATTGAGTAATTAATATTAGGTTTGCAGTGGCCAGTTGCTCACTCACCGGGGAGAAAGGGTGCCAGGAAAAACATCTCTCAAGATGGCTTCAGAAGACTGCTCCAAAGTACACTCTATTAGCTAATCTTTTATAACAAAACAGATAGGTCATAATGACTCCTACTGTACCATCACTTTTCTAACTTTCAATAAACTTAATACCAGAGGCATCTAGACTCAAGATTTTCTAACCACCAAGGATTTTAGTCTCAATTGTTTACTTGTTTGTCCCCTCCTCCCATTCTGATTAGCAGAGACTGTAGCTAGTTTTGACCTTGCCTGTCTCCAAATTAACCCTTAACTATGTGGTGTTCTATTTCATTAATTCAGGGTGGCTGAATGCACATAATATGGTTGCAATTAACTTAATCACATTATGGGGTATACACGCACCTCAAATCCAGGGCAACAGGAGGCTCACTCTCAAGTGTTCCTTAATTAATTAACTGCTGCCCAGCCACCTAGGTAATTAACAACTCACAGGTGGATCTCAGTTGGCTCATTCTCCTTAGTGTGTCACAGGTAGGCTGGGTGCCTGACAGCACAGCTGACAGATCTGCTCTGAAAGTGACTCCTTGGGCTGCATCTCCCTCAAGTCTGTTATTAGCCTATCCACTACCCACATGCAGATTCCCAGACACCCTGAAGGTCCTACATGGGATCCAGAATGGCCCTACATTAGGGTTACCATATTTAAAAAATAAAAAAAGAGGACACTCCACTGGCCCTAGCCCCGCCCCTTTCCCAACCCCGGCCCCGCCCCAACTCCGCCCTTTCCCCGCCCCTTCCCCAAAGTCCCCGCCCTAACTCCCCCTCCTCCCTCCCAGCCACGCGAAAAGGGCTGCCCAAGCGCTACCGGCTTCACAGTTTGCCGGGCAGCCTCCAGACCCTGCGGCCCCAGCCGGCGCTTCCCCAGCGCAGCTGGAGTCCGGGAGGTCAAGCGCCCAGCCGGGGGCGCAGAGTCTGGAGGCTGCCTGGCAAACCATGAAGCCGGTAGCGCTCGGGCTTCGGGCAGCCCCTATGCCTCCGGACCCTGCGCCCCCAGTCAGGCACTTCTCCTCTCCGGCTCCAGCTGCTCTGCTCCTCCCCGGACTCAGACTTCGGCTCTGTTTAAGAGCCAAGCTGCCCGAGCCAGCGCTACCTGCTTCGGGCAGCCCCCCTTGCCTCCGGCCCCCGAGCCGCCAGCCGGGCACTTCCCTTCCCAGGCTCCAGCTGCTCTGCTCCTCCCCTCTCAGACTTCGGCTCTGTTTAAGAGCCAAGCTGTCCGAGCCAGCGCTACCGGCTTCGGGCAGCCCCCCTTGCCTCCGGACCCTGCGCCGCCGGAGCAGAGCAGCTGGAGCCGGGGAGGAGAAGTGCCCAGCCGGCAGCTGGAGTCCGGAGGCACGGGGGCTGCCCGAAGCCGGTCGCGCTGGCTCGGGCAGCTTGGCTCTTAAACAGAGCCGAAGTCTGAGAGGGAAGGAGCAGAGCAGCTGCGGGAGGGGGAGTGCCCAGAAGGTATTTTTCCCGGACATGTTCGGCTTTTTGGCAATTTCCCCCGGACGGGGGTTTGATTGCCGAAAAGCCGGACATGTCCGGGAAAAAACGGATGTATGGTAACCCTACCTACATGGAAGCCAGTAGGGGAGAGGTGTGCTCTGCAGGCAGGTGGCAGACAGTAGCGGGGAGATCGTCCTGCATCAGTGGGGCATACTATAATTTTTTATTGAGTCGTTATTCAGATAAATTGGAGTTATGGGAATTTGTATGGACCTCAGGATTTGGATCAATATGTCAAAGGTTGTAAAATATTGCTGTTCATTACAGGGACATAAGAAACAATTGATGGTGCACAAAAAGGAATGAAATTCATCTCACTTGCTCTCTGCTGTGTAGGCTGTAGCACTAGGAGCAGTAACACTCCACAGTGCCTTTTTGTCTCACTACTGTAAGCAACCATGACTTTGAAAACACACCCAAAGCAGATCTGCATCTAATGTGTGCAATCACTTTTAATGCAGAGCCACAATTTCTTTCAAGATGGTGAGTGTGTAAGATGCAAGACTACAGTGCTTGATCCTGCAAAGTGCGGAGCACTCTGATCCTGATTCAAATACAGCAAAATATATAAGCACATGTGACTTAATGTGGCTACTAATGCACTTAAAGTTAAGCACATGATCAAATGCTCTAATGGATCCAAGCCAGTTGTTCAGCACCTTGCAGGATCTGAGCTCTAAGACCTTGAATGTAAAGGACCAATTTGGGCAACCCCTCTACTGCATGGGATTTATTTGTGACAAGTTAACTTGCATATTTCTGTTTTTGTTTGTTTGTTTGTTTTTACTCTTTACTAAACTATTCCACTGTTCTATATTTTAGCCTCTCAGAAAGGTTTGCAAATTCTGACCATCTCTAAGTACAATGGATGTCAGTATTTCTCTAGAGACACTAAATATCTTCCCTTTTTGTAAAAAAAAAAAGCCTGGGACCAGACAATAAGGGCCTAATCCAAAACCCATTGAAGTCTTTCCATTAAGTTCAATGCTTTGTGGATGGGGCCTTAAATGCTGTTCACTGATCTACAATTCAAATATAAATAAGGATAGCTCTTATCTATGTTTTTAGCAGTTCTTTATTTTTCCATCCCATAACCTATTATAAAGTTAATCAAAGATGTGGCAAAAGATTAACCAGTTTAACATGTTTTCCCTATTGGTTCTGAATTTTATTGTATCTTCAAATGCTGTTTTCTTACTCTGTATAGGTGGCCCTATTGTGTAGTGTAGAACATAGTTACCAGCCAATTTAGACAGAATAGCAGAAGGCAGACAACTCAGCTTTGGGAATGATTACCCCACTCTTCAATCATGTGCCTTTTCAACAGGCAGGAATAGTGCTGATGTTATTCTAGGCTAATCCTATTACTCGTTGGTAGATTGACTCAAGATCTAGGGTCATGTTTTTATTTTAAAATGACTTTTAGTACTACTTTAAGGACAACCGAATTACCTGTTTTACTAACGGGGATGACACCACAGCTAAAATGATCCGTGCTGGACTACACTTTTGAATGTCACCTAGAAGCTAAAAACTGCATTTAGGACTTCACTTTGGGCTATTTTTTTTTTTCATTTTAAGTACAGCAATATCCTCAGTCTACATTTCACAATAGCTTCAATTTGTTGGAAGAGAGAATATGAAAATCAGGCATCACTAACATTTGAAAATGGAATCTAATGGAAATCAAATCATCCCACAAAATCCATTTGGTGCTTATTTATAGAGCTGGCCTTGCGCTTATTGATACTTATGAACAAAGGATTTTTTCACTTGTCTCAAATGGATACTGAATGGGTATTTGCCAGCCCACCCACACATCCGTAGTGCCAATTGTATTTTGAATATGCTAGATAAGGGACTCATAATTTGTAACATTCCTTCTCCCCCTCCCCCACGAAAATCTATTTAGTACTTAGGAAAAACAGGATTACTATTCACTTTCTTGCTTGCCTGTCTCTGGCTTGGCAAGCTGATACAAAAACCTGCCAAGTGTGACTGACTTGCCAGGCTCTTGGGGCATCTGCATTCACTAAATTTAAGCTGGCATTTACTTTGTCAATCATTGAAACAGCTGACCAGTTGGCTTGCAGTCCAACAACCCACCCTCCTACTTCTTGGTAAGAGATAATTCACCCCATTGAAATCTACATTGTTTGATTCTGTAACCTTTGAATTTTGGGCTAGTGTTGAATCACACTTTTTAAATCACTGGCATTAGTGTAAGGATTAAATATAAAAGGTGTGCCAGAGTGACTGACAACAGACAGACAGTCCCCTCCACTGAATTGTTATATCAACACATATGCCAAATGAAATCTCATTTGGAGTTGAAAAGCTACAGAAATCTGCTTTCTTGTCTTTTCTCAGTATGTCCATATTGGCTTTGTTTTTATTCTCTTTATTTAAAAAGCAAACTTTACAAATGTGTGTCTGTACACTTGTAATACAGAATGGAACAATAGACATTGACACCGACTACTTGTATTTTGTATTTTTCCATCTTCTTCTAAGAATCTATGAATACTATGAGTGACAAAAATAATTGGTTCATCCTTATCGCCATTAAAGGAGAATACTTCTGTAGTTCCTTCATAAATCTATGAGCACATCTTTCCTCAGGCCAGATTCTTTTGCACCTGGCACTCAAAATATTCTGAGAATATCATTCTTGAGTTTATTAATAATTATGATTCATTTATTTGTATAACAGCAATGCCCAGATTTTACTAAGTGCTATATATACACATAATCCCTGTCCTGAAGAGCTTCAAATCTAAATAGACAAGACAGAGACAGAGAGTAGTATTCACTCCATATTCAGATTGGGAACTGAGGCATAGATACTGGGGTCTTAATCATGCAACATTTCTGTCAAGGGGAACTTTGCTATTAACTTCAATGAGTACTCAAGCCTGAGGGGATGTGTTAAGGTCACAAACAAAAGTCAAACAGGGAACTGAGCTTGGCTTTCCTGAGTTCCAGTCCAGTGTCTTAACCACTTTTCCTTTCACAAGACAATTTTTGACCATACATTATGTAAGTACTAATGTGTTCACCATAGTCTTTGTCTTTTTCCATCTACTTAGCAAAACAGTTATTATTACTGTTCCCCCTCAGATGGAAACTCTGATTGCTGCCATCTAGTTAGGATGTATACCCAGATCTGATTTCAAATAATGGTTTTCATAGTTCAGTGGTTTAAGCATTGGCCTGCTAAATCCAGAGTTGTGAGTTCAATCCTTGAAGGGGCTATTTAGGGATTGGCAGCAAAAATCTGTCTGGGGATTGGTCCTGCTCTGAGCAAGGGTTGGACTAGATGATCTCCTGAGGTCCCTTCCAACTTTAATATTCTATGTACTTTTATATGTTTTTGCTATGTTGATGTGGAACTTGTATCTGTTTCATATTAATTATTTTTCAACATGACTAGCCAGATCAATGATACATGGGGAATGCTTTTAACTCTTAGCATGAATGTTCCCAAATTCCTACTTCTGAGGAAGAAACACACGAACATGTAAACCTCCCCCCTCCAGTCCCTTAATGAGAGGTTGGTGGCATAATTTTTGTCCATACATTTTGCTGATTAGCTAGGGCTTAGGTATTGCTTGAAAATGACTTTGTTATATCTGTTAAGTTGCTCACCATTGAGTTATGGCTTGTGTTGTCCCATACCTTTTCTTGGTCCTCATTATACTTTTGTTCCTTGCATTAAAATTGCCGAATTCATCCCAGAACTCTGTCCTTTGCAAATAAGTAATCTTCTGATTTCACCAACCCAATAACCAATAGGTAACAGAGGTCCAAGTTCCCCTTCAAACACTGTGAAGTATTTGATTTGTTTTTTATCAGTCAGCCAACTACAAAAAAAAGCCAGTTTTTTTCTTTCCTTTTGATTCAGCAGAGGATGTGCTTCCTGCAAAAATGAGTGATCCAATGGAATAAACAAAGCTGCTTCTATCGTTAGTGACTAACATTCTGACAAACACTAATTAGGTATTGTTGGCCATTATGGCCAATGCTCAACTACAAATGGGAATGTCCTTGTAAAAAAGGGGGAAACATTTAAAAAAAGAGAGAGAGAGAGAGAGAGAGAAGACTGGCATATCAGAAGAAAGTCCATAAATGACTGACAAGATTGAGGGAGGAGAGCCTACCAGATAAGTCTCAAAACTATTGTGTTTTGTAACTTCACTATTTAAACACAAATTGTGAATAAGTCTTTAAAATGTGAGAGTCTTCTTTTATTCTGAATGGTCAGTGCTATTTTATTTTAAAAGCCATCTTGTCACTGTATGGTACAGTGTGTTTGCACTGTAGCCACTGCTCTTTTGGAAAACTGAGTTCAAACAATATTCTAGGTCACTAATGAAGAAAAGTCTGGTTAAGTGCCCATTTATTCATGTCACAGAACCAACACACATTTTGGTACAATTCTGCACCTTGGCAATTTCTGCTCAATGGAAGTCATCCAAGAAAAAAATAGCAGGGGTTTTGCAATCAGATTGTTGTGAATTGGCAGAACTTTATAGAGAAGCTTGACTGATATTTGCCTTCACTATTCATGGCTCAGGTCAGTGTAGTTTATATATTAATTTTATGAGTACATCAGCATGACATTCTCTTACTCTTTTAAAAAGAGGAGAATCATTTAAAAAGACAAAAGCTCATTGTATAATTGCCTGACTGATATTAGTGTTGCATAGTCAGGAGTAGATGTTGACCTAATCATGCCAAGATACAATTGCTGTTGATTGGCAATCTGTACCAATATACAATTATTAGTTTCCCTGGTTTACACTTGTGACACATCTCTTGGACTATCATTTTCTCACATAGATGGGGCTGTTAGGAACACAAGCCGTGACCTGTACAAGCCAGGCTTTCAACACAATGTTATATGTATCCTGGTAAGTGTTACTCCTCTTTTAAAATTATGTATTTTAACTATCAAGCTCTTTAGTCCATTCAGAAACATAGATGGTTATCTGAATCTATGGAGACCACTCCCCCCCACCCCAAACTCCTAGAGCTTCACTTGACAATCCTGATCACCTAAAATCAGTTAAAAACACAACCTTCTTTCAGCTAAGAGAGTGCATGGGCTGAGATCAGCAAAGTCAAGCTGAATCTAAGGAAGACTGAAGTGATGCAGATGGGTTCCAGGAAGGACTATGAAGAACACATTAGCTGCAGAATAAGATCACCCTTGACTGAGGGTGTCTAACTTGAGATCATTAAGATGGACCTAAACTAGAGCTGGTCACAAACTTCTGAGAAAATATTTTTTCCTCAGAATTTGCTGATTTGTTGAAATCATAATGTTCCATGGAAACTGTTCAATTTTGACAGCACTCCAACAGAACACAGACAACTGGGCAGCCCATCATATGGATTGTCCATCCATGGCCCATCAGGTGGACTGGCCCAAAGCCCAGGCCCCATTCCCTTTCATGGAGAATTTACAATTTTTGGATTTTTTTTCCAAATCAAAATGAAACCAAATTTCAAAATATCAAAATCCTCCACAAAACAGAATTGTATTTTTCCACCAGCTCTAATCTAAACCTCTGTGCTCACCTGCTCACTGCTTCCAGGCACTGGAATAGCTATAAGTGTGTGTGTGTGTGTGGGGGGGGGGAGAAATGCCACTTTTCATCTTTGATTGGCCAGAAGACTGCACCCCCTTCTATCAGATTTCAACTTTGCCACAATAATCCACATGTTAGTGACATCCAGGCTTGACCAGTGTAATGCAATGCTATAATGATTCTCGGGGTACCCAGGACTGTCAGTCATTTTGTTATCACTCTGCCTCGATTGAGAGAGAGAGAGAGAGAGAGAGAGAGAGAGAGAGAGAGAGGTGCTTGTGCTTAACTGTGTGTCAGCTTTCTGACTCCACCAGTCTATTAGCCACCCAAAAAAATCTCCTCTGGGCTGTGCAAGCCCTTACTTTGCTGCAGGTTAACAGGTGTACCCTGAGGCCTTTTGAAGCATTCCCCAGCCCCTTCTCCACTGAACATTAGTAATGACAGGACTTCTGTTCCCAAGGGAACAGTGTACATACCTACCTGTATGATTCAAATCAGGATCAGCTCCTTATATAATACCACAGCTCTGAGATATATTTATAGTGAAAACAACAATGAGTTTATTATCAAAGATTTGAAATTCAAGAGAAAATGAGAAAGGATAATGGAAACAAAAGGGTTAGATATAAAACAAAATCATAACATGATTTCTAGAGACTAAATTTAACAGGCTAACATTCTGTCTAAAGATGTTTATCTCACCAAAATGTTCTTTGCAGCATCTCAACCAATCCTAGTTGAGGTCCCATTTTCATGAACATAATTGCACTGCCTAATTACTTCCTATGTTCAGGATAAAGGGGTATCATCTACTTACATCCCCAAAGTTAACTGGGGGACAGTAAAATTCCCCCATAGCTTATTTTCCTGAGTCCTGCTTCTTCCTTGTGGATTTCATTTCCCCATTGACATGTATGTTGGTATACATTTTGTTGGTGTACAATGCTTAATTTACATGCCAACCAAGAGAGGTTTTCTGACAGACAAATTATGTTTATTCACCTATTTGTCAACTCCTCTTTGACACAGACTTTAGGAACATATTTTCAGCATACATACATAATTCTGTACATAGTATCTGTACATGCATTTCACAACACTAATAATGACCATTGTGACCCTGCCGTTCATTTAAGACCTTATCTGATATTTTTTGGTGAACTAGAATGTACATCACGGAATCAGGAGATTCTTGTTACCTGCTTGCAGTTGGCATTGAGAAGCTCATGGGTCAAAAACAGTATCTCTGAATGCAAATGCTACAGTTGATTCAGAATACAGCAGCCCATCTTTTCAGCAACATTACCACTGACAAGTAGAGGAGAATCATTGTGTTTGTGGGGAGAAAAGAGAGGTTAAGCACCCATTGCTTAATACATTTCTTCAACACAGTAAGAGTTAAAATTAAAGCTGAATGATATTTTTCATTTTTAGTCAAAGATAAGTTTTGCTTATGAGAAAAGACTATGAAAATTTGTCTTTTATTGTAATTTTCTTTTTTTCACAAAATATTCTGCAACATTTTAACTGAAATTTGTATTGAAATTGTTATCAATTTTTTATTTGGCTGAACAGTTCATGAACTAATTTTTCTATTTTTGACCAGTTATAGTTATGTTCTACCTCAGTCTCTCTTCTTAGCTTGTCAACGCAGACTTTTGATGGTGACCGTCTGGGATTATGCTGTTAAAGAGAGCATGCTCTGGCATAATCTCAGGGAATTTTCAAAGGAATACACTTTCCTAACACATACATGGAGCCAAATATTACTCCCATTGAATTCAATAGACATTTTGGTATATTTTCATGTAATGACTTGGATGCATTACTGAGTGTCAGTCATTGAAGTTATTATACACATATAATGTTCTGCTCTGCCTTTTTAAACATCATGCTTGCCGATCTAAAGAGGTATGTGTATTCTAGGAGGTGAAGAATGGGAAATAAAATTAGGAAATGGCCTAATAACCAAAACTAACAATTTTAACATTCTTCTCTTCCAAATAAGAACAGACTTTCTTATAGCTTTCCTCTTTGAGACCCATCAATTCTAACGCTGTCCTACAGTTGGATACATACAGCTTTCTGAAATCCCTGTAATTCCCTCTTATTCATGTGCTTTCAACAAAAAAAAAAAAAAAAACCTGGAAAAAGTTAAAGGAGGAGGAGCAGTGTGACTGGACGGGAAAAGGTGTATGTACCTTTTTCTAGTATGCCTATTTCCTGCTTTAGTCTTTCTGTTTAAGCTGTTATATAGTGGATATAAAACATCAACACAAATAAATTTAAAAGATGTTGATAGAATGACTAATAGAGCCACCATGTTCCCACCAAACTTTCCTACCTTTCTAGCAGAGCATTATATCATAAAAGATAGCTGAACCTATTAATAAATGAGAGAAGAGGAGGGTGATCAATATATAGATTAATTTTGTTCTAACAGACATACTTTATATAGAGATACATCTGCATCAGCATTTAAATGCTCACACAGCTTTGCTTCACTGGCACACACTTAAAGCTTTATGTATTTAACTAGCATAGATAATCATTATGTATTTTAGAACTAAATACACCACTCATTCATTCATATACCCAGAGTGAGCAATAGTTCCATTTACACTAACATCTGGTACAATAAGCCAGGCAAGACAGTTAGGTTATTTAGTAAAGCTAAGAAGGAAAAGAAATGGAGAGAGAAGGGATGATATGTACTGACCTCAAGCACATGAGCTGGGAATGATAGATGAGCAGTATTTCCAGTGTTTCTTTCTGGATAGAGCAGCCACTTTAGATCACTCACAATACTATTATTTCAAGGAGCATATCATGGCCTGACAACAGAAGGTACCTTTTATAAAACAGCCTTCCTGGAGCAGATTGTCTTGTGCACCACTCAACACCGCAAAGAGGTGGTAATGTAGCTGAAAATTCTGAACAGAGAATTCACCTGGCATGGGGGAGACTCTAGGCACAACCATGCACATATGTGTCTTTGTCTCCAAGCCCCTTCTGAATAGTGCTAGTGTGTGAGAGCCTGGGGGATTTGAATGAGAACAGGTTTAGAGGTGATGGGACAATGAAGTGGAATTTGCAAGGCCATCCTATGATTTGGAGAACTACTAAATGTTGATTTTCAGGCTCACTTATTTAGGTCTGAATTGCAAAATTTAATGAATCTAGTTTCACAGTTTTACACAACAAAGTCTGTGTCACACAACACCAGATGAAGGACTCACAGTTTAGAGTTCACAAATCAAATCCTAAGAAATTGTGGGAACAAGTGTAATTTAAATCCAGAAATATTATTTAACTGGAATTAGACTCACCAAAATTAACAAACACAAAGGTAATTGGTGATGTGCAGTTGTCAGTATTTTAACAAATG
Organism: Chrysemys picta bellii; assembly: GCF_011386835.1. Classification (NCBI taxonomy): domain Eukaryota; kingdom Metazoa; phylum Chordata; order Testudines; family Emydidae; genus Chrysemys; species Chrysemys picta. Next base: position 60,716,895 of record NC_088791.1, read on the forward strand.
ACTCCTACAAAATGTTGCCTCTTTGTACCAAAGATGCTTTGCTCACAAAGAGGCAGTACGAGGGTCTGTATTCCATTTGTTCCCCCATTTAAACAAAGAAAAAAGCAGTACTTTGGAAACAAACTTATATAGAGTGCACCTGCTGGAAATGTTTAAACATTTTTCCTGAAAAATACACCAAGTATATTAATAGCTGAGCACAGTGTTCAATTGGTGTCATTTGAAAACTAGGAGAAGTGGGTGAAAATCTTGAAAGCGAATTTGGGGGTAAATTCCCTGGTGAACACTTTTTGGAAGTACCTGAAACTTGCAATCTGGAACATTCCAGTGCAAAATATTTGAGGCTGTGTCTGGGTGCCTGGAATGGGCCTCAGTGAGAATGCCACACTCAGGGCAGACTGAAATAAATAGGCAGACAATCTCCGAAAATTGGTGGTTTATTCTATAATTAGCATCATCAAGCCAGTAACAAAGTGGTACCACACTGGTTAACCAGAAGCCAAACACAGTCCCCCTTAGGCATTCCAGCCCTGGGCTCCCATCCAAATAAACAGGTATAATATAGTGAGGGATTACTGAAAACCCATTTCACTATGTGTGAGGTTCTTACTGATCTCAGAGGATCAGACACATATCCCCAGACAAATATAAATCTCAGATCTTACCCAATAATCACGCTGATGATGCCAATCCTTTAGTAACTAAAAACTAAAAGTTTAATAATAAAAGAAAAGAAGAAGAGAGTTATAAATGGTTAATACATCATATACATAGAAGTGATTTTCAGTGTTCATAGATCAGGATCATAGCAATGATATAATAAATTGCAAGCTTGTAAAAGTATCAGAGGGGTAGCCGTGTTACTCTGAATCTGTAAAAAGCAACAGAGTGTCCTGTGGCACCTTTAAGACTAACAGAAGTACTGGAGCATAAGCTTTCGTGGATGAATGCCCACTTCATCAGACACAAGTTTGTAAAAATTTCTCTGGAATCACCCAAACAGATTGGGGGTCATCAGTCCTTGTTTAGAGATTCCTTGTTAGAAATCAATTCCAGAGAAGTGAAGCAGGAAATGAAGACAAAATGGAGATGTCTCAGGTGCCTTTTTATATCCTCTGCCATGTTACCTGCTATTTCACCTTTAGCAATCACTTAACAAAACAAAAGACTCTCAAGTGAGTCTAATCAGCTCTGTCTTTAAACAGTGAAGAGAGGGGAGACAAAATGCTGTCTAAGAACTTGTCTACATTACAGGTTACTTTGGTATAACTTTTATTAACACCCCTGAGTGACATAAGTTATACTGACCTAAGCGCCGATGTCAACAGCACTATGTTGGCCAAAGAGTTTCTCCCGTCGAGGCAGAAGTTATTAAGTGGACAGAAGAGCTCTCTCCCATCAGCTTAAAGTATCTCCACCACAAGTGCTACAGCAGTGCAGCTGTAGTGTAAACATACCCTAAGACTCTTAAACAGAATCCACACCTTCAGATAGGAATACCTACCATTTCTCCCTCCCACTTTCACTGGGATTTGGCATCCCTACCCCCTGCTTAGCAAGTTCAGTTCAGTTGAGGGTGACTCCCTCAATCAGGGCAGGCTAAGCATAGTCTTGCTGCCCTTTACTCATATAATAAGGATAACAACATTTCATTACCTCTGCATTCAAATTTGAAAGTTTTATTAAAGCTAATGTTAAAATTATATAATACACAGGTTGAGAAAAGAGTGTCTGTACACCTGGGTATAGTGCTTAGATTATCCACAAATACAAAGTTTGTTTTTAAAAGTCATATGATACATATAGTACATAATCAGCAATAACCCAAATTTAGGTGAATAAATTTAAGAATACAGTTTAGATATTAGCATCCAAGTATTTGGGTACATCACTCATGAAAAGTTGTACAGAGGTTTGATTATGGAGAGCAAAATAGATCAATGAGTGAAGATTGGACAACTGAATTACTGATGGACATTTAGTAAATACAGTCTGTCAGGGAAGTATTTCAGTTTCTTTCCACACTGCTCATCCCTCCTGGTATTGGTGACGTATTCTATGTAGATGTCCCTCGACCACCTGATGGCATCCGACACCATGAGTTGCCACATCAGCTGAGCGTAGTGTTGACCGATTCTGCATCCTATCAACACTCACTTGTTACTGGGATACCATGTGCCCAAAGCTCTGATGATCAGTGCATGTGTCTGAACCTAGTAACCCCTAGCTCTCAAGGTTTTGGCAAGAGGGGCATATTTCTCCACCTTCAGAGACAAGGATGGTGGAAGGGGTCTTGTTCTTGATCACTCTGGCAACACAGCCCTGTCCACTGGATACCTAAGAAGAGAAGGTGTGTTCATGTAAATATGGTCTGAAGTCTTCTCCTCTCAGCTCATCACTAGATGTCAGGGGAGAGCTCATTCAGACCCTGCTTACACTGTGCTGCTGAACTTCTTAAAAATCAATAAAGATGTTACAGTAGCTAAAGGTTTTTAGGTACAGATTTTGGTAAATAATTTCTAAAAGCTGGACTCTCCACTGATAAAAAACAACTAAGAACTCCAAACCTTAAGACTTGAAAGCCCAAACAGAAATTATTAGACACTTAATGTTTTCTTTGAGCTTTGTTCCAGCTTTTAGCTTTCAAACTCTCCTTGCCTTGAATAAAGAAAAATGTTTAAGAATTATAACAAACAGAAGATAGTTTCTCATGCTATGTATTTGTACTGCAATCAATACTCTGTGCTGCTGTTGACACTGTTAGTCTATTTAGCTGAATAAAAAAGCCCCATAGATAACTTGTTTTACATCTAATTGAGATTTGATCAACACAGTAATTGAAATTACTTTAGGCAAGCGTCTGTCTTCGCTTTTAATGCCTTTTCACAATTTTATTTGCAGGTAAAAAAATCTCATATATGTGCTCATTACAGCTTTAAACCTGCCTTTTAGAGAAGGAGGGATAACACACTGTCTGAAAGCTTGTCATGTTTGTAAGCAATGGCTATGCGCACTACAACTAATTCCAATCTAATTCCAATCATTCTTTGTGGCCTTACTCAGCCCTTGGGTCACTACAAAGTGCTATGGTTCAGATTTACATTTGTATGCCAGGGAGTTTCCTTTAATAGATATCACACACACAATGAAAATGTGATTAAGTTAACCATGTTCACAGTTCCGTTTTTTATCTTTTACACATTACTTTTCTTGCAAAAAGGATTTTTTAAATGATCCTATTATTTTAATAGCTTCCATTTACACTCTGAATTTTCATTGTGCCAGTTATCTGATCCCATTTAAATGGTGAAATTTGTGGGCCTCATGGCTATTTTAATGTGATGCTTTTCATACTGTAATTGAGAGGAGTCTCCAATGAATAAAATAAATGCTTTCAGAGGAATCTCAAGCCCTCAACAGACATCAGCTAAAATGTTAAGAGTGCCTCAAACTCCCTCCGGTACTATATTTTCTAACCATGAAAGAAATGTCATTATTGTAAATTCCCAGCCTTTGTCTGAAAATCTTGTACCAGATCCCTTGAGTGTCAGTTCAGTTAATTAATTCAAACAATTTCCTCTCTAATCTCTAAAACATTTTCATATTTAAGACAATAAATGAGACACTTAAGGGGCTCATTTGTTGCTGGCCATTAATATGCCATAGAATTAAAAGAGTTATTGCTAGCCTTCAGTAACACGAATAATTTTCCTATGGTTTTGACCTGTACAAGGTTAAAATTATGACCTCTCAGTTCTCTGAGCAAGTGAATACAATAAAATCCTATTGTCTACATGCTCTCAGGTTAACATTTGGCTCTTCCTTCTTCTCTTCTTGATAACCAATTTGATACTTAGCACATGTTCTATGCCAATGTTGGGATCAAATTATTTAATGATAATTTTAAAATTAGTAATTAATTTAGTAGTGGATTGACTGCATTTCCCTTGAACCAGTGCATAAGGTTAATGCAATTGGCGTCTGATGGGTCTGGTAACTTTGACACTAATTGGTGATTGTGTTACATGTTAAGATAAGAGTCAGCAGGAGAGTATTCCCATGAGATTTGCAGTGAGACAAGGCTGTGTGTTTGCAAATCTATATTTCTTCATTCAAACATTTGGTTTAAATTCAGAACTGTTATTTTTTTGACAATGAGGGTGATATGTCATGAAATTTAACACAATCTAATGCACAATATCAGACTGTATCAGGGGGTAGCTCTGTTAGTCTGTATCTGCAAAAACAACAAGGAGTCTGGTGGCACCTTAAAGACTAACAGATTTATTTGGGCATAAGCTTTTGTGGGTAAAAACCTCACTTCTTCAGATGCATAGAGTGAAAGTTACAGATTCAGGCATTATAGACTGACACATGGAGAGCAGGGAGTTACTTCACAAGTGGAGAACCAGTGTTGACAGGGCCAATTCAATCGGGGTGGATGTAGTCCACTCCCAATAATAGATGAGGAGGTGTCAATTCCAGGAGAGTATCAGAGGGGTAGCCGTGTTAGTCTGAATCTGTAAAAAGCAACAGAGGGTCCTGTGGCACCTTTGAGACTAACAGAAGTACTGGGAGCATAAGCTTTCGTGGGTAAGAACCTCACTTCTTGCATCTGAAGAAGTGAGGTTCTTACCCACGAAAGCTTATGCTCCCAGTACTTCTGTTAGTCTCAAAGGTGCCACAGGACCCTCTGTTGCTAATTCCAGGAGAGGAAAAGCTGCTTCTGTAATGAGTCAGCCATGTATTCACATAATTCTATAATATGGAGATCAACAGAACTAAGATTTCTTTTTTGTGTGTTCAGATGTTATATGTTTTCCAGATGTCAATATGATTTGCTGCCACCATATACAGATATCAGTTTGTTTTTTAATGTTGCTGATGCTCAGATTAAATATTAATATTATGGGTCCAAAATATATAATGAATATTTATATCACCACCAGCCAATGAGAACATTTTCTGTTGCTTTGGCTTGTACTGCTTAGAATTTTCTGTAAAAGTTTAATCAGCAACTTGTAACCAATCAATGACACTGATTAATCAACACCTTCCAGAAATTGATTTAAAGATACAGTACAAAAGAGGATATTTTTGGACTGAATTTTACATTCCTTATTATTCTGGCTCATGAAACTTTCATAGCTATTGATCAATCTTATTGATGTCAATTGATGTATTAGTATATAGTTTAAATGGAAACTCACAGAATCCTTTTTTGATAATATTAAGACAGTGGAATGGGTTAATGCTATTGAACCAAGGATTATCCAAAAGACTCCTTCAATTTAGCTGGGTTGCCTTTGAAGTCAGATCATTAGACTGCTTTTGATGCATATGGATTGGTTTGCTACCCTTATAGACTCTTTGAAAGATACAGCACTTTTAAGTACATATTGAGTTGGAAATGCTAAAGAGCTGTGGTCAAGTGAAAAATTCTCTAAGTTATACCTATTTGTATTTTCAATGGATACAGAGGGATAGCATTTTTGAGGGATCTAAAATATTACTCTCCCAAAGATAGCAGTAAGATGTCAATTTTTAGGAAGTAATTGTTCTAAACTACTGCCAAGTTTCATGGATAATTTGTTACATATGATTGCCCTGTGGAACACATTTAAAGCCTGATCCAAACCCCAAACCAGTGAAAATCTTTCAAAGTGGAAGCCACCAAACTCATTATCACATAGAGGATTTGAACCGAGATCACCAAAGTTTGACCAAAGGGGTCAAAGTTAAAGTGTATTAACAAACTATACTGCGTAGATCTCAAAGTGCATCTTTTCATGCATTAGATTACTTCTACTTTAGATTACTTCTACTGACAGCATCAGTCACATCATAGATAATGTGATGCAACATGACATGGTGCACTGAAAAATACGATACCTCAACTAGGAAATTTAGAAATAGAATTTAGAAATTTTTAACATAGAATATTTGGGCATTTTCCACCTGTTTGAATTATCAAAACTTTAGCATGAATGGGTCCTAGCATTTAGAATATCAGGAATGTGGGAGATTTAGACTGAGTTGCATTGTCAGAGCTAGATCAGGAATCTTGGACCGCTCCTGTCTTGAAAAAGTATTTTCCTTTTAGTCAGTGCTATAAGATCTTCATTATTATGAGTACCAACTCACACATCACTTGCACTATGCGCACACACAAAAAACAGACCCTGATTGTGATTAACAACAACAAAAATGGGAGCAGTTTCCCAAAGTAGGGACCCTCTCCCAAAATAAAAAGAACAGGAGTACTTGTGGCACCTTCGAGACTAACAAATTTATTTGAGCATAAGCTTTCGTGGGCTACAGCCCACTTCATCGGATGCATGCAGTGGAAAATACAGTAGTATGATATATATACACAGAGGACATGAAAAAAACACCCATTTTTTCATGTCCTCTGTGTATATGTATCTTCCTACTGTATTTTCCACTGCATGCATCCGATGAAGTGGGTTTTAGCCCATGAAAGCTTATGCTCAAATAAATTTGTTAGTCTCTAAGGTGCCACAAGTATTCCTCATTCTTTTTACTGATACAGACTAACACGGCTACCACTCTGAAACCTATCTCCCAAAATAGTCCAAGTTTCCTCCTCCTTCTTTGACTGTTATTGTTTTCCTGTTCAGACATACCCTAAAACATGTTCAAGCAGATCACAAAGTCTCTTTATCTAGCCTGATTTTTATATTGCTCGTCTCAGTAGAATATCTGACCAGAGTGATTAATAGGGTACTACAGTGTTTGAATGCCAAAATTTTATGCCTACACTTAAGAATGCCTATACTTAAGAATTAGCCTATACTTCAATGTTTAATTAAGTGACCTGATTTTCAGATATGCTGATCCCCTGCAGTTCCTCTTGACTTCCTGTTTGAAAATGCTGGACATGTTACCTGACCCTACTGAAATCAATGGGAGGTTTGCCTTTGCCTTCAATGGAGCCAGGATTTCACCCCATGTATATATTTACCTCTTCTGTTATCCTGATCCAAGCATGTTGAATATTTATGAATAGTCTCAAATCAGTAAATACATTCTCATCACTGGCTTTTCTGTCTCTGCCATCTTACATTTTTCTTCCTGGCCTATCACGCAAACTTCCCTGCAAGTATGCAGAATGTGCATTTCTCATGTGTACTCAAATATGTGAACATTTTAAATGTAAAAAGAAGAACAGGAGGGCTTGTGGCACCTTAGAGACTAACAAATTTATTAGAGCATAAGCTTTCGTGGACTACAGCCCACTTCTTCGGATGCATATAGAATGGAACATATATTGAGGAGATATATATACACACACATACAGAGAGCATAAACAGGTGGGAGTTGTCTTACCACCTCTGAGAGGCCAATTAATTAAGAGAAAACAAACTTTTGAAGTGATAATCAAGCTAGCTCAGTACAGACAGTTAGATAACAAGTGTGAGAATACTTACAAGGGGAGATAGATTCAATGTTTGTAATGGCTCAGCCATTCCCAGTCCTTATTTAAACCGGAGTTGATTGTGTCTAGTTTGCATATCAATTCTAGCTCAGCAGTTTCTCGTTGGAGTCTGTTTTTGAAGTTTTTCTGTTGTAATATAGCCACCCGCAGGTCTGTCACTGAATGACCAGACAGGTTAAAGTGTTCTCCCACTGGTTTTTGAGTATTTTGATTCCTGATGTCAGATTTGTGTCCATTAATTCTTTTGCGTAGAGACTGTCCGGTTTGGCCAATGTACATGGCAGAGGGGCATTGCTGGCACATGATGGCATATATCACATTGGTAGATGTGCAGGTGAACGAGCCCCTGATGGTATGGCTGATGTGATTAGGTCCTATGATGATGTCACTGGAATAGATATGTGGACAGAGTTGGCATCGGGGTTTGTTACAAGGATAGGTTCCTGGGTTAGTGGTTTTGTTCAGTGATGTGTGGTTGCTGGTGAGTATTTGCTTTAGGTTCGGGGGTTGTCTGTAAGCGAGGACAGGTCTGTCTCCCAAGATCTGTGAGAGTAAAGGATCATCTTTCAGGATAGGTTGTAGATCTCTGATGATGCGCTGAAGAGGTTTTAGTTGGGGGCTGAAGGTGACAGCTAGTGGTGTTCTGTTATTTTCTTTGTTGGGCCTGTCTTGTAGGAGGTGACTTCTGGGTACTCAGACAAGAAAATAACAGAACACCACTAAAACCTCTCCAGCGCATCATCAGAGATCTACAACCTATCCTGAAAGATGATCCTTTACTCTCACAGATCTTGGGAGACAGACCTGTCCTCGCTTACAGACAACCCCCGAACCTAAAGCAAATACTCACCAGCAACCACACATCACTGAACAAAACCACTAACCCAGGAACCTATCCTTGTAACAAACCCCGATGCCAACTCTGTCCACATATCTATTCCAGTGACATCATCATAGGACCTAATCACATCAGCCATACCATCAGGGGCTCGTTCACCTGCACATCTACCAATGTGATATATGCCATCATGTGCCAGCAATGCCCCTCTGCCATGTACATTGGCCAAACCGGACAGTCTCTACGCAAAAGAATTAATGGACACAAATCTGACATCAGGAATCAAAATACTCAAAAACCAGTGGGAGAACACTTTAACCTGTCTGGTCATTCAGTGACAGACCTGCGGGTGGCTATATTACAACAGAAAAACTTCAAAAACAGACTCCAACGAGAAACTGCTGAGCTAGAATTGATATGCAAACTAGACACAATCAACTCCGGTTTAAATAAGGACTGGGAATGGCTGAGCCATTACAAACATTGAATCTATCTCCCCTTGTAAGTATTCTCACACTTGTTATCTAACTGTCTGTACTGAGCTAGCTTGATTATCACTTCAAAAGTTTGTTTTCTCTTAATTAATTGGCCTCTCAGAGGTGGTAAGACAACTCCCACCTGTTTATGCTCTCTGTATGTGTGTGTATATATATCTCCTCAATATATGTTCCATTCTATATGCATCCGAAGAAGTGGGCTGTAGTCCACGAAAGCTTATGCTCTAATAAATTTGTTAGTCTCTAAGGTGCCACAAGCCCTCCTGTTCTTCTTTTTGCGGATACAGACTAACATGGCTGCTACTCTGAAATTTTAAATGTACATCACCAACCTACTGTTATTGTACTAGCATCATTTTTGCATAGAGTTATAATGTTAGGGCACCTGCTATGAACTGAAAGGATAAATGAAAGACAATATTTCAGGAGAAAATCATCCAAAAATAAAGGTAATTGTTGTCAGGGAAATACCTGGGAAAGAGACAAAGAGATAAATGTTTGCTGGTTAACCAGAAAGAAGCCAACAAAATGGAGGGAATTGAGAGTGCAATAAACCTGAATAAAAGGAAGTAAGAATTTACTTAGGAAGAAGGATTTAAACACTTCAGTAAGTTTAGCCAGGCTACAGATGACTAATGGGGTCATGACAAACATGTACCAGAATTTGAAGAGTATAAACACTCGTCATATGAAGGTGGGAACACATTGTTCACTTGCAACAAAGACATAGAATCAAGTGCTAGATAAGCATGGATGTGATAAAGGCCATTGTGAGGAGGATCCACCTGGAAAACCAGCCAGTCTGGGTTACCTTATCTGCACAGGGGCATCTTATAGAAAGAGTTAAGGCAATTGCCAAATTTGGGATCAGGAAGGGCATTTCACTCGCTGTACATTAGCAAGGATTTGGGGAGCTTATTGTATCTTCCTTTGGAACAATGAATGGGGATCATCTATTGGGATCAGGCAAGTATATGTGCTTCTGATGATTAATTTGCTGGGATTGCAGGTGGGAAATATTGATAGAACATATACTCCTTTCCCTTCTCAAGGATTGGTATGAATTGTTTAGGATGGCTCAATTGAGTTTAACTAGGGCCGACAGAATAAAAGTGAACAAAGGAAAATGAGGGAGCATGGCCTAAGCATTGGTTTGAGCATTGGCCTAAGCATTGGCCTACTAAACTCAGGGTTGTGAGCTCAATCCTTAAGGGGGCCACTTAGGAATCTGGGGCAAAATTGGTACTTGGTCCTGCTAGTGAAGGCAGGGGGCTGGACTCAATGACTTTTCAGGGTCCCTTCCAGTTCAAGGACATATCTCTGTGTAATATTTCTGTCCATCTTGTCTTATTATATATATATATATATATATATATATATATATATATATATATATATATATATATATATATATATATATATATATATAATAAGACAAGATGGACAGAAATATTATTGTAGGTCTTTTCCATCTCTGACTTCTATAATCTTATGAAAAATACAAGCACACTAAAGATAAACAAACTCCATCAAAAGGTTGAAAAGGATGAGCTGCATTTTAATAGAAACACCTGAAATGACTATGCAGTTAAATTTTCTTGAGCGCTGATTGTGCTGTTTTATCAAACTTCCTTGTAAAATATCTCATTTTATTTGTGCATTAAATGAAAGCAAATCACTAAAATATGCTAGTTGATTCTTTTATGTTTTGATTCTTTCTGGTCTTTCATGATAATACTCCCAAGAGGTGGAGTCTTGGCTCTATGCGAGCAGACATGAACCAGAGGTTTTTGGAGACCTGGAGCAAAATCTGAAACTGAGGCTCCTCCCCAGCCCTTCCAGAAAAATTACCACTGAGGGACACTGAACAATCCTGACCTGCGCTCAGCCTTCAGCAGTGGTTCCTGTCCTATGGAACTGGGCCCAGCTCCCTTCCCTGGGCATTGCAACCTAGAGCGCGGGGTCACAGAGCCACTCAGGTTTGATTCAGCTGCCCTTCCTAATTTGAGTCAGGATCATTGTGACCTGGCATGCAGAGTCACAGCTCCACTTGGGCTGGGCCTGGTCGCCTCTCAGTCAATTGCATGGCATTGTGGCCTTGAGCACTAGGTCACCATACCTTTCACTCAAATTTGGCCTGACCAACCCTCTATCATGATGGAGGGGCTGCCAGGCCAGACCTGAGTGGCTCTGTGACCATGTGCGCCCAGTTGCAATGCCACCCTCAAACAGGGGTCCTGAGACAACCTGCCCCTCCTGGAGGAAGACCATAGCTCTGGCAGCTCCCAGATTTTCCAGATGGCGGCTGCTGCTGCAGTGGTGGCGGCAAAGGGCCAGCTCTACAGAATGTTAATGTTCCGTTATCATTTTGGCAAAGTTTTCCTGAGAGACACAAGCAAGAGATGGAAAATGGTGGTTTATAACTCAGCTAAACCTGAATGGAGTTTCATGGGACAAAGAGGCGAGGCTCTTCTCCAGCTTGTGGGCTTTCTACCTGCCAAATTTCAAATGGGTACTGCAAACACTGAAATATCAAAGCTTCTCAAAAGGTTTCAAAAATGTTTTATAGTGAAAAAATATTCAGCAACCTAATTATAACTTAAGTATAAGGGTCATTATAGTAAATCCTCCTTATTCTGCTTTATCCCTTTGGCTAACATTAATTAGTTCACCTTTCATTCTCCTGCTAGGTCTTTATGTTTCATTCTTTATTTTTTTATCCTTAGAATTTCACAAATACTCTTTTCACACTTATATTATAAATATTTCTGACGCATAACATCACCCTTCTTACCTTTTCTTCCTTTTTATTCTCTTTTATGTAGATTGTACTGATCTATATTGACATTCCAGATATGGGAATCAAACCACCAGGTTACAAGTATACCTGCTAGATCACAATTACAATCAATACTATTTACTCAGTAGCGCTTTCAAGTATACTTACTTGTTTCTAGTGCTTCTGCATTCACGGACACACACTTTAATATATATTAATCAGAGTCATATATAGGTCTAGAAAGTATTTTGAAAGGTCATCTAGTCCAGCCCCCTGCACTGAGGCAGCACTAAATAAACTTAGACCATCCCAGATAGGTGTTTGTCCAACCTGTTCTTAAAAACCTCCAATGATGGAAAATCCACTAATCTCTCTTGGAAGCCTTTTCCAGAGCTTAACTCCCTTTATAGTTAGAAAGTTTTTCCTAATATCTAACCTGAATTACCTTTGCTGCAGATTAAGCCCATTACTTTCTTGTCCTACTTTCAGTGCACTTGGAGAACAATTGATCAGTGTCATCTTTATTACAGCCCTTGACATATTTGAAGACTTATCAAGTTCCCATTAGACTTCTTTCTCAAGACTAAACATGCCCAATTTTTCCTCATAAGTCAGGTTGTCCAAACTTTTTATAATTTTTTGTTGCTTTCCTTTGGACTCCTAGACTTTCCTGAAGAGTAGAACCCAGAACTGAACACAATACTCCATCTGAGGCCGCACCACTGCTGAGTACAGCGACACAATTACCTCCCAGGTCTTATGTACAAAACACCTGTTAATATCCCTCAGAATTATATTAAGCCTGTTTTAGCAGCTGAATCACATTGTTGATTCATTCTATTTGTGATCCACTGTAACCCCCAGATCCTTTCCAGCAATACTATTGCCTAGCCAGTTATACCCCCTTCATAATTGGGCATTTATGTTTTCCTTTCCAAGCATAGTACTTCGCACTTGTCTTTCAACCAGCTTTGCATCCACCTCATAATAATTTCATCTAGACCTATACCACATTTCCCCAGTTTTCTTATGAGAATGTCATGTGGAACTGTGTCAAAAGTCTCACTAAAATCAAGATATATCATGTATACAGTTTCCCTCCTTCCACTAAGCCAATAACCCTGTCAAAGGAGGAAATTAGATTGGTTTGGCATGATCTGTTCTTGACAACTTCATGCTGGCTATTCCTTATAACCCTATTACTCTCTACAAACTGATTGTTCAATAATTCAATACCTGGAAAGATACTACAACATAGTTCAGCTGTCTGGTCTAAAATTCCCCAGGTCCTCTTTGTCCCCACTTTTTAAAGATAGGTACTATGTTTGTCCCTCTCCAGTCCTCTGGGACCTGGCCCATCCTCCGTGAGTTCTGAAAGATATTCTCAAAAATAATAATCTCCCTAATCTTTATCTTTTGCTTCAGAACATCTTCATCTTCTGTTTTACACCCCATTGGAAGTACCTGCCAGACTGTTTGAGTTAGACAAAAATCTCCTTTTCTTCCCTTTCCCTACCCAGTTTGATGCCCACCTCTCTAGTCCTATCAGTTTTGAATGCAATAGGTTGGTATATCTTCTGTCTGCATAGAGACCAGCCAATGCAAACAGGCTGCCATCACAGAAATGGCTACCTCTGCATCATTATTATAAACACCAGTCAGATTCTAATAATATCCGTTTTTGTTCCTCTTGAGTAGCACAAGGATCTCTGAGAAGCTTACTTGCATTATTCCTAGTATTAGTTGTCTTTCCTGGTTCCTGAAGATATTCTTACTCATACCAAATGTCTTTTGCTCATGATGTTTATTCAGATGTGGACTATAAATAGTGGGAATTCTCTAGTGTTCTTTATTACATACAGCATACAATCCTGTTTTCTTTATCTGGGCCATAGACACCTAAGCCCAGGTTCCTAACTATGATGGAGTCACCAATTATGATTACTTGTCTTTTTATTTTAGGTGGCTCCCTTTCAGTGTTCAGTCCATGGTCAGTAGCTGATGTCCTGACTTCATCAGGTCCTTCTTCACTTTATCCTTCTATTTCTTTTCCAGGTCAGTGTATCGGTTATGAGTACCAAGGTTAAATTGCTACATAGCTATTTCCTGTCTGCTCTTCCTTCTGCTTTTTGTCTTTGATACTATGTTCCTCCATCTTCTTTCATTTTCAACCTCTGTCCCAACTCCTGCTTCAACTGTTGTGTTTCTGCTATGAGAATTTCCTTTTACACTACAGTTTCTCTACTAATACAATACCTATATGATCCAGTTTGACTTCCTTTCTCTTTTGGTGATCTAAACTGCCTCTCAAGGTCCTCTAACTTTTCCTACAAAGCAGAACTCAAATTCCAGTTAATACATGGTCTGCATCCATAAACAGGAAAATTTTATAAGTTTCACATCAGACTCCCTTGCATCTTTCAGTTGGAAACTTGATACCAGTTTTTACTTCAGCATTTCCTCCCCCCCCCCCCCCCCCACTCAGATGTAGGATCCTATAAGCAGGGCCGGCTTTAGCAAGAGCGGGGCCCTATTCCTGGAGGCGGGGCTTGATTCGCGCCGCGGGGGCCGGGGCCGGAGCCGGAGCCAGAGCCGCGCGGGCCGGGGCCGGAGCCGGGGCCGGGCTAGACCCGAGCAGCACCGCGGGAGCCGGGCCGAGCTGGAGCAGGGCCGCGCCGCGGGGGCCGGAGCCGCACCGCGGGGACCGGGCCGGAGCCGCAGCCGCGCCGCGGGGACCGGGCCGGGCCGGACCCGAGCCGGGCCAGAGCCGCTGGGGCCTGCGTGCTCAGCGGGAACGGGCGGCGTCTCCCCGGAGCCCTTCTCGCGCCCCCACCACCCCAGCTTACCTTGTGCTGCCTGTCCGCCCCTGCTTCTTTTCAGACTTTTCTCTGATTCGCGGGAAGCACGGGAGGGGGCAGAGCGTTCAGGGGAGGGGAGGAGGGGGAAGTGAGCTGGGGGCGGGGTGGAGAGCTGCAGCGGGGGGCCCTCTTGGCGCAGGGCCCAATTCAGCCGAATCGGCTGAATCGGCCTAAAGCTGGCCCTGCCTATAAGTGGAAAAAAACACTTTGCTAAGCTAAGAACTCCCCTATTTGCAGCATCCCATTCATTGCTAGTTGTTTTGGATATAAATGTCCTTCTCTGCTACTTGCTGTGTTGCAATATGGATCATATAACACAGAGTAACTCCCACTCAGGTCCAAACTCTTAAGATGAGAGGAAATACAGGAATTCTGCAGGCAAGTTTTCCCTCCCATGGATTATATAATGAAGAAAAAAGTCCAAGGGTCCCATATTATAAAATATCTTATCTGTACTGAATAAATGCATGGCATCTGTATAACATTGGAATATAATAATGTGAGCTAAGAAGATAAATAATGTCAAACCTGACTCCTCTTGAGAAAGTCACTCATATTGCATTTCTCTTTGCCTAAGGGAACTTTAAACAAACAAACAAACAAAAACAAAGATGAAGAATAAAGGGACTGAAGAACTTAGTGATAAGGGAATGCAAAATGACTGCTACTTTTTGGGGGGGGGGGGCATGTATATTTCATAATAGCTTAGTTCTGTTTTTGTAGGAGCACTTTCACATATTCAGTCTTCCAGGGCTATGCATTCATTCAAGTTAAAAATGACAACAGCTCAAAATGTTTCTGTTATCTAAATAAACATAAAGGGAAAAGATAATACTATGCATTCATAATGATTAAGACTTCTGCAGTAACATTTATTTACATTTTTTCAAGACGTCTTTGAAGTTGACCTTTTATCATAAAACAAAGCAGTGGATGTGGAAAATAAGCTTTATGGTAGCATAATAGCAATATATCCTGGATATTCTGCTAAAGTAATTTGTATTGTGATATAGTTATATTGTGTAGTTTCTGTTATTGACAGGAAATGAAATAAACTGAATTGGGAGGAAAAGGAATTGGAGGGCAGGGAGCTCACACACTAATGTGGGCTTTATATACAACTATGGCTTCAGTGTTCATAACACACTTTGTGTAGTAGTTATTGTCACCTTGTTTATAACACACATATAATTAAATACATCTTAAAGACTAGTGTGCAAATGATGATGGCAAAGATTTCTCTTGACAAACCTGAAATGGAGATGCTAATGAGACAGTGGCAGTATAATCACATTCTGGGGCCCTGTGTGGTGCTTTGGCATTACATCTAAAGATTTACTGGTCAAGAAGATCAAGTACAGTGGCCACTATTAAAAAGTAAACATATACGAAGAATAACCATACTGTGGTATCAGAGATCTTGCAATATTTCTGTCAGTATATCACAGAAAATAACTATACTATCACATATGCTGTGATGTGACTAAGTAAATGTTCACTTTAAAAAATAGTGACCACTTTAGGTATATTCCTTCAACTGTAAAGGGATTATTATATGAGAAAATTATGAGATATGTCTACGTATATATTGTAGTGATGTAAGAGAGTAACATCAATCACTGGGCACTTAATTGCTATCTACATGTGCTGTAGCTTTACAAGTATCTTCCTGCTAGCATTCCCTGGTTTTTCTGTGGTTTTTTTTTTTATTATTATTTTATTTTTTGCCCTTGTTGTGAGCTTCTCAAATCTGATGGCAGAAAATAATGGTAGTATCTGACTTTTTGGAAATTTTAGAATAAGCAAGCATTCTTATTACATATCTGCTTCTTGACTGGGCAACTGACCTGATAATTATGAATTACTCTATTAAGATTCTCAGAATATTCATCCAGAATTCATGCTCTCTATCCCGAGCTAAGTGTCTCTGCTATTAAGTATTATTTAATGCCATATAGAAAATCTGAATCATACACTGATTGATGAAGTTCTAGCATTTTGGCTACATGTTTTTAGAATATCTATAGTGGCACTGGCTTTTTTACTTCTAGCTGCAGTATCCTTGAAAAACCTTATTGAAATAAATCTAAGTACATTTGGGTCCATTGTACTAAATGCAAAGTTTATGTATTATTGGGATTGTATGTAACCTCTCTAAGGGGGAGATATGATGTAAAGCCTGAGTGATCAAAAGACTATGTTGAACAATGAACCAGCAAGAATAGGCTTTTGGGACAATACATGTGAAGTGGAATTTTGGGGAAACATCTAGAGGAGGTGAATGCAAATTCCCCTCATCCAGTTATGTAAAACTCCAGCCTTTTGAAACTATGCCCTGAATCTGCTGGTCACCTACTACGTGGAACCAATATCAAAGGCCCACTCTGTATAAAGGAAACATTGAACTCTTCTTGTTGTTCTGGTTTTGAATCTGAGATAGTTATGAACTTTTATCCACAGAGAAAACCCAGTTGTGGGTTCTGAAGGACTGACTCATACCAGGGACCAAGGGTGGAGTTGGGGTGACCTCTGGTAAGCTTTTTAGCATGTGTATTGGTTCACTGATTGTTTTTAATAGGTGCTTGCTTATAAATAGCTGTGTGGATGCTTAAAACTATGGACAATTACACTGTTCATAGCCTTTGAAGAGAAAGCAAAGTGCAGATAGCAGCTTGTTTAATCAGTTAGACTTGCTGGTAATATCAAAGCATAGGCAGGGAACTGTACAGTCTGGAAAAACACCAGTCAAGGCGCTAGAGAGACACTGGTCTTTACCTAGGAGAGGTGATAGCTAAGGAGCTGGGAGTCTAGAGTAGGTTTCCTTGAGGACAGGGAATACAGCTACAGTTGCTCTGAACTGTTTTAGCTACATTAAAATGAACAAAGTTAATTCTTGTTAAAATCACACTTAGTAAAATTAAAACTAACTGGATTTTAAAATGAAGGGGGGACAACGACATAACATAGAAATTGGTGAAAATTGATCTTAAAGCCAGATAAGTCTATGTAATTTTGAAATAAATTCACACATAGAATACGGACTTTGGATTTATCCCATGTAGTAATTTCTCTAAGAAAAAACACTTTTGCAACTAAACTTATTTTAATACGATTGCAAGAATACTGGCAAATATTGTCAGTATCGTATTAAAATAAGTTTAATTGTAAGAGAGCTTTTTCTTAGAGAAATTACTATATGGGTCAAATCCAAAGTTCTTATCTGTTTTCATGCATCCCTTATTCAGGCAAACTCCTGCTGATATGAAAAATTCATGGTGACAATGCAAACCACATAAAACTCTCCTGTTTAGGGTTTTATTACAAAATGAAAGTTCAGGTCAAATTTGTTAAAAGACTCAGTAAGGGCTGTGAACCTGGGCCAACTTCTGGTTTCTCAGCATAACCAGGTGGAAAACAACAGAAGATGAATAGCTCTGAAGGGTTTGGTAAATAGTTACCATTGGGAAGCTGACAGTGGGCCAGACCATCAGTTGCATGTGTCTGTAAGAAAAATGCTAAGACTAAGTAGCTCATACTATATAGATCCTGGATACCCTGCTGCACTTACATGTTAAAAAGTTCAAAAATCCTAGATACTTTAAGGACTGTATCTCTCCGATACATCTGCTAAAATATATTTCACTCTTTTGTAATGATACACAGATATGTTTCAATAGCTTATTATCTCAATAAATGTATCCTGTTAAAAACCTGACTTGACTATGAAATTAGAGTGAATTTGTATATTTTAATGGGAAGTTTAAACATTGTTTCTTTTTTATGTTTATATATAATTAGTTACTCTGTGAAATTTGTTTTACCATTTGTCTTCAATTAAATATGATAGTGTTTTGGCAGAATTAATAGGTGATATTAAAATAGCTGTAAATTATTGTACTGAAATGCTATACCACTTTATTTCCTTTCTCTGAAGGGAAATGATTCTAATTTTGTCACTGAAGCTGAGTGGCTGATAATGTAATAAAATAGATTGGAACAAAAAGTGAAACATAGAAGTTTTGACTCAGCTTGACTTTGATGTTTTGTGTCTATCTGAATCCAAAGGTTAAGCAAGAGTCAGAGATAAATAAATACATATAAGAAACAAAGAAGTGCTTTACATGAGAACCTGGTAACTAAAATCACATGGGGTCAGATTTTCTGGCTGGTGTAAATTGACATAGTTCCATTGACTTCCTTCAGTTGAGGATCTTTTACACAGGTCTATTGATTTCTTAATGGACAGAGATTATACAGTTCAAGTTTTTTCCTAAAAACACACACAGCCTGCGTGAAGTTTGTGAAAAACAGAAATATCACATTAGTAACTTTGCTGTTTGCAAAAGGACACAAATATAATTAGTATACCCCAGCTGGCCAAGGAGAACCGAGTTTCAAAGCTTGGCATTATTACTGTACTAATGGACTGTGTTGATAAAAAAAAGTCCCGTTCGAAAATTTCTCTCTCTCCCACCCCCCTATTTTCTTGCAATCATGCCCTCCAGTCGCCTCAACTGAACACCTGCTTCTGGCCACCAAAGCTGATCTCTATCTAGTAGAGCTCCCTATGTCTCTTTCATACTTTCCCAGTAGCAAGAACACAAAAGCTAGTGGAAAGAAAATTGGAATGTAGCAAAATAAAATCTTTGTCTCTCTCCCTCCCACCCCATCCTCATTAAGTTAATGAGAAAAATATAACTTTTATGCTCTGACATACACTCATCAGAGCACCAAACACTTTCTTTAATTCTCCTTCCTTCTCCTGGGTGGCTATAAAACTAGCTATTTAATTTCCTCTGCTCATTATAATTTGAACTAAAGCAGTAACACCTGCTCACTTCCACCTTATCATGATATCACACAGCCCATTCATTTTCAACCCCCTGATTGTGAAGGGAAATCATGACTTAATTACAATCAGAGATAGATCCAAAGGCTGAAATTGGGATCCAGAGTGCAAGCTGTTTTCTGAACCTCCCCAAAATTTAGGTGTGTTTTGATTTGGGGTTTTGGTTTTGGCCCACCTCTGGTTGCAATGGACCACTTTTATAAGATCAATTAAATCATGAGGCCAGATCCACAACTGCTGTAAATCAGTTTATCTGTACTAAAGTCAATGGAGCTACACTGATTTATATATGCTGAGGACATGGAACTGCATTGTTTTAGTCAGAATGATAGCATGTCACTTTTTCAAATGCTTGAATCTCACTCTGCTGGCTAGGCAGTAGCTGAAGAATTATGAGCTTATTGTGTAAGACTGTCCAGCAATGGCTATTGACAGCAACCTAGATAAGTAGATGCAAAATACCCTAAATCTAAATCCAGATGGAATTTATGATGACAATATAGGGATGTGTGATGGGGTGGACTAGGTCCAGAGGCCCCCTGCTGGAGGCCCCACAGCTCTGCCTTACCCCACCCCAGAAAAGAGCAGAAGAGAATCCTGCAGGTGGCCTAGAATGGCTGCAGGGGGAAGCAGCCAATCAGAGGGGCTGCTGGAGTGGCGAAGGGCCACATAAAAAGAGCAACAGAGACAAAGCAGTTAACTGCTGCTTGGAGCTAGAAGAGGGAAGACAGGGTTCCTGGCTGGTAGAGCAGCAGGACTGAGCCCAAGGAAGGTTGCCAAAGACCAGCAGAGTGAAAAAGTAGCTCCTGGCTGGCTTCAGGACCGAGCAAGGACTGAGCCCAGAGCCTAGCCAGCCCAAGCAAGGGTACTGTGATGGGCCCTGTTGGTCTGGTTAGGGACTGACACACCAACTCAGGGTACTGCAGTGGGCCTCAGTTGGACTGTTACCAGAAGGCAGTGTCTCTGCAGCGGAAGCCTTGGTGGTACAGCCCCATGCCAGGGCTATGAGAAGGTAGAGACTATATACCCTAGAAAGGGTTTGTTGGTTCCATCTACAGACAGTGTGTTACTTGGCTGGAGGGCTGAGTCACTGAAGACCCACAGAAAAAACACCTGATCAGAAAGGGGGCCATCCTAGTCTAAACAGAGAGATCGCAGATACACATTGGCCCATGGAGTGTGCTCGCGATAGGTGGGTATGGATCCCATTGCAGGGAGCAAAAGACATAACACATATACTGAATTATTCCATTTAAAGAGTGCAGCTTGGCAGTATTCCATGTATAGACTTACTAATATTTTCAAGGAGCTGTGTGGTGTCTAGACAGGCTGTTGTCATTGATTTTAATGGAAATATAACTCTAGAAATTTTGTGAAATTAGAAATGCAGGGGCAAATTCTGACCTTGGATGCAAACATGTGACTCTCTTTATTGTGAATCTCATGAGCACATTGACAAGCAGAACAAGGATCTTAATTGTCGCAATCATTTAGAGAAACTAAATATAATGCCTGCTATGATGGAGTGTCTCCTTAGGAACATCCTAGAGAAGGGGAAAGAATTGCAAGTTATTTTGCTTAAGAGAAAGGAACTAAGCAGTTTAGACTTTGTGGAAGATCCTAACCAGAGGGGAGGTCAACCATCTTGTTGGAAGGTAGATTGTTAAGGAAACTACTTCAAACAAAGGCAGTAGCTTGTTTTGTTAAGTGTTAGCCCCTAGAATGCATTTTCACTTTTCTTTGCTTGTAACCATTTCTAACTCTATCTTTGTACTTGAGATTACTTAAAATCTCATCTCCTTTTGTTAATCTTGTTTTACTTTTAGTGTAAACCAGCCCAGTGCTGTTTGATTTAAAGTGATTGCTAGCTCACAGCTGTAGCTAGAAGAGAATCTATATGGCAAGCTGCTGTGTATTGTATCTTTATAGGATCAGATGAACCTTAATTTCTCTCTGAGTGGTCCAGGAGAGGGCTGGACATTGCAGAGCATATAGTTTTGGGAAAATTCAGGACTAGGAGTGTGTTGGGGTCACCTCTGCATAATATAACTGTGATAGAGACTAGAGTGGGGCCGTGGTGTTGTAGTTAGACTGCTGGACTTAGAGCGCTGAACCAGAGCTACATAGCATACAGACATTGCATGCTTGTCTGCTGGCTGGAAGCATCCAGACAAGAGAACCAGAGCATTTTGAGGAATTCAGGGTTACACAGCCCCTCACTGGTCTGGATTCCACTCCAGAATATGACAGGACCATCAACTCCTTACACAGGGCCAGATTGTGAACACCTTACTCACACTGATGAGTTTCTAGTGTGTGTGTGTGTGTGTGTGTGTTCCCATTGACTTCTTTGGGAGTGTTTGTGAGAGTAATAGCTCTCCCTTGTAAGAAAGGAATTCACAATCTGGCCCTTAGTTTGTATAAATTGTCTCGGGCAAAAGACCAGCCTCAGGTCCCTCTTCAGTTTGTTGTAACCATCAAAGTGTAATGTGCAATGGACGGTGGGTCACTGTGAATCCAGTGACTCTCCTGTTATAATCCTTTGTAAATAGAGCTGGCCAAAATTTGGGATTTCTGGTTCATTAGCAATTTTGGCATTTCAAAACTTTGGTATCATTGTGAAGCTGGAAGCCTTGCTGTTCCTAGCCCCAGGTCAGTCCACATGGCAAAGGTCCCCATCAGTCCATCAAATGAGCAGGCAGGGAACCAGGCAGTTTTCTACCAGAACCCTACCTGTGTTTTTGCAAAAGTTCATTGAACCCAACTTGCTTTCCTAAGAAATTTTGGGTTTGACAAACCAGCATTTTCCAACTAAACTCTGTTTTGTTAGAAAATTGCCAACAAGCTCTACTTACCAGTAATTCTCACAAATAAGTAATGACAGGAGTAGGGGAAATAAATATCCTTTTTTATTTTTAATGTAAACTGTCACTATCAACTAACTAAACCAGATAAACAGTATTCCTGCTTTCTGTATAACAGAAGAATCATTCAGATGCCAAGAACAATACAAACATGCTATTATAAATGTTCACTGGTCCTTAACTCTAGACAAACTATTTAACAGAAATTCATTTGTTTCTGACAAACCACACAAAAATCCTCTTTTAGTAGATTTACTGGCAATCAAGTAATCTGGAGTGGTGAAAACAGCTATCAACCTTCTCTCCCAGCTCTTTTTGACTAGTTAGTAAAAATGAGAAGGTGTCCCTTATCATGGTGGTCTTGGAAAGTATTTATGCAACCAGAGACTCCACGTTCTTTTCCCTTAGAGGTTTTATCAGAGGTTTAATAGAAACAACATTCCACAAACAACATTGATATGTAAAGCCTTTTTGTCATATGCAAATGACTTAAAATGCTTTGATAACCTAGGGAATTCCCTCCTCTGTCACTCTAGAACAGTGGTGGGTAACCTGCGGCCCGCACGCAGTCTGTCAGGATAATCCGCTGGCGGGCCATGCCGCTTCCCGCAGCTCCCATTGGCTGGGAATGGTGAATGGTGGCCACTGGGAGCTGCAGGTGGCTGTGCCTGCGGATGGTCAATGTAAACAAGCTGTCTCACAGCCTGCCAGAAGATTAACCTGACGAGCCACAGGTTGCCTATCACTGCTTTATAATCTAGTGAACCTTTTGAAATGGATTCTTCTGAAGTCTACCCCCAAAGTAAAGTTCATAAAATATCAGGGTTGGAAGGGACCTCAGAAGGTCATCTAGTCCAATCCCCAGACAGATTTTTGTCCCAAATCCCTAAATGGTCCCCTCAAGAATTGAACTCACAACCCTGGGTTTAGCAGGCCAATGCTCAAACCACTGAGCTATCCCTCCCCACTCGTTCAAGTTGCAAAGAAGATGACATGGAATTTCCTGGTGCAGGAAGTTTCATGCCGGTTTCTTTCCCTGCAGGTGTTTGCTCAAAGGCAAATCATTCCATTTCCTGCAATTTCCTCCCCCATTGGCATGATGTTGAGTGGTTATTTCCTCCCCTTGTTAGCTTAATGACCCTGTTTACCTTCTATGTAAATTGCATTCCCATTGTCTCTCAATGTACCCTGGAAATACGTTCCAGATGGCTAAACCACATTCCTATGTCTAGGGTGAGGTAATTTTAGTCCTGCCTGGCAGACATACTTTGATGACAATTTCCAATATGTCTTTAATTTTGAATTCAACCTCCAGATGTACACAACACACTAATACTAATGATCAGTATGATACTAGCTTTTTATTGATATCTTACATGACACATTTTAGATACTGGTTATAATATTAGTGAGTTGGGGTACACTGAACTGGTCAGGTCAGCAGAAACTCACTACCAGATATCAGCAAGCCTCTTGCACTGGGATGCTGTTAAGGTCACAGGCTCCTCTAAACAAACATGAACAACCTGCTTACTAAATTCCAGCCTTAATTGGAGGAGGAGGCCATGATATCTACTGGCAAGACTTCTTGGCTCAAGTCACTTTTAGGACAAATAGCCTTATGCATGAATGATATCTCTCTATCTATGTTCTGCCTTCTGTAAAAATGACTTAAACTTACTCTATGGGCATTCCTACACTATATATGCTACAGTGGCACAGCTGCAAGACTGCAGCAGTAGCACAATACTGTGTACACTTACTACAGTGACGGAAGGGGTTCTTCTGATGCTATAGTAAATCCACCTCTCAGAGTGGCAGTAGCTAGGTCAATGGAAAGATTCTTCTCTTGCCCTACTGGTGTCTACAATGGGGCTTAGGTTAGCTTAATGACATCCTATATGGCATGAAACTTTTCACAGCCCTGAGCTTAATGTAGTTAAGATGACCTAACTTTGCAGTTTAGACCAGCTCTATGACTGACCTTTAGAACAAACATCCTGTTGTAAGAATTCAACCTCATCATGTTCTTGGGACATCCCACAAATGTTACGCACAGAAAGTTCCACTATTAATCTGATCATAACACAGCATGTAACCAAGCTTCCATTAGCCTCAGGACATCTCAGATATATGAAGTTATCTTCTTAGCTAAAATATCTAAAAGAAAAGTGAGCCTCAGTTCACAACCCTGACCACATGAAATCAAGTACAGAATGTTTTCTTACTTGAGAAGTATTCCTTCTTGAATCACCCAGAATAAATAGATTAGACCTAGTCCTACTCCCATTGAAGTCAGTAGCAAAGCTTACATTTAACTCAGTAGGAACTGGATTGAGACTGCAAAAAAGATATACCACAGAATTTATTGCACTAGAGCTATGGAAAAGAGTTTGGATCAAATCCAGATCTGAGGGGAAGAAAAGACAGTTGTTTTAACCTTGGCTGATATTTCTTAAGCATGAGAGCACCGTTGCATTCTGTGGAACTTTCTGAGCTCACAGAACACAGTAAAACTTTAAAAAACCATTAGGAAGACAATTAGCAGCTTGTTAAAAAACAGTGCAGTAAAGATCCAATTTGGAATACAGCTTTTACTCTATAAAATGGTACTTAAGCCATCTTAAATACATTGATTTGTATGCTACTTAGAACCATAATAATAAATCTAAGGATTGAATTTATTAAATATTTGAGTTTACTAATAGTAAAAAAAGTTTGCAGCTGACAGAAATGTTTCACAGAGTATTTCATTTAATTTATAAGGATAACAAGACATCAATAAATGCTAATTTAAGAACTCTGTGATATATAGAATCTCATAATTATTTCTTATGAAATGATCTATTGATTTTCAGGATTCTCCCGCAGAATTTAACCTTGTTCACCTATGGATAATAAATAACTACCTCAAAGCAATTATTCCTTATTCATCTTTTTCATATAGGCAGAGATTTCATACAAATGTAGACTTGTGTTCTAAACTGTTGAGTCCTGAGATTCAGAAATACAGATTGCATTGTAAAGTAGTAATATTTACTATTACTTCCTAAAATTTCCTGCCTCCCCTAAGGGGCTATTTCTAAATTTTCTGTATAGTGCTCTCCATTTCTGAAAACAAAACATTTAAATGCTATCTAATAGCATTCAGTGCACTGAATATCTAATATTCTGCTTCAGTCCATTGTAACCTATAGGATTAAATCAGAGGCGGGCAAACTTTTTGGCCTGAGGGCCGCATCAGGTTTCCAAAATTGTATGGAAGGCCGGTTACCGGAGGCTGTGCCTCCCCAAACAGCCAGGTGTGGCCTGGCCTCGCCCCGCCCCCCATTCAACCCCTCCTGCTTCTTGCCCCCTTACGACCCCCCTGGGACTCCTGCCCCATCCAACCCCCCTGTTCCTTGTCCCCTGACAGCCCCCGGAACCCCTGCCCCTGACTGCCCCCCGCCACCCCATCCAACCCCTCCTCTCATTCCTGACTGCCCCCCCCCAAGACCTCTGCCCCATCCAACCACCCCTTCTCCCTGACCGCCCTGGAACCCCTGCCCCTGACTGCCCCCTGCTGCCCCATCCAACCCCTCCTCTCATTCCTGACTGCCCCCCCCCGGGGCCCCTGCCCCATCCAACAACCCCTTCTCCCTGTCCCTTGACCACCCCCAGAATCCATGCCCCTAACTGCCGCCCCCCTCCACCACCCCATCCAATCCCCCTCTCCTTCCTGACTGCCCTGGCTACTCCTGCCCCCATTCAACCTCCCTGTTCCCTGCCCTCTGACTGCCCCAACCCCTATCCACACCCCCGCCCCTGATCACCACCACAAGCTCTCCTGCCCTCTATCCAACCCCCCCACTCCCTGCCTCGTGACCGTGCTGCCTGGAGCACTGGTGGCTGGCGGTGCTACAGCCACGCCGCCTGGCTGGAGCCAGCCATGCCGCCGCCACCACCGCACAGCACAGAGCACTGGGTCAGGCCCCGGCTCTGCAGCTGCGATGCCCCAGGAGCTTGCAGCCCCGCCGCCCAGAGCATTGCGCCGGCGGCAGAGTGAGCTAATGCCGTGAGGGATGGGGAACAGCAGGGGGGGAGCCAGGGGCTAGCCTCCCGCAACAGGAGCTCAGGGGCTGGGCAGGAGGGTCCCGTGGGTCGGATGAGGCCCACGGGCTGTAGCTTGCCCACCTCTGGATTAAATCCTTCAGACGTCAAGAAAAAGCATATGCATACAGGACACTGGTTTTGATCATTAGGCTCAGATTGTCCGTATCCCTTTGGAAAGGATGCAAGTGGGGTGAAGTTACAAGAGGCTGTATTCTTTTAAGCCTCCCCATGCAGAAGCCAGCCACAGCTGCAGTCCCTGCCCTCTCCGAAGCATAGAACCTGTTCCTGGATAGCACTCATTGGGGTGCCCAAAAAGTGGTGGGAAAGAGCAGAAAATAGGTGGCGCCAAGCCCCTTCACAGCCAGCCAGCAGAGCTGGGTAGATGTATACTGGAATGGACGCTGAATCCTTTGAAAGGGTGGCACAGCCGCTGCATACTGGGGATATTGGGAAAACATAGCTGAGGCAGTGTCTTCTGAAGGTGCCCCAGGGTCCAGTTGCTTCAGTGGCATTGGAGCAATTGTATAGTGGGGGTGCTGAGAGCCATTGAACCAAACTCTAAACCCTGGATATGATGGAAACCACTTCAAGCCAGGGGGTGCTGCTGCACCCCCAGCACCTCTAGTTACAGCACCCCTGGGTTGCTTTTCACTGCTCTGGATGCAAGACTGAGCTAAAGAGGCTCGCATAACTTGGCCATTAATGTTATTTCATGAGTGAAAGTCAGGTTAGAATTCAAAGACAAATATTCTGTTTCTGCTTTGGCTGCAGGTTGCAATTTAATAAAAAGAAAAGTTGCCTCAATATTACTTGGTTCTTAAGATTTAAATAACATAGAGACCGGTGTAGTGCACATCATAACTTAGATTACAAGAATCCCAGTGAGTGATACCCTATTTAGCTCTGTTTAACTGAACACCATCCAAAACTCGTTTGTACTCAAATTCCCTGACACACAGAGCTGATTTTCAAAAAGGTGTAACCTGACCTGCCCACATGCATAAACTCCAATGCATGCCAGCAAAAGGATGGATCCAGGGCCTACTGAAGTCTATAGGAATATTCTTATTTACATGTATGGGCACATAGTGGATCAGACACTAAATCTTGATTTGTGCTTACTTATATGTATGTGTGCACACTGAATTCAGGGTTTGGTATGCACATTAGATTTGACACACATGCAAGTTGGGGCCCTGCAAAAAGTATTAGATATTATAGGCTGCAGTGCATTGCACACTGACAGGTGCATGACAGGACATGTTGTACAGAACTAAAAAGTTAGAAACAATCAGGATGAAGTCTGACAATCTGCTGGCAACTTTCTTATAGATATTTGATGGTAAGATGGCTTTTGTGCCAAGACTGTATCCTCTGCATATTTTCCTTTTGTGTCGATGCTGGTATCTTTTAGCCATTTCTTCCCATCAATGTATTTCAGGATTAGGAAAAATGTGATTAGGAAAAATGCCTGCTCCTTTTTTATTATGCTGATGACATCTTTATTACAATTACATACACAGCTGCTGTGGAAAGGTGATACTTTGCCACGCACATGTCATGCTGCCATTTCCCTTTTTGTGTTTCATTGCCACTCTCTGAAATAAAAACTCCAAACCTGAATAGACAGGGATTTTTTGTTATTCTGTTTTGTCTCGTGACCCCCAAACAATGAGAACAGCATAGGGATGGAACCTACAAACTCAATGTATAAGAGCCTAATGTTGGCGATGTGTGAATGAGCAACCACATCTGAGAACCACAAAGCTCATCCTAACCCAAGCTGAGGAGCAAGAGAATATAGCATTGCACCTTGGAAGGCTGCAGTAGTAATAAAAGATGCATGCTAGAGGCATGGACAGTATAATATGCAGTCATATGATGTAGTCTTGACAAGTGCATTTCTCTCTTGGGGTCAGATTCAGCACCACTGAAGCCAATGGAAGTTTTGACACTGACTTCAGTGGGAGGTGGATCAGTGCTGGATCAGTGCTGGATCAGTGATAGTAAACAGGGGTAGACAAACCAGCCCAGATTTAGAGGTGATGTAAATGGTAGTTAAATTGAACATTGGTAAGTTGTGTATGCCTCTCTTACCATCTTTCCCTATTTTACACCCTCTTTCTTCCTGCTACCTTTCCTAGTAGAACCTCACCATTCTAGCCCCTCAGCAAGTAAGTTACATTTTTATTCTCACATTAATTTATACCAATTTATCATCAGGTAACATATGCCACCTGTTATGCCATCTTTGAATTTGACCTGTTAGCAAATGAGAGGAATAAATGTTGTAACCAATCATGTCAACAGAAATAGGATGAAGGGGCTGAAGTATTATGTGATATCTGTGTATTCCAGAAATTGGGTAAGAACCTTGGAGGATGGACCAGAGGAAGTAATCTCAAGAGTATTGTCTCTTGGGAAACAAAATAAAAATCCCACAACACTGCCACAAAACTGGTCAATATAATTGAAATCATAATTTGGATTACAGGGACACATCCTTCTCCCTCTTCCATAGGTATAGTGGGACCTCTACCAGCTCACCCAGTTTGTTTCAACTGTTTAAAGAGATAATTCCATAAAGACCCTCTGGGTGATTTGGAGCCCAGCTCAACAAGGGGCATCCTGCATTGTATTATATGTGGGGAATAAAAAAGGGAAAGGTGGTACATGAGAATCCACAAGTAGGCAGATCTTACTTCTTCTCCACACAGGCTACCCCTGGCTGGAATGGTTCTTATGGATAATGGTTTCCACCTCCCCAGCCTGGGAGGGAGGATTACACATGAGAGAGATTAGTAGTGCCCAGCTGATTTATTTGGGCAGGTCACTGGCAAAATTAGATCATGTCTCATTGAGTATGTGATCGTCACACAAATTTAATGGACAAATTAAATTGCATATACATAAGTCATTTTACTATGTGGTCAGAACACAGTCACTTCCTGTACTGAGAATTTAAAACAAAACGTCTCACGTATTGGATCAAATTCTCCCATCAGACACACCCATGCAACTTCAGTGTGGTTGAACTGGTGGGGGAATCTAGTGAGCACTTATAGATATTCAGTTGAATTTTTATGAGATGTTTTAAAAATATTAATGCAATCCATGGTGGTTGTATTTAATTAAAGAAAGTAGATATGAGCTTCCAGAAGACAACCAGAAAAGTGTGACTTTTAGCTATATTCCAATCTTTCCCTCCGATACACTTCTGCATGTGTCAATAAAAATATTGTAGACTTATTCAAAATATTTATCCATTTCTTTAATCAAATTCTTCAGATTATGCCCAATTTGTTTTAAAAACAAATGGGCAAGTTATGCTTGCAAAGTTTAGGATGCAATCTATGGAGAAGTAATGCAAATGTACAATCTCAGACATGGGAAAAAAAATCCACAACAACTAGGGGTAGCAGAGGAGGGAATAGACTTCTTTTAATGTCCATAACTCACAGGGTATGAAAGCTGGAATGTATTACACAACAATGACTGCAGGAAAGGTTTAGATGGATGTCCAATTATTGTAATGGTTGAATACACTGTTGTTCCATGCAACCCGAAAAAGGTGCTTTTAACTTCCTGCAGTTGCAGCTCTATAACCTAATCTGTCTGCTGCTGGAGCGGAATCATCAACCTGCTTGCCATTGCATTTCTATAATGATAACAGAATCATCCACACTCAGTGTTTCTTTATATAAAAATCATTGATAACCACAGCTAATTGATAGTTGCCAGTATGTGTGCATCTGTACATGGACAGATTGAAAAAATCAGGCTATTCTGACCACGCATGGCTTATGTGTCGCATATATAGTGACAACTGTAACATTGTGGTGTAGGCATGAGTAATGAGCATGCATGGTTCCAATAGAAGAAATTGCTTTATTAAATATAACCTAGAAGTGATACAGGTAACAGCTACTTCCAAGTAGTGATGACTATTTCAGGAGTAGTGCTGCCTACCTGTGTGATTTCTAGGTTGTCTCAGACACAGGGGAAGAAAGACAGGACACAAGGGATGTGGCCACACCATTATTAACTCATCTGGGAACTAGCCAGAAATAACTCATGCAGGACCGGTTGTCATTCTTTCCTTAATTGTTTACACCCGATGGAAGGCTACCATCACCCCCACCTCTACGCAGCTGGTCCCAGACCATTGCTGGAACCCTACTGATTTCCCCTCATATGAAGGGAAAAGGGTGGTCTCCTTCATGTACCAGACACTAGGAGCCTCATCTTCATTTCTCAATATCTGGGCAGAAGTGGCTCAGACTGGAGGCACAGGGCTTACATACCCTTCCACTGGGTGCACAGAGGCTATTTCACTAGGAGGGTGGTGAAGCACTGAAATGCGTTACCTAGGGAGGTGGTGGAGTCTCCTTCCTTGTAGGTTTTTAAGGCCCGGCATGACAAAGCCCTGGCTGGGATGATTTAGTTGGGAATTGGTCCTGCTTTGAGCAGGGGGTTGGACTAGATGACCTCCTGAGGTCCCTTCCAACCCTGATATTCTATGATTCAATGGCTTACCTGAATCCCACTAGTCAGCCCACCAGCTCAGATGATGCCTTTCCCTTTCCAGCTACCCCTTCCCCAAACCCTTGGAGGGAAGGAACTTTAAAATAGCCATGACCCTCTCCATCAGTCCACATAAAGGCCCTCTGCCTTTATGGTTGGGGAGTGGAGTGGTGGGGGTTGGGGAAAGGATGCATTATCATGAATAAAGTACTACCCTTGCCTGTTGGACTCTGCATACCTCTCTCTGAGAAGTCTGGCCTGCATCAAAACATAGCATGATGTGAGACATAGGATAGTGTGAAAGATCTCACTATAATCTTGAAATGAATCTTTTCTGCATGTAGTAGGATCTACAAATTAACTCTTTGAATGCCTGACAGTGCAACATCAGTTTTACAGGAGCAGGTTTCTTTAAATTGGAATACATTAAGAATGCACAGGAATGTTTCAATCTGACTAAGACACGTAGTTGCAGACAAACTGCCAGATGGCAGAGAACAACCTCAGAGGACAATGAAGCGAAGGATGGGTCCATTCAGACCCCTTTCTAATAATAGCAAGTTTCTGAAGACATCACAATCAGAAATGCACAGCAGGTGATACAGCTCTGTGAAGGGGGCCAACATAAACCATATGAAACACTTAAGTCCCTAAAGGCATAAGTGGCACTTACATAGATCATAGGCTTTATGCTGTCCTGCAGCACAGAGCTAAATTTCACCCAGGTAGAACAATTTCCCTGGATCCATAAATTATTTAGCATAACCACTCCGAAATCCACTTCCAAAGTGTTCTGAGCTTGGGAAAAACACATTTCTGTCATGTCTCATTGCATCAAAACAGTTTCCATCTCTCACATTATGCAGCAACATGAAGTAACAAGATGCTTCAAAAATGTAGAGAATGTCCTGTATTTCATTTTGTGTACCAGCCCATGACTGAAGCAAGCACATTAGGCAGAAAGAAATATATTGACCAGGGATCAGAATGTTCATTAATTACATATGCACTGGAACTATGGTGCAACAGCACCCACTGGCATGAAGTCATAGCAACCAAATCCTTCAGTCCGGATTTACTCCTTAATCAGGCAAAACTCATTGATTTTAATAGCGGCTTTGCTTGAGAACTTCGGAGTTGAAGGAATGGGTCCACTTTGTTTTTGTGGTAATGAACAGATCTCCCTTTCTTCAAGGTCAGCAAAGGAGATTTTTTTGGTTAATAAGATTATTATTGTTTTCCAGTTAGTCACAGTATTTCAAGTATTTCAGTGAGCTGCTATTAAAGGATCTCTCTTTGGTAATGGAGAGGAAAAAAACAATGTCAAAAATAGATACAAGTGTGCAGAAAACAAATGCATTGTTTAAAGCGTCATTGCAACAATCTATGTGCAGCAACCATTATTTATTATCATTATTTATTACACTGGTCTACAATTTTTGAGAAGTCGTCTGCTTCAGAGATAAAATGTGCTATTTATTATGTATTTTGATGTGCTGAATTAAAATATGACAATTAAAACAACTCATTGGCTACTGTTTCTAAGATATTTAAGTTTTTACATTTTATGTCTATGTATCTTGTGTAGATAGTAGAGTTTTAATCATAAATTGTAAACCTAGATCTTTTCATGTGTTTATGGTTGCTTTACATGATAATATTTCACCTGTCCTGTTTATGTAACACTTTAAAAATCAGCAAAAGGGTTATATAAATAAAATGTATTATGCAACAAAAGGCAAAAAACTATTATGTACATAGTTTAGTCCTATTCAGTGTCTACTCGGCGCTTCTTGGTTTGTCTCTTGTATTCATTAAATGGAGCACCTCTTGTCACTGTCCGGCAATAGTCTGCAGGCATTGATGGGCTCCATTTGCCCTGATAGCATTTCTCCATTGTTGCAATGTCCTGGTGAAATTGCTTGCTGTGCTCGTCGCTCACTGCTCCGCGGTTCGGTGGAAAAAAATCTAGATGAGAGTGCAAAAAATGTATCTTTAGCGACATGTTGCAACCAAGGCTTTTGTATGCCTTGAGGAGGTTTTCCACCAACAACCTGTAGTTGTCTGCCTTGTTGTTTCCGAGAAAATTTATTGCCACTAACTGGAAGGCTTTCCATGCCGTCTTTTCCTCGCCACGCAGTGCATTGTCAAATGCATCTTCTCGAAGAAGTTCATGAATCTGAGGACCAACAAAGACACCTTCCTTTATCTTAGCTTCACTTAACCTTGGAAATTTTCCACAGAAGTACTTGAAAGCTGCTTGTGTTTTGTCAATGGCCTTGACAAAGTTCTTCATCAGACCCAGCTTGATGTGTAAGAGTGGTAACAAAATCTTCCTTGATTCAACAAGTGGTGGATGCTGAACACTTTTCCTCCCAGGCTCCAATGACTGTCGGAGTGGTCAATCTTTCTTGATGTAGTGGAAATCTCTTGCATGACTATCCCATTCGCAGAGAAAACAGCAGTACTTTGTGTATCCAGTCTGCAGACCAAGCAAGAGAGCAATAACCTTCAAATTGCCACAAAGCTGCCACTGATGTTGGTCATAGTTTATGCACCTCAAAAGTTGTTTCATGTTTCATAGGTTTCCTTCATATGGACTGCATGACCAACTGGAATTGATGGCAAAACATTGACATTATGCAGTAAAACAGCTTTAAGACTCATCTTCGATGAATCAATGAACAGTCTCCACTCATCTGGATTGTGAACGATGTTGAGGGCTGCCATCACACCATCGATGTTGTTGCAGGCTACAATATCATCTTCCATGAAGAAGAATGGGACAAGATCCTTTTGACGGTCACAGAACATGGAAACCCTAATATCACCTGCCAGGAGATTCCACTGCTGTAGTCTGAAGCCCAACAGCTCTGCCTTACTCTTGGGTAGTTCCAAATCCCTGACAAGGTCATTCAGTTCACCTTGTGTTTATGAGGTTCAGAGGAGGAGGATGGGAGAAAATGTGGGTCCTGTGACATTGATGGTTCAGGACCAGAAGTTTCATCCTCTTCCTCTTCCTCGTCTGACTCAAGTGAGAATGATTCTGGTGCATCAGGAACCGGAAGTCCTTCTCCGTGGGGTACTGGGCGTATAGCTGATGGAATGTTTGGATAATGCATAGTCCACTTTTTCTTCTTTAACACACCTTTCCCAACTGGAGGCACCATGCAGAAGTAACAATTGCTGGTATGATCTGTTGGCTCTCTCCAAATAATTGGCACTGCAAAAGGCATAGATTTCCTTTTCCTGTTCAACCACTGGTGAAGATTTGTTGCTCAAGTGTTGCAGCATATGTGTGGGGCCCACCTCTTGTCCCGATCTCCAATTTTGCAGCCAAAATAAAGGTGATAGGCTTTCTTAACCATAGTGGTTATACTGCACTTTTGTGATGTAAAAGTCACTTCACCACAAACATAGCAGAAGTTATCTGCACTGTTCACACAAGTACGAGGCATCTCTGCTCACTTTGGCTAAACAGAAATGTGTCCCTTTGCAAAATCAAACACTGACAAATAAGAGAGCATGACACTGTATGATTTCTAGAGCTGATATAGGGCAATTTGTTCAGCAGAGTGATGTAAGCTTCGTTATGATTGCATCATCCATGACTTCTAGGAATAACATGATGCAATTCATATCATGTATGACGCAATACAAGCTTCAGATTGCATCATTCATTGTTTTCCCTAAAAAGCAAGTACTGTCCAAACCCAGTCATAGATTTATTCATAGATCCAGTCAAAGATGTATTTTAATCATTTCTGGTTTAAATTGAGATCCCTTCCCTTTATAACTCACTTATCCTCCGCCATTCCCAAGTCAAGGGTCCTATATACTGACCCAATAGTGTATCTTGAAAACTAGAGCCAATCAACAATTTTAAGCATCATTTTTGTTCTCAGTGACCCAGCATTAGTAAAGTTTGACTACATTTATTTCAGAAGTGTTTTGGCTGTAGAGCAGTGTTATTTGTATTGCCATAGCACGTAGGAGCCCTAGTCATGGACCAGGACCCCACTATGCTAGGCCCTGTACAAACAGAACAAAAAGACAGTCCATGGTCCCCCAACTGCTTGCAAACTAGGTAAAAAGCAAGAGCGATTCAGACAGACTGGTAAGTCCAAGGAAATAGAGACAATACAGATCAGCAAGAAAGGCAATGGTCTCAGCACACCAGTGGCCTAGCTATCGTCAAGTCTGCGTCCATTTGTCAGCATCATGGCAAAAGGAGGAATTTGAAGGAGTCTAATGAGGTAACTTTGCAAGTGTTTACAGGGAGCTCCTCCCAAATATGAGGGGCAATATACAGGAAAAGCACAGAGGTGCTTGTTTGACTCCAGCAGTATATCACCAGTTATTGTTAAAAAGTGCCACCTGAAATAACACGTAATCCTGTCCAGGACCCTTAAGTAAAACTCTTTCCAACTCTTTCTTATTTCTTAATACAATGCACTCCTTTGATAAGAATCACATCCACCCCAGATGATTTGATTCTTATAAGCGATTGATTCTTACAAACGGAGTATAGGTTAGGTACAGGAATAATTTTGTCCCAGTGGTTTTGATCACTACATGTGGTTGATTCTTATATCAGTGATTCTTATCAATCGAGTGCACTGTGTAACATTCTATTAAAAAGTTATGCAATTTAATTCTAATAAACAGAACATTTTCCATTCACCTTGCTCCATCACTCATGCATATGCACATGACAAAACCAGTTTGAAATGTATGCGATAATCAAGGATCTGCAGCCTACAAATCAGGTTGATTTGATTTGAGATGTTTTGCTGTCAATGTGGAGGGATTTTTTTCACTACTATGGAGCCATATAATTATGTAACAATGCTGAACATAGTTCCATTAAATCAGTGGTTAATAATTCTAATAGATCATTAAATACATATTTAGTGACAATTTTAAAATATCTAAATGAATTTAATATAATTAAGTTTAAAGTATCTAACAAACGTTAGAATAATGCATTTGTGATTAGATATGAAATTATTATAATACCTTTGCCAGGGGGTTTATTTTATGTAACTGTCATGAAATAAGTGCTATTTAATTACTAATTAGTGCTAAAAAATCTCAGTATAGGGAATGAAGTTACAACAATGAAGGTAACTACAACCACATTCCTAATACATTTAAATCAAGATTCTGTGAATGTAATATTTGAGTGACAGATCTTCTATAAGGTCAGGCAAAGTATAAGTTTAGATAGATGTGGGATACAAATCTTTCAATCGTTCAGAAAACTTCAATTGTATTAATGAAATGGTCACTATTTCCAGGTCAAAGCATGCAAAAATTTCCCACAACGTTCATAAGAGCTACATCCTCATATTGACTGAAAAATACTCCCCAGATAAGTTTTTGACTCTGCTTCCTATACCTATAAAAGTTCTCTTCTTCCATCAACATTTAACATCATTTAAAACAAGGGGTCAGAGTCCAACACGGCTATGTCACATACACACTAATGAGACTGGTGAAATATAAACCTTTACCATCTCTCTTCGATCTTAACTCATTACTTTCTTTATGATGTTCACACTCAACTAGTGACATTCTTATTCATCTCCACTTTCAGCTCTTTCTATGTATGCAGGAGACTATTCTCAAGAAAACATATCCCTCGGACTGACAGTTCATTAACTCTGAACTGTCTGCCTGCCTTACAGAGAGTGTAAGCTCTTCAGAGCAGAGAAACAAATCTTTGTTTGTAAAGTGCTGTGTAAATTCATGGCACTATAAAAATCTATTATTATAGAATCATAGGACTGGAAGGGACCATGAGAGGTCATCTAGTCCAGTCCCCTGCATTCATGGCAGGACTAAGTATTATCTAGACCATCCCTGACAGGTGTTCGAAGATTTTTAGGAGCAGGTTAGACACACACCTGTCAGAGATGGTCTAGGATAATACGTAGTCCTGCCATGAGTGCAGGGGACTGGACTAGATGACCTCTCGAGATCCATTCCAGTTCTATGACTCTATGATTATAGAACATCTATGATATTATATTTAATACTAAAATATATAATATATAGGGCTGTCGATTAATTGCAGCTAACTCACGTGATTAACTCAAAATTAATCGTGATTAAAAAACTTAATCGTGATTAATTGCAATTTTAACTGTTAAACAATAGAATACTAATTGAAATGTATTAAATATTTTGGATGTTTTTCTACATTTTCATATATATTGTATTCTGTGTTGCAACTGAAATCAAAGTGTATGTTATTTTTTATTACAAATATTTGCATTGTAAGAATGATAAACAAAAGAAATAGTATTTTTCAGTTCACCTCATACAAGTACTATAGTGCAATCTCTTTATCGTGAAAGTGCAATTTACAAATGTAGATTTTTTTTTATACATAACTGCATGCAAAAACAAAACAATGTAAAACTTCAGAGTCTACATGTCCACTCAGTCCTACTTCTTGTTCAGCCAATCGCTAAGACAAACAAGTTTGTCTCTGTCATAACTATAAAGGGAAGGGTAACAGCTGTCCTGTGTACAGTACTATAAAATCCCTCCTGGCCAGAGACTCCAAAATCCTTTTCCCTGTAAAGGGTTAAGAAGCTCAGGTAACCTGGCTGGCATCTGACCTAAAGGACCAATAAGGGGACAAGATACTTTCAAATCTTGGGGGGGGGGGTAGGCTTTTGTTTGGGTTCTTTGTTTGTGACTGAGAGGGACCAGACATCAATCCAGGTTCTTCACATCTTTCTAAACAAGGCTCTCCTATTTCAAACTTGTAAGTAAATAGCCAGGCAAGGCGTCTTAGTTTTCCTTTGTTTTCTCAACTTGTAAATGTACCTTTTACTAGAGTGTTTATCTTTGTTTGCTGTACTTTGAACCTAAGATTAGAGGGGAGTCCTCTGAGCTCTTTAAGTTTGATTACCCTGTAAAGTTAATTTCCATACTGATTTTACAGAGATGATTTTTACCTTTTTCTTTAATTAAAAGCCTTCTTTTTAAGAACCTGATTGATTTTTCCTTGTTTTTAGATCCAAGGGGGTTAGATCTGTATTCACCAGGAGTTGGTGAGAGAAAGAAGGGGGGATGGTTAATTTCTCCTTGTTTTAAGATCCCAGGGGGGTTGGAACTGTATTCACCAGGAGTTGGTGGGAGGAAGGAGGGGAATGGTTAATTTCTCCTTGTTTTAAAATCCAAGGGGTTTGGATCTGTATTCACCAGGGAATTGGTGAAGGTCTCTCAAGGCTACCCAGGAAAGGAAATTAGCCTTGGGATGGTGGCAGCGGACCAGAGCTAAGCTGGTAGTTAAGCTTAGAAGTTTTCATGCAGGCCCCTACATTTGTACCCTAAAGTTCAAAGTGGGGATACACCCTTGACAGTCTCCATTTACGGGAGATAATGCCGCCCTCTTATTATTTACAGTATCGTCAGAAAGTTAGAACAGGCATTTGCATGGCACTTTTGTAGCCGGCATTGCAAGGTATTTACATGCCAGATATGCTAAACATTCGTATGCCCCTTCATGCTTCGGCCACCTTTCCAGAGGACATGCTTCCATGCTGATGATGCTCGTTAAAAAAATGTGTTAATTACATTTGTGACTGAACTCCTTGGGGGAGAATTGTATGTACCCGGCTCTGTTTTACCCGCATTCTGCCATATATTTCATGTTATAGCAGTCTCGGATGATGACCCAGCACATGTTGTTCCTTTTAAGAACACTTTCACTGCAGATCTAACAAAATGCAAAGAAGGTACCAATATGAGATTTCTAAAGATAGCTACAGCACTTGACCCAAGCTTTAAGAATCTGAAGTGCCTTCCAAAATCTGAGAGGGATGAGGTGTGGAGCATACTTTCAGAAGTTTTACAAGAGCAACACTCCAATGCAAAACCTATAGAACCCGAACAACCAAAAAAGAAAATCAACCTTCTGTGGTATTTGACTCAGATAATGAAAATAAACATGTGTCAGTCCATCACTATTTTGGATTGTTATCGAGTAGAACCCATCATTGGCATGGACCCGTGTTCCCTGGAATGGTGGTTGGAGCATGAAGGGGCATATGAATTTTTAGCGCATCTTGCATGTAAATATCTTGCGATGTCAGCTACAACAGTGCCATGAGAATGCCTGTTCTCACTTTTAGGTGACATTGTAAACAAGAAGCGGGCAGCATTATCGCCTGCAAATGTAAATAAACTTGTTTGTCTGAGCGATTGGCTGAACAAGAAGTAGGACTAAGTGGACTTGTGGTCTCTAAAATTTTACATTGTTTTGTTTTTGAATGCAGACTTCTTGTACATAAATTGTACATTTATAAGTTCAACTTTCATGATAAAGAGTTTGCACTACAGTACTTGTAGGTGAAAAATGCTACTTCTTTTGTTTTTTTACAGTGCAAATACTTGTAATAAAAATAAATATAAAGTGAGAACTGTGCACTTAGTATTCTGTGTTGTAATTGAAATCAATATATTTGAAAACATAGAAAACATCCAAAAATAGTTAAATAATATTCAATTATTAACAGTGTGATTAATCATGATTAATTTTTAAATAATTTGATAGCCCTAATTAAATATTATAATAATTAATAAACACTTTATTGGTTAAATTATGGCCCTTGGAGCCTTTGAAGTTCTGGGCAAAGAGGCAGGCTAAGCAGCTGTAGAGTGACCAGATGTCCCGATTTAGGGGTCTTTTTCTTATATAGGCTTCTATTACCCCCCACCCCCTGTCTGGTCACCCTAAAGCAGCTGGAATGACCAAGCTGTGATGTTTGGAGACATTATGCTAGCATACAGCAGAAGATGGCATAATGGTGCTAGAGGCACAATGTCTTGTGGAAGTGAATCCAGTCACAAACATAGAGGTACAGGTTTAATGCTGATTTATTAGCAGAGTTGCAACCATCTGCTTCCGAAACTCAAAACTCCAGCATCAGACTAAGTTCCAGGGCTGGGACGCTTGGCTTACTACAATATGGTGGCCTTAATGGGGCACTCCATTACAGACTACTGGGAGAAGTGTGCTCAGTGGAGCACTTGCTACACCTATAAAAGAGATGTAGTGTTGTAGTGTGCATTCCCCCAAATACCTTCCTTTGTGTGCCATGTTGTTCTTTTTAGGGCAATGAACACCTTAATTATTCTTATTTAAACACTGCATAACTAATACAACAGCTACCAGACTCAGGTGTTGACGGCAGCCTGCAGATCTTGGCAGTGAAGGCTCTGGATGCATATGCTAAAGGTCTCTAGTGCCAGTCTTTTTTTTTTTGCCACATCGTCCATCACTTTTTGGCCCAGGAATCACATTAGCATTTCTGACTGGGACACTTTCAGCGGTCATTCATTTTAGCTTGCAGTTTGATTCAGAAATATTAGTTGCATAAAAATAGGCAGAGAGGAGGGAAAAAACGGAATCAAGAAACAGCTACCTTGGGCTAAATCACAGCATAGTCCTTGTTTTATCAGTTCAAAGCATATTAGTGTATTAATGGACAATAGCTTAGCACTTAGGTATTTTTATCATCACTAATAGGGTTAAGCAGGCCATTGCAGTGAGTTCATATAGTATTCATTGCTGAAGTACTGATCCTAATGAATTAATTTAGTTTGTTGAGATGACATACAATCTGTATTTTTGCTATAAGCTAAAATTAGATAATAGACCCTTAAGAGCTCTCCTGTTATTTCTTATAAGAAATCAAAGGTTAGTTGTGACTACCCTGGGAATGTAAGGAAATATTCATTATACTGTACTTACATAAATCAGAGGCCCTTTATAAATTCTACATACAGTAATATGCACATTTCATTTTCAATATGCACATTGGTTCCTACCGCTTAATATTGTAAGTGTCTGAAAATCTCCCTTTTCCTTAGATAATGTCTAGTCCATTGGGACCAAAAACTGAAGTATTCAGTGATCGTTGACAACAGTGAAGACAAATTAAATAAATCCTGAATGAATCTCTATGTCTCCCTCCTTATACTCACATTTCTAAATAATAAGTCTTGACAAGAAAGGCATTACCATCTCTTGTGACCTAATTAGGAGAACTCAAGGCCATATTATTTGGTATGGCAATTCCATATGGAGCAATACTAATTAGTTTATAAAAGGATAATAAATGATTAATAGATGTTATAAGCATCTATTTAGAAGTGTACTTATAACCATCTATAACACACACAAATAGTGTGTGTTATAGATAGTTATAAGTACACTTCTAGAAGGTGATATAGCTGGGAATAAGTAACCTATTGGTGTTTATAAAAACTGATTAATCATATATTAAGGTATCTATTAACCATTTAAAATAGATTTATAATCAAATGTGACCAAAGGGGATTTTTTTCTTTGCTGCTTTAGACAACTTGGTACTTTGGAAAATGGCATATCCAAGTATTAGGATAGCAAGCGAGGAAAAGATTTGAGTGGCAGACATAACTCACATCTCACCAAAAATAATTTTACAACAGTGAGACTCCGATCTGAGATTTAGCTGTAATTTACACAGATATTTCTACTTAAGCCTAACTAGTATCATAAAACCTGATCACAGTAGACCTAACATGTTTTACAGGTAGAAGTCACAGGTAAATTGCACACTGAAATTTTAAAGACAGTAAAGTAGATGTTGGCTTCTGAATTTGTTTTTAAAGGAAAGATCAAAGCTATGCATTGTTCATATAATTGAATGAAGATAACAGACAAAGAAATATTTGTCATTTACAGCTGGCTGGCTGGGTGTCCACCAAAGGGAGCTACTACACACACTCCAAATCACAGATCGTGCTGGTCAGCCTGGTTCAGGTCAGATCCACACCCGCTGGGATTTTTTTCCTGGAGTTTTAGGAAACAGAGTTAATACGATACATACACCTCTAATTTTACTAATAATTACATGAAGAACTAAACAATACTTTTTACATTTCAAGGACTACAATGACGCAGAATACAGGGACATTTTTACCTGGCTGATTCTGGGAAACCTTCCCAGGAGAGTGCATCAGCCAGTTTGTTAGAGGCTCCTGAAATGTGTTGTATTTTAAAATTAAAGTCTTGGAAAGCTAAAGTCCACCAAAGGAGTTTTTTGTGAGTCTCTTTGAGCCTGTGAAGCCACTTTAGTGCAGCATGGTCAGTCTGCAGGTGGAACCACCATCCCCAAATGCATGGGTGTAGCTTCTCCAAAGCATACACAATGGCATAACATTCTTTTTTCTGAGACTCACCAGTGGCTTTCCCTCTCAGAAAGGTTTTTGCTGAGAAAC
This sequence comes from Chrysemys picta bellii, assembly GCF_011386835.1. NCBI lineage: Eukaryota > Metazoa > Chordata > Testudines > Emydidae > Chrysemys > Chrysemys picta. The sequence continues at coordinate 60,758,938 of NC_088791.1, forward strand.
ATGACAGGAAGCCCTAGAAGGATTGGACCTGCTTCTTCGACTTAGGGACAGGCCAATTTTGGATAGCATTTACCTTAGCCTGTAGGGGGTTGATAGTTCCTTGACCCACCTGGTGTCCAAGGTACGTTATCTTGTTTAGGCCTATTTGACACTTTTTGGCCTTAACAGTTAATCCTGCTTCCTTTATGCACTGGAAGACAGCTTGGAGGTGTTCCAGGTGTTCTGCCCATGAATCTGAGAATATAGCCACATCGTTGAGATAGGCAACTGCAAATTCCCCAAATCCAGCCAGAAGTTTATCTACCAGTCTCTGGAAAGTGGCAGGTGCATTTCGCAGTCTGAAAGGGAGCACATTAAATTCATACAGCCCTACATGGGTGAAGGAGGCTGACCTTTCCTTGGCTGGGTCATCTAGCGGCACTTGCCAGTACCCCTTAGTTAAGTCTAAGGTAGAGATGAACTGGGCACGTCCCAGTTTCTCCAATAGCTTATCTGTGCGTGGCATTGGATAGTTTTCTGGGCGAGTTACAGCATTTAGCTTATGGTAGTCCACTCAAAAGCGGCCCCATCTGGTTTGGGAACTAGAACCACTGGAGAGGCCCATATACTCTCAGAGGGGCGGATTACACCCATGTGTAACATGTCTTTGATCTCCCTTTCTATTGCGGTTTTGGCTTGAGGAGCCATCCGGTAGGGTTGGGCTCTAATTGGGTGAGCATCACCTGTGTCAATGGAGTGGTACGCCTGTTCTGTCCGTCCTGGTCAGAGGGCCAACTTACCCTGGCAAAAATGTCTGTCAATGCCTGGTTCACGCTTTTAGCCCTGGTGTTGCTTAGAGCTACTGCTTCCAGCCATCGGGTGGCAAAATCCATAAAAGTCAGTATGTACAGCTTTCCTCTGGTTGTCTTCTTAGGGAAAGGACCCAGAATATTCACAGCTACATGCTGAAATGGAACCTCAATGATGGGGAGTGGCTGGAGAGGGGCCTTCACCTGGTCTTGGAGCTTTCCCACCCTCTGGCATACCTCACAAGACCGGACATAGGTAGAAACGTCCTTGCCCATTCCCTCCCAGTGAAATGACTTCCCCAAACAGTCCTTGGTCCTGTTCACCCTAGCATGGCCACTAAGGTGATTGTGGGCTAAGCTCAAGAGCTTTTGCCTATACTTAGTTGGAACTACCAACTGTCTCTGAGGATGCCAATCCTCCTTGTGCCCACCAGAAAGAGTCTCTTTGTAGAAGAGTCCTCCTTCTATAACAAACCTAGACCTGTTAGAAGAGCTGAGAGGCGGTGGGTCGCTCCATGCCACCGTCCAAGCTCCCTTGAGTCTCTCATCTGCTTCCTGCTGTGCCTGGAACTGTTCCCTTGATGCTGGAGATATTAGTTCCTCGCTGGGTTGTGGACTTGTGCTTGGTCCCACTGGAAGCGATGCAGGTGATGTTTTTTTTTTTCATTGACTGTGAACCATTCTCTACTGGTGCACTAGGTAGTATTTCAGGCTCTGGTTGAGCCTCTTGCTCCAGTTTAGTTGCTGCTGCAGGTGCAGGCTCTGTGGCGCCCTTTGGTGCTGGCTCCCCTGACTTTGGTGGGGTTGCAAGCATGGGCTCTGGTGCTGACTGCTCCGTCAGTTCCAATCCTTGGGCTGGTTCTGGCTGCGTCCCAGGATCTGGATTTACAACTGCTGCCGGAGCCTTTCGTTTGGGATCGGGGTCCACCGCCTCTGGCTGGGTTCCTGTAGGAAGCTCAGGAATGGAGTTAGGTGTGGAGGCCTGTTTAGCCTGACTGCGGATGACCATCCCCACCCTTTTTGTTAGACTCACATGGTTGGCTAAGTCTTCTCCCAGCAGCATGGGAATGGGATAATCGTCATAGACTGCAAAAGTCCATATCCCTGACCAGCCCTTGTACTGGACAGGCAACTTGGCTGTAGGCAAGTTAAAAGAGTTGGCCTTAAAGGGTTGCACTGCCACTTGGGCCTCTGGGTCGATGAATTTGGCGTCCACTAGGGATTGGTGGATAGCTGACACCTGTGCTCCAGTGTCTCTCCCATGCAGTAATCATCCTCCTGCCCACACTCACAGTTTCCCTTTGCTCTGGGGGTATTTGAGAGACATGTAAGCCTGAAGGCTCTTGGTGGGACTCTGGGGTGATGAGTTGTAGTCGGCTGGTGCTCTTGGGGCAGTTGGCCTTCACATGTCCCAGCTCATTACATTTGAAGCATCGCCCAGCTGACTGTGGGCTGGGGTGAGGTGGGTGGTTGGAGAGTGGGGTGGTGGGACGAGAGGGCATCTGGGATCTCCATGGCTATGTGGAGGGCTCCTCCTTGCGAGGTGGGGCTTTGGGCTGACCCCAATGGTGGGGTGTTGTGGATACCAGAAGGGGCAACCCGAGACTTCAACCGCTACTAGCTTTCTTCTTCTCCACCACCTCCACCCATTTGGTTCCGATCTCTCCTGCCTCGATTACAGTTTTGGGCTTTCCATCTAGGATGTACCTTTCTATTTCCTCAGGAACACCCTCTAAGAACTGCTCCATTTGCATTAGGAGAGACAGATCTTCCAGATATTTAACACTTGCTCCTGATATCCATGCATCCCAATTTTTTACAATGTGGTGGGCATGTCGGGAAAATGCCACGTCTGGTTTCCACCTTTGGGCTCTGAACTGTCGATGGGCATGCTCGGGTGTTAGCCTCATTCTAATTCTGGCCTTTTGTTTAAAAAGGTCGTACTCATTCCTGTGTTCTTTAGGCATTTCAGCTGCCACCTCTGCTAAGGGTCCACTGAGTTGCGGCCTAAGCTCCACCATATACTCATCTTTAGGGGTGTTGTACCCAAGGCAGGTCCTTTCAAAATTTTCTAAGAAGGCCTCTGTATCATCGCCTACCTTGTATGTGAGGAATTTCTTGGAATGGGGAATGGTACCTGGAGAAGGATCAAGGCTTTGGAGCTGTGCTCCGGCTCCACTCCAGTTCCAAGCAAAAACCTGCAGCTCCACTGCTCCGGAGCTGCTCCACGCTCCAGCTCTGTGCTCCACTCCAAAGCCCTTGAAGGACTATTAGGGTTGCCTGATTGATCCAGCTTAGCCTTTTCCAGCTCTAAGCGCTTCATCTCTAACTCAGCCCCTAAGTGCTTCGCCTGCATTTCCACTTACAACTCCAAGTGCTTCGCCTCTCTCCTCTCCTCTCCTCTGCTTCCAACTCCAAGTGCTTTGACTCTCTTTTGTCCTCTGCTTTATCTGTATGTGCATTATCTGTAGGAAGAAATCCCTGTCTTCTGCAGTCAGAACTTGGTCTGGATTAAGGGCATCCCACCAGCTTGGCACCTGGATCTTGGTCGGGGAAGGGCTGACCCTTCCTTCCTGGAAAGTCCCCTTTTCCCCCACTGCTCTCTCCATTTCTGTCATGGAGCTGGATGTCTGGGCTTGATCTGGGCCTGTCTTCTTTGTGGCAAGCGGCTTTGGGAAGACTGGTTTTTCTAAGGTTTCGGTGCCTGACCTCAACCTCATGCACAGGCTGCCCTACTCTAGCCTAACTATTTAGTTGCCACGAAGCTAGAAAAGAAAAGAAAAATAAACTGCTCGTTGGACTCCCTGGCTCCTTTGGTGTGCCTGTTCCCCCTCAGGCAGCAAAGAAAAGAAAAATAAAAAGAAAAAATAAAAGCCTCCCTGGCTTTCAAGCAGCCAAAAGGAAAAATGTGTCCTTTTAAAATCCTGAGATCTGTGCTTCTGGTTCAAAATGATCCCACCGCTCTGCCACCATGTCAAGGCTCAATCCCAACTCTGTCATTCTGAGTGCAGAAGTGGGGCCCGCAAGGATTTTAAAAATTAATACTTGCCATTCCAGGCTTGTATTAAACTCCCAAGGTTATAGGTTTTCTCTGACCTTGGTTGGTAAACACAACCACCACCCAAATGCAACAAAATCCCCTTTGAACCCAGGAAGGAGCGCTTGGGAATTCCTCCCTGTGGGGTGCCCTCAAGCCCTTTCACCCACCCTCTGGGAAGAGCTGAAAAAAGAAATTAGCTGTGGCTACTAGCTAATCAAACAACATGCACAAACCTCTTAGGACACCAAAAATCCAAACCTGTTCTTAAAAAGGTAAATTTTATTAAAAACAAAAAGAAAGAAAATACATCTGGAACTTAGGCTTTTACTAGATTTTAAAAGAGCAACTCCAAAAATCAAGCACCCAAAATAGCTTTCTTGGGGGTTCAACTTAAAGGTTACAAGCAAACAAAAGCATCTGGGGTTAGTACATAGGAGTCCACAAGCCAATAAGTAATAAAAGAAATAACCCTAATTGCATCTAACTAAACATTCTGATCTACTTACACATTGGAGTTCAGATAAGTAGTTCTAGGCATGATTTGATGACTTATAATCATGCCTGGCTTAGTGGCTTATAGCATGGCTGCACTGACCCTTCAGCCCAGGGAGAACAGACAAAGAGAAAGTTTCTTTCCCAATTTTAAAAAGTTCTACCTTCCCATTGGCTCTTTTGGTCAGGCGCCCACTTTTTTTTTTCTTTACCTAGGGGACTTTTTAACCCTTTACAGGTAAAGCAAGTAAAAAACAGCTACCAAGAAGGATTTTACAGCTAACTGGCTGGCTGGGTGTCCATCAAAGGGAGCTACCCCCCCCCCGCCGCCCTTTATTTATTACACCAGGATTTCTTCCTCTTCTGGTCTACAAATCTGGTAAATGTAGATAATTACAAGAGGTTACCATCAAAATCAATGGAATACTGCATTTTCATGGAAAATGGAAAGACTACCTCTCAGATATCAATAGCAGCCTCATGAGAAGCATGAGAATTAGAGTTCTATTAGTTCAGCAGTGCTCTTGACATTTGTAAGCAACTCACAAACAAACCAACACGAAGTCCCTGCTTTATGAATCATGTAACCCATCTCAGTTTGTCCAAAATGTTAAGCAATCCGTTTTTGAGGAAATTGGATAATGTTATATCACATTATTGCATATTACTTGTCATAAGTACATCAAGAGCAATAAAAGGAAACAGACTAAAAAAAACTGGAGCAAAATACAACATATGTTAACAGAGATGCACGTCTCCTGTTTAGCTGCTGCCCTTGATACTATGAAGGGGCTAAGATCAGTACATATTTAACTATGTTAACTGTTGAAAAAGCTTGACAATATAGAATTTCGTTGACTATTCTTAAGGAAATATGCATGTATGCAGTATAAAATATGTCAGGCTGGGAATAAGGACAGAGACAAGGATGTAAAGTTAAGCTTGAGTTCATTGGCAGGCTTGGTGCAGTTATAATTTAACAATTATCTATATGGGAGAAAAAACTGAATTTCCAATTGTTAAATAAATACAAAGCCCTTAATTTAAGAACAGTTTCTAACATGGTTTGGATTGCTCAAAATAGAGAGACCAGGAAACAATTGTTTAATTTTCCCCACCTGCCCAATTCCTACTGCCACATGTACTACCATGCTGATTTACCTCCCTAATGGATTTCTAGATAATTTATCCCATATTCTTTATTTCATAACAAATTCTGTGACCCAGCAGGGCCTAAATAATAAATAATAATTTCTAGTCTTATTTATATTACCATGGCATCTAGGAAACTCAGTCATGGACCAGGACCCAGTTGCACTAGGCAATATACAAACACAAACTCTAAGCAACAAGAGGTCCTACAGACCAAGGGGGAGTACAAGGCAACACTATTGGTCTGCAAGAGAGGCAGTGGTCTCAGCACACCAGCAGCCTAACCACAGTCAAGCTTTTTGTAGGCCTCATGGCAAAGGAAAGTTTTAAGAATAATAATGAGATTGCTGTGTGGATATTTACAGGGTGGTCATCCCAAGCATCAGGGGCAGCATGAGACAAAGCACAAAGGTGCTTGTTTGTCCAGTTAAGTTTTCAATGTTAATGGAGGCTTGCATCACTGGCCAACTAGAGATGGGAACTAACATCTCAACAGTGAGCGAGAGGTGACAGAAAAGGGGTAGGCCATGAAGGGCCTAGCCTGAACAGCAGGCTGTACAGGGGACTCATGGGGAAAGACTGTGGAGTAGCTGCACAGCCACTTCACATAGGCACTTCTACCAACCTGTGACATAGCAGATCCTTTGGCAATGGCCTCCACTGGTCTATCCCTGCTGTGCTCTCAGACTCTCATATGCAAGAAGGCTCTGCCAAATTGGGCCTTGAACCACGCTGAGGAGCCACACCCCTGATTGCGCCCCCTCCAAAATCCCTCCATCTACTGTGCAGTGAACTGTACACACGGAAGAAGAAATGAACCCCTTAATGCTGTACTATTTTCTAAGAGAAATAATGAAGTAAATTGGTTGGTAAGGCCTTTCCAGATCACTCACAGTCAAAATGTATATAATTTACAGGCAAATTCTATATTCGATGTCATAAAATTATTTGCCCTCAAGACCGAAGTAAGAGAAGGAATAGGTGTACGTGGAAACTATCTTAATAATCAAAACTAATGAAAAATATAGATAGAGATTGCATTGCAATAACCATCTCAGAGATTGCCTGTAGGTATGTCATTGCTTTTTCTTCCACCTTATGAGACCCATAAAGGGCAGCCTTTGTTTAATAGCAACAACTGACATTTATTGCTCTGCTTCAAATAGCCAGTGTCCCTTTCAATTTATGAAGCCATAAGTGCATCAGATCTCTCTTCTATCGCTTTACCACTAGTGTCCTAACTAAGTCTCATATATCAAATACTATGTTTAAGTCACTAGTCAATGTACATGAACAAAGACCAGTGCAACCGATTTCCATCTAGTTTACAAACTTTTCTAATAGAGGTTCCTGAGTTTGGCAAAAAGCTAACTTGCAAGCCAAGAATAAAGCACAGTGTTCCAAGTTGACCCAACAGACCAAAAAACCCACTCAAACCCTTCATAAAGATGAGGGACAAAATTCTGCTCTCTCAGTTACAAGGGTGTATTACCCACTGAAGCCAAGCTCCTTCTATGTGTACCCATTCTATACCCATCAGGGTAGGTTAGACCCAGAATCATAATTTTCCCTCTATTTTTGAGTACTTAGTTCAATATTTGAACACAGTATTGCCAACGCCAAGCATTCATAAATTGTGAGTCAGGTCTCCAAAAAACATAACATTCTATTTTCTTTGCTTCTGGTTTCAGAGACTTTTGGGTGCATTTCAGGTCACACTTTCCAACTTTGCTCTGAAACTTTGAGTGCTGGAAACTTATTAGAATGAAAGCTGAGATTCTCATGTAATCAGTTGTCTTCATGAACTGGGGTTTCAAGAAAGACACCAAATATTGTGAGACTTAAGATAAAATTGTCAGAGTTGGTAACACTGAATAATACAGGGAAATGTATCAAGTTAGGGGGAAGGTCTAGTGGGGTGTGTCAAAGTCTGGTTTAATTTAACATCTTCATTAATTATTTGGAACTGTATATAGAAAGCATACTAATTAAATTCTCACATGATGCTATACTGGGAGGTGTTAGCAGCAGCAGTCAAGTCAGGTAACTAATAAAGAGAGACCTCAGAAAGGTTAGAAATATGGGTAAGAAATATAACAAGATTCAGCTTGGAAAAATGCAAGCTGATGCTAGAAAATAATCAGAAGCACAGATGGGAGTGAAATACTTGGAAAGCAGTAAAGTCAAACAAAAAATAATCCTGTGTGTGTAGACAACACCCTTAGATAAACATTTGCAGGGTAACAGGGCCCCCCAAAAGTGCATTGCAGTTGTGTGTGCATGTATAGAATTATCACATAAAGGAGCAAGGAACTACATCCCTCTTTATGGGCTTGGTCTGATGTGCATTGGTTAGTCTCATTTTTTAATTGATTTGTCTTTTTGGGGGAGAGGTTCTAGGGAATTTATTTGGTATTTTTCAATTCTCTTAAATTTGTTGCTTGTGTTGTATGCTAATTATTTCTGAAGGCAAGGTCTTTGTGAACTGGCGAGAATGATTTTTTTTTCCTCCAAGGATGGCTGGATTCCCTATTGTGTTTATCATCAAAGTCTTCATATTGACAGTTTATTTGGTCTATTACTCTTTACACAATCTCACCAATGTCATCTTAGAGATTTTCAACATCATTAGTAAAGGTATGTTTCCTCTAAGAAGCCCTGGTGATCTCTCTTGATGGTACTGCTGCTTATTATCTTTAATTTACAGATGATTAATTCATTATACAGGTGAAGCAGTTTGTTATAGAAGCAACCCAACACATTTGCCAAGCATGGCTTCATCCAGTAGCCCTTGTATTTGGAAACAATGACAATCACTGCAATAAGCTATTAAGTAGTGGGTATCTCTTTTGTAACTGAAGGAGTACCACTACAGTCTTCCCCATCCCTTCCTTGCTGCTCCCATTGTACATAAATGATGATTTCTGATATATGTGTGCTCTTGCAACTTGAACTTCTAGGTCTCTCATCCTGCGCTAAATACACACAGGTGGATCTTGTTCCCCATGAAGATCCCTGCGGAATTCCCTGAGACTCTATGTGGGCCCATCCATGTGAATCTGACTGCAGAATCAGGGCCTTGTTTTTCAGGGCAATGGTATACAATATAATATAGCATATGATTTGACCCAATGAAGTGCAAGAAATAAAAAGAAGGAGACCCCTAAAACTTTAAAATACCCCTAAGTATTTCAAAGATAAAGTAGCACATATTGGAAAGCATTTCCTGTATTTTCAGCAGAAATAGGCTAATCTCATACTGTTCAGAGCTATACCCAATCTGGAAACATTAAGAGGAAATAAGGTTAACAAAACATTTGATTTGAGCTTTTTCAGACCCTCATCTCAGCTGGAAAAGCTCTGTATGAAAGGATATCAGATTACTCAGCAGAAACTGGATGTATATTGCATTGCTTTTTGTCAAGGAGCTGGCATGCCATTATTTATGTACATTCTATTGTTAAAATGCTAGCTGCTGCCTCTGCTCCAGTTCTGGCCCCACCTCAGGTACAGTTGCAGAAGAGAGAAGAGTGTGTTCTTCAGAAGACCTGCCTTGGCTGTTTCCAGTATTATGCATTTTCATCATATTAGCATTATACTACATCTCTGAGTGATGTGCTGAGTGAAGATATAATACACCTGAACAACAAATCTATGGCTGAAGCCTGCAGGCACCTTAAAGCACTGAGGAAAGGCAATGCACTACAGCAGGGGTAGGCAACCTTTCAGAAGTGGTGTGCCGAGTCTTCATTTATTCACTTTAATTTAAGGTTTCGCGTGCCGGTAATATATGTTAACGTTTTTTAGAATCATAGAATCATAGAATATCAGAGTTGGAAGGGACCTCAAGAGGTCATCTAGTCCAACCCCCTGCTCAAAGCAGGACCAATTCCCAGCTAAATCATCCCAGCCAGGGCTTTGTCAAGCCGGGCCTTAAAAACCTCCAAGGAAGGAGACTCCACCACCTCCCTAGGTAACGCATTCCAGTGTTTCACAACCCTCCTAGTGAAATAGTTTTTCCTGATATCCAACCTGGACCTCCCCCACTGCAACTTGAGACCATTGCTCCTTGTTCTGTCATCTGCCACCACTGAGAACAGCCGAGCTCCATCCTCTTTGGAACCCCCCTTCAGGTAGTTGAAGGCTGCTATCAAATCCCCCCTCATTCTTCTCTTCTGGAGACTAAACAATCCCAGTTCTCTCAGTCTCTCCTCATAAGTCATGTGCTCCAGACCCCTAATCATTTTTGTTGCCCTCCGCTGGACTCTTTCCAATTTTTCCACATCCTTCTTGTAGTGTGGGGCCCAAAACTGGACACAGTATTCCAGATGAGGCCTCACCAATGTCGAATAAAGGGGAACGATCACGTTCCTCGATCTGCTGGCAATGCCCCTACTTATACAGCCCAAAATGCCGTTAGCCTTCTTGGCAACAAGAGCACACTGTTGACTCATATCCAGCTTCTCGTCCACTGTGACCCCTAGGTCCTTTTCAGCAGAACTGCTACCTAGCCATTCGGTCCCTAGTCTGTAGCAGTGCATGGGATTCTTCCATCCTAAGTGCAGGACTCTGCACTTGTCCTTGTTGAACCTCATCAGGTTTTTTTCTGCCCAATCCTCTAATTTGTCTAGGTCCCTCTGTATCCGATCCCTACCCTCTAGTGTATCTACCACGCCTCCTAGTTTAGTGTCATCTGCAAACTTGCTGAGAGTGCAGTCCACACCATCCTCCAGATCATTAATAAAGATATTAAACAAAACCGGCCCCAGGACCGACCCTTGGGGCACTCCGCTTGAAACCGGCTGCCAACTAGACATGGAGCCATTGATCACTACCCGTTGAGCCCGACGATCTAGCCAGCTTTCTATCCACCTTACAGTCCATTCATCTAGCCCATACTTCTTTAACTTGGTGGCAAGAATACTGTGGGAGACAGTATCAAAAGCTTTGCTAAAGTCAAGAAATAACACATCCACTGCTTTCCCCTCATCCACAGAGCCAGTTATCTCATCATAGAAGGCAATTAGGTTAGTCAGGCACGACTTCCCCTTCGTGAATCCATGCTGACTGTTCCTGATCACTTTCCTCTCCTCTAAATGTTTCAGAATTGATTCCTTGAGGACCTGCTCCATGATTTTTCCAGGGACTGAGGTGAGGCTGACTGGCCTGTAGTTCCCCGGATCCTCCTTCTTCCCTTTTTTAAAGATGGGCACTACATTAGTCTTTTTCCAGTCATCTGGGACCTCCCCCGATCGCCATGAGTTTTCAAAAATAATGGCTAATGGCTCTGCAATCTCCCCCGCCAACTCCTTTAGCACCCTCGGATGCAGCGCATCCGGCCCCATGGACTTGTGCACGTCCAGTTTTTCTAAATAGTCCCGAACCACTTCTTTCTCCACAGAGGGTTGGTCACCTTCTCCCCATGCTGTACTGCCCAGTGCAGCAATCTGGGAGCTGACCTTGTGCGTGAAGACAGAGGCAAAAAAATCATTGAGTACATTAGCTTTTTCCACATCCTCGGTCACTAGGTTGCCTCCCTCATTCAGTAAGGGGCCCACACTTTCCTTGATTTTCTTCTTGTTGCTAACATACCTGAAGAAACCCTTCTTGTTACTCTTAACATCTCTTGCTAACTGCAACTCCAAGTGTGATTTGGCCTTCCTGATTTCACTCCTGCACGCCTGAGCAATATTTTTATACTCCTCCCTGGTCATTTGTCCAATCTTCCACTTCTTATAAGCCTCTTTTTTGCGTTTAAGATCAGCAAGGATTTCACTGTTTAGCCAAGCTGGTCGCCTGCCATATTTACTATTCTTTCTACACATCGGGATGGTTTGTTCCTGCAACCTCAATAAGGATTCTTTAAAATACAGCCAGCTCTCCTGGACCCCTTTGCCCTTCATGTTATTCTCCCAGGGGATCCTGCCCATCTGTTCCCTGAGGGAGTCAAAGTCTGCTTTTCTGAAGTCCAGGGTCCGTATGCTGCTGCTCTCCTTTCTTCCTTGTGTGAGGAGGTGTCTCTCTCTAAGTCTATATTATATAACTAAACTATTGTTGTATGTAAAGTAAACAAGGTTTTCAAAATGTTTAAGAAGCTTCATTTAAAATTAAATTAAAATGCTGATCTTACGCCGCCAGCCTGCTCAGCCTGCTTCCAGCCTGGGGTTCTGTTCACCTAGGCCTGCAGTGGGCTGAGCGGGGCCTGTGGCCAGGACCCCAGACCTGGGCGGGGGTTCAGGAGTCAGGGCAGAGGGTGCAGGGCAGAAGGCTGGGTGTGTGTGTGGGGGGGGGGGGTTCAGAGGTCAGGGCAGAGGACAGTGGGGATGTGGGGGGTTCAGGGCAGAAGGCCGGTGGTGTGGGGGGATTCAGGGGTCAGGGCAGAGGGGTGTGGGGGGTTCAGGGGTCAGGGCAGAAGGCTGGGGGCGTGGGGGGGTTCAGGGGACAGGACAGAGGGCTGGGTGTGTGTGGGGGTGCAGGGCAGAAGGCTGGATGTGTGGGGGGTTCAGGGGTAAGGGCAGAGGGCAGGGGGTGTGTGTAGAGGTGCAGGGCAGAAGGCTGGGTGTTGGGGGGGAGGTCAGGGCAGAGGGCTGGGGGGGTGTGGGGGTGCAGGGCAGAAGGCTGGGGTGCTCGGCTCGTGGGGGTGCTCCCAGCCCCCTGCCCTGAGCGGTTCATGGCAGGGGGCTGGGAGGGTTATGCCCGTTTCCACCCCCTTCCCCAAGGCCCGTCCCTACCTCTCTCTGCCTGCTCTACAGAGCAGCGAGCATGCTGCCGCTCAGCTCTGCTCCACTCCCTCTCCCCTTCACAAGGGCCATCGCCGGCAAGGAGAGGGAGGGAGAGGAGGAGGGGCCGGAATACACCAAGCTGGGGGAAGAAGCGGGGGTGGGGGAAAGCTTGCCTGCTGCAGAACCAAGCTTCTGCCTCCTGCCCCCGCAGGGGAGAGTGGTGGGCGGGGGGGCTGAGTGGGACGGGGGGACGGGACCCCCCCCAACCTCCTCCTCCTCCTCTCACCGGGCAGGCAGCGTGCCACTCAAAATCAGCTCGCGTGCCGTGTTTGGCACGCGTGCCGTAGGTTGCTGACCCCTGCACTACAGGATATGGCTATGCACCATGCCTGGGGGCTTGTCTACAGTAAAAAGGCTACAGCTGCAGCACTGCAGTAGTGCCGCTGTAGCGTAGACACTACAGTGACAGTAGGCGTTCTTTGGTCACTGTAATAAATCCACCTCTCCAAGAGGCAGTAGCTAGGCCAATGGAAGAATTCTTCTGTTGACCTACTGGTGACTACAACAGGGTTTAAGTCGGCTTACCTGTCATTCAGGGTGTGACATTTTTTACCTGAGCAATGTAGCTGGTTGACCTAACTTTGTAATGTAGATCAGGCCTCAGAGAGGAGGATTTTGGATCTCCAACTTTCCTCAAGGGCAAAGGGGCTGAGCTGGGAACACCAGGGAAGGAGATAGGACTGACTTCCCTAATCCCTCCAGAAGTCAAAAGGGGCCCCAGTGCTGCTCTCCAACTGACTAAACTGCTCCTATGATGGAGACCAATGTGACTTCCTCCCAGATGTCCTAGGAAAGCTTCCCAATAGTAGTTCCTCTCTCTCTCTCTCTCTCACACTCACACACACACACACACACACACACACACTTTAGTGTCTGGCATCCATTTTTTACAACCCTCACTTAGTTGTGTAGGTTTAGCTTGTATACTTAATGTAATTGTACTAGATATATGTGATGTCAGGCAATTTTGCTTATCCCCCTCCATAATATTTATGACAACCTCTTAGGAATACAAATACGGTTAAAAAAACCAACACTATTTTTGTCCTTTTTATTTGGCAAACATAGGTTTGTTTCCCCAGAGTTGAGAAATGAGTTGAATTAAATGGAAGTTTTTGTTTAACAACAATTTCAAATCATATAGCTCCTTATGCCAAAACATCTTTGAGTGATGATGCCTGGTCACAATGATTTCAGCACAACTGTGGGAATACTGGGTTGTTAGATAACTACAAGTTATTATGCTGCTGTTGCAGAGTGAACAGTGGGAGCACAAAACATTGTTCACATGGGCCTCACTGACTTTGTGATGCTTTTGTTACGTTTCTTAATTTTTCTGTAGATTAAAAAAAATGACTAAGTAATTTAGCTGAAATCTTCAATTCAGAATAAAATCTTAGTCTTAAAATATTGACTGTAACCTTTTAATTTAGTTGATATTTTGCATATTTATAAAAATCAAAAGTAGAAACAATATACAAATTAAAGAATTATAAAGAAAGTTACTTGCACTGATGTCAGAGCCGTCAAAAGGCAGCACCAATTTATGAGACATCTCTATAGACGAAAGTCCTATTTGTGTTGTATGAGACCCAACATTCCCCAGGACTTGATAGTGGGAGGTGACAATGTATACATTACACGAGACCCCTACATTTCGGTGGGCCTGATCATGTGTGTATTGAACTCAATGCAACACTTTCATTGGCTACAATGTGTATACAAAATCAGGCCCTCAATAAAAGACTTCATCAGCCAACTGAATATTTACTATTTTATTTAACATCTTTCAAAGTATAGGAATTCGGTGCTATTATATGTTAAATGTTAAAATTTAAAGTTTTGCCTGTTTGTGTTCTCCTGATACATTAATTTAGTAATGGTGCCCACAGTGTACATATTAAATAATGTATTTAATATTGTAAATGTAAACAAAGGCAAAAATCTACAGTGAGTAAAAGTGCTGCAAAATTTCAATTTTTAACATTGGGGGGAGCCAGATATTCAAAAAAGTTTAGCACTCACAATTTGAGCCAGATTCTTAACCTGTCTCAGCTCTAATTCAAGTTCTCTAAAGTTAATTGTTCATTGGGAATTTCTGGCCACACATTTGGGAAAATCTAGCCACTTCATAGGCAGCTTAAATGACAGTGTAGCAGTATTAAAAACCTGGAAGTTTATTTGAGGAGCCTAAATGGGAGCTACTGAGCACTTTTGAGAAAACCACTATCTAGCCCAAGTAGGTAGTTCAAACTGCCCTGTTGAAGCCAATAGGAGTTTTGTCATTGACTTCAGTGAGTCCAGGATTTCACCCAAAGAATTTGCCTCTGGGAAAAGGGTGGCACAGATGATTTAATAGGATATGAAAGTGACTCATGGAGAGAGATTAGTCTTTGCAGGTACTGACCCCAGAAAGTTGCAGTACTTCCATAGGCCTGCAGATTCAGAAGCAATTTGGATGGCTAGAATCCTTGTGTTTGTGGTTTCAGTGCTTGTTTAAACATAAACACACACACACACACACACACTTACACTTACTTTATTCCAATTTGATTGCCTTAAGCCATTCATTAGAATCTAAGTAGAAAGCAACATGCTCTATTTTAGCCTGAAGCAAGTTTAAATGGCAGACACAAACTCCAGGGGAAAAACAAATAAACATAAAAAGAGCTTCAAAATGGAATTGACCATTGAACTCTACTCTTAAACAGCAGTGGTAACAGACAGCTCAGTTTGTCCTGACCAGTTCAACAAATCCTCTGAAAAATCCAGTAGGAGAGTTACCAGAAGAAAACAGGCAAAATAAGGCTAAACATCTCAGGATAAGGAAGTCAGTGTTATTCATCACTAACTTTTTGGAATTGTAGGAAGGTATTTCTACCAAGGTAGAGAAGGAAGTAACCAAAAAAACATCATATGCTGCAATTAGATTTTCAGAAAGCATTCTGCATCAGAAGCTGATGATCACTAAGATACAGAGTCTCAGAATAAGGAAAACTGACAGATTGCATTGAAACCTGACTAGCAGCCAGAAAACAAAAATATGACTATATATAAAATGTACAATATAGGGTCAAGCTGTGTGCCCGAAGCATAATCCCTCTCCCAGCTCCTTAGCACATAACTATGTAGCCAATAAAGCAGCTTTTTTGAGGAGACCAGGTCATACCCCATCTCCTCCTTGCTGCCTTTGGCATGATTTCAACTAGAGCTGTAAGGACAGACAATTTGTTTCACAGATTAATTTCAAAATTTGGATTTGTTCAAAAAAAAATGTAAAATTCTGAAAAGGAAAATTCCCCCCCAAAATCATTTTGGGTTAAGTGAAACATTTTGTTTCACCATTTTGACTTGACTTTTTTTATTTTATGTGATAATATATAATGTAATTGAAACAAAGACATTTCAAAATGAAAAATCGAATGTTTCATTCCCCAAATAATTTTAAAAAGTGGGACATTTGCACATTGTGAAATGTGTTTTTCCTATTTTCTTCTGAAAGAAAATTCTAGCAAAATCCACCCAGTTTCACAAGTGTTTCAGTGTCATCGGAAGTGCATATTTTGATGGATTATCGCCCCATCGAAGTTTATTTGAACAGCTCTAATTGCCACCCCTCTAGGTGATAGGAGGGAGTAGTCTCTGCTTTCTCCTAAGCATAAGGACTGGTGGGTCTGGCCCTTGTGCACAAGCTAAGGAGATGATCTTTGCACAGTCACACTCTCCACATTCCCAGGTTAGAATTAGGCACACTCTAGCTGTAGTGAGGCAGTGTGGTTCCCCACCACCCTGGAGAGGGACGAGCCCCTCCAGACACCAAAGTGGGCGGAGCCAGTGAATCCTGCGCCTGCCCCCAGAGGTCAAGGCGCAGGACAGGAAGTATAAAAGCTCCAGAGCTCACTCGAGGAACCACCGCCGGAGAGGCCAGATGCCTGCGGCCTAGCTCCCGGTTGGGAGATCCCGGCAATGGGCGGCTGACCAAAAGACTGGCCAGACCAGCTGATGCCTGATGCCGACCAGAGCCCGTAGGAGCTGCCAAGCCTACCACTCGCCAGTTACCCTGAGGAGCCCATGGTGCTTGACCCCTTGGAGGATACTGTCCGGACCCAGGTACCTCTAGAGGGGGAGTTAGGAAGTAGCCTGGCTGCAGCCGACCCTACTCTGGCTGCAGCACTGCCAGAGCCTATGTCACTGTGTTGCGGCCAGGATCTCCACTGACACAGCAGCAGGCCTTCTGCTGCTGCTAGGGCCCCGGGCTGGGACGCAGTGGAGTGGGTGAGCCTCTTGCAGGCCCTTCGGAGCTAGGAGCCTGGGCTTGTTGTATAACTGTTTGCTCAGCCCCTGAGGGCCTTAGCCATTGACTCTTTGTTCCCCCAGCCCGACCCAGGGCTGGGGCCTGCTCATTATACAGCAGTTCCTCAGCTCCTGTCTGGGAGAATGTGGGCATGAGCCATCGACCCCCGTGACAAGAGATCTGGGGGGGAAGGTACCCCAGAAAGAGCCATGGATGGGGACAAACTTATAAAGTTCCTGACGGAGAGCCAGGAGTGGCAGCAGGCAGTCCAAGTCCAGCAGCAGCAGCAGCTGATTCGGGATGTGGGGATTCAGAACCAGGAACACCAGTGGCAATGCATACAGCAGCTGGCGACGGTACTGCCTCGCCCCATGGAGCCCCAGCTGGCAGACGCAGACGGGTCACCCCGCACCACCGCGCCGGTGCGACTAACTAAGATGTGACCTGATGATGACCCTGAGGCCTTTTTCGTAACTTTTGAATGGGTGACGCTGGTTGCAGGGTGGGACCCTGACCAATGGGCCACCCTCCTGGTCCCATATCTGACCACGACTGCCCAACCTGTGTACCAAGGGCTATCTATGGAGGAGGTGCAAGACTATACCCAGGTAAAGGCGGCAATCCTAGATGCCTTGGATGTCAGCCCGGAAACCTCTAGCAGCGGTTCCAGAGTCTGACCTACCCCACAGGCACCCAACCCCAGTTGGTGGCCCAGGAGCTGAGGGAGGTGTGCAAGTGGCGACTGCAGCCCAAGAGGCGAACCCCAGATGAGCTCACTGAGCAAGTTATCCTGGAACAGTTCGTCCACATCTTCCTGCCACGAGGAAGGGCCTGGGTCCTCTGCCATCGGCCTGTGACACTAGCTGCCGCCGTCACTCTGATGGAGGATTTCCTTGCAGCTGAAGCACCAGTGGGACCAGCTATTCGAACCCACCCACCAGGGCCCGAACGCCATAACCTAGAGAAGAAGGGGAGTGACAGGACCGAACTGCGAAACCCTTTGCAGGGCCAGGAACTCCGGTATAGACATCCTCAAGGTGCCGGTTTGATAAGCCCCAGTGCTTCCTGAGCCAGGGGTCAGGAAGACCAATCACAGCCCCCCCAAGGGGCCCAGTGGCAGCGCCCGCCCAGCCTGGGTGCCCAGAGCTCTGACCCTGTTTCTCCTGTGGGAAATACAGACACTTGCAATGTGACTGCACCAAGATGGATTGCAACTTTGGTCACGTTTACACGGGGAAAACCCATGCCCGACAGCCGCAGGCCACCAAGATTACGGTGCAAGTAGTTGTAGGAGATCGCCTGACCCTGGCCCTGATTGATTCAGGCTGTGGCCAGATGCTAATCCACCAAAGCTTAGGCCTCCCCACTGACCTGCACCTGGGGACGATTCGGCTTCAGTGCATCCATGGTGATGTACGTCTCTACCCCAGTGCCCGAGTCCAGCTAACCATGGATGGGGTCACGTGGCTGATGGTCATCGGCCTGGATCCTCTACTAGGTTACCCAGTGATCCTGGGATGTGATTGGCCAGTGATTGAACACTGAGGAATGCCCAGAGATCACCCCAGCATGGGAAGGGGGCTGCCCTGAGACCCGCTCAGAGGAGGGGGAGGAACTGGACCCCAACAGACAGGGAGGAGAACCCAAGGACCCTCCACTGGGGTCTGCCGTCGAACCCATGCTTAGCATCTTCTTTTGCCGGGACCAAATGGCGTACCTTACCATCAGTCGAGCAGCTACCAGCCATCGATAGGATCCTGATCGATCCGTACCGGGCAAAGTTGTGACCCCATTTAGAGTTGTGCCACGACTGTCTCTATCGGGTGAAATGAGACCCCCACACTGGAGAGCTCCAGACACAACTGCTTGTGCCTCAACATCACCAACGAGATGTAATGAAACTCGCCCATGACATCCCAGCTGCAGGGAACTTGGGTCATGAAAAGACCCTTGCCTGAATTCTGATGTGGTTCTTCTGCCCGGTGTGCATCAGGAGGTGAGGAACTAGTGTAGTTCCTGTCCGGAATGTCAGCTAGCTGCTCCCCCACGGATGCTCAAGGCCCCCTTGATTCCCATGTCCATTGTAGAAACGCCATTCAAGCGAGTGGCAAGGATTTGTTGGGCCCCCACCTGAAAAGCGTTGCTGGATTTCAGTACGTGCTGGTCATCATGGATTATGCCACCCGGTTCCCCAAAGCAGTCCCACTACGGAGCATCATCGCCAGAGGCATTGCTGACGAACTCGTGAAGGTCTTCGCCAGCATCGGCCTGCCCTGGGAAATCCTCACTGACCAGGGCACCAAATTCACCTCCAGGCTGCTGTGGCAGGTGTGTGACCTCCTGGGGATTAAGCAGCTGCACACCTCCATCTACCACCTGCAAATCGATGGCTTGGTTGAACGGTTTAACAGTACCCTGAAGGACATGCTGCGCAAGTTTCCCCCAGAGGACCTATGCCGATGGGATCAGCTACTCCCACCCTTGCTTCTGGCAGTCCGGGAGGTACCCCAATCCTCCACAAAATTTTCCCCCTTTGAGCTATTGTATGGACGTCGCCTGTGGGGGCTGCTGGACCTCATGCATGAGACATGGGAGCAAGCCCCATCACCAACCCAGGGCCTCTTGAAGTACGTCCTCCAGCTTCAGGAACGCCTCACTCAGGCAGGGGCCCTAGCTTGGGAAAACTTAAAGGCCACACAGGAAGCTCAGGCCCAGACCTAGAACCGGGAACCGTGGACCGGCAACTTGAAACCCGGCGATCGGGTTCTGCTCCTCCTGCCCTCAAGCAAGTCAAAGTTGCTGGCCCGTTGGCAAGGGCCTTATGAAGTGGTCCAAAAGGTCGGGCCCGTCACCTATGAGATCAACCAGCCTGACCGGCACAAGAAAACTCAACAATACCATGTCAACCTCCTAAAACCCTGGTGGGAGTGAGAAGGCCTTTTCATTAACCCTTACCCACTGGAGCCAGAGCTGGCCCCCCGTGTACCCCTAACAAAGGACCCCACGGGACCCCAGCTCGGGGAGGCACTTACCGAGGAGCAATGTAAGCAGACCCAGTGCCTCCTACAGGCGTTCCCATGAACCTTCACAGTCCAACTGGGTTAAACGACCCTAGTTCATCATACCATTCATATGGAGTCTGGAGTGGTGATCCAGGAGTCAACCAGGCCCTTGCCGCACCACATGTGGCAAGTCGTTGAGGAAGAAGTACAGGCTATGCTGGACCTGGGAGTCATCGACCCATCGCAGAGCGAATGGCGCAGCCCGGTCGTGCTGGTAGCCAAGCCCAATGGCACACGGTGCTTCTGTATTGACTTCTGACGTATCAATACCATTTCAAAATTCTATGCGTACCCGATGCCCCGGGTACATGAACTGCTGGGCCGGTTAGGAGAGGCCCGCTTCTTCACCACCCTTGATCTGAGCAAAGGATATTGGCAGATCCCCCATGACCCCCCTCCAGGGAAAAGACCGCATTTGCCACCCCCGTGGGCCTGTACCAGTTTACCCATATGCCCTTCGGCCTCCATGGGGCCCCGGCAACATTTCAACAGCTGTCGGACCGCCTCCTCCAACCCCACCGAGAGTACGCTGTAGCTTACCTAGATGATGTGGTTGTTTACAGCCACCATTGGGAGGATCACCTAGAGCGGGTAACTACAGTCCTGAGATCCTTGCGGGCAGCTGGGTTTACGCCAATCCAAAAAAATGCTGCATTGGATGGCAAGAGACCACCTATCTTGAGTATACCATTGGGAGAGGACAAGTGAAGCCTCTAATGGGAAAGGTTCAGGCCCTGGCAGCCTGCCCACTGCCCACCACAAAGCGCCAAGTGCACCAGTTTCTGGGACTTGCTGGCTACTATCAGCGGTTTATTCGCCGATTCACATCTATCACAGCCCCCTTGACCGGGCTTTTGACCAAGGATAGCCGGGCAGTAGCGAGTCCCGGGCTCCAGTCCTCAGACAGGAGCTGAGCAACTGCTGTATAATGAGTAGGCCCCGGCCCTGGGTCGGGATAGGGAAACAAAGAGTCAGTGGCTCAGGCCCTCAGGCAGGGGCTGAGCAAACAGTTATATTCAGCAAGCGCAGGCCCTGGGTCAGGGCGGGCAGCAAAGAGTCAACAGTTCAGGCCCTCAGGCAGAGCGGGTGGTTTGGACCCCAGAATGTGAAGACGCCTTTCAGACACTTAAAGAAAGTCTCTGCACCAAACCGGTCCTATATAGCCCAGACATTGACCAGGAGTTCATCCTCCAGACGGATGCCTTGGAGGTAGGACTTGGGGCCCTCCTGTCCCAGGAGGTTGATGCAGAAGAACACCTGGTCTTGTACATTACCTGGAAATTGTTTCCACGGGAGAAGAACTATGCGGTGGTAGAAAAGGAGGCCCTTGCAGTAAAATGGGCTTGTGATGCCTTGTGTTACTACATCCTCGGGGCCCCGTTCACATTGATCACTGACCATGCCTCGCTCCAGAGGCCAAAATGGAAAATAATAATACGAGGATAATGCGCTGGTACCTGGCACTACAGCCCTATGATTTTACTGTTCGCCATAGGGCGGGTAAGGACCACGCAAATGCAGACTTTCTGTCCCACCTGGGAGATTTGGAAGGGTCTGGCCCCAATGAGCAGGAGCCAGACTTGAGACTTGAGCCATTGGTGTGATGGTCTTCCCATCTGATACTGAGAATCTTCCTAAGACTGCACTGTTGGTATCACTCAGACACATAAGATGGCTTTAGTATGTCACCCATGTCTCACACCCATAAAGAAGAGTGGGGATGACTATTGCATTATAGACCAGCATCTTCGTTTCCTTACAGATCTCTGTCAATAAAGACATGATAGAACAACTACTTCATGACTGATGGAATCAGAGGTCTTAGTTAGGTCAATAAATACCATAAACAATGGCTGGTGTTGTTCTCTAAACTTCTCTTGGCTCAGTCATGCAACAAAAATCATGTCAGTGGTGCCCCAAGAGTCTGAAACCATACTGTGATTCCAGAAGGACATCTTCAGCAAGAGGAAAGAGGCAGTTCAAAAGGATGAGAGCAAGGATCTTTCTGGCAATGGAGAAGAGCGCAATACCTTGGTAATTCCCACACATTGACTTGTCCCCTTTCTTAAAAATGGTCACTCTATTGGCATTCTTTAAGTCAGGTAGAATTTCCTGATTAATTCAAATTCCAACAAGAACTTGATGAAGTTTTTCCACTAGTGTTATTCCACTGCTTTGAAGACCTCCACGGGGATGACATGTGGACCTGGCATCTTGTTGTTTCTAGTCTGAGTGATGGTTTGCCAAACTTCCTCAGAAGATGGGGGGGGAAGGGGGAGTCAGCAAAAGGTTCTATCACTGGATGCTGAGGAATGGACTCAATGGTGGCAGCTGAAAAGTCAGATTTATGGTTCAATAGCATCTCAAAATGCTCCTTCCAACATTGGTTGAGGGCCACATTGTCCTTAAGAAGAGTGGAGTTATTCAGGGATTGCAGAGGGATTGTATTGTTTGAACTTGACCCGTAGATGGCTTTCATTGCTTGAAAAAAAGCTTCTCATGTCACGCTGATCTGCATGGCCTTTGCTTGCCACCACTGATTCTTGCTGTCACGTAGCCTCCTTTGAATTACAGCTTTAAGCGAATGTAAGCCTCTCATTTTTGCTGGTTAGAGGGTTCATTTCGCCAAGTGCAAAATGCGCTTCTTTTCTGATGAATAAATACTAGGATTTACTCATTGTTCTCATCAAACCAATCCTAATGGCGGTGAGTGGAATATCCAAATCAATCAGCACGTCTTGTGACTAGTGGTCTTGATTTCTCCCAATGAGTTTGGATGTCATTGATGTCGGTCAGAGAGCCTCTCAATGAAGTATTGCTGAAGAATCTCACGACTAGAGTGATTTTGAAGTGCCTTGATATTAAATCTCTTCCGTGTTCCTTTTGGTTGTTTACGGTGTCATGGTGAAAGCCACATGTTCATGATTGATATGATTAAACAATGGTCTGTCCTGCAGTCATTTGTATCTCTCATGGCTCATGTAATATGGACATCAGTATGATCATGGGCTCTGGCAATAACATAGTCAAGAAGATGCCAGAGTTCGGAATGTGGGTTTTGCAAGTGGTCTTTTTTTGTCCCTCTGTCTAAAGATGGTATTTGTGATAAGCAAATCATGCTCCATATGTTTGCTGAGGAGAATTCCATTAGAGTTAACTTTCCCCACCCCTTCTTTCCCAATGGTGCCTCTCTAGAGTTCAGGATGTCATCCAACTCCTGAAGTCACCCATGAGGATAAGCTTGTCTTCCTTGGCTGTGGCAGTGAGAACTGCATCAAGAGCACAGTAGAACCGCTCCTTGTCTTCATCATCATCATCATCAAGTGTGGGAGCATACACACGAATGACTGGGGCACACTGGTGGTTACTAAGCTTAAGACAAAGAGTCATGAGACATTTGTTAATACACGTAGGGAGTTTTAAAAGATGGTTAGCAATCTTGTTCTTGATGGCAAAACGAACACCATGAATATGCTTCTCTTCAGATGGCTTTCCTTTCCAAAAGAAGTTATAGCCACCTCCATCTTCTTTCAGTTGGCCTTCATCTGCCCAGTGGGTCTCATTTAGGGCAGCAATATCGATGTCATATCTTGCAAGTTCTCTAGCTATTATGGCAGTTCTTTCAGGACAGTCACTTTTCAGGGAATCCATGAGAATGCAAATATTCCAAATGGCAAACTTCATTTTGCTTCATATATAGTTAGAGTGAGCCCGCTGGACAGAGCCATCCACGTAGGGGTGGGGGAAGAGATTGAGACAGCATATGTTTAGAGTGCCTTTTCTAGCCACTTCCCCATTCAGGCTGAGCACAGGGGATCCTGAAAAGGACTGCTCAGTCACACAGTTCTGGCAGTTGCAGCCGGTTCTGTCTCACAAGTCCAAACACAAGATGACAAGCACACGGCCGCCACCTGCATGCAGATTGGCAACTAAGGACTCCCAGAGATCACCTCTCCTATCCCCACCACCATTCATCTATCGCCGCAGGACTTAATTTGTGGGACATGTTAACACTGTTGGCAGATGCCTATGTGTGAAATCTTTTCCCGTGAGGAAACCGATGCACAAGCGGCAACCTCACAAAACTTGACGGGAAGGAGCCCTGGACCCAGTGGCAGGGGAGTCTGAGACAACCAGAGGTCTCTGTCCTGTTGCAGCCCTCATCCACTTTCACAGCCACAGAGAACTAACAAGTCCTCAAATACACCTGTTCTGCTACTGGGGTCTTGAGAAGTTTGGACCACACTTCATTTGGAACCTCACCTCAGAACTGTTGGCCAACAGTGACCCTACCAGGAGTACAAGACTTTGGACGACATAGTTCTGAGGGTTATTGGGACACACTAGCCTCTCCACCACCACACGGATAAAGGTCCAAAGAGAGGTTAAGACCGCATTACTCTACTCTTGTCCATCTATGAACTAGTATTAATATGTCTGAGAACATCTTGCCCTCGTCCTACTTCTCCATATTCTCCCATTCTACACCTTCTCCTCAACACTCAGAGACAAATACAATTCCTGGGAATATCTTTCATTCTCTTCCTTCAGACATCTCCATTTCTTCTCCAGCTTCCTACTTCTTTTTACCCCACTCTCAGCACTGGCTATTTGTATGATCTTGGAATACCAATACCTTCTGAAACCCCATACACCTTTGATCACTATCTACTTGTATTACAACAACCATTGTGATATCTGAGCATCAATTCACATCAAATAGGAAAATAAACAAAACACAACCAAAAAATTGGGTGCTGTGCTCTCTAACTTGAGTAAGGTTCATGAGGCAGATCCTCCACTGGTATACATTGTCATAGTTCTATTGACTTAAATGGAGATATGACAATTTACACAAGTTGATAATCTCCCCCCACCCCATTTCCTTAAAAGGTGCAGTGCAGATTGAAACCACCTCATCTGTGCTTGAAATGGGGGAGGAAATATTTTTTCCAACACTTTCCTCTGTGTTTCAGCTGGCATCATGAAATCGGTGAGGAGTGGCTACAGCATAAACATAATCCAGTTCAAACACTTCCCTACAAAAGCTAGAAGTTCAGCTTCACTTAACACACACTTTAAAAATGCTAAATCAATTATCTATGAGGGCAACTTCATCAGTAAAAATGGGTGGGAGAAACCTGTCAGAAGTCCATTTCCTTCATGCCAGTGCCAGTGGCAAATGGGAAGTGTATCAGTGCAGCTATTCTCGCTTCACCGTCATGGCTCTTCAGTCAGTTTGAAGACTTCATAAGAAAACACATGGCGGCACTATGTATTGACATTACCCATCCCATGTAAACAGGACACATCCATATCCATGTTACTCTATAATTCAAGCCATTCGAGTAACGATCTGTCATTAGAATGAGTTTCATTCTCTTGTTCCATGAAAAGGTCAGTAATGACAGGGAGAGCTCAAACCACATAACATTCCCCCCCCCTGCCCTTTTCAAAGCCAGAATCCATGCAAGCTTCTAAAATGCCATGTAAGCCTGAACAAAGGGCTAGAAACGGGATGCGAGGTAAGTGCTGGTTATCAAAGGCTTTCAAATGAAACATCATTCTGAGACTATTTTTATATGAAGAACTTTACCCTTCCTTGCTAATGTGTGATTTACTTTCCTTTTAAATATACTGCGCTAGAGCCTCAGCTGGTGTAAATGAGTACTGCCCCACTGCAGTCAATGGAGCTACATGGATTAACAGTAGCTGAGGGTTTGGCTCAGCACTGATTTGGTATATTATGATTACGTTGTGAAATGGATGTATATTTGAGTGTTAATAATGCAGGGAGAGGAAAGCAGAAGTGTTAGCTATTGGCAGACAATATAAGATTTCTATGTATAAGACATTGAACTGGGGAAGGAGGGCCACCTAAGAAAAAGGAATCCTTTGAGAGAGTGAAATTGTGCACTTGTTAAGTTTGCTTAACCTGGGGAAAGAGGGACAGCATTACCAGCTTGCTGCTGTGTCTCTAGATTTTTCCACATGCCAAATGGTTATCCTGAGAAAAAAATAATCCTTTGAGAAAATGGAAGTGTGTACTTGCTCAGTTTAATTAACAAGGACATGATCCCCCCTGCACCAGTTTCCTTTCAAGTTCTGCTAAACAGAATGAGTTGAAAGACAAAAGGACTGAAGATTTTAAAAAAGAGAGAGACTTTATTTAGGGTGTCTAAATACACTAAGTACCAGAATAATATTGTTGATCTGTCTCATGTCAGCTACATAAGTAAAGAAGCAGGGTTTATTCTCTAGTACATTGCTAGAAGTCAGACAGCTCAGAGTTGTAGTGCTGATCCTGCTATTAATGACACAGTAAGCCAATAAATATTACAAATTTTAAAAGTATGGAAGCATTGAAATCAACTCAATGTGTAAAAAGAACAGGAGTACTTGTGGCAACTTAGAGACTAACAAATTTATTAGAGCATAAGCTTTCGTGGACTACAGCCCACTTCTTCGGATGCATAGTCCACGAACGCTTATGCTCTAATAAATTTGTTAGTCTCTAAGGTGCCACAAGTACTCCTGTTCTTTTTGCGGATACAGATTAACACGGCTGCTACTCTGAAACTCAATGTGTGTGTGTGTGGGGGGAAATAAACGCCCCACCACACACATACAATGTTAAATGTTCTAGTGAAAGGGCCTCTGAATACTTGTAAGCTTGATAGTTGTTATCTGTTTGGCTTCATTTTCATTACAAACTGGAAGGCATCCGCTAGGCTAACAATAGAAAGCTGAACTTTATAAAAATACGATTAAAGCAAGTCTCTCTGAGCCATTAAGAGATTTGAACTCCTTTCACATGCAGAAGATCCAACAGAGCAGTCGAAATGTCAGCAACTGTTCCCAGAAAGATGATCACTGCATCACGATTGAGAATAAATATTTCTGATATGCATGCGAGATTGGCAACACTGAGACAGACTCAAAAAAGAGGAGAAAGGAATGAAGAGAGCAAGGATAAAAAGCCCCAAAGCACTTAAATAGTTCCTACTCCCTAGTCCAAAAAATGTAAGAGGGGATGAAAGAAACAGACTACAGAGGCAGGGCATAGAAGTAGCCATAAAACACAAATTTAAGGTACTTTTTTTCTGAAGGCATCCAATAGCCTACAAGGGAGGGGCAGGATGAAATATGAGGCCCCGCATATGCGGTACAGGCCAATGACAAGGTCAACATTTGCCAAATGTTAACAAAGATATTCTAAATGTTTACTGTTGACAACACCAAATTCTCACTGTCACATAGGCCTGTAACCTGGGAGGCATCTTCAGCTCCTTCTTTCTTCCCTCACCAGGCTGCATCCAAATCGTGTGCTTCTACCTCCAAAATAATATTTCTAAGAGCCAATCTTTTTCTATACAGACAGCCAAAACTCTTGTCCAAACCCTCATTATCCAATTTCGGTATGTGGCTTTTTCTATGGCCACACACACACCTCCCACTGTTCCATACAAAATGGAGCTGCTAACATCAAAACATAAACTTCATTATCCTCCTCCAACTATATCACTCTGTCCAGTGCTTCCCCTCTTCCGTCACTTCAAGTTCAAGCTTCTTGCCCACTCTCAAGGTCCATTGCAACTCTGCCCTTTCTATTTGTTCACTCTTATTTCTTCTCACTTGTCCCCTTCCTCTCTATTCTTCCAGTGATGACAGCCTCACCCACTCATCTGTCTGCTTCTCTCAGAACCACCTCCATTCCTTGTTCCATACTATCCCTTTCTTATGGAACATACTCCCTGTCATAACTATAAAGGGAAGGGTAACAGCTGTCCTGTGTACAGTACTATAAAATCCCTCCTGGCCAGAGACTCCAAAATCCTTTTCCCTGTAAAGGGTTAAGAAGCTCAGGTAACCTGGCTGGCATCTGACCTAAAGGACCAATAAGGGGACAAGATACTTTCAAATCTTGGGGGGGGGGGGGGAAGGTTGTTGTTTGTGTTCTTTGTTTGGGAGTGTGTTCGTTCTCGGGACTGAGAGGGACCAGACATCAATCCAGGTTCTCCACATCTTTCTAAACAAGTCTCTCCTATTTCAAACTTGTAAGTAAATAGCCAGGCAAGGCGTGTTAGTTTTCCTTTTGTTTTCTCAACTTGTAAATGTACCTTTTACTAGAGTGTTTATCTTTGTTTGCTGTACTTTGAACCTAAGACTAGAGGGGAGTCCTCTAAGCTCTTTAAGTTTGATTACCCTGTAAGGTTAATTTCCATACTGATTTTACAGAGATGATTTTTACCTTTTTTTTCTTTAATTAAAAGCTTTCTTTTTAGAACCTGATTGATTTTTCCTTGTTTTAAGATCCAAGGGGTTTGGATCTTGATTCACCAGGAGTTGGTGGGAGGAAGGAGGGGGGATGGTTAATTTCTCCCTGTTGTAGATCCCAGTGGGGTTGGAACTGTATTCACCAGGAGTTGGTGGGAGGAAGGAGGGGGAATGGTTAATTTCTCCTTGTTTTAAGATCCAAGGGGTTTGGATCTGTATTCACCAGGGAATTGGTGAAGGTTTTTCAAGGCTTCCCAGGGAGGGAAAAATTGAAATGGTGGCAGCGGAACCAGAGCTAAGCTGGTAGTTAAGCTTAGAAGTTTTCATGCAGGCCCCTACATTTGTACCCTAAAGTTCAAAGTGGGGATCCAGCCTTGACACTCCCTAAACTGGAAGAGGCACAAACTGGGTGAGACACAGACTGGAACTTCTTGGATTGCTTTGTGGCCAAGCATGTACCCCTCAGTAAAAGACCGAAGGCATTTGCTTCAACAGAGCGAGTCTCTGCAGCTAGAAGTATTTGTTTTATACTAACCTACATTCTTTCAATGTCTGAAGGATAAGCTAATATTTACCTGGTGCCATCTGAAGGGTTTAGCTTTTGTTTCTAACACCTATCACCTGGATCGTTAGTGGCATTTGTTCTTCAGGAAAGAAAGGAAGGAAGCAAAGGTTCTTAGTCCATGTCCCAGGATAAAAGCACTAAGAAAACAGACCCTCTTGATAGGCCCATTCATCTTCTGTGCTATAGGTGAGAATGGCTAACCAATCCTTTCTGGGAAAATATAATTTTATTTCATGGAACAAAATGCTGGCCCATTTTATACCATTTTATATAAATTGTTAAGTAACAGGCACAAACCCTTATAGGGAAAGATTGTTATACTATGTGCTTCTACAGGAACTCATGATGCTGTGAACACAGAAGCTGGGTCTGTGACCACTGCAATTACTATGCAGCATACATCTTGGTTTAAGAGCTCTGGCCTAAATTATGATGTCCAGTCCATTTTAATTAACATCCTCTGTCCCTGTGAATATTCCCCATGCTCCAGGAAATGTCCCTTTCTTTTTGCTAATTAAGATTTTATTGTTACCCAGGAGCTCTGCAAGCCCAGTAGGGTCACTCCCCAGCTTTCTGGTCAAGCATAAAAATCCCCCAATACATCCATTTCTCATCAGGATAGATCCTGGAGGGTCTCCATTGAATTACATTATGCCAAGATGAGTTATGTCACATTGGCACATCACTCCATGTTCTGTCAGTGGCATTCTGTAACCTGGTGTAACCTCCCAGAGTTCACTTAGATATATGGAGGATTATGAAATATTCTAGTTCTTCCAAGTAAAGCCTAAGAAAAAGTGAGTTTTTAACTATTTTGTAAATTTTAAAAATTTTATAACTATTTTACAAATGTTGTTGTCCAGCTTAGGGTTAGAAATTCCCAAATGCAGCACAATACAGAGATGTAATTCAGAATAGTGCCTCCATTTTTAATATGGATTAGGTATCTTAATTTTTAGCTGCCCAAATTGAGGCATCATAAAAAGGCCTGCTTTGCCAAAGGTGAGGGCTCAGAGCTTTCTGAAAACCAGGCCACTTTAAGGCATTTGCAGTTGAGTACCCCAGAACTGAAGCATTTGAAATCACTAGTTGTTTTTGAAACTGATGTTTACAGAACAGATAGGACATGTGTGTGTGTGTTGGAAAGTTTTCAGCGTAAAGGAAAAAAATCTACACCCTTAAATTGTAATATTAATTGTACATATTTCCTGATTTTAAGATACCGAGTAGAAACTGTACAGCCAAACTGATACTAACAAACCCACCATATTATGGTATTCTGTACCATTTCTTAACCTCTTCATAGCATACTATACATTATATCACATGGCTACAGAAGAGAGGGTAACTGGAAGAGAGAGACAAAGTTTTAACTGGAGATTAAAGAAAACCTGGGAAGTTGATAGAGAACAGCTGTCAGCAGATGAATGTAGTTTGGATGAAGGAGTATAGGGGACAACTGAGAAAAGGAAATGACCAATAATAAAAGACCTTAAATTTAGGTGCCATTAAAACAATTCAGTTTTCCCTGTGAAACTTACTGTATATTAAACACATTTTATTTTGTATTTCAAAGAAATATTTTTAAATAATTTATTTGTATTGTGGCAATACCAAGATACCTCAAGCAGTGATCAAGAGACCACTGAGCTGTTCATGCAGTAAAAAGAAGAAGAATGATTGGCACTCTATTCCCTATTCTGCCTGATACATACATACACTTCAGGCCCGATGGAACAGTAACCATTCACAGTTACTCAAGTACTCAGCAGCTATGATCTGGGAACAATTTGAGGATTTCCTCACACTGCAGGCAGAACCAGGGAGTTCAGAGGACTAGATTTGAATAAGAAGAGGTTTATTGCTAGGGAGAAGCCAGAGTTATTTTGAGCTACATTACATCTTTTGAAATTGTGCTACCAGGAAGCAACAGATTCAGGAACTGTGCCTTAGAGGTGATGATGGTGATGATGCATAGCACTTTTTTTATAGCACACCCACATAAGGGAGTATGGGAAGGCATTATGCAATTTAAAAAGCCCCTTAAAATGCAAACCTGACTGTACAATGAAAATTCCAATGAATCTTTTAGTATACCTGTTCTGTAAGCGCCACATGAGCACTAGTTTGTGTTGTCCCATAACTACCACATACCGTATTAAAGTCCATTAAGGTATATTAAAATTAACATATATATATATATATATATATATATATATATATATATATATATATATATATATATATATATATATATAGTGACAAAGCTCCAACCTTGTCTCAGTAGGTCCTGCACTTCCAGGCAAATTACGCTAGTCTCAGAGGCTCACATAGCCCTTCTCTCTCTAGAGGCAAGGGTCACAGCCTATTGAGCCATTTTCATCATAAGCCAGCAAGGGAGGTGGGAAGAAAACAACCCTCCCTCACAGAGTCTCTGTTGTCTCACCATCTCTGTGTTTAATCAGGGGCAGAGGGGAGAGCGCAGGCCCACCCTCTACTCTGAGTTCCAGCCCAGGGACCCTAATAGTAGCAGCTATTGGTAGCTGACTTTTTGAAACAGGATGAGTACAATTCCCTAGGCCACTTCCCCACAGCAGCCCCCTCCCCCTCCTCAACATCTAGTTCACCCCTCCATCAGGGCCTCTTTCCTTGTGCCTGATAGGGTTTGTACTGCCCAGTTTCTCCAGTAGCACAGCTTCCTCCTACAGCTCCTGACACATGCCACTAACTGGGAGGCTTTTAACTAGTTCCAGCCAGCCCTTGATTGGCTTCAGGTGTCCCAATCAACCTAGCTGTCTTCACTGCTTTCTAGAAGGATCTTAATTGGCCCCAGAT
Source organism: Chrysemys picta bellii (assembly GCF_011386835.1). NCBI lineage: Eukaryota > Metazoa > Chordata > Testudines > Emydidae > Chrysemys > Chrysemys picta. The sequence goes on from NC_088791.1 coordinate 60,790,225, forward strand.
GTGTTGATTAATCTAGAGCAACTGCCATTTGTTTACCATGGTAACAGGGATTCGTTTAGCCTGGGGCTAACATACCTGTTTCTCCCTACTTTCCTATAGCCATCTGGCCTTGCCTTGTCACTATATATATATATATTTAAAGGCCAGAAGGAACCACTATCACAGACTATTCAGACCTTCTGCATAACATAGGCAAAAAATTTCACCTAGTACTTCCTGCAGTGTAGGAAATCATTCTTCCCTACTATGTAAGTCAGCACTATTGAGATAAATAACATGTAAGTGTCCTGGAGCATTTTTTTGGAATATCTAATCTCACTAGTAAGTCTTCAAGTGAGGATGACTATCACTTCCCTTGGTACGTTCTTCAGATATTAATGATCTCCTAAAACATGCCTGCCTTAAATATCTGATTCAAAAGCTTCAGCTCATAACTGGAACACACTCTTTTTCAAAGAATATTTTTTCTAGAAGTTTTGTTTTGCATAAGCTAAAGTTTGTTAATGTTTACCCCTTCTTCGGGACTCTGGTGGGCTAACCGCCCAGCACCACTCTTTAAATGTCCTGGCACCAACTGTACCCAGTCTGGCTGAAAGAGTCTTTCAAAATCAAAATTTCTTTAAACTCATACTTTGATAACAAAAGTCCTTCCTCCCAGTGCTCCTTTTGGGTGGAAAGATTTCTTGCTCCCTTCCCACACCCAGGATGGAGAACTCAGGTTACCCATTTCCTATTCAGGAGAGGACTGAAGGTTTAGTGACAGATCAGTTTTTCCCTCCAGGAACATTCTCCCTCAAAGAAAGCAGGGAATCTAATGTCCTGCTCTTTCCCTAGGTCTAGGGTCTTGTTTTCATTTGTCAGGGGATTGATTAGAAGAGAGGGAAGCCTTGCCCCCATCCTTCACTACAAGGGTCCTGGCCAGGGTTCCTAAAGAGATGGTCATCTCTTCTTGTCCATTCTAAGTTTTACCCCAGGATCACTTCCTTTCTTCCCATGTCTGCCCTGCTGTCCCCAAGATGTTTGTATGGTTGGCGTTACTTGGAATGGAGTTACCTGGACCTCATTCTCTCCAAATGCTTTTATTCATAGGAAGCCCCAGTATCCATACTTTGTGGCACTTTATTGCTCACACTGCTGATGTTTGGAACTCAGTCTGGCATAGAATGCCTGGCTAGTGTTCAATTCCTTTGTGACTGACCTCAGTTATAAATGCCAGTACAGTGTACTAGCTTTCAGCAGAGCAAAGACTTGTCACATTGCTTGAATTCTTCATTATCAAGATGTTCAAAACTCTGCTACATTTGACAAATCTTGCACCTATTTCAAATGACAGGGCTTATGATTTTATTTCATTTTATTGGGAAGAAAATTTGATGCAACCTTTATTTACTTTTGTTGTTTAACATTAGTTATTTAACATTCTTTGTGAATTTGGATAGTTAGAATATAAACAAGTAACAAAAATCACCAGAGGAATGTAGAACTTCACAGTACAATGGGTTATTGAACACGTTTCTAATATTTCACTCATCTTTTATAAGAAAACAGTGCACACTAGGTCCGGTTATATATATTACAGTTATATAAACTTGCATACAATTTATTGTGTAATGTTATATTTAATGGGATATTATTTTCCAGTATTCTTTAATAGCTTTTCTACATTGAGCTAGCTTCATTTATTTTAATATTCTCAGCTGTATAATAGTTCTCGCTGTGTCATTTAGACAGATCTATCCAACTTTATGACAGGTCGTGAAGAAAGAGGACATGGGGATAAGTGGCTATAATAGGGGAATGTAGATGGTGACAAATTTACCTTATACCGATCCGTTAATCATGGTTAAATATTCAGTGTCTTTGCTAGTTTCAGCGTATCAAGTGCCAGACACAGTTTCACAAGTTACTTGAAATAAAGGTGGAGGAAAGTCCAGTAACACTGGTTGTTTTCCACTCCAGCATCGATGATGCTACATGGCTAGATGATGAAAGTCTATTAAGAAGCAATGCTAGGACAGTGTGGACAACAATGGCAGGATTCTGCTTGAATTAACAACTGGATTTTTTCCTTCTCTTTCTCAACCTAATGGCCTCTTGATATGCTCAGTGAAGACCCGTGTCATTTGTTGCTAGAAGGCTGCTATGGCATTGCTAATCAGATGGAACATTGCACACGAAAACTCACTGTCTGATACCAGTAGGTTAGGTGAAATGGAATCAGTATGAGGACCCTAAAAACACTGTCATTACTGCCAGTTTCTATACTTTCCCTTTTTAGTATTGCAAGATAGGACTTTACCAAGACGGAGGGTATCATGGCTAGATTCTTTGCAGCTGTCCGCATTCAAATTTTATTATTTCTCCTGGGATTATCTTGAGAAGAAAATATAAGGGTGTGTGCAAAATGCCTCTGTTCCACTAGCCTATGTTATGCAATGTTTTCAGCAACTGAGTAAATAAAATATTAGCATTTAGATTTCAGAGTGGCTCAGAAAAATTAGGTTCAAACAAATGGACTAATCCCTAACGTAGCTGTTGCTTTATAGTCTTCCCATTAACTAATATTTAATCCTGGTTTATGAAGGAAAAAGGTATTGTATGTTTTCATGATAATTAGAATTTATGAATGAATAGATGTAAAAATGTCACAGATTCTTTATTTTAAGAGCTGAAAGCTCACAAAAATAGTCCTCTGATATGTTTTATTAAGGAGAGAGAGAGAAAAAACACGCCCTTTAACTAACACCAGCAATAGAGCACTGCCTTTCAGAGCAGTGCAAAATGTCTGGGAAATTCTCATAATAGCTTGATATCTCTTTTATTTCAAATGAAATGATTTGATATTAATAATGGTAAGCAGAGTTTTAGGACATTTTACAGTAGCTATCATTCCTTTCACCTATCAGACATTTTATATTACAGGAAGAAATAGGGGTGAAAAAAGCTCCCAGGCACATTATGGATGGTGAGGTGAGGTGAAGAATCTGAGATGCAGAACTAGACAGCCAATTCAAATGTATCATTGCATAGGAAAGTCATTGCTGTATGAACACTGTCATGCACTTACCACTTGCAGCTCTTTTTTATTTTTATTTTGGTGGTTTGGTTTGTTGAACTATTTTACATTTAAATCAGTGCCTTCCTTCTTCATATAATCCATGCAAGTATTGTGTGAAAAATATGCATGAAAGCTGAGGAAGGTAGAATAAAGCCCCAACTGTTTACGTCCAAGACTCTTTCCTCAGGGCTGGATTTATTTTCAAGTAGGAGTTTCAAAACAAGAGCAAATAAACTCAAAATATTGTTGGCTAGCCCTCCGCCCACCCCGAAGGCTTTCTCAGCTTCCTCCTCTGCAAGGAGAGAGGATGCATCCTTCTTGGCTACCAGAAAAAGACCCACACACGGATTTTCCTAAACCTTGGTCACCCTGTCTTCCACCCTTGACTCAGTGCGTTTGAGGAGTGGTGGGTGCTGTCAGGGGTTATCTGCTTAATGTCCCACTCTGGATTCCTGATTTTTAACCTTCAACCTTCATTCTGATCCCTTCTTTCATTTGTTGCCTTCGGTATTTACTTGTGGCCTAGGTTCAATGGCTCCTCTGGGGGCAGGCCTTTAGCTTTGGGTAGACTTAGGCCTGCCATTTCCGAGTAATCACAACAGGTGCCCCCGCCTCAGAGACAGAAAGCCTTATATCTGGTTTCCTGAAGGGCACATGACTAGGAGAAAGCATGTGACCTGCCATTACAGCTCCCAGTCTTCAAGGGTCCAAAAGCCATAACACTTTCACCAATGTACATTTTACATAGTAAACAGTAAAGGCCATGTATTGTAAGCAGATTTTACAAATCCATGCAGGGGCTGGCCAGGTTGCCCAAATTGTGGAAATTTAAAAAATTAAAATTAGAAACTAGAAAAATAAATGGGGGAGTTGACCACATTTTTGTGAAACCATATCCCTTTAAAAAAAAAGAAAAACTAAAAACTATCTGTAGAGCTGGACATATTTCAAATTTTGAAATTTCAAAATGTGATTTTTTTCATATTTTGAACAATAAAAGTATATTCAAAAATGTTTTGCTAAATATTTTCCCTTTTTAAATTTATCAGCTCTAGTGTTGAATAGTCTACTCCACAAATAGTCCTACTGAAATCAATGGCTATAGTTGGTGGAGTGAGATGCTACCCAACATAAATAAAGTTACTGGAATATAATTGATAAAAAGTGAATAGTTAATTTGACAAATAACACTAGATTATCTCCACGGCTTGTTAAATAGTAGAAAAATGTAATTATAAATAATTACAGGATGAAAAATGCCAAAAAAATCACCATTAATATTATTCACAATAAAGACATTGATGATCCCAGGAAAGAGATGACAAATTTACTGATGTTTATGGAATTTGTTTAGCTTTATAAACTATAGTTTTTCCAAATTACAAAATTTTAAATTTTACTATTTATATAAACTTTTGAAGTGAAATATAAATAGCCTTGGAAACTGATACTTCAAATTCAGTTGATAGGGAATGGTCAGGAAGATGGGGGCATAACCCTCTACCATCATTGGAGGTTTCTAACAATAGGTTGAACAAACACCTGTGGGATGGTCTAGGTTTACTTGGTCCTGCCACACTCAAGGGGACTGGACTTGATGACCTCTTGAGGTCCCTTCCACCCTATAGTTCTATGATTCTGTGCTCCTTATATCCACTTATCCAGTATGGGAAAGACTCAGCACAGGAGGATAGACACAGTGAGCTAGGAAACTGAGGCAGGCTTGTACTAGAGAGACTACATGAGTGAGGTAATATCTTTTATTGGCCCAACTTCTGTGGGTGAGAGACAAGCTTTCAAACCACACACAGCTCTTTTGCAGGTCTGAGTACCTTTTCCCTCTGAATCTTTAACATTGTGGATATACATCAAGTAATTACAGTCAAGTCTTGGAAAATAACCCTGCCACTAGGTCTATATGTATAAAAGGAATCACAGTGGTAATACTGAGTTGGAAGAGAAGAGAGCAGAGCCAAGTTGAAGACCTGCATTCAGTGAGCCTTGGCAATGGCCAAGGTTCCTGGATAATTTGCTGCTTCAGTTTTGGCAGAGTTCTTTTGCTCTGTAACACTCCTTTCCTGAAACAACGTTAGTGTCTTGTTGGTAGGCTAGTGATATTACTCTATCCCAGTGATAGTCAGTGGTTCAGGAGCCAAATTAGTGATCAACATCACCGAAAAGAGCCACAGTAGTTTTCTTTACTATAGTAAATTCATTGTTTCTTTTATTATAGTACTATATATTCATATTCAAACAGTATTGCAGGGGAAATATTTACTGCAACTTTTCTATAATTGTAGCATTTTGTATTGATAGACAGAGAGACAGACAGATTCACATTATAGTTATATTTTGAGTGAAACTTGTGCCACATGAGTTTGCCAGTGATATCAGTGGTACCAGGGTTTCACCTATCATATGTTGAGAAAGCATGTAATAAAAACACAGTTGTAAGTTACGTGAGTTAAGGTACCTGAATTTCCTGTTTTGTGTAGTTAAAGTTAAATTTTAACACAGATTTTCTGTGTCTTTAACCCAACTCTGAAGTCCTTACACAGGCAAAACAAGAACTGATGTGTAAAGGGAATGTGATTGAAGTGGGAGAAGAGTAAATAAAGGAAATTTCAGTCCTCAAAGAAGACAAGAAAATGATAACTTGAGAAAAGAGCACAGCTTACTCTGGAAGATGTATAATATGTTAGTTTGTCACTGTAAATCAAGACAGAGAAGAGGGCGGAGTATTTGTTAAAGTAACTATTTGCTGTTGGAATTTGAAGCAGAGTAGGTTTACCAGTAAAACTATTGATTTACATAAGACTTACTGTACTCTTCAAACAATTGAGTACATGGACATTTTTCACTAGAGAAGAATTGTGTTCCAACTGTGCTCTCACTGACAATATAATCTAGATTTTTAAAGACCAAAGGAAGGGAGTGTGTCCCTGTGACACACCCTGCACATTATTGTAATAATCTTTGTACAAAATATGTCTTGTGAGGTATCATTTGAAAACTAACTCACTGGTCAATAATATCATGATGAAATATGTGTAGCAACATTATATGTAAAGTTATGAACATAAGCTGAAGTTATGTCTGAAATGTGTTGACCAGACAGCTCTGGGGAGAGGTGAAACCAGTTTCTCAAAGACAAAGGACAAGCTGATGCTTCTAGCCAGGTGTCAACGTTAACTGGCAATCTCCTGTCAAGTGGCCATTCTTTGCCAATGGAACAGATTGATCTGCATTTTAACAAATAACAACATGGAACCTCTTTCACCATGAGACTATGCTTATGTCCTCACAACTGGAAGGAACTGTATCTAGGAGTAACCCTCTGGAAAATGCATTTCAAAGGGGGACTGGACTATAAAAGTGAGGGGCAAAACACCTCAGGTATTTTCTTTCTTTCTCACCCTCTCTCTCTCCTTCTCTTTCACCTAAAAAGGCAAAAGGAACCAGCATTGGTACTTTGTGAGAGATCCTTACTTGAAAATTTGGTCAGCAATGTTACTGGAAATATGTGGTAAGGGATTTCACCTTGAACCAAGTCTAGTTTGTTAAGTTTATTACTAGAAACAGTTTTATCTTTATTTCTCTTTTAACCATTTCTGGCTTTAATGCCTTATACTTGTACACTTAAAATCTCTCTCTTTGTAACTAAATAAACTTGTTTTATTCTTTAATCTAAACTAATCCTGTGTTGTGTTTAAATTGAATTGTTTGGTAGTTCTAAATAAAGTAGCAAACTGTTGTACACTGACCCTTTACAGGCGCAATGGACCTCGAATATCTGAACTGTCCAAGAGAGCTGTACAATGCAGTACACACATTTGGGGGGCAAATCCAGGACTGGGAGTGTAATGGGGTCACCCTGCAAGTGGTAAACAAGGCTGCTGGAAGACAGAGCATGGCTGGTATATAGTTGACTGGGGCAAGAGTTGCTGGACCAAGACTGCAGCTACTAGGGTGACCAGACAAGTGTGAAAAATCGGGATGGGGGTGGGGAGGTAATAGGATCCTATATAAGAAAAAGACCCAAAAATCGGGACTGTCCCTATAAAATAGGGACATCTGGTCACCCTAGTAGCTACCCAGAGACACTCAGGGTGTGACCTGCATTCTGTTTGGCTATTTTTGAGAGGCCCAGGTTGGGAGCTTGTGATGTTCCCCTGGTGTTGTCTGGACCAGTGATCTGCTAGATCACTACGATCCTCGACTCTAGTTGCCAGCCTTACCCTGCTCTGCTGTGAGAACCCACACTCCCAGGTTGTTCACGCACAGCCATTAGTATGTAAGCTGCTCCCAGCTACATGAGTGAGCACTTTTGGCCATCCGCTGCTCGGATTGTACAACCGAATGACGCTAGCCAATATCTCCAGTCCCAGACACAACCCTAGGAACCTCCATCTTGCAGTTTCCAGTTATGCCCGCTGGATGCTGCAAGCTTATATGAGTTCAGCAATTTAACAAAGAAATTGATATGTACCAGGCTTGTTATCCCCAGGGGAGTCTCTGACACACTTCAAACCAAATGCACTGCTTCAGGTAGAATAAACAAACAAATGTATTAACTATAAAAGATAGATTTTAAGTGATTATAAGTTAAAGCACAACAAGTCAGATTCGGTCAAAAGAAATATAAGCAAAACACATTCTAAACTGATCTTAACACTTTCAGGGCCCTTACAAATTAGATGCTTCTCTGCACAGGCTGGCTGGTTGCCCTTCAGGTAGGCTCTCCCCTTTGATCAGTGCTTCAGTCGCTTGGTGGTGGTGTCTGTAGATGGAGGTTGAAGAGCGAGAGCATGGCAAACGTATCTCCCTCTTATCATGCCTCATAACCTTAGTCAGCCTCATAACCATAATCAACCTCATCACCATATACATGAAATTACAACCTATAACATTACTATAACAACAATGCTCAGTACATCATGAACTTTATGAAAATACCCGACATGACAAACTTTGCATTGGCTACCACACAATCATATTATAAGGATGAACATGGGGGTGCAGGGTGTTCCCTCGAGGTACCGAGTGTCACAGAACTACAGTAGCAAAGCATTGTGAGGCACCCAAAATTGCAGGGCAGGTGGTGACAACTCCTCACTAGTCTGGATTGCACCCCTGAATGTCATAGCTCCCCAGATCTCTCTCTGCATTTGACTCTCCACCTTACCATATAGAGAGTGGGTTCAGCCCTCTTTATAGCACCATTACTTCCTTCATGTCCCCTTGACGTGTGTTGGAGAGACCTGGGGTTCTTGTGCTGGAGGAAAGGGCATGGACCAGGGACACTGAGGACAAGAATAGGTAGAATGGGGCCATCGACAAGGCGGTCATCATAATCTCATTGGCCCAGTGGAGATTCTCTGGAAAAGGTAATGCCACTTGTAGCAATCTTATTGTTTCTACAAAATCTATGGTAGGGATCCCCCTTTAAGGAGGTTTTTCAAGCAGATGCAACTAGGAGAGGCCAGGGGGCATGGCTCATGGAAGGGTTCTCTCAGGAATGGAAGCTAGAGCTGTCATGGGGCTAGAGGTGGCTCAGAGGCACAGCGTTTCTGCCTGAGTGGCTTTGACCTCTAACTCAGAGTGGGGAATTGTGAAGTTCCTTGGGATATACAAGCTTCTGTGCAGGTAACAAGGCTGGTGTGCAGGGCCAAATTAAGGCAAAAGTAAAATAGGCCAATGCCTAGGGCCCCAGCTCATGGAATTACATGAGATCATATTCTTAGCTTTCATATAATAAACAAAACAACACCACACCTATGTTTCTACTCATTAAGGATGCAAAACAAACAAAATAGCTTTCAAATCTGTGTAACTGAAGCCTATCTACCTTTAGACAGCCTGAAACACTAGTTCCAAGAGTGGTGAACTGCCCCATTGTGGAAAGTCCCTAGGATCCCAGGTTCTCTTAATTTGCCCCGCCTGTTCTATGCAGGAGCAATTTGAAAGATTTCCACCCCCTGAACTCCTCCCAACAAGGCTATCCAAGCTCCAAGATATTAAGGGCCAATTCAACATTTAAGTTGAAGTCAATAGGATCTAAACAAAAGCTCACAGTTAAGCACATACACAAGTCCTTTGCAAAATAGGGGACTATTCAGAATAGGCCTCCATTAAAGAGGTAAGAAAAGTGAACACTGCTGGGAAGACAGACCTTCTTGTCTAATAAATTTGAAGCAGTATAATGGTAAAATGTTATTTAAGTAAGTGACAAACTCATTTAACCTTTCAGCTGAAACAAGAATATATAACTTATAATTTGTACAGTCCAATTTTTGAAACTCATAACTTCATCTCTGGCTTCATATAAAATTTACAAGCAGTAATAAGTGACCAGTGATTGTGAAAGTAATTTATTATATTAATTTTATTCAAATTCAAATAAGGCGTGTGCTACGCTGTATGAGAACACATAAAATAGAATGAAATAATTCTCATTGGATAATCTTTGACAGGATTATTAAAAGACTGAACAATTTATGATTCCTATTGCAGATACATTTATCCTTACCCCAGGCAGTTAATATGAGGTGTAGCATTTTAATAATGCAAATAGCTGAATATTCAGTTGAGTATGAAAGGGAGCCTGACCTTAGATAATTCAAAAACTAACTTTCTAAATATCACGATAAAGCATTAATCAGAGTCTTATTGCTCTTTAATTAGGGCTTAGGTTAGTTTGTATTCTTTCACTTGCATTGATTTGTATGCAAGCTGTAAAATAAAATCTCTTCATTTAATACATTAATGAAGTTATAATCTTGATAGGTGGCAAACATTCTGGAAATTAAATAAAATTCTTTATGCAATAAAACTTAATTTAATTCATTTAACAGACGAGTTTTTGTATTTGTACATTGCATATATTGCAAGGAGAGGTAAACAATGCTGTGTTACAATAGATGTGCACAAGGACCTAGACCTAAATTTGGGCTCAGTCTTTCTCTCAGTAAAATCAAAAGCAAAAATATCACGTCTACTTCAATAGGAGGAAGGTCCCAACAGAAAGATTTCATCTCTATAGGAATATTTTTCAATAAGTTGCTCTTTTGTTTGAAATGAAGCTGAAAGGAAAGGAAACCTCTGAGTAGGTTACAGAAACAATCTCTTGCCCCTCTCCCGCCCCCCCCCCCCCCCCACTTATTCCCTGAGAGAAATCTGCATGCTGCACCTTCCCACTTCCTGTTCAGCTTCTTAGGCCAGTGCAGAGGGGTTTGGGGCTATGATCCATCCCCTCAGCACAAGCATTAGAGCTAGGGAGAATCTGCTCATCACTTATGAAGAGACTTCCACATGATGAGGAGAAATGTGCACTATGTACATTGTCTTAGATAAACAGATATGGCTACTTCAGTAAATAATGAAAATATTGAGACCCATCCAAGTTAGGCCCCAAACCAAACCTAGTGTTGTTAACTCTCAAAATTTTACCCCAGAGTCTCACAATTTTACCTCAGACAAATGTTTCTAGCGCTCATAATAGCAGAGAAAAGCTTGAAAGTTTCACCACCAAAAGACAAAAGCTAAGGCTACAGTACAGAATTTACACTCTAAGCCGATGGGAGAGAGCTCTCCTGTAGACTTAATTACGCCAGCACCACAAGCAGCAGTAGCTATTTCAGTAGGAGAAGCTCTCCTGCCGACACAGCGCTGTCCATACCAGTGCTTAAGTCAGTGTAACTTACATCGCTCAGAGGAGTGGCTTATTCACACCCCTGAGTAACATAATTTATACTGAAGTAAGCTGTAGTGTGTACATAACCAAAGACAGGAAAGAAGGTGCAGTAGTTAGGACATGTTGCTGGGACTCATTACACTTGGGTTCAATTCCCAGCTCTGACACAGTCTTCCTGTGTGATCTTAGGCAACTCAGTTAGTCTCTCTGTGCCTCAATTCCCCATCTGTAAAATGGCAATTCCCTACCTCACAAATGTGTTGAGCAGATAAATATATTAAAGACTGTGAGATGCTCAGGAACTACAGCAATGGGGGCCATGTAAGATAGAAATAAAAATAAAAAAAAAACTTTTTGTGTGTCTAACTTTCTGATTTTTAAGCTAATCTGATGATTTTTAGGGGCCTGATTCATGATTTTTTAATGTATTGGGTAGCAAACCACTCCCACCAGACCCAGAAATCAGAGGAGCACAAGCAGAGCTGTGACGCAGCTGAAGATCTGGCTTCCTAGCTTCCCCAGTCCTTTCTTTACATATTGCATTTGTACTTATTTGAATATATTCCCCAAGACCCTATACTATTTAATAAACAGATGGTTACAGTGGGACAACTTTATATCAGATGTAACCCCAGTGAAGTCTGTGGAGTTATATCAGGGAAGAAATTGACCCTGTAGATGTCTGAATTAAAGCACAACACGTGTCTTTTGTTTTCATTGGGAATTCTCCTTTGCTGCAGGAATTTTACAGATTGTTATGGTTGAATGAATTGCAGACAGCCCTCTTTTTTGTTTAGAAATTTCCATATATATTATGATCAGCCTTCACCTAAAGGCTAAATACAAAAAGCCAGGAAGGGAAAATGAGGAGAAAGTTGCCTTTTACTCTGCTCCATTTTTCTTTTTGATCTGAAAAGTAATCAAAACATCATGGCTTCCACTGAGAATGCCTTGCTTGAGATCTGCAACTTTTTTATACTGAACACAATAAAGATTCTGTTACAGCCTAATCTTTATGCTGTTGGAGCCAATAGCAGAACTCAATGGGACTGACTTAGGACCTGTATTTCACCCTTAAAGCCACAGGGAACAACTACTGCAATATAGATTAAATATTCACTACCACCCACCAAGCCAAAAATGTATGCAAAATACATTTTGCAGAACAGATTAATAGGAAATTATAAAATCCTATTTTCTAGTCAAGGGCTCCATGTCCAGTATCATCTTCCACAAATGTACACTTCATTATTTACTACAAAAAATGCAGATATCAGTGACTACAGTACAATACAGTTAAAACACAGATTTGCGAAGTCTGAATGTGCTTAGATAAAACTGTAACACATTTCTTCACTCCAAACAGAACAGACATTCCAATTACATTCATAGATATATGCTCTACTCCAACACCACACTGTACTATGGGGAAATGTACAGAACTCTGACATAGTTTCATGAACCCTGAGACTGTATTTCTTTGAAATTTGTATTACACAACACCAAACATTAAAACATCCAATAACATATTACACGACAAAACAAAGAGGCTAAGTTAAGGTTGGGTGGGTGATTTGTGTCTGATGGAGTGACAGTAAGCAATGAAAGATTAAATGATTGGGATTCTCTATGAGAGTCCCTTCACTCCTGTGGGGGTGGAATTATACATATAATTTAGATGTTTGCTTCTAGCTATCTCAGTATAAAAAAGGAAATGGAATTTCTGAGCATACAAATTCCTTAGCTGGTACCTCCCATTCTTTACAAAGAACCTTTTTAGTGGGGAAATAATTTGATACTATGAAAAAAGTCTAAATTGCTGAAATTTAATTCAAAGTTAAAATCAAACTTTGCTGTCTTTGAAGCCATCTAAATGGATCCCTTTATAGTAGGAAGTTTTGATGCCATTTAATTCACCTAATAGTAAAGGGACTCTGAAAAAAAATGTTGCCCTCTTCAGTATAATTTAGTGCACTGAGGATACTCAGTGTATTCCAAGAGAGCAGAAACCTTTAGCCACGTTTCAAATACTCAGTTTCTTTAAATTTGTTATATAGCATTAGGAACATATAGTGACTTGGACTCAGATTCCACTAGTCTATATCGTTTCACTTTAGGTAAGCGTTAATAAAGTGCTTCACAATTTTGGTTAAGCATCTCTCAAAAACAGAATACACAGGTTTGGTTTGGTTTTCACAAGGCACCTCAATCCAATTTGCCATAAAACCAGTGGAATGATGCCCCAGACTTCAACAGGGGGACTGAACTAAATGCAACATGCTGGAGGTTATACCGTCAGAGTGCACATAAGGAGCGGATAAAATAAACCTGTGTGATAATATCCCAGGAAAAACTTATATCCTTTCTTAGGATTGGATTGTAATCTTAAAATTCAACATGAGCAAGAGGCAACACATAGCTACACTGCCCCAGGATGGGGACCAGACTGTGGCTTTCAGTCTGGCTCCTCTTCCCCCTCTGTTGTGAGGGCTTTGGGGACAGTTATCCACCCAACCCTTAGCTGATGCAGATTACTTCCCATCCTGAACTGTTGGAGGAGTGGAGCCAATTTCAGGCACCAGCAACTCTCCCCTTTCCAGCAATGCAGATAGCCTAGACAGGACTTTTCAGAGTGCTCCTTAAGCCCCCTTACCTGTGCAGTTGTGCATCAGGATTCATGATCAAGCCCTTAGCAAATGTTCTATGTCTATAACTATTGTTGCCCATATATATGTAACCCTTCTGCCAGGTATAGTCAGCAGCCACAAGGGCCAAATTCAATATTTAAGGATTCTTCTTAACAATACAAAGCAGAACTGGCTTGAGCCCCCACCCAGCAATCTGGGAAAACTAAACACCACCCCGGATGCCTCTAAGAGGCAATGCTTCCCCACTCGCAAGCACCGAGTCTGTGTATGACAAAAGAAAGCTTTTATTAAAAGGGAAAGGGAACCCAGCATTAATATGAGAAACCAGAAAAAACACATTCAAAAGCATGTAACCACAAGAAAACGCCCACCCCACAGTATGCTGGGCAGTGTCCTTTGCTCCAGTTTCCTACCCTGTGGGGTGAAAGCCTGATGAATGAATATCCCTTTAAGGTGCCCAGGCAGCAAATATGAAAAATCGAGACAGAGTGTGGGGGGTAATAGGCGCCTATATAAGAAAAAGCCCCAAATATCAGGACTGTCCCTATAAAATCGGGACATCTGGTCACCCTGTCCCTTTAACATGCCACTCCCCTTTCCCTCCACTGCACCCCATTCACAACTGTCCTTGGTCAATGGTGCACTCACATGGGTTATGTGATCGGTGTCGGCCCACCTACCCGCTAGGGGGCGGTGGGGAGCTACGAGGTCACTGGCCGGCCTGGGTCACGCCTCCGTCAGCGGGGAATTAGCGGCGGGGCGGCCGCCAGCCAGAGTCTGTAGCGCGCCCCTCAGGCAGGGGAGCGCCGGCTAAGGTCAGTAGCGCGCCCCTCAGGCAGGGGAGCGCCGGCAAAGGTCAGTAGCGCGCCCCTCAGGCAGGGGAGCGCCGGCAAAGGTCAGTAGCGCGCCCCTCAGGCAGGGGAGCGCCGGCAACGGTCAGTAGCGCGCCCCTCAGGCAGGGGAGCGCCGGCAACGGTCAGTAGCGCGCCCCTCAGGCAGGGGAGCGCCGGCAACGGTCAGTAGCGCGCCCCTCAGGCAGGGGAGCGCCGGCAACGGTCAGTAGCGCGCCCCTCAGGCAGGGGAGCGCCGGCAACGGTCAGTAGCGCGCCCCTCAGGCAGGGGAGCGCCGGCTAAGGTCAGTAGCGCGCCCCTCAGGCAGGGGAGCGCCGGCAACGGTCAGTAGCGCGCCCCTCAGGCAGGGGAGCGCCGGCAACGGTCAGTAGCGCGCCCCTCAGGCAGGGGAGCGCCGGCAACGGTCAGTAGCGCGCCCCTCAGGCAGGGGAGCGCCGGCAACGGTCAGTAGCGCGCCCCTCAGGCAGGGGAGCGCCGGCAACGGTCAGTAGCGCGCCCCTCAGGCAGGGGAGCGCCGGCAACGGTCAGTAGCGCGCCCCTCAGGCAGGGGAGCGCCGGCTAAGGTCAGTAGCGCGCCCCTCAGGCAGGGGAGCGCCGGCTAAGGTCAGTAGCGCGCCCCTCAGGCAGGGGAGCGCCGGCAACGGTCCCGGCGTGGCTCTGCCGGGTAGGGGAGCGCAGGCCCACCCTACACCACTGCGCTCCAGCCCAGGGCCCTGACAGTGGCAGAACGAGGGTCCCACCACTGGGTCAGCGGGGTCGTCCCGCTACATAGACTCACCACTGTGCAGCTCTGTCCCTGGGCTACTTCCTACCCGATTGCTCGCCCGAATCCCTCTGGTCCCGTGAGTGCGTCGGGGTAGTCCACTGCTGGCAGCTCCGGCTCCCCCTCAGGCTCAGGCTCCTCCAGCTCCTCTGGGTACTCGGCTGCTGGCAGCTCCCGCTCCCCCTCCGGCTCCTCCAGTTCCTCTGGGTACTCGGCAGCAGGCAGTCCTGGCAGCCCCAGTCCGTCCTCCAGGTGAGGTTTCCACAGGTCCAGGGCCTCCCCTGGTGTGGCAGCAGGCTCTGAAGGGAGCAGCCCGCGGTCTGCGTCTGCCTCCCTCCCTGGTGCTGCCCTAACTGAGCTAAGGGCCCCGCCCTTTATACTTCCTGTTCCACCCCTCCCCTTCCGGGGGGTGGAGCGAGCTTGGGCTGGCCCCGCCCACTCAGGCTGAGGGAAAGGCACTTTACCCTCAGGGTCGGAGGGAAGCCACCCTGGCTCCCTACATACCCCACCCCTCAAATCCAGCTCCCGAACCTCGGAGCTGGCGTCCTCAGCCTCCCCCAGACGGGAGAAAAAGTCCGCGTTGGCGTTGTCCCGTCCCGCCCGATGGTGGATCGTGAAGGCGTAGGTTTGTAGTGTAAGATACCACCGCTGCAGGCGGGCATTCGCGTCCTTCATCTTGTTGAGCCACTTCAGGGGTGCATGATCCGTAACCAGTATAAAGGGGGCCCCGAGGAGGTAGTAGCGGAGAGCATCAACCGCCCACTTAACAGCTAGGGCCTCCTTCTCCAGGACGGAGTAGTTCCGCTCCCGGGGGAACAGTTTCCGACTGATGTAAACAATAGGATGCTCCTCCCCGTCCACCTCCTGCGAGAGGACAGCCCCAAGCCCCACGCCGGAGGCATCGGTCTGGACAATGAAGTCCCGATCGAAGTCCGGGCTGAAGAGAACGGGCTCGCTAGACAGGCGGTCTTTGACAGTTTGAAAGGCCCTCTCGCAGTCGTCAGACCAGCACACTCTACGGGGGCTATCTTTGGTCAGGAGTTCTGTCAGAGGGGCCGTAATGGTTGCAAAGTGGGGTACGAACCGCCGGTAATAGCCGGCTAGGCCCAAGAATTGACGCACCTGCCTCTTCGTGGTTGGCGCCTGACATTCCTGGAGGGCTTGAACCTTCCCGATGAGGGGGCGTACCTGTCCCCGCCCCAGGGTGTACCCCAGATAAGTGGTTTCTTCACGCCCGATTCGGCATTTCTTAGGATTGGCTGTGAGGCCGGCGGCGCGGAGGTCCCGGAGGACAGCCGCCACTTGGTTGAGATGTTCCTCCCAGTTGCTGCCATAGATGACCACATCATCCAGGTAGGCGGCGGCGTACTTGGTGTGAGGTTGCAAAACCCGATCCATCAAGCGCTGGAAGGTTGCTGGGGCCCCATGGAGGCCGAAAGGCATCCGAGTAAACTGGTACAAACCTGACGGGGTGGCGAACGCAGTCTTCTCCTTGGATTGGGGTTCCAAGGGGATCTGCCAGTACCCCTTGGTGAGATCTAAGGTGGTGATGTAGCAGGCTTCTCCAAGCCGGTCAAGGAGCTCATCGACGCGGGGCATTGGATACGCATCAAACTTTGAAATGGCATTGACTCTTCGAAAGTCAATACAAAACCGCCGGCTCCCATCTGGCTTCGGAACCAGGACGACAGGGCTCCGCCATTCGCTCTGGGAATGCTCGATAACACCCAATCCCAACATGGCCTGGACTTCCTCCTCCACAGCCTCTCGCATTCGCCTAGGCAATGGCCGGGTCGTCTCTCGGACCACCACCCCGGGGTCGGTCTGGATTGCATGGTACGCAAGCGTAGTCTGTCCGGGCTTCGTGGTGAAGGTCCTGGGGAATGCCTTCACTAGGCAGAGGGCCTGTTCCCGCTGCTCAGCCGTGAGCGTCTCGGCTAGCTGGGGTTCCCCATTATCAGACTCTTCGGGGGGTTGTGGTCCAAGGTCTGGTTCAGGTGGGTATGGGGCAATTAGTAGTCCTTCCCGTTCCCGCCAGGGTTTTAAAAGATTCACGTGATAGATCTGCTTCCCCTTCCGGTGATCAGGCTGCCGGATTTCATAATTGACAGGCCCCACTTGGCGAAGGACTTCATATGGGCCCTGCCAGCGGGCAAAAAGCTTTGATTCCTCCGAGGGGAGCAGGAGGAGAACTCGGTCCCCGGGGGCAAATAATCGGACCTGGGTGCCCCGATTATATTGCTGCTCCTGGCCCCTTTGGGCCGTGTTTAAGTTTTCCCTCGCGAGTTCACCCGCCCGGGCCAACCGTTCCTGCAGCTGCAAGACGTATTGTAAAAGGCCCTGCGTTGAGGATGGTGTATGTTCCCAAGTTTCTCTCAGGAGATCCATCACTCCGCGGGGCCGTCGCCCATAGAGGAGCTCAAATGGAGAGAACTTCGTGGAGGCCTGTGGAACTTCCCGAATCGCCAGTAGTAAAGGGGGAAGTAGTTGATCCCACTGACGGAGGTCCTGGGTGGGGAAGCGTCGCAACATTCCTTTCAGGGTTCGATTAAAACGTTCGACTAACCCATCCGTCTGGGGATGGTAAACTGAGGCCTGCAGCTTCTTAATCCCCAGCAGGGCACATACCTGACGGAACAACTTAGATGTGAAGTTGGTCCCTTGGTCAGTAAGTAACTCCCGAGGGAGGCCTACCCTGGCAAAGATCTTCACGAGCTCTGCCGCAATAGTGCGGGCAGTGATACTCCTTAAGGGGACAGCCTCAGGGAAGCGGGTGGCATAGTCCATCAAGACAAGGATGTATTGGTAGCCCGCCTGACTTTTCGGGAAGGGTCCGACCAGGTCCATCGCTACTCGTTCAAATGGAACGCCCACGGTTGGTAATGGAACTAGGGGGGCCTTCCGGATCCCGGCCGGGGCGGCGCGTTGGCAGTCCGGGCATGACCCACAGTAATCCTTCACTTCGCGGTGGATGCCGGGCCAGAAGAACTTGGCCAGGACCCTAGCTGCGGTTTTCTCCGGTCCTAAATGGCCTGCGGCTGGGATGTCATGGGCTAGCTTTAGGACCGCCCGTCGATGAATGCGGGGGACCACGAGTTGGGTCCGGACCTCTTGAGTTTGAGGGTCCCGCTCCACACGGTAGAGACGATCTTGGTCAAGCTCAAATCTAGGCCATTGGGTAGCCAGCTGGGCCTCCACGACCTTCCCCTCTACCCGTGCCAGCTGTTCATAGGCAAACCGGAGCGTAGGGTCCTCCCTTTGGTCTCGGCTAAAGTCCCGAATGTCCACCGGGGGGCCCCCTGTCTCCTGGCCGTCTTGCCTGGGTGAAAGGGATGGGTCACCGTCGGGGTCGGGGCTCCGCCTGGGGCCTGGGTCCGTCGCAGAGGAGGCTCCCTCGAATGCCTCTTCCGGAGATAGGGACCGGAGCAGCTCGACGAATTCTGGCCAGTCCCGGCCCAGGATGATTGGGTAGGCAAGGGACGGGGCCACCGCCACATTCATTACCTGAGTCGCCCCGTCTACCGTGAGAGGGACCTGCACGGTGGGGTACGGTTTCACGTCCCCATGTATGCACTGTATCCGTACCTCCCCGATGATCTGCTCGGTGTCCGGGAGGAGGGACTGGCGGACAAGAGTCTGCCCACAGCCCGAATCAATTAGACCCACCACAGGTGTCCCGGCGATGCTCATGGGGGCTGTCAATTTGGCCGCGGATGGTGTGCGGGCCCGGCTCTCCCCGGTGTACACCTGGCCAAAATCGCATTCCATCGCCGTACAGTCTCGTTGCAGGTGGCCGTACTCACCACACCGAAAGCAAGGTCCTACCTCTGTGCGCCCCGGCCGTGCCGGGTCACCCGGGTGGCCGCGGGGTTGGCCGGGGCCCGATGGACGGGCCAAACGTCCAGACGGTGCGGGTTGTGGGGCCTCGGGCCGTCGGGGAAAAGTAGTGCCGCCGCCGTTTGGTCGTCGGGCTCGAGCGGGCACATTGACTTTGGGGGTGGACCCCCTTTCCGGCTTCTGAGCGCCGGGTCCAGAGCTTGGGGGTCGGGCTGTCGGTCCTATTGGGGCCTCGGCCTCTAGAAAGTTCTCCATAAGTGTGACTGCTGCACTTAGAGTTTGAGGTCGGTGCCGCAACACCCACGCCCTCCCAGGAGTCGGAAGGATGTGCACGAATTGCTCGAGGATGATCTGTTCTGTCACCTCAGCCACAGTTCGATGCTAGGGTTGTAGCCATCGGCACGCTGCATCCTTTAATTCCTGTGCCACGGCTCGGGGCCGGGCCCCCGGGGGGTACAGCTTTCCCCGAAACCGTCGTCGAAAAGTCTCCGGGGTGATGTCGAAGGCATCCAGGATAGCCGCTTTTACTCTGGCGTAAACACGGGCTTCATCGTCTGGTAGCCCCCGGTAAGCCTTCTGGGCCGGCCCCGTTAGATAGGGGGCAAGCAGGGTTGCCCATTGGTCCGGCGCCCAACCAGCTACTGCAGCAACCCGCTCAAAGGTCACGAGATAAGCCTCTGGGTCATCCTCAGGCCCCATCTTGGCCAGACGGATTGGTGGAGCAGGAGGGTTGGGGGTGGTCACCCCGCCCGGCTGGGCTCCACCGGGGCTCGGCCACAGGGTGGCAAGTTGCTGGAAACATTGAGTCTGTTGTTCGCGGTGCTGGGCCCCCAAGGTTTGAAGCAACTGCTGCTGGTGAGTACCCAGCTGCTGTATGAGTTGTTGCTGCTGCTGCTGCTGAGTCTCGGCCAGCACCTTGATAAGCCTTTCCATCTCCATCTTCTGTTTAGGGGCTGTCACTGCCTCCTTGCTCTAATCCCTTCCGGCAGGGATAGGGGGCGCTGCCCGCATTCTCCACCACTTGTGATCGGTGTCGGCCCACCTACCCGCTAGGGGGCGGTGGGGAGCTACGAGGTCACTGGCCGGCCTGGGTCACGCCTCCGTCAGCGGGGAATTAGCGGCGGGGCGGCCGCCAGCCAGAGTCTGTAGCGCGCCCCTCAGGCAGGGGAGCGCCGGCTAAGGTCAGTAGCGCGCCCCTCAGGCAGGGGAGCGCCGGCAAAGGTCAGTAGCGCGCCCCTCAGGCAGGGGAGCGCCGGCAACGGTCAGTAGCGCGCCCCTCAGGCAGGGGAGCGCCGGCAACGGTCAGTAGCGCGCCCCTCAGGCAGGGGAGCGCCGGCAACGGTCAGTAGCGCGCCCCTCAGGCAGGGGAGCGCCGGCAACGGTCAGTAGCGCGCCCCTCAGGCAGGGGAGCGCCGGCAACGGTCAGTAGCGCGCCCCTCAGGCAGGGGAGCGCCGGCTAAGGTCAGTAGCGCGCCCCTCAGGCAGGGGAGCGCCGGCAACGGTCCCGGTGTGGCTCTGCCGGGTAGGGGAGCGCAGGCCCACCCTACACCACTGCGCTCCAGCCCAGGGCCCTGACAGTGGCAGAACGAGGGTCCCACCACTGGGTCAGCGGGGTCGTCCCGCTACATAGACTCACCACTGTGCAGCTCTGTCCCTGGGCTACTTCCTACCCGATTGCTCGCCCGAATCCCTCTGGTCCCGTGAGTGCGTCGGGGTAGTCCGCTGCTGGCAGCTCCGGCTCCCCCTCAGGCTCAGGCTCCTCCAGCTCCTCTGGGTACTCGGCTGCTGGCAGCTCCCGCTCCCCCTCCGGCTCCTCCAGTTCCTCTGGGTACTCGGCAGCAGGCAGTCCTGGCAGCCCCAGTCCGTCCTCCAGGTGAGGTTTCCACAGGTCCAGGGCCTCCCCTGGTGTGGCAGCAGGCTCTGAAGGGAGCAGCCCGTGGTCTGCGTCTGCCTCCCTCCCTGGTGCTGCCCTAACTGAGCTAAGGGCCCCGCCCTTTATACTTCCTGTTCCACCCCTCCCCTTCCGGGGGGTGGAGCGAGCTTGGGCTGGCCCCTCCCACTCAGGCTGAGGGAAAGGCACTTTACCCTCAGGGTCGGAGGGAAGCCACCCTGGCTCCCTACGGTCCCTTCTCCCTCCGTCCTTCCCTGGCCCTCTCCAGCTGCTGCTTGCTGCTCTCCTTGTTGCTGCTGCTGCCGCTGCTGCTGCGTGAGTGAGTGAGTGAGTGCGGAGGGGGGGGCCTTGCCGGCCTGCCCCCCCCCCTCGCCCTCGCCTCCGGAGGGAGAAGCATCGGCCCCCCAACGCCAACACCGATACCATCTGGGGGCCCACCTGCCTGCTTGCTTGCCTGCCTGGCCGGTTGCCCGGCCGGCTGACTGCCGCTCGCTGCTGCTGCTGTTCCTGTGTGGGAGCCGCTGCCTCCGTCGCGGAGTGCGAAGAGACTGCGTCCCTGGTTCGGGAGATTGTGGAGGGGGTTGTTTGAGGACTGTGTTTTGAGTGACTTTGCCATCTTTGCTCCTGGGGTGGTGGTGCCCCCAGTCGCGTTAGGAGTGTGGACGGTACTGAGCCTCTCGTTTGTAATTCCTCGGACTGGAAGCCGTCGCTTGCCAGGAAGCTCCGAGGTCGACTTGGGAGCCTGCTATCCCGTCCCCCGTAGCGGACTGTTGAAGGGGGTGTGGGGGGGGTGCGGTGCCCCCCCCCTTCGTCCATCTGCTCCCCCTCTACCACCACCCCCACCGCCGACAGCTGCCGACAACCCCTCCACCGCCCCGCGTGCCACCTGGACCTGCTTTTCGCCCCTCGGCGGGGCTGTTTGCTCCCCCCGCCATTTCCATCGTCCGGGACTGTTTACTTGCAGCAGTGAACGGCAGAGCCTGCGCTTCGCGAACGCTGTGGGTGCACCTTTTCCCCCGTCCTGGACTTCTCCTGCCCCCCAACTACGTTTCGCTGGTGGGGTCCCCTCCCTGTAGCCCCCTTTATATTAGTTGGCCCTACTTTACCCCCCTCCTTTTGAGCCCCTTCGGTTTATTTTTTTGGTGCCCATTCCCCCCCCCCTCGGTTCCTAGCCTGCTGGCTGTGTTCCCGGCCCTGTCCTTGGGCTGCGGCTGGCTGGAGTTTTTCCTCCTACCCCTCCTTGTCCTTGGGCTGCAGCTGGCTGGACATTCCATTCTGTTTTCGAGCCGCTGCTCCGGTGCACCCCCCCCCTTCGCCCCCCCGCGCGCGCTTGTGCCCCCGTTTTGTTGCCCCCTCCCCTTTTGCACTGTTCACCCCCCCTTTTACTGTTGTAGTCCCCCCCCCCGCCCCAGTGTAGCCGGGGGAGCCGGCTTTCTTTTTTTTGGTACCTGTGCCCCACCCCTCTCTTTTCGCTCCTGTGTGCCCTCTCCATTGGCACCCTCCTCCCCAGCCTGCAGCCTAGCGGGGGGGAGTGGTTGCCTTTCCCTCGTTTTGTCTTTTGCCTAGAGGGGAGGAGCGGCTGCAGGTTGTAATGGCGGGGGACTCTGCCCCTGCCCCTGCTCCTGCCCCTGCCCCTGAACCCCCGTCCGCCCCAGTGGCCGGCCCCTCGGCTGGCCCTGTCCTGGACACCGCCGCTGCCGCGGCTGCCCCCTCCACCGGCAGGAAGGGCCAAGGGAGGAAGAAGGGCAAGGGCCCCGCCCGTGGAGCCAAGCCTCCTGCGGGCGGGGCTGCAATCCCCGCCGCGGCCCCGACACCGGCCGCGGCCCCGACACCGGCCGCGGCCCCTCCCTCTCCTGCCGTCCCTTCCACCAGCTCTGGTGGCGCTCCACCTCCGGCCCCCAGAGCATACGCCCAGGTGGCCGCCGCCTCTTTGCGTGCCGCCACGCCGTCCGCCCCGACCACCGCCTCCGGACCCATCCCTGGTGACCGCGGCCCCTTCCCCTCGCTGACGAGGAGGCACGGCGTCCGTTGCCACTTGGTGCCTGCCTCGCCCCACATTGAAACGTATGTGCGGGCGTTGGCGAGGGTGGTGGGGCCTACGGCCATCGTGGCGGCCTCCAAAATGTATGGGAAGGCCGTGTTCTTCCTGGCGTCGGAGGCCGCCGCGCAGGAGGCGGTGGAAAGAGGCCTGGCGGTGGGGGGCGTGTTTGTCCCCTTGGAGCCCCTGGAGGACCTGGGCGTACGGGTGCTCTTGACCTCCGTCCCGCCCTACCTCCCCAACGCCGCTCTGTTGCCTGCCCTTTCCACCCTGGGGAAGCCCATTTCCATTCTGAGCCCTCTCTCGTTGGGCTGTAAGGACCCCGCCCTCCGGCACATCCTGTCTTTCCGCCGGCAGGTCCAGCTCCAGCTGCCGCCGGCGGCGGGTGCCAGAGTGGCGCTCGAGGGGTCCTTCCTGGTGCCCTACCGGGGGGCCCATTATCGGGTCCACTATTCGACGGGGGAGGCCCGGTGCTTCCTCTGCCGGGCGCAGGGGCATGTCCGGAGGGACTGTCCCCTGGCCCGGCCTGGAGGGGCGTCCGAGACCCCCGGGGCCCGGGAGGGTGCCGGCCCTGTCATCGCCGGCAACCCTAGCGGTTCGGACACTGCTGCTGCCGCCGCCCCTCCTCCTTCTGCCGCGGTTCCCGCTCTGGCCGCGGAGACGGCCGAGCGGGCGGGCCTTGCCGTCGTCGACCCTGGATCGGCGGGGCATGTGGAGGAGGGGGCGGGGCGGCTTCCGCCGGCCGCAGGGAAGGGCCCGCCCCAGGGGGAGGTTTCCCTCCCCCCTGCTGTCCCTCCGCCCCTGCCGCCCCGAGCCCCGAAGCCATCGCCCTTGCCCTCTGGCCCCGCCCCTGCTGACCGGCCCTCCACCTCCTCTTCCACCTTGGGGGGCTGGGTGACCGTCCGGGGGAAGCGCGGCGCCCGCAGGTCGCGGGCTCTCTCCCTCCCCTCTGATGAGGAGGGAGAGCAGGCCCCCCGAAAGATGCCGCGGGGGGCCGACGTTGTTAGTTCTGTTTCCGCGCCCCCGGACGATGCCCAGCAGGAGGTGCCGGCCATGGAGACCGTGGATGCCGTGGCAGCGGCTGGGGAAACTTCTGTCCCTTTTGTTGGGCCCACGCCTGAGGAGGCTTCAGCAGCGGTTCTCCCGGCCCTTGCTCCGTCTGTGCCCCCCGCCGCCGCCGCCGATGCCGGGGCGGCCTTTGTCCCTGTGACTGGCGGGGAGGTGGCCGGGGCCGAGGGGACCGCTTTCGCCTCCATTTTCGATGAGATCGAGGCCCTGGGTCTGACCCCGGTTACCCAGGGGGAGGACGACCCTCCGCCAGCGGGCCCCGATCCGGGTGCTGGCTTAGTCCCGCCCCCTTCTCCTGCTCCCGGTTCCTCGCCCCACTCTGCCGCTCCCGACTTAGTCCTGGGAGAACCCTTAGCCCTACCTGCCAGCCCGGCCGCGACTACCATCTCGTGCACGGCCGCCGAGCCCCTCGGGGCGACAGCCGTTGCTGAGCGGCCGGTTCCTGCCCCCGATCCTGCCCCTTCCATCGTTCCTGCCCCTGAGGCTTCCCCTGTCCCTGCTGCCTCCGTCCCCTCGGATGCTGACCTTGGCCGAGGGGAGCCGCAGTCTAGCGGCTTGGCAGCGGGAGATGAGGAGCCCGTTCCCGCTCCCGTCCCTGATCCTGTCCCCTCTCCTGCCCAAGTTCCTGTTCCCGCCTCGAGCCCCGCCCCTACTCCTGCCCTTGCCCCAGATCCTGTCCCCGAGGTGTCTCTTTCTGCCACCTCTGGTGTTACTGCCGCCCCCGGGGTTGTCGCATTTCCATTGCCTGCAGACAACCCTCAGGGGGCGGTTTTCGTGTCTCCCCTTCCTGCCACTGTGGGGGCTGTGTTGTTCCCTCAGCCGCCCTCTCCTTTGCCGGGGATGGGGACGGGCTGCCCGGCGCAGCAGCGCCGGAACTCGGCCCCTTGTATGTCCGTCACTGTGGGCTGCGAGGACCCTTCAGGGGCCCCGCCGGAGGATGGCGGCGGCTTGGCCGCTGCCTCCCCCTCCGCGCTGCGGGATGAGCTGCGCCTCTTTCTATCGGATTCCCGTGGTTCCCAGGGTAAGGTGCAGCTCGCCCTTCAGCGCTGGGGGGACTTCCATCTCGTCCTCCGGGCCGTGCAGGCGCTTTTGGGGGAGGGGCGGGGGTCCGGCCGGCGGGACATCGCGGCCTATCGGCGGGCCCGCAGATTCCGCGACTCCCTTTTGACCTTCGGAGTCGAAACCGGGATCTTGCGGGGCCCGCTGGGGGCCGATGGTCCCTCCGCCCGTGAGGATCTGCCCCAGCCCTCCGCATGACAGTTACCACCTTTGCATCGCTGAACACTCGGGGCTGTAGGGTGGGTCTCCGCAGGAGCCAGGTGCTCTCCTTCCTTCGGGAGGGGGGGTACTCTGTGATTTTCCTGCAGGAGACCCACACGGCTCCGGCCGTCGAGGCTAGCTGGCGGCTGGAGTGGGGAGACGAGGTTTATTTTAGCCACCTCAGCGCCCATTCGGCTGGGGTGGCCACCCTGTTCTCCCCGGGGCTGCGGCCTGAGGTACTGGGGGTCGCCGAGGTCGTGCCGGGCCGCCTGCTGCACGTCCGGGCCCGTGTGGAGGGGCTGGTTCTGAACTTGGTCAACGTTTATGCTCCGAACGCGGGCCTGGAACGAGTGCCTTTCTATCAGCGGGCGGCGGCCTTCCTCGGCACTCTGGATTCTCGCGAGTGCCTGGTCCTGGGCGGGGACTTTAACACCACCCTCGAGGACCGGGACCGCTCCGGGCTTGAAAATTCCCAGGCAGCCGCGGGCGTCCTCAGGGAGATCGTAGACCATCACTCCCTGGTGGACGTCTGGCGCGAACACCACCCGGACGACGACACCACCTTCACCTATGTCCGGGTGGAGGACGACCGGTCGCGCCACTCCCGGTTGGACCGGATCTATCTGTCCCGCTTTCATCTGGCGCGGGCCCATGCCTCCAGCGTCCGACCGGCCCCGTTCTCGGATCACCATCTGGTGACCGTGACGGCTTCTCTCAGTTCCGAGCGGCCGGGGCCGGCCTATTGGCATTTTAATAATAGTTTGCTGGAGGACGTGGGCTTCGTGGCATCCTTCCGGGAGTTCTGGCTGGCCTGGCGGGGGCAGCGGCGCGCCTTTCCCTCGGCGCGGCGGTGGTGGGACGTGGGGAAGGTCCGCGCGCGGCTCTTCTGCCGGAACTACGCCCGGGGCGCCAGCCGGCGGCGAGATGCGCTGATAGGGCAGTTGGAGCGGGAGGTCTTGGAGCTGGAGAGGCGTCTGGCCTCCGGCCCCAAGGATTCACCCCTCTGCGCGGCGTACCGGGAGAAGAGGGAGGAGCTCCGGGCCCTGGAAGACCACCGGGCCCGGGGCGCGTTTGTTCGATCCCGCATCCGTCTCCTTCGGGAGATGGATCGCGGCTCCCGCTTCTTCTACGCCCTGGAGAAACGGAGGGGGGCCAAAAAGCATGTCACCTGCCTCCTGGCGGAGGACGGCGTCCCCCTCACGGATCCGGAGGAGATGCGTAACAGGGCCAGAGCCTTCTACGCCGCTCTTTTCTCCCCGGATCCGACCGACGCCGAGGCCCGCAGGGTGCTCTGGACCGAGCTCCCGACGGTCAGCGTGGGCGACCGAGACCGGCTGGAGCTGCCTCTTTCTCTGGCCGAGTTCTCGGCAGCCCTCCGGCTCATGCCCACTAACAAATCTCCGGGCATGGACGGGCTGACCGTGGAGTTCTACCGCGTGTTCTGGGACGTCCTCGGCCCAGACCTCGTCACCGTCTGGGCCGAGTCCTTGCAGGGCGGGGTCCTCCCTCTCTCGTGCAGGCGAGCCGTGCTCGCCCTGTTGCCGAAGAAGGGGGACCTCCGCGATTTACGAAATTGGCGTCCCGTCTCGCTCCTCAGCACGGACTATAAGGTCGTAGCGAAGGCCATCTCGCTGCGGCTGGGGTCCGTGTTGGCGGACGTGGTCCACCCCGACCAGACCTACACCGTCCCGGGCCGGAGCATCTTTAACAACCTGTACTTGGTCCGGGACCTGTTGGAGCTGGGACGTAGGGATGGTCTGTCGTTCGCCCTCCTGTCTCTGGACCAGGAGAAGGCGTTCGACAGGATGGACCACGGGTATCTCCTGGGCACTCTGCGGGCGTTCGGTTTCGGGCCCCAGTTTGTGGGCTTTCTCCAGGTGCTGTACGCTGAGGCGGAGTGTTTGGTCAAGCTCAACTGGACCCTGACCGAGCCGGTCAGCTTCGGGCGGGGAGTACGGCAAGGGTGCCCCCTCTCGGGCCAGCTGTACGCTCTGGCGATCGAGCCCTTCCTCTGCCTCCTCCGTCGGAGGTTGGCAGGGTTGGTGCTCCGAGAGCCGGAGCTGCGGCTGGTCCTGTCGGCGTACGCCGACGACGTGCTCCTCGTGGTCCAGGACCCAGCGGATCTGGTGCGGGTGGAGGCCTGCCAGGCCGTTTATTCGGCCGCCTCCTCTGCCCGGGTCAACTGGGTCAAGAGCTCTGGCCTGGTGGTCGGGGACGGTTGGCAGGCGGGCTCCTTCCCACCCGCGCTTCAAGCCATTCAGTGGAGCGCGGGTCCGCTGCTCTATCTAGGCGTTTATCTTTCTGCCACGCATCCTTCTCCGTCGGAGAACTGGCTGGATTTGGAGGCCAGGGTGCGTGGGCGGTTGCGGAGATGGACGGGACTACTCCGGTGTCTCTCCCTGCGGGGGAGGGCGCTGGTGCTGAACCAGCTCGTCCTGTCCATGCTCTGGCACCGGCTCAACACCCTGAGCCCGGCCCCGGAACTCCTAGCCAGGCTCCAGAGGATAGCCCTGGAGTTCTTCTGGCCTGGACTGCACTGGGTCTCTGCAGGGGTTCTGAGTCTTCCCCTGGAGGAGGGGGGACAGGGCCTGGTCTGCCTTCGTAGCCAGGTCCATGTCTTCCGCCTCCAGGCCCTGCAGAGGCTCCTTTACGGTGCGGGTAGTCCGGCATGGGGCACGTTAGCGCACGCCTTTCTCCGCCGCCTCCGAGGACTCCGATACGACCGGCAGCTCCTTTTTCTTCACCCGAGAGGTCTTCCGCGAGACCTCTCGGAGCTGCCGGTCTTCTACCAGGACCTTCTCCGGACCTGGAAGCTTTTCTCGGCGACCAGGTCCACTGTGGCCACCGAGGGTGTGGATCTCCTCGCGGAGCCCCTGCTGCACAATCCCGATCTCCGTGTGCAGGTGGCGGAGTCACCCTCGGTGAGCCGGAGGTTGGTCCTGGCGGAAACCACCAGGGTCGGAGACCTCCTGGACTACACCAGAGGGGACTGGGTGGATCCCCGCGCGCTTGGTCGGCGCATGGGGCTCTCCACCCTCGCGACCCCTCTGCGTGTACTCCAGGAGGTGGGCGCTGCATTGTCACCTCTTGCTCTCGGCTTCCTGTGGCGGGCCCTGCGGGAGGGCGCTCCCCGCCCACCCCTCACCCCGGGCCCTCCGGACCTTTTTCTCGGGCCCTTGTTCCGTGAGCCCCCCGGCTCCCCCGTTCCCATAATCCGAGCCGGCTGCACACTTTGCAGCCGGTCCGGTTTCGGACCGCGTCCAGAGACCACCTGTACACGCTCGTGCTCCACACGTTGCATCACCTCACCCTCGTGTCCCGCCCCGACACCAAGTGGAGGGACTATCTGCTACCTGTGGAGGGTGAGGAGCCCCGGTGGGCCAGCCTTTATTCCACCTTAGTTCCGAGGCCCGCCGGGGACATTGGTTGGCGGCTCCTTCATGGGGCCGTGAGCACGGGCGTGTACTTGGCGCGGTTCACCCCTATTCCAGAGGCCTGCCCGTTTTGCGGCATTAGGGAGACCCTGGCACACGCTTACCTTGAGTGCGCCAGGCTGCAGCCCCTTTTCCGGCTTCTCCAGAACCTCTTGTTGAGGTTCTGGCTACACTTTTCCCCGCACTTGTTTATTTATGCGCACCCTGTTCGTGGCCCCACTAAGTCGCGGGACCTCCTCGTCAACCTCTTCCTGGCCCTGGCCAAACTCACCATCTATAATACCAGGGAGAAGATGTTGGACGAGGGGGTGCTCTGCGACTGTGGGGCCTACTTCCGTACCTCTTTGGTCTCACGTCTCCGGGCGGAGTTTCACTGGGCAGCGTCCGCTGGCTCCCTTGCCACTTTCGAGGAGCAGTGGGCGCTGTCCGGGGTTCTCTGCTCGGTGTCCCCATCTGGTTCCCTGATTTTGAACCTATGATTGTCACCTTGCTCCCTGTTTTTTTTATTAGTTGTCCCCCGTAATCATTTGGTACTGGGTCCAGTGGTCCCTCCCGCTGGGCTGGGGGAGGGGCCTTTCGTAGTGGGCGGCTGAGCCCGCCCACTTCCCGGTTCGCCAATACGGCTCCCTACAGGTTAACTTATGACTTCTGAAAAGTGGCGGATGGTGTCAAGTAATGTCTCTGCTACTGCTCCTCACCTCTGCAACTCGCTTATTGATAGCCCTGTTTTCACTGACATCACTGCTGCTTGCTGCTTACTGCCACTTCTGTGATGCTGTGTTCTGAGATTCCACCACTTAGCTTAGCTCTTATGTAACTCTTCTGCCAGGTGGAATTGGCAGAGACAGGGGCCAGGTTTAATATCTAGGGGTTCCCTTTCAACAATACAACCAGAACCAGCTTGAGCTCCCACCATTAACTTGGAAAAATTACACACCACTCGCTGGGTGCCTCTGAGAGGCGATACTTCCCCTCTCACAAGCACTGAGTCTGTGTGTAGAAAAGAAACTTTTAATAAAAAGGATGAAAGTAACCCAGCATTAACTTGGAAAAACACCACAGGCAGGAGTCATAGGCATAAAATCATAAGCAAAATACTCACCCCAGAATACTTTGGGCAGTGTCTTTTGCCTCAGGTTCTTAAGTCTAACAACCAAAATTCCTTTAATGTGCCCCTCCCTCCCCTCTACACCCCATTCACGGATGTTGTCCTTGGTCAGTGAAGACCCAAAGTTCAGAAGTGCATTCACATGAGTTCACCTCTCATCCCAGTGGGAGGGGCAGAGAAGGCACATTGCTCACTCCACCTGGTGCTCTACTCACTCCACCAGCCACTCCACTCCACCTCTGGGATGTTTTGAGGTCCCACCATTTAATACAGCTTTCAGCGATGTCATCTCTCAATGATTTCAGCTGGTAGTGGGAAAGCCTCACTGCTAGCGTAGGCTGGACAGTCTCTTTCACAAGACACAGTGCTTTCAGCTCTATTGATGCACAGCAAAAGACTCTCAACTGAGTCTTAATCAGCTCTATAATTACACAGTGGAGAGCGCCAAATGGTGCCGAGGACCAATAAGCAGAGTACCAGGTACAAACACTTGTCCCCTCCCTCTCTCATCACTATTTGGCTTTGGCACCCTACTCCCTGCCTAGTGAGTGCCGTTCATTTGAGGGTGAGTCCCTCAATCAGAGCATGCCATGCACAGTTCTGCTCTCCTTGATCACACAAGGATGACAACCCTTTATTACCTCTGCACCCAATAACAAAGTGACTTGCAATACAACACCTGCCAAAAACGATCATGCTGCTCACCTAGGCAGAGTAGGTATGTCCATGCAAACAAGGTTGGCTCCTGAAGTCCTTTCCCCAGCTCATCAGTAGATGTCAGGGGAGAACTCATTCAGACCCTGCTCATACTTAGTGATTTCACAGGGCAGCAGGAAACCTCGCTACTAGTGCAACTTCTGTACTGTCTTTCACTGCAATACCAGATCTAAAGTTTAGTCCCTATACAGGTCTGTCTCATCTTACGCTGGGGTTACGTTCTGCGGTCAGCGTGTAAAGCGAAAACCGTGTATAGTCAAAACTACATTGAGTTCAATGGCAGGTGGAATCGCCCATACTACAGGTACAGTATTAAAATTGTTATTTTTCTCTTCTGTTTTTTGTTTTTGCCGACCGTGTAAAGCTGAAATCGCGCATGTTAAATGTGCATAAGATGCAACAGACCTGTATCTGCTCATCAGTGATTCAGTTCTAATAATCACTGAACAGAAAAAAGGACTCTCAATGAAGCCTAATCAGTTCAAGAGATGAGGCAAATAATATGAATTTTAAAACAGAGGCCATATCACTAACTAGGAACACCTCTCCCCACCTTCTCTTTTTTTACAGGGATTTGATATCCCTATCACCGCTTAGCAAGTGAGGTTAAGATTTAAGGAGACTCCCTAAGTAAGTGCAGTGCTAAGTACAGTTCTGCTGTCCTTTACTCAGACAATGAAGATAACAATATTTCATTACCCCTGCACTCAATACTAAAGTGAAATGTAACCCAAAAATAGTCAAAATTGATCACATTGGTAAAGCAGCTCCATCTGCTGAGCACTTAGGCAGAATAGGTGTGTCTATGTAAATACAATCAGCTCCTGAAGTTTTTACCCCACGTTCGTCACTAGACGACAGATGAGAGCTCATTCAGACCCTGCTTCCATCTATATATAAAAAACCCAGAATTTCCAATACTAAGACAACAGCTTCCTTTGTAATTAACTTTATATTACTATAAACTATTGACGTGGTGACACAAACATCATTAAGTCCTATTTGATGTGGTGTCCCAAGAGATTTAGGACAGGTTACACACTGAAGGTATGAAGGATTACACTATATGGTTTCCTTGATGTGCACACCTCTCCCATGGATGTCAGTGGAACTCCGTAGCAGTAATGAGAGCTTCGTATGATCCTTATTGAAATGACAGTAATTTAACAGTAGAAGTCCTGTCTGAAAGAATAATGGAAATCAACTTAATGTAATTTATTGGATTATGAGCTATTATTTCCAAAGGGGTGGAGAAAGGGAATACCTCTTCTGAATGATGAGAATGCAACCTTACTTATGGCAACAAGTTTACAATGAAGCACAAGATCCTGCGTGCAGTATCTTATTCCTTGGTAGCTGGGGATATTAATTCATGAGCTGTAGGCAAGCACATTGATCTTCCCAGCCATCCAGAAATGAAATGTCAGGAAGAGCTATTTTTCATTGCTATTCCAACAGACTGATTCACCCATGGTACGGTTTTCTTGCACTTAAAACAGAAAATACCCGGTGACTCCTACAAAAATTTAGGTTCACCTGGTTTCAGTTTTATGAATTCCCATTTGTCCCCAGCCTGATAACCACCCATAAATGGCTTCAGATAATGTGCATGTGGTACAAATCTAGTCTTGGGAGTGAGATTGTTTTTTAAAGAAAAAAAGTCTTAAAAACTTCTGTTTTGCTCACATTGGGCACAGTTCTGCATGGCATGTATCCCCAAAATTCCAAATGAAGTCCATGAGAATGTTGGAAGCACAAGAAATACAGAATTAGGTCATGTGTGTTATGCTGTATTCTGTACTGTAATTATTTAAAACAATTTCTACTCTATGAGGAAGCTCCCTGGGTCATCTAGGAAAAATCTAAAAGTGCTTACTAAATCAATGTAACCAGGTTTTAAAAGAATCCCTTAGAAAGTCTAAGTGTGATAGGAACCATATCACACTTGCCATACCAGCTCAGGCCATGCTCCATCCAGTTCAGTATTTTATCTCTAGCAATGGCCTATGCCAGGTGCTTCAAAGGCAGGTTCAAGACACCTTACAGTAGGCAATTACGTGGGTATATACTCACTTATATAAGGAATTATTTCATCTTCCAGTGAAATGTAGTCAACCTTGAACAACTGTGTAACTTTAAACAGTTGTTTGGTACAGGAGGTATCCTTACCGAACTGAAACTGCAGGAGGAATTTAGATAGACACACTGCAATTACGCAAATTGAAATTTGATCAGGACACTGGTTCCAACACCCCAACTCTTGTGAAAAGGGTTATGGGGTCTTAGATATGTACAAGTGGTCAAAACCTTTGTTGTAGGTATGTGTCTTCAAAAATGGCAACCTCAGCAACAAAGTAACAGAACCATTCTGGAATAATAAGGGAAGAGTGTCATGATCTCTTGCCCAGTTACTGTTCAGGACTGACACTACTTCGTTTATGAGGTCTGGAAAAATTACAACCCAAGGGTTGTAGTGTCACTTTAAATTTGGCAAGCATAAGAACAAATACTTGAGGCCTGAAAAGTAAAAGTACAAAGGAACTTTATACATATTAAACTACCTTTTAACAATGTCATGTGCATCATTTGTGATGAAATAAAATATAGGATATGCTGCTTCTTAGACAATAATGTGTTACAGGAGAGAGAGAAATCAAAATTACTTACAGTACCGCTATTGGTATCCCATCATTTTTTGCTTCACTACACCTTTTAGAAGCTTCTCCCTATATGGAAAAATACTATACAATTTAGGCCCCAATTCTGCAAAGCACTTAGTCTGTGTTCAATCTTAAGCATCTGAGTAATACCATTCCTATTCAGCAAAGCACTCAAAAGCCTGATCCAAACTCTCTGCAGTCAGCAGAAGTCTGCTGACTTCTATGTGTATAGATCAGGCCCTTGAGTGGGTGCCTAAGTATGTGCTTGAATGCTTTGTCAAATAGGAATGGGATTATTCACATACATATATACAAGTGCGTTGGTGTACTGGGCCTTTATAAGGATTAAGCTAACAAGATTCTGTAGCAATGTAATAGCTATGGGATATTGAGGTAGATAACAGTATTTTTGAGCCAAACAATAGAGTTTTATATTAGGGATATAATTCTCTATCAATCTCTATAGGCAGATTCAAAAACCTAAAGAGAGGTTATCATTTTCTATTAACTTCCATAGGCCTTTGTCATAAGGGTCGTGATGCCAGGCATAGAAGTTTGTTCCATTCCCTTCCCTCCTCCACCCTACCCCCCCGCCGCTGCAAAAAATACTAAGCTTGCAAGGTCATTAAATTCAGATATGCAAACAGACAAAAGTGATCCTCACGGCTACCTGATTTTAATTCAAGATGCTCTGTGCAACTATAGTATGAGGAGGCCATGGTCCAACAGAATAGTTGCCTTTCCTGCATTCTTATTAGCTAGCTATGTGCCTCGAAATGTTTTGTCCTGTCCTGTATCATCATTCTTGGATGCCCTTCTTGAAAGGAAACTGCAGTGTCACTATTGGCACACTCACCCACCCTTGCAGATATCTAAAATTATTACTGTTCAGTGTATTGTTCTGAATATTCTTCTGTTCCCTTATGGAAAAGTATCATAATTTATTAGAGAATGTTCTTTCTATAGAATGTGTAAACAATTTCTAGCATGCAGTTCTATAGCAATGGTTTGATTAAACTCTCTAGGTTGGTTTGAAATATTATAGAAAGTGTATCATTCTCTATTAAATGCTGTAAACTATTTAGAGTAGTTTCTATCAAAACCTCTTGATTTCATCCCTATTAAATTCTATAGGAGTTTTCCCATAAGCATTACATAGGACAGGTCCAAATAGAAAACCACAGAAACAGCCAAACCATGGATACTGTTTAAGTAGAGAAAACGATTTTGGATTATTACCCCTATGCTAGACCTCAGAGAATAATTTGCAGCAGATGGTATACTCAACCAATTTAGCCACTTTGCTTTGTGGAATGTCAGTGAGCAGATTGGGATTTCCTCAGAGTTATTCAATATTCAAATTTACTTGTGTGTGTTTTGTTTTCTTTTGTTTTGTTTTTTTGTGAGTTGTAATTTATTATTTGTATTCCCTAGATTGAAATAACGGGTAGAGCAGACTTACCCACTCCATTATCTTCCTTGTGCTCTTCCTGGGACTGTGTGAGTTTACTCTACCATTTACCCAGAGGTGTGGTTTAAAAAGTCCAAACCTAGCCCAGAGTAATTGTATGCACAGGCACAGCCCTTTTCCCCTCACTTTTTGTCTGTCTTTTCTGTTGAAAATTCTTTGAGCAGGGACCTTGTCTTCTATTGTTTTTACAGGGCACCTCCCACAGTGGAATATACATATCTGATAATATTAATAATAGTTGCAAAGGCTGCTGGTAGATCCTTGCCTGGCTTATTAAATTGCCTCTATATCAGGGTTCTGGTAAAGTTATTTTTAGAAATATGTCCTCTTATTGTGACAGCCTATTTTAAAAAAATACAGTTTTGGGGTGCTAGCTTCCAATTCATTTCCCTCGAACATTCACAGAAGAAACATTTGATGGGATGTTTGTGAACACAAACACTAAAAGAGTGTGAGCATGCCTAAAATTAATTTTAAAGAAAAATATGACTGAGTACTCACAGACATTTTTTTTTTCAGTTCACCTCCTACACATTTCTACTTAGAGGCAAATAAAACAATTCATTTTTTTTTAAATTTACACGCAAGTTTACCAGAAAATCAAAGAAGGCCATTCCACTTCTATTGCAGGATTTCCCCATCCACTCTATTGCTGAGGCTGTAAGAAAGTAATCTTTTTTTTTCCATACAAAAGTTGTGGTTACAGTTTGTTAAGGAATTAAGCAATCAAGGGGTGAAAGTAAGGCTATGTCTACACTACCACAGTAAGTTGACTATGCTACGAACCTCCAGCTACGTTATTCACATACATTAGTCGACGTACATTAGGTCGAGTTACCGCGGGGTCTACACTGCGGGGAGTTGACAAGAGAGCTTCTCCCTTTAACTTACTTTACTCTTCGCATCGGGGGTAGAGTACAGGGGTCGACTGGAGAGCGATCTGCTGTCGATTTGGCGAGTCTTCACTAGACCCGCTAAATCGAACGCCGGTGGATCGATCTCAGAGCGTCGATCCTGGCTGTAGTGTAGATGTAGCCTTAAAGGTCTGTTGTGGATTAGAAAGATTTGCTCTACACTACAAATTTATGTCAGTATAACAACGTCACTCAGGGGTGTGGAAAATCCACACCTCTGAATGATGCAGTTATACAGACCGAACTTCTGGTGTAGATAGCACTATGTCGACGGGAGGGCTTCTCCCATTGACATAGCTACCGGCTCTCGGGGAGGTGGAGTACCTATGCCAATGGGAGAAGGTTTCCCTTTGGCATAGGTACCATCTTCATTAAGCACTACAGCGGCAAAGCTGCATCAGTGCATCATTTTGGCACCTGAGGCGGGGAGCTCAAATGACATCCCCATGCCCCCTCACTTCGGCCAAAACTTTGAAAGGTCTCAATTCTGCCTTCTTCCTGTTCTACTCCTCTCATGGTACTGCTCTGCTACCTACCCCAATAAAGGAGAACTAACAACTTAAAATGCCTTGTTCAAAAATTTTAAGTAACACTTACATTTGCTGTTCAGGCATTTGAAAGTTAACTTTTTTTGTCTGCATAGTAAACACTGGCATATTTATCTGTTTGAATAATCAAATTGGTACTTTCCTTGCCTTCTTGGTTGCAAAGATTTGAACTGCTTCCTGAAGATCCATAGTCTGGGCCAGCTCATGCTCTACTGAGCTGGTTGCAAGGCCGACCAGCCTCTCCTGTGTCATTGTGGAGCATAGATGTGTTTTTATTAACTTCAGCTTGGAGAAGCTGCGTTCTTCACTGGCAACTGCTACAGGAAGTGTTAGAAGTGTACGCAGAGCAACAAAAGCATTTGGAAAGAGGGTGGTCATCTTATTTGTGCACATATATGCCAGAACAGACTTTGGAGTTGATCCTGCCGAAATGTATCTTGAAAGGGCTTTCAGTGCATCACCTAAATCACTCGCATCAATATCGCGCATGTCATCATGTGTCAGCACTGGCTCTAGTGCCCTGCATTGCTGGTGTAGGTCTTCTTCAGGTATAGTGAGGAGTTTTGGAATATCATACAACATCCCAAATATACTGCTGTGTTCCTTGAGCTGCATGAAACATTCTTCAACTGACTGTATTGCACAATCTAGCACCTGGTTAAAGAATTCAACTTTGAATTGTTGTTTGGGGTCTCTTATGGGATTATCCCATGCCTCATAATCAAAATGTCTTCTTCTTTAGTGACTCTTGTATTCTTGAATGGGTGGGAAAATAGCTTCAGTGTGAAGTTCCTCTGCCAACTTCTGTTCACTCTTCAGAACGCTTTGAAATCCCTCATCTGAGCGGTAAGACTGTAGGTATGACTTTGCTTTGTCCAGTTGTTCCATTGCTCCAGATATATCAAGGTCAACACCTTGGAGTCTCTTGCTTACAACATTTATTTCAAACAGTATGTCATGCCACAACACTAAGCCACACAGAAATTTCAAGTTATATATGTTTCTGGTGATTCCATTTCCCTCTGCCACTGTTCTCCCACGAACTGTTCCTGTCATAGCATTATCCCCCATAATGACAACTATGGCATCATCTATCTTCCCAATTTGGTGTTTGATAGGCTTTATCGCCTCCACTCGACTTTCCCATCGTGTGGCACTCAGTGGTTTCAATGTCAGAGAGGATGTTCCCAGATGTTGCTTCAAAATTTGTCATCGATGAGTTGATGCAGAGAAAAATACATAGATCCTTTGAATTACATTAAAAATTCAGCAGCCTCACTAGAAGCTGATGCTGCATCACTGACCACCAAGTTCAATGAATGAGAACTGCATGGGACAAAAAAAGCTCGAGGGTTTAACTCTCGGATCCATGTCTGCATTCCTCTGTTCTTTCCTCTCATGTTGGCACCATTATCGTAGCCCTGACCTCTCATGTCAGCTATCGCAATTCCCGTATCTTCCAGCTTTTTAAGAAGCACATTTGTCAGACCAGCTTCTGTAGTATCATCAATGTCAATAAATTCTGGAAAATGCTCTCTGACAGTCACCATTCCAGGCATTTTCACTAGGTTCTGTTGTTGTTACAAAATGCACCATTAAAGTCATTTGTTCCGTATGGCTGATGTCAGGTGTGCAGTCCAGAATAACAGAGTAATATCTTGCTGACTTCAAATCTTCTGTTTGACTTTTGTTGCCAGTAACTGTATGAGCTCATTTTGAATTGTTTTTCCAAGGTAGGGGTGTGTGTACATTTCTTGGGTGATGACTCTTCTTAAATGCTCCTGGAGTACAGCATCAAACTCAGCCGTCAGCTCCACAATTTTAAGGAAGTTTCCATTGTTTGGCACATACAGCTGATCTGAAGTGCCACACAGTGCTAGGTTTTGGGTAGCAAGCATTCTCACAATGACAATGAGCCTTTTCAGAACATTTTGCCAGTAAGGAGACTCTGATGCAATCTTCTCTTGATGCTGATCATCTATGGTGGCCTTTAACCTTAGTCTCATCTCAATCTCTTTCCACCTATGGAATGCTCTCTGGTGATTTGCTGCCTTCTCATGGCATGCCAGATTTCTAGCCAGATTTTTCCACTCCTTTGCTCCTGTAGAACCCAATGTGGCTGGAACATTACACTGGAAGAGTTTGCAACAAAAACAGTATGCAGCATTTTGGGTTTTTGAGTACATGAGCCATGGCTTTTCCACTTTGTCACCATTGGGGATTTCATGCCAGTAATGCATTGGATGGAAACTTCTATTGTCATTGTCTTTGGGGAACATGAAGTTTTTCACTTGCTGTGGCCCATGCAGTCCCTCAGCAAGGAAGCCCCTCAGGCTACTGCTCAAGTGGGTCCACAGTCCTGGATCATCTAGACTTAAGAAACAAAGCTCAGCGGCAGCTGTTTTTTGCGCTTCCACCACACTCGTCTCTGATCTACACTTTTCTGCAGGAATGTGCACGGTTACATCCATTTGAGATGGAGATATGGATGCTGCAGTAGCTGCCAGGTCACCTGCACTCTGACTAACTGGAAAATCAGGCATCTCCTCACCACTCACATCCTCACTGGGGCCGGAAGGCTCACTGTGAACGTTTGTGTCTGTATCTCAGGAGAGCTCCTTCCTGCTTAGATAGAAAAGCTTCCTTTGCTTTCTTTTTTTTTCTGAATGCTGCCGCAGAGGGGCATTTTCTTCTTTCACTCATGACTGCTGTTCTGTGCCAGCTAATGTGGCTCTCAACACTCAATTGAAGGGGACTGTAGCAGTGTGGACTCACCCCTGTGGCGCCTCCTACTGGTCATCCTCAGGAATTAGCTCTTCCAGCCTCCAGAGCGCCCTCTGCAGGCTGGTGATCTGCCTTACCACTGGCCCCGTGTCCTTCCCAGGACCCCGGTGCCCCTTTCTCTGGGTGCTGCCCCCTGGCAGTACCCCCATAGTTCTGGGTCTCCCCCTCCCAGGGGAACCCCCACCCACTATCCCCACTTTGCCTCAGTCTTGGCTACTGCCCAGTCTCCATTTAGCCCCCAATCACTGGGGTAGACTGCAGTATCAGCCACTCATCACAGGCAAAGGGGTTCGGACCTGCTGCCTCTGCCTACCAATGGGCTGCCCCTTCGCAGCCCTAGTACCTAGTTGGCCTTACCCTAGGCCTGCAGCCTGTGCGGGGGAGGGGTTTCCAGGCCGGAGCTCCCCAGCTCCTCTTGCCTTCCCCCAGCCCTGCTCCACCTTAGGTACCCAGGTACACTCCCTAGCAGCCAGGCCCCTCCCTCTAAAGGCAGAGAGAGAGAGAGTTTGCTCCTGGCTTCCCTGGCCTTTATAGGGCCAGCTGGGTCTGTTTGGGGTGTGGCCACAGTTGAGGCTGTTTTCCCCCAATCAGCCCAGCTTTTCCCCTGCCACAGCCCTCTCAGAGGGCTGTTTTAAGCTCTTGCGGGCAGGAGCAGGTGACCACCCCGCTACAGGGACAAATAAGCAGGCTGGTAGCAGGGCCTGAGTGAGGGAAGATATCAGTGTCTTAAGGGTCTAACTGACTCCTACTACTTCAGTTGACTGCCTGTTCTCCTCAAGTGGGTTCAGGGAAGCAGCAGGAAACAGGAAGCTCCCTGAGAAGCTGGTGTTAATCAGTCCAGGCTCCTAGGGCTGCTAGAGAGGCACATAAGAGGCTCTTCCTCTTCTCTCTCCCTGCAGCTCCTGCTGCTTTTTGTTATTCCCTCTCACCTTTTCTCCTGCCTGCCTGTTATGTCGCTTGTGCTCTACTTCCTCCAGCACAGCACTCCACCATCTCCGTGCATCTAGAGCAGAGAGAACACATATGCACCACCAGCAGACACAATTTTCTACACTCTGGGTCCTAGTGGCACCCCCCACCCCCACCACCAGTCTGGCATGTGAGGCAGCTGTCTCATGGTAAGGCCAGCTCTGAGAGACTTAAAGTGAAAGACTGGATAAATGGTCAGTTTTCAACATGGCAAAAGAATCTGCCCTCAAGTTCTGTACTGTGCTCAGTGTTACTTCATATATTTATGAATAATCTGGAAAAGAGGAGTGACCAGTGGGATGCCAACATTTGCAGATAATATAAAACTATTTAGGTTAATCAAGACTGAAGACAACTGTGAGGAACTTCAGAAACCCCTAACAAAGCTGGGTGAATGGGCAGCACAATGGAAGAAAGCATTTGATATGAAAAAAAGCAATGTACACTGGAAGAAATAATTGGAACAGCTCACACACATTGCTAGGCTTTCGACTGATTTAAATCATGCTGGAAAAAGACCTGAACATTATTCGGACAGCTCCGGGAAATCATGGCCCAACATGCAACAAGGACAAAAGGCAAACAAAATGTTAGGATGTGTAAGGAATGGGATAATATAGAAAATATCATGTCTCCACCAAATAAATCAACGGTATACCCTTACCTGGCATAATGTGGTCATCCTATATAAAAAAAGATATAGCAATAAAGAAGGGACTCAGGGATCGGCAACAAATATGTTTAGATACATGGAAAGATTTCAGTACGTAGAAAGACTGGGAAGACTGTGACTGTTTGGTTTTCACAAGAAAGAAGTACGAGACATGATTAAAAAGTAAAGTAGTGAATGGCAAAGAGAAAGTAAACTGCATGGCTCTGACTTACCCTTCTCATATACAAAAGCAGGGAAACATTTGATACAATTGAAAGACAGAATAGTTAAAATGGAGTAAAGGAAATATTTTTTATTCACAATGCCTGTAGACTTCCTTGCCATCACATATTTTTGAGGACAACAGGTTAATGTGATTAGAAAAAGGATTAGACATGTATTTAGATAATGAGAACATCCATGGTTCAATTAGATAGGATATTTTTAGAAGGTTCATGCTTCAAGGCCTAAGCCAACCACCAAGTATTAGGTAGAAATGGACCCTATGAAGAGAGAGTTATTCTAAAATTGCCATCTACCGGGTTTCTTCCCCTCTGAAGCATCTAGTACTCGCCTCTGTCAGAGTCAGGACAGTGGAGCAGATAGACGACTGTTTTAATCTAGCCTGGCAATTCCTCTTTTCATGTGTTCCTGTGTTGCTGTTGCAGGTTGAATGTGCACCACCAAAAGCCACAACTGAAATTCTCATCCATCTAGATCAGGGGTCAGCAACGTTGGCACGCGGCTCACCAGGGTAAGCACCCTGGCGGGCCGGGCCAGTTTTATTTACCCGCTGACGCGGCAGGTTCGGCCGATCGCGGCCCCCACTGGCCGCGGTTCGCCATCCCGGGCCAATGGGGGCGGCGAGAAGCGGCGTGAGCAAGCGATGTGCTGGCCCCGGCTTCTCGCCGCCCCCATTGGCCCGGGACGGCGAACCGTGGCCAGTGGGGGCCGCGATCGGCCGAACCTGCCGCGTCAGCAGGTAAATAAAACTGGCCCGGCCGGCCAGGATGCTTACCCTGGTGAGCCGCGTGTCAACGTTGCCGACCCCTGATCTAGATAATAAAAAAAATTGTGCATGCAACTTTGATATATTTTTTGCTGATCTGAAGAATTTCATTGGAAGTACCAAGAATTCAAAAAGAGGAGCAATTCACATCTCCATAACTCCTAGTTTGTTGGTGTTTTTATTTTGGTTGATTTATTTTATTCTGATAGCATTAATGAAGTTTCTAAAGTGTTTGTGGTACTAGTGGATCAAGATGAAATTTTACGCAATAGTGTGTAGTTTTTGAAGTAAATTTCTTGAGAAAAATTTTCTCAAATTGTGGGACAAACCATAGATTTCTCAATTGCTTGTCACTCAAAGGGTTCATTTGAATCATTGTAGGCACTTCAAAGAATACAAAGCTCTACTAATAGAGCATAGAAGTCTGTTCTTATATTAGCATCCATGCAAGGTATTTTTATATGAAGGGATACATTTTCAAAGCACTGCAAGGGAGGTACGTGCTAAAATCTTTTCCTATATCACAGCATTTTTGCTAATACCTCCCACACACCACTTTGAAACTATACCCCTCTCGGTCTTTAATACTTTGCAGCCTTGGAAGGATTGTGATTTGGAAGAGGCTGACATTTGTAGAACAAAGAAAACTCTCAGAAAACAAAGCCACAATAAAACTAGTAACAAAAATTTTGTAAAAAATATACACTATAATAATACTTTTAATTTAAGGGAGTGTCTTTCATCTGAGGATCTCAGTACTTTAAGATTAACCTGTATTATAATCCCCATTTTACAGGTAGGAAATCAGTTTGATATTATTTGGTCTAAAATTAAAGAAACAGATTCTCAGTTGCTGTAAATTAATGCTGCTCTGCTGAAATCAATACAGCTACACTGATTTACACCATTTTAGGATCTAACCCAGTGTTTCTCAAACTGAGGTCGCCGCTTGTGTAGGGAAAGCCCCTGGTGGGCCGGGCCGGTTTGTTTACCTGCCCCATCCGCAGGTCCGGCCAATCGCGGCTCCCATTGGCTGTGTTTCATCGCTCCAGGCCAATGGGAGCTGCTGGAAGTGGTGCGGGCCGAGGGACTTACTGGCTGCCGCTTCCAGCAGCCCCCATTAGCCTGCATCGGCGAACCGTGGCCAGTGGGAGCTGCGATCAGCCGGACCTGCAGACGGGACAGGTAAACAAACCAGCCTGGCCCGCCAGGGGCTTTCCCTACACAAGCAGCGACCCCAGTTTGAGAAACTCTGATCTAACCCAAACTTCTGACTGCATCTGCTTCAGTGAAGGTTCAGAAGAAAAAGAAGTACATTTTTACAAATGCAGTATGTAAATAACACAAAAACAAATACAATATATAAAAAAATCAGTTCTCCCAAGGTATTTTCTAATATAGTCTTATCTGTTTGTGTGTTAGTACAGCCAGCTGAACACAAATGCGTGACCCATGATAAAGAAACTATTTACATGTGTATATTTTCCACAATAAACTAATGATGTCAGGAGCTACAGGGCTTAGCTTGGTGAGACGCTGGTCACAAGCAAAAGATTATTGAAATGTAAGACCCAAGGAGGAGGCATGAAATGAATGAGAGCAAACAAAAGGAAGTGATTATTTGA
Source organism: Chrysemys picta bellii (assembly GCF_011386835.1). Lineage (NCBI taxonomy): Eukaryota > Metazoa > Chordata > Testudines > Emydidae > Chrysemys > Chrysemys picta. The sequence continues at coordinate 60,833,224 of NC_088791.1, forward strand.
TTGCAGAGTCAGGCTGAGGCACATAAAGCCATGCAGATTACCAAAGCCAAGGTTCCAGAACTCAAACTGAGGAGTCGTTTTGTGAAAACAAATAAAAAATATTAACACAGCTTCTTCAGTTCTCAATACCGTTTAATTTCTCCAAAGAGGGCAGAGAATATGCCTGTAATTTTCCCGCACCCTACCAATAGCATATGAAAAAGATTTATTATTTTACTTTCCTATACATTAAGTGTACCTCTGGTATATCACGGCTGATTTACATCAAATTCCAAATAAAGAAGGACCTATTTGTTTAAAAGAAATAGAATTATTACAAAATTTATTTCAGTATGAATCACTAGCTTGGGAAACATTGTCAAAAATGTATTGAAGGGGAAAAATGAGCTATAATTTAAGACTGCAAAATCTTCCGTCTAATATCTAATCTAACCCTACCTAGATGTTGGATGCCTCTATTTTTGGGTGCCCCATTTGAGAGACCTTTTAAAAGGGTCTGATTTTGCTAACCACCTGCCCTTTGAAAATCAGGATCCTTCAAGGCATTTCAGGCTGAGGGCCCAAATTCACTAATCACTTAAAAATGGAGGTCACAAGGCTGTCTCCCTTGTCCACGGTGATTATTTATCCATATAAACAGCACATGCTGGTCTATTTCTCAGTATGAAACCTGAATGAAAGAAGCCCAAGATATCTGCAGTCAGTAGCCAGCGTTTTAATTAGTTTGTTCAGAAATGGAAGATTTGGTATTATGTGGTAGGGTTACATCAGCAAGTGGTTTCTTGTGTATTGACTAGTCTTTGAGTGGATGTAGCTTTCTCACCTCAAAGGATATTCCAATTAAAATATACTAAACCAAAGGCATGGATCAGAACTAGAAGATTTCTGGGCAGTGACACAAGACAAGGGCAACCAATGCTGCTTCTTGCTTTCTTGGTAAAACTATCGAACCAATACAATATTCAGTAGCTGAATATTGTGCACCGGTATGGAGCAGCTGCAGCCACACATGACTCGTTGATGTCTGGTGAGTACAGGGATGGAGTGCATCACGGGAAATTTTAAGTTAACTCCAACACCATGGGTACCTGTTCAGTCTAGTATCGCTGCCCCTCCCCCCACGCCGCTACACTGAACTGCTGTGACATGCCGCAAAGTTCAGTGAATCCAGGAAAATAGATGTCTTCCTATCCACCAAGATCTCAACAATGCCCACCCCCAAAGTCTTAAGTCCTGCAAGCCTTTCTGGGATATTTGCTTAGTTTCACGCAATCAGGCTATGATCAGAAGAAGGCTTAGAAAGCAGATTGGGCTAAACAAGACTTAGAAAATAAGCACCTTGTGCCAGATCCCATGCAGAAGGTTCCTGGGTTCAACCTTCCATGGTCATTTTGGTCAACTCTGAGCCAAATCTGAACCAACCATGGCAGATGCAGACATCTAATGCACAAATAGAAAATCAAGGACTCCCCAGCATGTGAGTGTGGCTCCCCATGACAGACCAGCAATCATATCACCATCTACTGCTCAATTTATAAATACGAAGGAGGCATCACTGTGATAAATTCTGCTATTCATGATGTAGCCATTTGGCTCTATCAACTTCAAGTGAAATTGTAATTGCTGCTCTATATCAGCCATCCAAGAGAAGAAGGTAACACTACAACCCACTATTATCAGAATAGAAAGTTCAAATTATGGCATAAATATGAAAAGGATACCACAGGTAGCCTAATATGAAAATGTCACTTGCCCCACTGCAACACTAGAAATTATTGTCTTAAAAAGAGTATAAGTAGAATATGTGCTTGGTGGATTATATAATGTGTATATTATAGAAAATGAAAACTATTTCCAAAGAAACAGTACTTTAAAAATATTTTTATTGTAGAAAAGAGAAACCATGAATTTCAGGTCCAGGATATCACTATAGTTTCTGACATCCAAGACTCATCACTTGTTTATGTTGACCAATGAGTATGGTTGCCTAAGGGAACTATTAAGGTGTTTCTTCTAATAAAATCTGGAAAAAAAAAACCACACGTTTAAAACGCTTTTTTGTTGTTGTTAAGTTAATAAAGCTTTTATGCTCAGATCAGTTGTAAACTCAGTCAAGCCTATATTTCCCTTCGGAGCAAAAGCTCTATAAGTTTTTACTCTTCCTTTTTATATATCCCTTCCTATCTTCCCTCCCATCTTCCTTCTCCTGCTATCCCAGAATTTCATCTGTCTGGCAGTTTTTCCATCTTCAGTGCCTTGATGAAACATTACAATGTTTTCTACTCATCTGCCTCTGCAGTACAAAATAGATCTCTTGTATATCTGACAATCTGTGGCCATTAAGTGTAACATTTTGGAGAGCAACTATCCCTTTCCTTTATATTTTTAATTTTCTCATATCAAATATCATGGCAATAAGCATGATATAGAAATCTGAGCAGACAAATACTCATCCAGTTCCATCACATTCCAACACATGTATATTCACATTCAACTAATTCAAGCTAGAGGAAATTCAGATAGGAAGAAAAATGCTAATTTAGCAGTGATGGTATTACTCATCTGAATATCTTATCCAGAGATATTCTCTGGATTCTCCATCACTTGAAGTCATTAAGTCAAGACTAGATGTCTTTCTAAAAGACATGCTATAGTTCCAGTACCAGTTGTTGGGCCTGATGTAGTATTTATTAAGTGAAGTTCTATGGCTTATGATATGCAGATCAGACTAGATGATCATAATAGTTCCCTCTGGCCTTAAAACCTATGAACTATTTTTAGGAAACAAGTGAAATCTTCCTAAGTATTTGCCCATAAACACACATCAACCTCAAAAGGCAGAAAGTTAAAGTGAAATCACTTGAGTTGTCAGAACCAAAATATCCACTTATCTGTGTTGTGATACTAACCCTGAATGGCAACTGTTTATAATGCCATCTTAACCATGCATGCTATCAACACATCTTACATCCATAATACTTCATTTAAAGGTTAATTCAAAAGTTAAATTGTTGCAAAGTCTCCATCTCTCTAATGCAAACTGTCTAAGAGATAGTAGTGCATAGCGTACCTCTAAAAGAAAGTAGTAATGCAACATATTTACTGCAATCCTTCTATCACAAACATATTTGGTTCTCGCTGTGGGAATGGGTTGCCAAACTTCACTTTGCGAACACGTGGTTAAGGATTAACCAATACCTAGGGTAACACTTAAACTTGTTTTGTTAGCTCAAATGCTGTATTCTAAAGTTATGTCTACACTACCGCTGAATGGTGTAGCTCAGGTAGATGCACCTGTTCCAGCTCTGACTGAGCTAGTACGCTCAAAATAGAAGTGTTGTCATGGCAGCATGGGTGGCAGGAGGGGATAGCCACTTCGAGTATGATCCCATCCAAGAAGCTAGGTACATACTCAGGAAGCTAGCCCATCCCTTTGTGATACTGCAGCTGCAGTGTTATTTTCAGCATATTTGCTCCATTAGAATCAGTGCAAGAAAGTCTACTCAAGATGGAAATTACCTCTTCCAGCACCAGTGTCAACATACCCTACATGTAGAGCAGGTTTTTTATTCACCTCGTTACCTCCAAATTACAATGCTCATTTTACTAATCTGCAATATTGGTATTTGAAGACTATTTATATTTCTCCTGAAACAAAAGGTGTCAGTAGGCAACTGTGTGCAATGTTTTTAAAACATGTATCTCAGATAGGTCAAGGATCATGCATATTTTCTGTTGGACCTCCCATTCCAAAATGTTTACTGCCCGTCAGTAAGAGGCAAGGATTAAAAACATACCTAAAAAGTTAAGCATCTGCTGGCACTGATGCAGAAGACTGGTCACATGCCTGCTTTTCAGATGTAGTATACTGCCAACACATGCCACATCATAAACATAGCTTCTGGTATGCCACATGCTGCAAAATCTCTCAAACATTTTGTATAAGAAATTTAACTTCTGCTTATTTTCCACCTTCACACAATATTGGTTAGCAGTATCCATTTTGCTCATCTCTCCCACCTGAAACTTTCAAAGATGTTGCCAAATTAATGGTAGAAACCAAATAAATTGTGAATCTAAAGAGCTCTCTATCTGGCCACAACATGGCCTGTCTTAGAACTCCACCATCTATCCTTAGCACACTGGTGCATATGGCTGAATTCCCAAAGATATCAGTTAAGTATTTTGAATCACAACAAATCTTTCTTAAGGCACTGCTAAGGCAAAAGCTTGACAACAGATCTAGTAGTAGAATTTTGCCCTAAATAAGACAATTGTTATGTTTTATTTCCTCCCAAGTTCCAAAGAAGGATTATAAAAATATATTTAATGTAATTAAGAAACATTTTTTCAGCATTACACCTGAGTGTTATGGCAATAATTTGCATTATTTTTCATCAGTCCTGTATATGATAGACTTTCAAAATATTTATGCACTTTCTCAGAAGCCTTTAATATGTGTGGGTTACCCTGCTCTACAGCCAAAATGCTTCTGAAATAAATGTAGTCAAACTTTACTAATTCAGGGTCACTGAGAACGAAAATGATGCTTAAAATTGTTGATTGGCTCTAGTTTTCAAGATATGCTATTGGGTCAGTATGTACGACGCTTGACTTGGGAATGGTGGAGGATAAGTGAGTTATAAAGGGAAGGGATCTCAATTTAAACCAGAAATGATTAAAATACATCTTTGACTGGATCTATGAATAAATCTATAACTGAGTTTGGACAGTACTTGCTTTTTAGGCAAAACAATGAATGATGCAATCTGAAGCTGGTATTGCGTCATACATGATATGAATTGCATCATGTTATTCCTAGAAGTCCTGGATGATGTAATCATAACGAAGCTTACATCACTCTGCTGAACAAATTGCCCTATATCAGCTCGAGAAATCATACAGTGTCATGCTCTCTTATTTGTCAGTGTTTGATTTTGCAAAGGGTCACATTTCTGTTTAGCCAAAGTGAGCAGAGATGCCTCATACTTGTGTGAACAGTGCAGATAACTTCTGCTAGGTTTGTGGTGAAGTGACTTTTGCATCACAAAAGCACAGTATAACCACTATGGTTAAGAAAGCCTATCACCTTTATTTTGGCTGCAAACTTGGAGATCAGGACAAGAGGTGGGCCCCACACATATGTTGCAACACTTGGGCAACAAATCTTCGCCAGTGGTTGAACAGGAAAAGGAAATCTATGCCTTTTGCAGTGCCAATGATTTGGAGAGAGCCAACAGATCATACCAGCAATTGTTACTTCTGCATGGTGCCTCCAGTTGGGAAAGGTGTGTAAAAGAAGAAAAAGTGGACTGTGCATTATCCAAACATTCCATCAGCTATACGCCCAGTACCCCACTGACAAGGACTGCCGGTTCCTGATGCACCAGAATCATTCTCACTTGTGTCAGACGAGGAAGAGGAAGAGGATGAAACTTCTGGTCCTGAACCATCAATGTCACAGGACCCACATTTTCTCCCATCCTCCTCCTCTGAACCACACCTCATAACACAAGGTGAACTGAATGACCTTGTCAGGGATTTGGAACTACCCAAAAGTAAGGCAGAGCTGTTGGGCTCCAGACTACAGCAGTGGAATCTCCAGGCAGGTGATGTTAGGGTTTCCATGTTCCGTGACCGTCAAAAGGAACTTGTCCCATTCTTCTTCATGGAAGGTGATTTTGTAGCCTGCAACAACATCGATGGTGTGAACATCGTTCACAATCCAGATGAATGGAGACTGTTCATTGATTCATCGAAGATGAGTCTTAAAGCTGTTTTACTGCATAATGGCAATGTTTTGCCATCAATTCCAGTTGGTCATGCAGTCCATATGAAGGAAACCTATGACAACATGAAACAACTTTTGAGGTGCATAAACTATGACCAACATCAGTGGCAGCTTTGTGGCGATTTGAAGGTTGTTGCTCTCTTGCTTGGTCTGCAGACTGGATACACAAAGTACTGCTGTTTTCTATGCGAATGGGATAGTCGTGCAAGAGATTCCCACTACATCAAGAAAGATTGGCCACTCTGACAGTCATTGGAGCCTGGGAGGAAAAGTGTTCAGCATCCACCACTTGTTGAATCAAGGAAGATTTTGTTACCACCCTTTCACATCAAGCTGGGTCTGATGAAGAACTTTGTCAAGGCCATTGACAAAACACAAGCAGCTTTCAAGTACCTCCGTGGAAAATTTCCAAGGTTAAGTAAAGCTAAGATAAAGGAAGGTGTCTTTGTTGGTCCTCAGATTCGTGAACTTCTTCAAGATGATGCATTTGACCATGCACTGCGTGGCAAGGAAAAGACGGCATGGAAAGCCTTCCAGTTAGTGGCAATAAATTTTCTTGGAAACAACAAGGCAGACAACTACAGGTTGTTGGTGGAAAACCTCCTCAAGGCATACAAAAGCCTTGGTTGCAACATGTCACTAAAGATAAATTTTTTGGTCATCTAGATTTTTTTCCACCGAACTGCGGAGCAGTGAGCGACGAGCACGGCGAGCGATTTCACCAGGACATTGCAACAATGGAGAAATGCTATCAGGGCAAATGGAGCCCTTCAATGCTTGCAGACTATTGCTGGACAGTGACAAGAGATGCTCCATTTTATGAATACAAGAGACAAGCCAAGAAGCGCCGAGTAGACACTGAATAGGACTAAACTATGTACATAATAGTTTTTTGCCTTTTGTTTCATAATACATTTTATTTATATAACCCTTTTGCTGATTTTTAAAGTGTTGCATAAACAGGACAGGTGAAATATTATCATGTAAAGCAACCATAAACACATGAAAAGACCTAGGTTTACAATTTATGATTAAAACTCTACTATCTACACAATATACATAGACATAAAATGTAAAAACTTAAATATCTTAGAAACAGTAGCCAATCAGTTGTTTTAATTGTCATATTTGAATTCAGCACATCAAAATACTTAATAAATAGCACATTTTATCTCTGAAGCAGACGACTTCGCAAAAATTGTAGGCCAGTGTTATTTGGCTGATTTCTTCATCCTCCTTTGAACAATTGTCTTTCTAACTTGTTCTGAGGTGGCTTATCTTCTTTTATTTGTCTATGGTTTGGGACAATTACAACTCTTATTTTTAATATTCTGTTGTATCCTGTCAATCATTTTTGTGTCAATTCCCTTGTGGACATCCCTTAACATTACTGTGAAACTGCTTAAATATGTGAAATAATATCCTTGGGAAAAAAGCTAATCAACCACAAAGTAAATACACTCATGGGAATAGGTGCCTTTTTGACTAGGAATAGTGACTACTATAGCATGCTGTTGATTCTAGCCCTGATGCTTTCATCAACTTGGCCTAGTTAATCCTGCTGAGGGTACAATACCATTTTAGCACATTACATAGTGAACACCTGGGGGGTGCCATAGCCGCTAGGATGTGCTAGCTATGATCAATCTACACAAGCGGTCCATTTCCTGGACACTACTGTGCTAATAAGCGATGGTCACATAAATACCACCCTATACCGGAAACCTACTGACCGCTACACTTACCTACATGCCTCCAGCTTCCATTTAGGACACACCACACGATCCATTGTCTACAGCCAAGCTCTAAGATATAACCGCATTTGCTCCAATCCCTCAGACAGAGACAAGCACCTACAAGATCTCTATCAAGCATTCTTAAAACTACAATACCACCTGCTGAAGTGAAAAAACAGATTGACAGAGCCAGACGAGTACCCAGAAGTCACCTCCTACAAGACAGGCCCAACAAAGAAAATAACAAAGAAAAGAACACCACTAGCTGTCACCTTCAGCCCCCAACTAAAACCTCTCCAGCGCATCATCAAAGATCTACAACCTATCCTGAAAGATGATCCCTCACTCTCACAGATCTTGGGAGACAGACCTGTCCTCGCTTACAGACAACCCCCCAACCTAAAGCAAATACTCACCAGCAACCACACATCACTGAACAAAAACACTGACCCAAAAACCTATCCTTGTAACAAAGCCCGATGCCAACTCTGTCCACATCATCATAGGACCTAATCACATCGGCCATACCACCAGGGGCTCGTTCACCTGCACATCTACCAATGTGATATATGCCATCATGTGCCAGCAATGCATCTCTACCATCTACATTGGCCAAACTGGACCGTCTCTACGCAAAAGAATTAATGGACACAAATCTGACATCAGGAATCATAATACTCAAAAACCAGTGGGAGAACACTTTAACCTGTCTGGTCATTCAATGACAGACCTGCGGGTGGCTATTTTTTTTAACTAAACCATTGAAAAACTTCAAAAACAGACTCCAACGAGAGACTGCTGAGCTGGAATTGATATGCAAACTAGATACAATCAATTTAGGATTGAATAAGGACTGGGAATGGCTGAGCCATTACAAACATTGAATCTATCTCCCCTTGTAAGTATTCTCACACTTCTTATCAAACTGTCTGTACTGGGCTATCTTGATTATCACTTCAAAAGTTTTTTTTCTCTTACTTAATTGGCCTCTCAGAGTTGGTAAGACAACTCCCACCTGTTCATGCTCTCTGTATGTGTGTATATATATCTTCTCAATATATGTTCAATTCTATATGCATCCGAAGAAGTGGGCTGTAGCCCACGAAAGCTTATGCGCTTATGCTCTAATAAGTTTGTTAGTCTCTAAGGTGCCACAAGTACTCCTGTTCTTTTTGCAGATACAGACTAACACAGCTGCTACTCTGAAACCTAGCTAAGATAGTTACCTGACCCTTCTCGTCTTTTATCTGAATTACAAACAGCTCCAGACATTCACTGGGCTGAAGGTAAATCCCTTCACTGCCAGTCCAGGGTTGGGATCCATACTATGGATCTTGTCACAGGGGGGGCTGCTGATATGTATAGTCAGTTTTTTTGTCTTCTTGTGTCCTATTAAACATGTTGGTTTTTAAAACAAAAAATACCTCTTTCAATTCTCTTTTGGGCAAGGATATCCTGCCATGCTACTTTGGCAGTGTTATAGACCACTTATTCTCTAGCACATAGCATCAGCCCAGACTGGTGCATTAATTTGGGCTTGTATTTTAGGTCACAGTAACACTCCAAACCTATCCTGATTTCACCTGATTTCAAATTAGAGTGGGAGCTTTTTTAATCCCTTTTGCAGAGATGTAAATAACTACACACAGTGCAAAATTGTAGAGAATCAGACACTCTGTACCAGTTTGCAAGACAGATCTCAATTAGAATGTTACAGATTGATGCAAAGATCCATACTTCCAGACTCATTTCATTGATTTATTTGTTTAAAGTTCACTATTCACTTTTTAACAAAGTAAAGACCTGATTTAGATAATTCATTTAAGCATCAACCACGCTGACGTGAATATCAATATTTCTTTCAATACAATTAGTTAAACTACATTAAGTTTAGATTGAAGTATTGCCATTTTTTCACATTAATGTTGATCATGTTATCACAGCTGTCAAGAATTTTTAATCTTACCCATTTTTACGAAGGGCCAGGAAGGAAAGTGGCATTTTTGAATATTTCTCATGTGCATTCGTGTATACCAGTTCTGCTTCCACTGATATTAACTGGATTTCTTCTGTTCACTTCAATGGGAGCAGAATAAGAACACAAACTTAACTCTTATCATAGAAACTGAAAACATCATGAGCACATCATGACAACTCTTAAGGAATCAAAATATTATGTTGACTGTCACATTGTATTTCCTAATATCCAATTTCTCAGAGCCTTGTAAACAGATTGAGTTCTTTCCTCCACCCAGCTAAGAAGGACTCTCTTGTGTCAAAACTAAATGGGGGTTTTGAAGAAGCCACATGAAGAAACCTCATGGATTCTGGCTGCTGACTTCCATAGCTTTCCACCTTCAGAACTCTACTTTCAATTACTCCTCACTCACACTAAACTCATCTTCTGAAATTTTGGAAAAGAACATGCACAATTTGATAGACTAGCAACACATGGCGGCATCACCTAGCAGCCCTGTCTGAGGAAGATATTTAATACCATTTAGCTGTCTTTTATTTAAAATCAGGTTTCTGAGAAGATGGGTGCTATTTGTAGTTCCTGTGTTCTCAGTGGAAACCTGGCATAACCTGAGAATAGTACGTGAATAGTAAAAAAGAGCCAGGCAAATAAAGAGTTGGATCCAAAGGAGACAAGGAGAGCAATATTCAGAAGACAATTATTTCTATGGATTATACGTGTTAGTATAAAAAACCTGCAAGCTTTTATTATATGGATTTTTTTTAACTAAACCATTGACTGTAAGGAAATGAGAATTCCCTCTCCTCATCAGGTCTGATCAGAACATCATTCAGGACTGGGGGGGGGGGGGGGGGGGAAACAGTGGCATGATGGTAAATTTCTGGGGAAACATAGTGATGATGCTGGAGGGATCCCTGGGAAGGAGATGGTTATGGGGTTTTAAAAATATATTAAGGATTAACAGGGGCACTGTGCTGTGATCATAAGGTTAGGCTATAATATAAGCCACGATAGAGGGCAAGAAATACAACACTATATAAGGTATCAGAGGGGTAGCCGTGTTAGTCTGGATCTGTAAAAAGCAACAAAGGGTCCTGTGGCACCTTAAAGACTAACAGATGTATTGGAGCATAAGCTTTCGTGGGTGAATATCCACTTCGTCAGATGCATGTAATGGAAATTTCCAGAGGCAGGTATAAATATGCAGGCGAGAATCAGTTTGGAGATAACAAGGTTAGTTCAATCAGGGAGGGTGAGGCCTTCTTCTAGCAGTTAAGATGTGAACACCAAGGGAGGAGAAACTGCTTTTGTAGTTGGCTAGCCATTCACAGTCTTTGTTTAATCCTGATCTGATGGTGTCAGATTTGCAAATGAACTGAAGCTCAGCAGTTTCTCTTTGAAGTCTGGTCCTGAAGTTTTTTTGCCGTAAGATGGCTACCTTGACATCTGCTATGGTGTGGAGAGATTGAAGTGTTCTCCTACCGGTTTTTGTATATTGCCATTCCTAATATCTGACTTGTGTCCATTTATCCTTTTACGTAGGAACTGTCCAGTTTGGCCGATGTACATAGCAGAGGGGCATTGCTGGCTCATGATGGCGTATATAACATTGGTGGACATGCAGGTGAATGAGCCGGTGATGTTGTAGCTGATCTGGTTAGGTCCTGTGATGGGGTCGCTGGTGTAGATATGTGGGCAGAGTTGGCATCGAGGTTTGTTGCATGGATTGGTTCTTGAGTAAGAGTTGTTATGGTGCGGTGTGTGGTTGCTGGTGAGAATATGCTTAAGGTTGGTGGGTTGTCTGTGGGCGAGAACTGGTTTACACTATGTAAACCACTCAGGGAAGTTCTGAACTGATTATGCTCCCACTACATTGAATAAAGTTGCTATGTGCTCCCCAGAAGAGATAAGAACAGCCATATTGGGTCAGACCAAAGGTCCATCTAGCCCAGTACCCTGTCTTCCAGCAGTGGCCAATGCCAGGTGCCCCAGAGGGAATGACCAAAACAGGTAATCATCAAGTGATCCATCCTGTTGCCCATTCCCAGCTTCTAGCAAACAGAGGCTTGGGACACCATCCCTGCCCACCCTCGCTAATAGCCATTGATTGACCTATCTTCCATGAAATTATCTAGTTCTTTTTTGAACCCTGTTATAGTCTTGGCCTTCACAACATCCTCTGGCAAGTAGTTCCACGGGTTGACTGTGCGTTCTGTGAAAAAATACTTCCTTTTGTTTGTTTTTAACCTGCTGCTTAGTTCTTGTATTATAAGGAGGAGTAAATAACCCTTCCTTATTTACTTTCTTCACAGCTGTCATGATTTTATAGAGCTCTATCATATCCCCTCTTAGTCATCTCTTTTCCAAGCTGAAAAATCCCAGTCTTATTAATCTCTCTTCATACGGCAGCCTTATATACCCTTAATCATTTTTGTTGCCCTTTTCTCACCCTTTTCCAAGTCCCATATATCTTTTTTGAGATGGGGCAACCACATCTGCATGCAGTATTCAAGAGGTGGGCATACCATGGCTTTATATAGAGGCAATATGATATTTTCTGTCTTATTATCTATCCCTTTCTCAATGATTCCCAACATTCTGTTTGCCTTTTTGACTGCCGCTGCACATTCAGTGGTTGTTTTCAGAGAACTATTCACAATGACTCCAAGATCTCTTTCTTGAGTGGTAAGAGCTAATTTAGACCCCATCATTTTATATGTATAGTTGGGATTATGTTTTCCAATGTGCATTACTTTGCATTTATCAACACTTAATTTCATCTGCCATTTTGTTGCCCAATCACCCAGTTTTGAGAGATCCTTTCGTAGCTCTTCACAGTCTGCCTATGATTTAACTATCTTGAGCAGTTTTGTATCATCTGCAAATTTTGCCATCTCTCTGTTTACCCCTTTTTCCAGATCATTTATGAATATGCTGAATAGGACTGGTCCGAGTACAGATCCCTGGGGGACACGACTATTTACCTCTCTCCATTCTGAAAATGGATCATTTATTCCTATCCTTTGTTTCCTGTTACCAATCCATGAGAGAACCTTCCCTCTTATCCCATGACTGCTTACTTTGCTTAAGAGCCTTTGGTGAGGGACCTTGTCAAAGATGTCCTGAAAATCTAAATACACTATATCCACTGGATCCCCCTTGTTGACCCCCTCAAAGAATTCTTGTAGATTGGTGAGGCATGATTTTCCTTTACAAAAACCATGTTGACTATTCCCCCCGCCCAAATTATGTTAATCTATGTGTCTGGCAATTTTGTTCTTTACTATAGTTTCAACCAGTTTGCCCAGTACTGAAGTCAGGCTTACTGGCCTGTAATTGCTGGGATCATCTCTGGAGCCCTTTTTAAAAATTGGTGTCACATTAGCTATCCTCCAGTCATTTGGTACAGAAGCTGATTTAAATGATAGGTTACAGACCACAGTTAGTAGTTCTGCAATTTCACATTTGAGTTCCTTCAGAACTCTTGAGTGAATACCATCTGATCCTGGTGACTTATTACTATTTATTTTATCATTTTTTTCCAAAATCTCCTCTAATGACACAATCCGGCACAGTTCTTCAGATCTGTCACCTAAAAAGAATGGCTCAGGTTTGGAAATCTTCCTCATATCCTCAACCATGAAGACCAATGCAAAGAATTCATTTAGTTTCTCCACAGTTGTCTTATCATCCTTGAGTGCTCCTTTAGCATCTCGATCATCCAGTGGCTCCACTGACTGTTTAGCAGGCTTCCTGGTTCTGATGTATTTAAAAAAAGTTTGCTATTACTTTTTGAGTCTTTGGCTAGCTGTTCTTCAAATTTATTTTTGGCCTTCCTAATTATATTTTTACACTTCAGGTCTGATGTTCAAAAGAAATGACAAATGTTGTCCCATCAAAAGTGTCTTATCACAATACATTTCCAACAATCCATATTTAGAAACTTCCTTGGTATCCATGAGATACTGATCTGTTGCTATAGCAATTCAATAAACTCTCTGAAAACCTTGAAAACCCTTCCTCAGCATTTCTTCTAGTCCAAACACAATTAACCATGCACTTTCTTTTCTCTCTCTTTTTGCCATTTTAGAAAACATTTGATTATATTCCCTTCCTTGTCATTTTCACCTAAATGATTCAGTAAGACTTTTCTCAAGATTTTAAAATGGCTGGGTTTTGACATGAGTTCATTTGACTCCCATTGAAACTAATATAATTTGAAGGCAATCAACTCCTTGCAGGATCACACTCGAAGGGGTGGATATTGTAGATGTTATAATTTGAAGAAGAGACAGGATTTGGCAAGAGTTTAGGTGTGGGGATGGAATAAATGATAAGACTCAAAACTGAGAATTAAGTGGGAGGACGGTACTGCTAGCAAGAGAGAGAATGTATGGAAGGAGAGGAGAGAGGGGTTCTGATTCTTGGTTGCCCTGCACTTTATATAGCTATTTACAATAGTGCAAAGTGTGTGCAAAGTTCAAAACACAATCAAATCAGAAGGGTAACACCACTATTCCCTGATGTGACTACACAAGCTACAGAAGAACAGAGGATCAGGCCTGGTATTTGTAGCAAGTAGTTAGACACGTGAGTTTCTTCTTTTTTTTCTATAGCCACCCTTAGTAAGAGGAATAAAATGTCTATTTTAACTTATAATGGGATAAAATATCTACATATTTTGAGTTTTATACATTTTACTCAAAAGACTGAATTGATCTTCAATCCAGATCATCCCTCTTGGGAAAAAGAGAATAGTGTTGGGCTAATATATAGCCATAAATGATCACTGACATATGTAATGCACAGCTATTCAACTCATCTCGTTTTGTTGTTTTTGTTGCTGTTGTTGTTATTTTTTCTACAATGTTTCTAATGGCCTTTATAAACATTGTGATTTCCATCTTAAACAACTAGTAAGAAAAAACTTTCAGGATCCTTTCTTTACTAACACCTATACTGCAAAGTTAGACCAGAGTTAATGCAGATATACTCTGAGAATCCTTGCTGCCATACTTTATGCTTTGTGAGCATAAAACAAAAACAGTTGACTAAATTTTAAGCATCTGAATTTTAGTCAAGAAATTTTTATTTCATAGGTTCACACGGACAGAATTTATTTCCCTAGTGAGTTCAGATATTGTCAGTGAGGAAAGGCAGTTAGTTGCTCTTAGCCTGGGCTTGAATTGCTAAAGAAAAAGGCACTTACTAAAACTATTATCTGAGTCATTTAAGATCTATGGCCCTAACTACCAGAACTTTCTCTATTTTTCACTTCAAATCTGAACAAATGAGAGCAGTTCCAGTCCCAGCAAACCCTGAAAAGTGTCTGGAAGGTAAAAATAAAACTCAGAGGGGAAAAAATGTGTGATCACTCAATCTTGGGTGTATGAAAAGCATCAGTTGAGGCAAAAGACTTTAAATATCCTCTTCCCTTGCCAGCAAAACAGAGCTAGCCTGAGACTTTACACTGTTCGCTTTACGATGAAGTTTCAAATCTTGATAGAAACTGGGTGAGAGGACCATTTCATTATGGTTTGCTTCAATACAAAAGCTTCATAGAAGGAAATATAGTTTTAACAGAGTAGACAAAAAGTGCCTGAAATGAGATTGAGGGAATATTTATGAATAAAAACTCTTGGGGCTACCAATTCATCACATTGCTTTTTTGCTCCAAAGCCTCAGAAGAGTGCTGCAATTTACTAGCTGGGGAGTAATTTATTTACTGTTGACAGCTAGACCCTGAACAAAGAACTGGTACAAATAACAATTCTAACACTAAATAACAATTACAGGGTTATTATGTCTTCTTTCATGATATTTGAGGGTGACTAGTCAGGAAGTGACTTGTATTCATGTTTTGCATTGGAGGGACCTGCCAGGGACACTGATTCTAATGAGCTTCCCTAAAGGTTCTTACATAGCCTTGGCTTTCAGGCAAGAAATAACTAGCAATAGACTCCTTGGGTACAAATCTGTGGTAGCTGGCAGGAGGCAAATGACGCTGTGGGAAGACAGAGGAAAATGTCAAGAAGGCTGACACAATTAAAGCACAATGCAGAGTTCCCCTATATACAATCTGAGAAAATACAATTAATGGTGTAAAAAAATAACAGAATCCCTTCCTTTTTTCACCTTGCCTCTGAAGAGAGCTTTAATTGATATGCTGGCTATGCAGTACTGTGAGCAAGCCCTCATTTAAAACACACTTTCTATATAACAAGGTCAAACCTTCCTGCATCGATAACCCTGAAGCAAGCTTGGCTAGGATCCCTAAATCATGGCATCTGTTGTGAAGAGTGACATGAGGTAAGAAACATTTCAGGGGGAAAATATAGGCAGTGACAACAACAGAGTGCATTACCTACTGCACATATTTATTCCAGTTGTGGATTTCTGCATATGCATTTGTTTCTTTCTCTTATTTTTCCCCTTCAAACTGCACTCCTGGAGAGTACATCTCTTTTATATAAAAAGTCCACTGTTTGCAAAAGAAAGTGATCATCCTTTATTCATTTTATAGGAAAATAATGATTATACACTGTACTGCATTGCTAAAACATTTTATGGCATGTAATTACTGCCTTTCAGTGTTCTGGTGACATCTTTCTTAAGGGTCAGATTCTGCCACCCTTCCTCATGCTGAGTAGTATCTTACTCCAGGATGAACTCACCAATATTAAAAGGAGTGGAGGACTTCTTGACAGATAATGTATTAACTGAACATGAATGGAGGCAGCAGAATATAGCCTTAAATATTTGTAGAATAAGGATTTTGTCAGAAGCAAAACCATAAAATATGCAGTAAACTCTTTGCCCATTTACTAAATTACTGGCTCACTCTTCATCAATCTTACTGTGCTTTTAAGCTCACAGGTTCTGAGTCGAACCCCAATGACATCAGACAGGCATTGGATCAGGTCCATGAAAAGAAGATATTAAGGGCCAAATCTTGCACTTGTTAAAAGTGGAGGGACTTGTGCCTATGCAGAAGGCAAGTACACACCTAAATGGGTAGCAGCACTACTCTGTATCCTACTTACTACCAGCTAACTCAGGTGTAAGTTTCCTGTTACTCCTGAATCTGAACATAAAAGTTCAATTATGAGCATTGCTATAACAGTTTCTTCCAAGTATGTTAAGAAAATAAAATCAAAATTATGGCCTGGACTTGAGAGGTTCTGGGGACTCACAACTCTCACTGAAATCCAAACTGCAAAGTATGAGTTGTGGATACTCAGTCTCCTTCTAGATTAGACTTTTGATGAGATAGCTCCCCACTTCCGTCACTGCTACTTCTATAACAGAATGAGTAGCATTGGGTAACTGCCCACCAAAAGAACATATCCTGAAAAATAGTCTGGTATCAGTGCAATTTGATACTGGGAACTTATTTCAACATTATGTCCAGAGCTATTTACTGTTTTTGCTGAGGGGGAAAGACCAGGCTGGAACTCATTCTCATTGGTGCTACTCCACACATAACACCATCTAAAGTTGAGTGTCTCCACCACTATAGGCTGGGTGTCTCCAGTGTGACAGAAATAACAGAAATATTATTGAATAACCTGAAGGTTACACTGTGTCTCCGCTGAATGAACTGCAGAAAGGTTTGTATCCAACAGTATAAAGATGGTCTGTATCTATTTAAATATCAACATCGTCCTTCTCTATAAAGCCCCTTTGAAAAAGGCCAGCAGGCAGACGTGCCAAGGGTATGCGTGTGCTTGTCTGTCAACTAGCCAATTAAAAGTTCATTCTAAGACCTACAGTTATCTATTTTCTTTGACATGCACTTAGAAATACCTTTTTGTAATTTTCAACTATTTGATTTGTATCTTCATCAGTCTCCAAGGAGCCACCCACCTTACTGCCATTGTGCAATTTCTTATTATGGAATGTAAAATCACCACTGATGTGTGATCTTTCCTCCTTAGCTCTGTGCATCCCAAAGAAGGCATTTTTATCAGCCAATCAATGACTCTCCTACTTTATTTTGGTCATTAAAAAAAAAAGAAAATGACCAAAGTGTATAACAGAACTACCATATCACATCTCGAGGTTTGTTCAAAAGTTAAGGACGTTAGCCAAAGGATTGGGAACCACATCTTTTCTCATTCATGTAAACATACCAAAGTTAGCGAGCCTGATTCTGCCCCCAAGTCAATGGCAAAACCGTCTGGGACTGATTCACATTAGGTTAAGACCATTTATGCCACTCTGGTGATATAAAGGAAGGGGCGGGGGGGGAATCCCTGGGCAAGAACCTCTGCATCAGCCCTACTCTCAGCCCCTTACGCAGAAGGAATATTTTGGATGATATATGGAAAAGGGAATGAGACAGGGACAGGGACGGGTGTAGCTGAAGGGCTCTACACTCTGGCCATCCTCTGCTTCCCTCACAGTACTCTGATTGATGCCAGGGGCTGTGTCAACCCCCAAATAGCCCCAGAATATGGGGAGTGCAAGGGTGGCTTCACACCCTACATTTCTGCACTCAGAACAGGGTTGAGATAACATACAGCTGGGGCCCTCCACACCTGCAAGAGGAGCAAAATAAAACTCTATTTCTTTTTTAAATGTTCACAGTTTCCTCCTTTCTCGTACCATACCATATATCATCCTTTAAGATCTTTTGGGGGGGCAGTAGATTATTCAATCTGCAATCACAGTGGCTGTCGCTGCAGATTTGCCAGGCAGCTTATTAAAAACAGCTTTGCATTTTATTCCTTCATTTGGATTTCTCAAACTGAGTAACAATACATCGCAAGTTATGTATAGAAGATAGGGTTCAGTTATTCCACGCATGCAAAAGGCCTGTACAAAAAAAATTGTTCTTATATAGCCACACTGAGTCAGCAGCAGAAATAGGAAAGCATCAGCACTCACAATTAACCTCAGACACTGAGGTAAATTTCAGTGAGTGGATGGATGTCAAGGGCTCAACTGAGCCTGGCACCCCATAGAGTTGGCTTGCTACACATTTACAGAAAGCAGATTAATGCTGAACTCAAAAATAGCCACCTGGGCATTAAAGTCTATAATAAAGTTTAAACTCTACTCCTTCACAAAGATACCAGGCAAATATTGTCAGGGTTAGGCCCCTTTGCCAGGCCTGGTTACTTGGGTTAGAGCAGGGAGAGCCTTCCTTCCCTGTTATGGCTTCACCCAGAACTGGCTGCCAGTAGAAGCAGCTAGCCTTTTTTATCTGGTCTGCTGGGCTCTGATTAGCTTCAACCTGCTCCCAGCCCTTATAGGCACTGGAAGAACAACTCTCACTGGGTGAGCCTGCAGCTGATCACGGCAGGCCTCTTTATGCAATGCCTGGAGAGCTGAACTCATCACTCTTCCTTTGCAGCAGGGCACCTCCTTAGGGCAGGGAGCACCAACGATCTGGGGCCTCCAGCAGGGAGCAGCAAATGTCTCGTACACCCTGTCATGGTGGAGTTCAGTGTAGTGCAATTATTTTTTAAAAAAAAGGGGGGGGGGCTACTGGAAAAACCTCCAAAAAGGAGTCTTTCTGGATGTCTGCATGGGACAACTGAGGACAAGGGTCAAGAATTTCAAAAGTGACTGGTGATTTGGGGTGCCTGATTTTCAGAAAGTATTGAGCACCCAGCCTCTTAAAATTAGGTCACTTTAAGGTGTCCGAGCAATATGCCTGCTGGTCAATTTTATTCTTGGCCAAAATCTATTGGCATCCTAACTGGTCATATGGTAAGGTAGGTAGCTGGGCAACATGTCTATGAATAGTATGAATATTTCACTTTGACCGTGTCCAGTGTCTGTGAATTTTCTAGCAAACGAGTTTAGAGTCAGGAGGACTTGAGAAAAGAGCAAATTTTAGGCAAACGTTGTATATTGTTCATAGAAAGTGAAATTCACATTGCTAAGTGTGAGTATTGGCACTGGAAATCTAATGCTAAGAGTTTTGCCTTTTTCCATTATTAGCTTCATACTCTACTCTCATCCACAGCTGTTGTGTACCACACAATGGATGGGTGATCAGTTCCATATTGTGCATACATGGTACGGAGGACACTGAAATGGATTACTATAATTAATTGCCTGATTCTGAAATTGCATTATCATTGATTACTATATTTTGCTACTCAAACATATGCTGTTGTATATCTTTTTACACTTTGGAACTCCTCTTAATTTAAATCAGAATTTTATTAAGTAAAGTGAATGGACTACATACTTCACTACAACACATGCAATATATATATAAGTTACAACTGCAAACAATGTATAGTGCTCCTTAATCAAGCAAAAAAACAGCCTAATCAGAAAACAATATAAATCACAGCAAAGCAGCAACTCAATTTGGTCATTAACTAAAATAAACAGAAACCTTTAAACCTTCCTCTTAAAGGGCCCAATCTTAAAGCTATTACTGAAGCAATAATCCCATTGACTTCATCAGACATTTTGTCTGAGTAATAACTGTTGTATCAGTATTTTTTTAAAGCATTTAAGTGTAACCATAACAGAAAATCCATCTTAGTATCAGTCAGTGAAGTTTGATAGCAATAAGGATGATTTTTCCATTAAGAGACAGCTTCAGGTTCACATGAGAAATAAGATACTGAACATGAATAACTTCAAACTTTGGAAAAAGAAGAACAGGAGTACTTGTGGCACCTTAGAGACTAACAAATTTATTAGAGCATAAGCTTTCGTGGACTACAGAAAGCATAAGCTTTCGTGCTTCTTCGTGCATCCGAAGAAGTGGGCTGTAGTCCACGAAAGCTTATGCTCTAATAAATTTGTTAGTCTCTAAGGTGCCACAAGTACTCCTGTTCTTCTTTTTGCGGATACAGACTAACACGGCTGCTACTCTGAAACCTGTCTTCAAACTTTGGAAATGTTCAGACCCACATCCACATCCAAACTTATTGTCTCCACGCAGAGTTTCCACATTTATTTATTAATTATTATTAAATGTTATTATTAATGTGACACCAACAGCTCCCATGACTTTATGTTCATTAGATCCCTGCTAAAGAACAGGTGTTTGACCTGATGTATTTAATATGATTCTTGACTAGATTAATAGACCCAAATTTTACTGAATTCCAGTTATAAAGATCAGCCAAAATTTCAATCTATCTTTGCAGCATTAGGAGACTAATTGGCCATTTGCACATTAAGAAAGAAATTAAGGTGAGGAAGATGTGTTCAAATTAACTAAAACATTGAGAATGCGCATACAGACATGAGAAGACCTTTCAAAATTACCATATTACTTCTCCTACCCTTGATAATGGGCACTATAGATGGGTTCAGAATTTAGAGGTCATTCATTATTTTAAACTACAACTGACACAAACCAAGTTCCACATCAAAACACCCCTATGTATCTCATAATTTTGGATTTAGAGCTGGACTCTGAAGTTCTGGCCAACCTGTGAAAGGGGTCAAGCTAAAATTCTTAACGTGAATAGTCTCAAACTTTGGAAAGGTTCAGATCCAGATCCAAATCTAAACATACTGCCTACATGCCCACTTTCCACAATTTAGGACAATGTAATTTACTAATAAATAATAATTAATAATATTGTTGTTGGTGCAATAGTATCTTCAGACCCCATTCAGAATCAGAGAAACTTTGTGCTAGGTCCTGTACAACAGCATGCAGAGACACAGCCCCCTTCCTGCAGGATTTATGGTCTTAGAACCATAGAACCCTCAGGGTTAGAGGAGACCATAAGGGTCATCTAGTCCAACCCCCTTGCCAGGATGCAGGATTTGTTGTATCTAAACCATCCAAAACAGATGGCTGTCCAGCCTCCTCTTGAAAACCTCCAGTGAAGGAGCTGTCACAACATCCTTAGGCAGTTTGTTCCATTGTCCTACTCTTCTTACAGTCAGGAAGGTTTTGCTGCTATTTAATCTAAATCTGCTATGCTGTAGTTTGAAACCACTACCTCTTGTCCTTCCCTCCATGGCAAGAGAGAACAATTTTTCTCTATCTTTTTATGGCAGCCTTTCAAGTATTTCCCCCCTTAATCTTCTCTTTTTGAAGCTAAAGATACCCAGTTCCTTCAGCCTTTGCTTGTATAGCTTGCATTCTGTCTCTTTCATCATCTTTGTTGCTCACCTCTGCATCCTTTCCAGTTCCTCTACATCCTTTCTATACAGGGTTGACCAAAACTGCACAAAGTACTCCAGCTGAGGCCTAACCAGCACCAAGTAGAGAGGTACCGCCACCTGCCATGACTTGCATGCTAAGCCTCTGTTAATACAACCCAAACTGCAACAACAAAACACATGGTGATCACAACCTCAACACGAGTCAACAATAACTCCCAGTTCTTTCTCAGCACTGCTGCTGCGAAGCCAGTTATCCCCCATTCTGTATTTGTGCATTTGGTTTTTCTTTCCAAACTGTAGCACCTTACATTTGCCTTTGTTGGATTTCATTTTGTTGTCTATAGCGCAGTTCTCCAACTTATCTAGATCCCTTTGAATTTTAGCTCTATCCTCCAAAGTGTTTGCAAACTCTCACCCAGCTTTGTGTCATCTGCAAATTTGATCAGTATGCTCTCTAGTCCTACATCCAGGTCATTCATAAAGATGTTAAATAACACCGGAACCAGAACAGATTCCTGTGGAACCTCATTTGAAACCTCCTTCCAATCTGACATCATTCCATTAACAGTTACTCTTTGTTTGCAGTTGTTTAACCAATTATGTATCCATGTAATGGTAGGTCTACCAAGCTTGCATTTCTCCAGCTTACTTATGAGACTGTCATGTGGGATTGTGTCAAAAGCCTTGCTAAAATCCAGGTATATTATGTCGACTGCATTCCCCCTATCCACCAAACCAATTACCTTGTCAAAGAAGGAAATCAAGCTGGTTTGGCATTATTTGTTCTTAGTAAATACATTCTGGCTGCTAGTGATCACCCCTCCATCCTCCAGGTATTTGCAAATTGAATGTTTTATACATTGCTCTAGTAGCTTCCTAGGTATCGAGATCAGGCTGACTGTTCTATAGTTTCCCGGCTCCTCCTTTTCCCCCTTTTTAAAGATGGGCACTACATTAGCCCTTCTCCAATCTTCCAGGACCTCTCCTGTCATCCACAAGTTTGCAAATATTATTGTCAGTGGCTCTGAGATTTCTTCAGCTAATTCCTTCAGCACGCTGGGGTGAAAAGCATTAAGCCCTGTTCACTAGAATTCATTCAAAGTCATAAAATTTCTGACATGTTCTTTATTTATCCTGAGCTGCATCCCTTCCCCCTTATAGTCTATGATAACTTCACTAATTATCCCATCACATGTTATTTTTTTGTGTGAAGACTGAAGCAAAGTAAGCATTGAGCAGCTCCGTATTCTTATCATCTTCCATTACCAGCTCATCCTCTTCACTGAGCAACGGACCCACACCACCTCTTAGAATCTAATATAGGTGTGTAATTACAAATAAGAGACAATTTGTTTTAAAAAGACCTGACATTTAACAAAGCAGCTGATACAGTGATAAACTGCTCACAAGAATTGCCAGCAGGAGACTTCACACACAATAACTGCTTTAGAACACAGTGATTAATACTTATCACAAGGGAAAACAATGTGCCATCATTTCTTACTAAGAACATAAAAGAGCTGCTCAGGTCACCAGGAGCAGTGATATGAACATGGCCATACTTGCAGCTGCTTTGTGATCCCCAGATCATTGATGAACATGACTGGCCCAAATGTTAGGTAATAAATAATAATCAAAGGTCACAAATGTTTCAACATAGCAAATGAATAATCAGAAGCTCAGTACAGACTTCGCAATGATTAAAATACAAGTGACAACTGGAATTAGACAGAACATAAAGAGCCTAAAGCCTCAGAAATTCGCCCCAGTTCTCTAGAGTATTCGGATTGCTTTATGCCTCTCTGACAAAATAACCCTAAAGTCAGCTCCTTGGTAATTCCTCACAGAGAATCTCTGGCCAGAGTACAGTCAGTGCAGCAGCTCTTACAACACCTGACTTAGAAGATATGCTCCAGATAGGGCGATCCTATATCTTTCTAATTCCCAACACTGGAATAGGCCCTGAGGGCTGTGCAAAACAGAGTAGTTCAGGATGAGACCCAAGTTGGAGTAACACAATGCTGGCTTTAAGACACTTCTTGCTCCCTAACCTTCCAAAATTGTGTCAAGCACAGTTCAGATCTCAC
This sequence comes from Chrysemys picta bellii, assembly GCF_011386835.1. Lineage (NCBI taxonomy): Eukaryota > Metazoa > Chordata > Testudines > Emydidae > Chrysemys > Chrysemys picta. Next base: position 60,856,915 of record NC_088791.1, read on the forward strand.
AAAAAAACTTGAGTCTCTACATTTTATTATCAGAGGGGTAGCCGTGTTAGTCTGGATCTGCAAAAAGCAACAAAGAGTCCTGTGGCACCTTATAGACTAACAGACGTATTGGAGCATAGTGTGTTAGTCTATAAGGTGCCACAGGACTCTTTGTTGCTTTTTACATTTTATTATTTCCTTGGACTTTTAAGTTCTATAATACTTATATAGCCCCTCTTACCATGGTATCTGAAGCACCTCATAGTCTTTAACAGATTTAACCTCACAATATCTCTGTGAGGTAAGGAAGTATTATTAACCCCATTTTACAGACAGGTTACGTGACTTGCCCAACGTCACACTGAGTCTTTAGCAGAGCAAAAATTTAAATTTTGATCTCCCAACTCTCAAGCAAGTGTCCTAACCACTGGGCCATCCTTCCTCTCTTTTTCCCTTCTGCAGGGAAGCTCCATCTCACTACAAGTCCATCTCCGGTGTCCATCTGCTGCTGTACCATCTCCAGATATCGTAAGTTAAAACAGCTCTTTCTTTCAGAATTCCCAGCCCAGAAATGAAAGCAAGACTCATTTTCAAACTTAATTAGATCATTACATGAATAAAACCCTTGGAGATTCTTTTTCTAGTTTATTGATGTGTCTGTCTGACCTCTAGTAGGTCCATATTATCTAGATTTTTCAATTGTAATTAAATGTACTGGTTGTATATTTTATTTTTTATTTACAAAGGCAGTTGAATGTACATTAAATTTTAATTTAATTAATTGAAGTTTCATTATAATGGACTTTTGAGGCCCAAATGTATTTAGACCAAGTACTCTAATCAGACATCAAAACATATACAAATCAAAGTAATTAGATCAATGGAAGAGCAGAACAATGCTGAATCAAAAAGATATTTAAATACTAAACAATGGGAAACATGCATTAAGATCTCAACTGTCTAGCAGTCACATAACTCTGGGTCTGATGGAATGCCAATTCAAATCAATAAGAGTCCTGGATCAGGCCCTGTTTGCATAAGCACCACATGGGCTACACCTACACTAGAAACTAGGAGTGTGATTGTCCCACTCCGATACACATACTAGTACTAGGTCTTACTGAGCTACTGACCAGTTTCAAGCAGGTTTGTACTTGGCACAGCTCAGCGTTGCCTCCACTGCCCCCATCTGTGCTTCTGTGGTTACACTGCTGTTTATACTCACACTATCTTGAGGAGACAAAGTGTAGCTACTTCTTCCTCCTCCACAATACCTGGGGTTCAGCAGGAGAGCACATGAGAGACAGTCTCCCTACTCCGAGTTGTGTCTTGCCACTGTGGAGTGGCGCAATTGTCCTGCTCAGCCACCACAACTCTTGGCTGGAGCATGCTCAGCGCAGATGAAATCGTCAGAGAATGTAGCTGCTGTATACTAACAAATCTCCCCTGAGCATGTGCAAACTGAAACTTTTCAAAAGTTTATAACTTTATCATATTTGGGTCACTTTTCACAGGTATGGCAAAGTCCAAGAAGAACCCTCTGCCAAATTTCAAGTCTGTGCTCTAAAGCAGGGAGGCATTAAAGTTTATTAATGAAACTGTTATCATATTTTTTAACATTTTCTTCCAATCTCATTCTCAGAAAAGGCTCAAATAGTACAAATTAGGTAAAGTTATAAATAATCTTTATTTGGAAGTGTTAGCGACTAACTACAGGCAGCACCCAGCTCCACCTATATTACTAAACATAACAGATACAATAAATGTAGCCATTGTCTCCTACAGATGGGAATAAGCTATTTCTTCAAAAATAATCTGATTGGATGTTGTTCCTCTCATTTATTGCAACCAGTGAAAAAGTTCTGTCAGCATCCCTTCCAAACTACTCTGTAAATATCTCTGAAAGTGCAACATGATGGCAATTTAACTTTACTCAACAGACTAAGATATCATCTGTACTAGTCACTGTCCACTGCTTTGCATTCAGTTCTCTTATACACCTGTTGTCAAATTTTCTCTTTTCTTCTCTCCTTCTTTCATCCTCCATTCCTGTCTCCTTTCTTCTTGCTGCTTCCTAAAATAATCATCAGGCACTCACTTAAGACTTTAGTAGGACTATTGATATAAATGATACCTAGCAGAGTCCAGTGGTTAAGTAATCCACCAAATCACAGTAATGAACACATAGGAGGAAATCATCAGGTGGTATATATTGGTATAGCTCAACTGATGTCAAAGCTGAAGATCCAGGCCTATATGTGGTTCATTATAATAATTTCATTGATTGTTTATTGAAAGCCATTTTACGAGAATTAGAATATGAAAGTTCATGAAACGTAGGTAATACGTTGTGCACTTCTTTTTCAATCTTTGCTGGATTACACAATTAAATGATTGACTATATTATGGTTTGTGGACATCGCCCACAGTGAAGACTGGAGTGGAGAGCACCATAAGCATGTAAAAGAGTGTTGTGCAAATTAGCAAGAAGATCTAGAATGACTGTGGGTGGAGTGTATCACAACAACCTCAGAAATCTCAGATTCTCAGGACTTCCAAACATTTGTGCAGCAGCAACCCCCCTGTTGGGTGCAGAAAAATATAGATTTTTCCAGGGGTATGTCAAAAGTTGAAACAGCAGAAAAACATTTTTTAACAACTAACTGCACTTATTAAACAGCAAAACATGAAAAGGTCTCTGGCACCTGAAATCAGTTAATGGTTTTATGGCAGTGATAAAAATCACTTCAGGTGTTTCTGAAGCAACAGCATTGAAAGCAATAGAGTTCTGGTGTGAAGAAGATCCATCAAAAATAAATCAAACCTAGTTTTCCCTGTGCCACAGGAAGTGCATGTAATAGAAAGTTATTAAGACCAAAGCTATGTGCAGACATTGCCTCAGAACACTCTCTAGTTGCCCATATATTCCCTGATCAATCAACTATAAGCCTTACTTTATCTTGCCAGCCCTGACAAGAGTCACCATCTGACTACAGATTATGGATAAACATGGGTTCAAAGTTTTGATTTCTACCCTATTATATGATTTTGACATTCTGTTCAACATCAAGACAGACATGAAACTGTTGTAAAAAACCTATATATTCTGGAAAAGAATTCTGGAACCAATATAAGGATCTGGTCTGATATCCAGATGAGCAGGTAGCTGAAAATGAACAAATGGGTTTGAATCATCAGCCATGTAATGGTTCGAGTAATGACAAAATAATCAGCCACTGCATGTAACTGAGACAGAAATACGATTTGGACCCAATTCATTACTAGACTGTGTTCAAAATATCCTTAATCAGGACTGTGGCAGAGAGGGTGTAAACAGACAGGAGAGAGGGCATGCTTTATGAAAATAGGTGTGCACCTAATCTTTCTGGCAGTAATGTTTCACCAGCAGCAGGGCCGAATCCAGGCACCAGCCGAGCAAGCTGGTGCTTGGGGCGGCAGCTTGTAGGAGGCGGCATTCCACCCAATCCTAGGGCGGCACGGCCACTTTTTTTTTTTTTTTGTGGTTGTTGTTCCGCTCTGGCCGCCCTGTAGGGGGCGGCGGCGCAGAGGACGGGAGTGCCCTGCAGCAAGCCCGGCAGGGCAGCCCGCGTCCTTCCCTCCCAGGCGACCGGAGTGGTGTGGAGCCCTCCCGGCAGGGGGCATGGCGGGAGGGGCTGCGTGGCAGTGCCCCGCTGAAGCCCTGACCACCCTCCTTCTCTCTCTCCCCCCCGCTCCCTCCCCCTCCCCCCACTAGGCGGGGCACATCTGCAGCGCAGGGAGTCCCTCCCTGCACCCTGGCTCCAGCCGCACCGCAGGTTTGTTTTTTTTTTGCTTGGGGCAGCCAGAAAGCCAGAGCTGGCCCTGACCAGCAGAGTGTAATGGGTGCCAGGATAACTAAGAAAAGTGGACCAGTTTCTGCTCTGCTAATATAGCAGTGTAAATCTGAAGTAATTCACCTGGGTAACTCAAAGCACAACATGGGCCAGTCTCACCCACCCTCACCCGAGACTAACGCTCATGTAGCCCTACATTCCACACATTATGAAATATCTGCACCAGCTCAAACACCCAGATTGGCCATTGGAACAATATCTCAACAGTCAATACAAAAACAGGATATAGTGGGACATAGAAAGTTGGCAAATGTGCCCGCTCTTCCTATAACAGGAGCAGCTAACTTAGCAAGTTAGCGAAGTTATCCATTGTGGTGACCAGCAGTATATCTCCCTTGTCTTGTATGCTCTTTTTGGCTTCATAATTGTCCCAGTTTAAGTGACATTATTCTTGCACATCTGCACAGCAGTCACTGGCTAACACTGAGGAATGCCCTATGTGCACACACACTATGCCTTTGAAGTGTGGACAAATTTTAGACACAGGCCTCAGCTTCCACTCATGAATGCACCAGTACTGCACTTAGCTTGTTCAACACCATTGACGTCAATGAATACCATTGACAATGCAAGAGATGTCTAATTTACCCATAGAAATGCACTTTACTCTCAGTTTTCACACCGGAAACTGAATTGGTCTCCATATAACTAAATATAAACCAATCACCCAGTAGCCACAGTATTTAAAAAACTGCTTTTAAAGATGTGGTTCCAAAAAAGTATTTTATCGGGATGAATTTAGCACAAGCCTTTTGAATGTCATCTGGATGAAAAACTCCTTGTGTGCATGCAGATAAATCTGCATATGAAGAAATATTTCAAGCACACTGGAAACTGCTTATGGAAATAAATAAATACCAGTAAATTAGGAGAACAGAATTCATAGCTCATCAGCAAAAAGCTGTGATGAACACAGTACCACTTATATACTGTATGTGCACAGGACTGTTCAGATAAATCAGTAATATTCAGACTCAGTGGGAGTCTGAAAAACAGAGAGGATGCTTGTTAAAGGATTTGCACTGTCTATTTGAAATGCATAAGAAGTTCATGTCATCTACTCAGCAGATCCTTATTTAGAGGCAGACCTGCCAGCTTGGGCTCAGTATGTCAGGCTGCATCAGTGTGTTCACAAAAGTGATTTATTGTGGCAGCATGAATGTCTAATTATATGCATAGCTTACAATTTTTAACAGAGAAGAACCTAAACAAGTGAAAAGCTGAAAGGAGATTTATTCCTTGTTACCAGTGTTTGCTTACATGTTCCATTGTTTTGTCTTCAAACTGCATTATTTTTCCAGCCCTCATTCCACCTGTCTTATCAAAGCTACAATATGAACATTAAATTACTGAACTCTTACCCTTTTGGATATATTAAAAAAACAACAACACTGCACAACCTCTGTCCTCCAAAACTTCAAATTAATGATTTTTTCCATACGAATTAAGTGTCAGACACAGTACACATTCACCTAAAGCATCATTATTACTATTACACATGAAAACTATATTAAAAGAACATTATTAGAGTAGCAAAGTCAAGTACTAATAGTTAGAAAGTGTAAGAATTAAGGTTGCCTGTGCAACCTTAATTCAGCCCCCTTCTGTGTATGCATTATGATACAATCCTTAATCATTAATCACATACTATTTTTCCACAGGACCCTTGCCTCATCGAATGCACAGAATGGACAATGCTTAATGAACAGCTATTTAATATTTTGTTTTTCTTTCACTGTTCAATGTGTGGCCCCAGACTTTATTTACCATTCAAACCCTGTCCTGAAGACAGAATTATTAATTTTTTTCATGTCCATTCTTATGGCACTCATCACTGTGCTATCTGAGTGCTTCACAAACATTAATGAAGCACTCAGATAGGGATGGTATTATCACTATTTTACAGATGAGGGACTGAGGCATACAGAGATTAAGGTCAAAAGTTTCCACTAATTATGGGTGCCCAAATTTGAGATAACTTTGACCTGATTTTTTTTAGAGTATGTCATATGTTCAAAGCACAGCTCAGGTGACTTCAGATACAGCTGTCAGTGCTCTGAACTTCTGCACATCAGACCTCAGGATACTAAATTGCACACACACAAAATGAGGAATACAGTATTTGTGACACCAGTGAAAAGTTTGGTTTAAGAGAATTCTTAGCATTAAATACTTTATTACAATGCATATGCACAAAGGAGATGAATTAAGGTTGCACGGGCAACCTAACCCTTGAACGTGTTACTTTGGAACATTAACAACAGAGATGTCCCTTGGGTACGATGAATCAGGGCAACCACCCCAGACCCCGTGTTTTGGGGGGCCCCACGCTTCTATAAAATCACGAGGAGGCAGGCGGGGAGGTGAGGTGAGAGGCGGGTGGGGTGAGGAGGCGAATGGGGAGGAGAGCGGCTAGCAGCAGGCAGGTGGGCAGCAAGGAGGAGCCCCCTTACCAGAACTTCTCCCTCCCCCCAGCGCCTCCTGCCCGCTGGCGGGCCCCATCGATCAGCGCCTCACCCTCCCTCTCAGAGCCTACTGCCTGCCATAGATCAGATGTTTTGCAGCATCAGGAGGTGCTGGGAGGGAGGGTGCAGTGCGCTTGGAGGGGGGCGGAACTGGGCGGGGAAGAGGCGGGGTGGGGTCTGGAAGAGGCATGGCGGGGGTGGGAAGAAGCAGGGCGGGGTTGGAGACTTGGGGGAAGGGGTGGAATGGGGGTGGGGCCTGGATGGAGCCGGGGGGAGCACCCCAGCACCTATGTCTTGGGACCCACACCCTCCTACGGATGGCCCTGATTAACAACGTTCTATAAGTAAGTCTTTTATGTCTAATTTCCTTGTTTACTTGTTTGTTTTTTAAATAACTATCTGAAAAACAGAAAATCCATCACATGCCACCATATGGACATGCATGTGATTCACTAGCAGGATTGGAATCTTTAGATTCACTTCACAGACTAACTTGAACTAATGGAGGAATGGATAGCAGTAGTAGGTTGTTATCTTCTATGTAGACCTACACTAGAAGGAGTTGCCAGTGGATTTCATGGATATTTGTTGACAGGAGAGGAATGCTGAGATTAAGGAATCTAGTGCTCCATTCCTGGCTCTGAAGGGGAGTGTGCTCCAGTGGGCACAGACTCTTTTGATCATTCCTCAAGCATACCCTTTCTACCCCACCCTCTCTAACCTGTCCCACTCCTGTCTTTTCTCCACCCCGTCTTCTTCCCTCAGTCCCGTACTCTTTGCTACCCGGTCCCAGTGTACACTTCTCAGGTTTTTCATCGAAGTCTCCTTGCCCAGTCAGTCCCAGCCATACTTTCTCTTCCCCTTTTCCAGTCCCAGCAGACTCCCTATCTGATTCTGCTCCTTTTTCTCAATCCTAGTCCAGCTTGTGTTCCCTCTGCATTTGAATCTGACAGTTTCCTCCTCCAAGCTACCTGGGTTCCAGCAAAGGGCTTATTGTGAGCAAAGAAGAGACAATTTTCTTATGCCCACCCTCCTAACCATGGCCTGGAGCATCTGGGAGCAGCCATTACAGCATAGGTGCTGGAACTAGAAATGCTGGGAGAGCAGCCGCACCCACTGGCTTGAAGTGGTTTCCATCATATACAGGGTTTACAGTTGGGTTCAATGGCCCTCAGCACCTCCACTGTACAAATTCTTTCAGCACCACTGAATTACAGGGAAAGTCTGGGTTTTGCCCTTGTATCTTTAGGCTGGAGGAGGCTCAGTTGTTCTATGAGGATGGTGTGTGTACAGTCTATTCACACATAAAATCTGTGAGGGCATGGAGCAGGCCCAGTCACTCTATGGGAATGGTGCATGCACAGTCTGGTCAGCAGTGGAGAAGCTCGAGCATGCTCAGTGAGAATGGAATTGTCAGATATTTTGACTGTTAAAATCAAAGTCTCTACTGAGCATGTGCAAACTGCAACTTTTCAAAGGTTTATAACTTGGCCAAATATGGGCAGAGTTTAATGGGGATAGCAAAAGGCTCATCCTTGACACAGAAGCTACTCAAATTTCAACTCCTGCTCCAAAGCATAGAGGTCCTAAAGCTATTCAAAGACAAAATCATCAGAATATTTTAACATGGGCAAAACATCTTATTTTTCCCTAGCCTCATTCTTAGGAACTCTTCCAGACACAAAAATAAGCCTGAGACCGAGCATGAAAACTTTCAGTCCCAACAGCTAAAGATTAGCAAAGTTAGAAGCAACTGAAAGCAGCATGTTATAATGGGAAGTGTCAGGCAACTTTAATAATATTAGGCAGCAATATCCAACTACAATAGAAAATAGTTAATCATCTCCTCTCTTACTTGAGGAACATACAGACTAAAGGGGATGGGATTTTATATTGCAATCCTTACTCACACAAGTAGCCCCTACTCTTGTGACAAATCCCATTCTCTAGAGTACCCTTAATCCCATCCCTTTCATTAAGAATACTTGAGTTGTCTCACCCTATTTCCCTTCCTAGCAAGTGGATTCAGTCAGGGAAAGTCTGGTCAGTCTTTAGTTTATTATAATCAAGCAGTACGCAGTGCTGTTTCTTTCAAGGGCTTTTGGCTGCAGAACATGCTCCTAAAGGAAACTTTTCAAAGTCCTCAGAAGCTGCGTTCATGGCAAGTCTCACTTATTTTGATTGGCTTATACTTCACCGTGTTATTTTTTGTTTCCCTCCTTTGTTGGGTTTTTAATGGTGTAGTGCCAGATTTATCTGCTGTCCCCTCTTTCTCCAGTCTTTATACTATAAAAGTCCACTTTTTAGTGCCATGGTTTGCCTGATGGTTAGGAAATTTAACCCGTCTAGTGTTGGATGCTGTCTGGCTGTATTTGGCTGGTATGGTTTTCTTGTTGATTGTATCAAGTGAAGAAGTGGAGTTTTAGTATAGCATATAAATGTTTTCCAGAGTTGCCCTATGTACTGACTAAAACAAATTTTTTAGCAACATACAATGATACAAAATTTAAGACACATTATTTAAATCTCAAACTGCATATGCAAATCAATGCACATATAACAGTGCATTTTTTGAATGTGTGTCATACATTTCTTTGCTTTGGTGCTGGTGGTGTTTTGTTTTAGAATAAAAAACCCTCTCTAAATCATGGGAATCAAATGCCAAATAAACTATAATGCAATCATAGGCTTGAGATTTTACACACATAAATATTAGAAAGTCTATTATACTTCTCACAGCAGCCAAATTCTGCTACGCATATATGCTAAAACATAAAACTTAACAACATATTCAATACAAAATTTTACACATGAGCAAGGGGGTCTGAGTTACAATAGCTGTGGGAACCTTAACTTTGGAATTTTCTGATTTAAGGGCATTTAAAATTTAAACTATAGCAGTGAACTCCTGCAGCGTTTGGCATTTGAGTTTTAGAACCTGTAGATCAACATATGAAAAGAAACATATTAGAAAAACTAAAAACAAGGATCCTGATATTCAGCTTGTATAAATCAGTGGAGTTGCACTGAAGCTACACAGATTTATACCAGCTGGCCTTTAAAATAAATATGCAAACCTCTGCAATCTGTCAACCTCGAGGAGCTAAATGGCTCTGGGATTTTGTAACAGAACACCAAGCCTCTTCTCTCTATGCTACAAGCGTGATAGCAGGCCAGGTTGAAAGTTTTCCTCATTCAACAGCTATTCATTAATTATGTGAAATGAGTTGGAAGTGTCAATCTAGGTTCTATTAACAGGTATCCAGATCACAAAAATTGACATAGCATTTTCCATTGATTGGCCCACTTTCTTGCTTTCAATTTCATAAGAGTGTCCAAAGAATGAATGGCCATGAGGTTAAACTACCCTCTCATATCAGAGGTGCGATCTCCAGGTCATATCTGAGGCACCATTACAGGGCAATGTGGAGAAGTTTGGTTTATTACTGCTCATGCTGTACCTACTTGGGGAACAGACACATTGAGGTGTATGTTCTGGCCCCTTTCTGAAATTCTAAAGTCACTATATAAAATGTCAAATTAAAGATTCAGTAAATGGTGTCTTTAGCCTGTGTGCACTTCAGCATCAAGCAATAGTATCTCATAGACAGTGGACCTCCACATATTTAAGAATGGTTGGCACCTTTCAAGCATTTAGTGAAACATTGGTATAACTTTAGCGCTCTCGTGGCCAAGATGGAGTCTGCTCTGCAGGCAGCTCTGGCCAAGAGAAGGCGTGCGCAGGAATGCAGCAGGAGAAATCCTTTCCACCCCAGGGGCACCTGTTTTAACCCCCCCAGAGTGAACACACCACTCACAGGAAAACTACAATGGATATAAAAAGGCAAATATTTATTTACAGAGGGATGAGAGGAGAAAAACAACAAGGGGAAATATAGGGGAGGGTAAATCAGGGTTGCATTCAAACCAAGGCCCCACAGGCCCAGTGGCAGCACAGTCTGGAAGGGCAGTATAGCAGGATGCTGGTGCAAAGGCACCTAATTAGCCCTGCTCAGCCAGCTCCAATCAAGAGAAATAGATTGGGGCTGGTGAACAGACCTGATGCCTGGCTCCACCTGCGGGCCTGACAAGCCAGCAGTTATAAGGGCTGGGAGCCAGAAGGAAAGCCAGCCAGGGAAAGGTCAGTCTCCTAGCTGTGGGCTGACTGCAGGAAAAGAGGGATCTAGCCTTGTAAGTCTTGTAAATAGCTCAATACTGGTGGTGGGAGAACTGTGGGTGTAAATAAAGCCACAGGTGCTGGATAACTAGAAGCCTCTCTGAGCTTTATTGGGGCAGCCAGTGGGCCCCAGGAAGAGGGGTAGGCAGAGGACTTGTCACAGGCAGACACTGAGCAATGTGTCTGCACACAGAGGTCAGGAGTCCTGGGCAAAGTTTCAGTCCAGTGGTAAGCCTTGGGTGCTTCTGGTCATCTTAGACGCCAGTAAACTCTTCCCAGCAAAGCCCTCCGGTTCCCTTTTCTGCCGCTCTCTGCAAAGCCACACAGAGTGACCACCTCCCCACTTAACTAGCCAGCAACCTTCCTCCTTCTTTCCAATGCAGAGTTACAAGCCCTAGTACTCATAGCCCCATACAGCTTTGGGCAGCAGTGATACTGGGTTCAGCTCCGGCCTGTCCTTCTTGGGCGATTCCTTCCTGGCACAGTGCTTCTACTGGCTCCTGTCCTGGGCTGTCCCTGATTGGCCCTGTTCTTTTTAGGCCTCAGGCAGGTTCTTCCTGCTTCACTTTCTCAGGGCCTTCAGACTGCCTCTCTCTCCCGGTGGAACTTTAGTGCCGCCCCCTGGAGTTTTCCTTTTTTTTTTTTTTTTTTTTTTTTTTACTCTCTCCCTCCCCCCTGGGAAAAAGATTTAAAGGGGCCATGCTCTTTAAACCCCAAAGGGATTACATTAGTAATGCCTTTCAGTAGTAGAACCAAAGCTACCCCACTTACCTTAAACAATGAAGATAGAAAAGAACCATGAATGTAGGGCCTAAAGAAATCCAGAAGAACACAGACATTGTCAGCAGAGAAATCAAAAGCATCCAATGGATGACAGTCCATTGGGAGCCCACAGACCGCAATGTCCAGCCTTGAGTCAACCTATCTTCTTCATAAAGAATATCATACATTAATCAAAGTTATCCATTGACAGAAGTCCATTGAGCAGAGGTAGTCTAGAGTAATTAGACTGTGGATAACCTGAAAGAGATCAATTACATGATTCCATGCGGTGTCTGTGCCTGGTGCTAAGTAACATTTCTTGGCCTCAGTAATAGCTCTTTTCTGAGCCCACAAATTTCCTGTAAAAAAGATCTGAGTCAGGGTAGCTTCTCAGCAATCTCCTATCTGATCTAGGGAACAGATGGTTCAATTCCCACAGCTCATCACTAAATCACAGTGGCCTCTAGGCACTAGAGACAGGCAGGATAAGGTTATCTAATAGATGTCAATGAAAAGGAAATATCTCAAAGGAAGTTTGGTAAAAAGTCTCCAAAATTCATAATTTGCTGAGGCCTTGATGAAAGAACTTGGTCCAGTACTGATATAAAATATGGATTATGGAATAGCTACAATGCTAGAACAGATAAGGTGATAGTTAGATTTTTCAGGGCTGGAAGTAATCTCAATTTCTGAACTATCCAACAAAGCTCCACAGATGAGGTTGAGCATGTGATTGGCCCTCAGGGAGTTCTCCTCATACTTTGGAGACTAGGGAGTCTATCACTTACAGACAGTCCCATTCCAGCCAACTCCAGCACATACACTGGTATCTCTAAGGACAAAAATCTGCATAAACTCAGTCAATAACTAATATACCAGCTTGAACTTTTGGCAGTGTGCCACTCCCCTTAATGCTGGTAGACTGTCTCCCACCAAAACCATAAACTGGTCCATGAGCACAAGAGATAAATGTGTGCTCAAATAAATTCAACTGCAACTGTGCAACTAGTCACCTTATGCACATCAAGAATGATAAAAAATAATCAGAGCTATACCCAGCCCCTTTGTCTGAAAGAGCCTGATTGATTTCTGTGTACCTGGCTGGAATCAGTTTATGCCAGAACTAAGCTTGCAGCAGTCTCATTGTCACCTTGGATGCGTTTCACCCAACCTGCCACATGTCACTGCTGTCACAGGGTGGCTGGCCCATGTAAATTAAATAGGTCCTGCTCCACTGTGACAGAACAGTTGCTTCCAGTTTGGCCAAATAAGAGGGTGGGGCAGGGAGAATCTGCAATGGGGAGGACGTGGTGAGTTGTAGGGAGGTCTGGTGAGTGAAGCCTGAGAGCACAGACTGATGGAGACAGTGACAGTTGCCTGGGAAAGACACAGTCTGCAGAAAGCAGAGAGGCCAGCTTGTGGGGCTTCCTGAGCTTAAGAGCCAGTGCCAGGAGGCCAAAAAGAGCTGAGTCATGGGACTGTGTTTGTTTGGACTGTCACTCTAGGTAGAGTGACCAGTCTCATGACTCTTCTGTGTAAACAAACACAGTGGATGGCCTGGAGAATGGGGCCCTGGAGCAAGGGCAGAAAAGAACTGGGAGTCAGGAGCTGTAGGATTCATGGGTGATTGACTTTGCGTGGTGTCCTTGGAGAGGAGAATGGAACATCACGGTACCTTTCTATGTTTTACTGTGGGAATTGGGAAAATGGTTTACCAGGAGCATTCTATGAACTATTATGTGTACCTTAATAAACTAAGCCCAGAGGAGAGAGAGATTGTGACCTTTTTATGGCCGGACTGAGGGGAAACTGAGACAAGCATATCTGTTGTGCCATGGCCTGCCGCAGGAGTATGCTCCATGCAGGGCCACCCTATGACATTGAAATTCCACAATAAAATTGTGAAGCATGTTGGCTTTATTAATTTATTCTGGCATTATCTAATTGAAATCTCAACTCCAAGGAATCAAAGTTATCTATTACACCTTGGCTACACATGCTAAACGGATTAGCTGATAGAATCTTAAGACAGGTGACTTCTGCCATTTGCAGAGAGTTGCCCTGACATGTATCTTCCAGCATACTGACTCATCTCAATTGTCCACCTAATTTATCCATCTATATCCACCTTGAAAGGAGTCATCGTCCCTTTACACCAACACTAAACAATAAAAAGTGAGAAGTCCAACTCCTCTGCCACCAAGTCAAGTCAAACAGAGCACACACAACAGATTAAAAACAAAGCAGAGGAAAGAAACTCATTTTCCTGCACTTCCAGCAAAAAGCCAAACCAAGAGATGAAATTCTCACTTCCCTTCACACTGCAGACAAAACAAACCAAAAAGAGCAGAGTTAAAGATCGTTTTCATTAAGCCCAATGAGTTTGTAAACAAATATTCAGTAATGTCTTGTGTTACCTTGTATTACCTCCTATTTTCAGCTACTCACCATTTAAAAAAAAAATCCATGTACATATATTTAATGAAAAACTGAACAGAATTACTGGAGCCATCACTTAAAGATCAGGCTTTTATTTGTAACTTGTACTCACATAGAAGAGGAAAACCTTATTAGTATTTACCATCTTCCATTAAAATAAAATAAATTCCCCCATTATAGGCTGGCTCAGTTGCCCAACAAGCCATGTATCTCACTACCATGCAGGAAACGGGGACAAAAATCCTTGATAATTTGGTCTTTAAGCAGACAGATATTGGAAGCAGCATGGAAATATGTTTTTCAGGGCTGATGGGGAGGCAGGGAATGTGTTGCAGTGCTAAGGTCATTTCTAATTTCTGCCAAACTGGAGAAAAGATGTACTCCCAAAGAAATTTGCACCAAAATTTCCAAGCTTTCCTACATAGAGGTAGGCACCTAAATCCATATATGGTCATAGATAAAAGTGGCCTGATTTTCAAAGATGCTGAACACACAAAAACTCACCCTGGAGTCAGTGGAAATGCTCAGCACCTCTTTAAAATCTGTCCACTTTTATTAAGGTAGCTAAAGATAGAATTGGGACCTGCTTTAGATGCCCAATTTTGTAAATGGATGATTTTTCTGGAGGACCATTGCTGTTCCTTCTCTGGCTTGGAAAATTATTCTCTGTGTAAGCAGAAGCAGGTTACAGAAATAAAATATAGCCTCTCATGAACATATAGGACTAAAGCCTCTGGGAGAAGTTCAGAAGTAATGTGTAAATTAGTCCCCCTTGCACTCAGTTAGGCTCTCTTTAGAGCTAGTTAGATGTCTAATGGAGTCTAAACTGATGAAAATTGCACACTGATGACCTAGCAGCCACCTTACACCTTTTTTCACCTTCTAAAGAGAGCTATGTGGAGGACAGAAGTTCCATTTCACAAGGGCTTTTGAGATTTCAAAATCTGTCTTAGTTCTGAACTGGAAAAAATCCCCAAAATTTCAAAATTCTCTTCAAAGGAATATTCAAAAACATTTTTATCATTTCAGGTCAATCAAAACATTTCATTTTTATTTTGACTTTTTTATTGTGTATTGTTACCCCTTTATTGGCCCAAGCCACTAGGCAAAACTTCAGGGTGTAGTAGGTTGTTCCAGTTGGAAGCAGAAATTGAATCTGGTATTTTCTCTGTTTAATTACAAAGAGTGTACAAAATCCAGCGTCTCCAAATGCAGAGGGAATCAAATAGCTAGACACAGCTTCTTTTTGCTTACAGAACCTAGAGCACTCTTTTAGCCTATTCCCCTGATCCAAAAACTTCTAGGATTCTTCCAGAGTCAGCCACCATGCTTTCAGACATTTTCTTTCTCTCTCTCTCTCTCTGAGTCTGGTCTTGTCTCCTCTCAGTTTCTGTGTGACCTCTCTCCCCCACATAGACACACACATACTCAAAACAATACTCAGCTAAAATTTTGCTCATAGGTTGGGTTCATGCACACCTTTTGTCTTAGGTGGGGCTTATGCTTATAGTTATGTTAACTGAAGGATGAGTTTACACCTACCAATCTAAAAATGGGGTTTTAAGTCAACCCATAACAAGGCTTCACCCAGCTCCTAAAAAATAGAAATGAAAAGTTGTTTCAAAATGAAAAAAATCAAAATGTTTCATTACAAAAATAATGAAATGGGATGTTTGGATGATAATTGAACTTTCTTTCGAGTTTTTTTCCAAAACAAAATTCTGGAAAAATCAACCCAATTTCACAAAGTGTTTGGATTTCTATGGACCCCCAGATTCTAATGGCATAAGAACTGTCAAAAGTTCTCTAACCAGCTCTACTCTAGGCATGTAAATTATACCAGTGTTGTATCCCTTTAGACACCAGTAGGATGCATGTGTAAGTATCTCTAAGGGATTCTGAGTGTAGGGGTGCAGACCTAAATTAGTAAAATTGGGTCTAACTTGTACATCACCTGTGAATTTTGCTCAGTGAGTCTAACAGAGCCTAAATATATCCAGAGAGAACCAACTTAGACTCCTTGTAGACTTTCTTAAAGTCCCTTTGGGTATGTCTACAATACGAGAGTAGTTCGATTGTACTTAAATCGAATATGTGGAATTGATATTAAAGTCGAACGTGTGTATCCACACTAAGGACAGTAATTCGACTTTGTGAGTCCACACTAACGGGGCAAGCGTTGACATTGGAAGCAGTGCACTGTGGGCAGCTATCCCACAGTTCCCGCAGTACCCACTGCCCATTGGAATTCTGGGTTGAGCCCCCAATGCCTGCTGGGGGAAAAAATGTGTCGAGGGTGGTTTTGGGTAACTGTCGTCATTCAACCGTCACTCCCGCCCTCCCTCCCTGAAAGCGCCGGCGGGCAATCAGTTCGCGCACTTTTCTGGTGTGTGACAGCGCAGACGCCACAGCACTGCAAGCATGGAGCCCGCTGCGACCATCACTGCAGTTATGGCCGTTGTCAACACCTCGCACCTTATCATCCACCTTTTCCAGAGGCAGATGCTGAGAAATCGGGCGAGGAGGCTACGGCAGCGCAGTGAGGATATGAAGTCTGAGAGTGGCACAGACCTCTCACAAAGCATGGGACCCCGCGCCGTCATGGTGGCAATGGGTCATGTCGATGCTGTGGAACGGCGATTCTGGGCCTGGGAAACAAGCACGGATTGGTGGGACAGCATAGTGCTGCAGGTTTGGGATGAATCACAGTGGCTGCGAAACTTTAGGATGCGTAAGGGAACTTTCCTGGAACTTTGTGAGTTGCTGTCCCCTGCCCTGAAGCGCAAGAACACCCGGATGCGAGCAGCCCTGACTGTCCAGAAGCGAGTGGCCATAGCCCTCTGGAAGCTTGCAACGCCAGACAGCTTACGGGTCAGTCGCGAATCACTTTGGCATCGGCAAATCTACCGTGGGGGTTGCTGTGATGCAAGTAGCCAACACAATCGTTGAGCTACTGCTGTCAAAGGTAGTGACCCTTGGAAACATCCAGGTCATCATAGATGGCTTCGCCGCGATCGGATTCCCAAACTGCAGTGGGGCTATAGATGGAACTCACATCCCTATCCTGGGACCGGACCACCAGGCCAGCCAGTACATTAACCGAAAGGGCTACTTTTCAATGGTGCTGCAAGCTCTGGTGGACCATAGGGGACGTTTTACAAACATCAACTTAGGATGGCCGGGCAAGGTTCATGATGCTCGTGTTTTCAGGAACTCTGGTCTGTTTAGACGGCTGCAGGAAGGTATTTACTTCCCGGACCAGAAAATAACTTTTGGGGATGTGGAGATGCCTATAGTGATCCTCGGGGACCCAGCCTACCCGCTAATGCCCTGGCTCATGAAGCCCTATACAGGCGCCCTGGACACTGAAAAAGAACTCTTCAACTATTGTCTGAGCAAGTGCAGAATGGTGGTGGAGTGTGCTTTTGGACGTCTCAAGGGGAGATGGAGAAGCTTACTGACTCGCTCTGATCTCAGCGAAACCAATATCCCCATTGTGCTCTACAATCTCTGTGAGAGCAAGGGGGAGACCTTTATGGCGGGGTGGGAGGTTGAGGTCAATAGCCTGGCTGCTGATTACACCCAGCCAGACAGCCGTGTGATTAGACGAGCCCAGCGGGACGCGCTGTGCATCCGGGAGGCTTTGAAAGCTAGGTTCCTCAGTGAGCAGGGTAACCTGTGACTATTACGTTTGTTTAAAGAGAAGCTGAACCTGCCCCCGTTTCTTTACCCAGTTAATGTTGACTATCCTCTACAGTTACATACCCCGTTCCCCACCCTTCCAACACACGTTTAAAAATAAAATAAATGGAACTTTGTTAATGAACACAGTTTTCTTTATTACAGGTTTCGCGGTAAAGTGTTGAAACTGGGATGCAGACTGTGGTGGGGAGCGGGCGTAGTGATGGAAAGAACGCTTCTAAACTCGAGGAATGACAGGCTCCTGCTCCTAGAGTCGTCCGCAGTGGTGGATTGCTTGTTTCAACGGAGCCTGCCACCCCTCCTTTTCGGGACTCTGTGTGTGGGAGCTATTTGACTGTGGCGGGGGAGGACGGTTACAGATCCCCTGCTGCGTGGCTCTATGATCCAGGATAAGGACCGCCCAATAAGATCTCTATCCACCTCCCCTGCCACAAAGTCACATGCCCCCCCCCCCCAGAGAACATGAAAACCACCTCTCAGACTGACCAGGGTGCCTAGTGACTGCAATGTGTGTGTGACCTTCTGCTGAACCTGCCCCCGTGTCTGTACCCTGGTAAAGGTGACTGTCCTCTCCAATTACCAACCCCCTTCCCCTCTTCAAACACACTCGCCCCTAAAAGAACATGATGGAAACCGTAATAAAAGATATGTTTCTGTTAATTAGCAACTACACAGTTAGGGGATGAAACTGGGAAGGGGGGCTTGGGTGAGGTGGGAAGGAAAGGACTTATCAAATTTTTGGGAATGAGAGCCTTCTGGTACTTGAGCAGTCTGCAGGGGTGGAGTGACAGTTTTCACGGCCTCTGCCGCCCCTCCTTCTTGGGACTTTGGGTGAGGGGGGGTATGGGACTTTGTGGCGGGGGAGGGCGGTTAGAGATAGACTGCAGTGGGGCTCTGTCCTCCTGCCTCCGGTCCTGCAGAACATCTGCAAGGCGCCGGAGCGTGTCCGTTTGCTCCCTCATTAGTCCAAGCAGCGTTTGAGTCGCCTGCTGGTCTTCCTGCCACCACCTCTCCTCCCGTTTGCTGTGTGCTCACTGGTATTGCGACATGTTCTCCCTCCACTGGGTCTGCTGGGCCGCATCAGCTCGGGAGCAGCCCATAAGTTCTGAGAACATGTCGTCCCCCCTTTTCTTTCTCCGCCTAATCTGCGCCAGCCTCTGCGAGGGGGATGCCAGGGTAGGTCGGGAGACATTCGCAGCTGTGGGATGGGAAAAAGGGAGTGAATTCCTCACAAAGAATTTTTTGTGAACAATGAACAACTTTCTCTGTGAACAAGACCATGCACAGCACCTATCACACGCGCACTCAGGACAAGGTCGAATTTTCAGCCTTCGCATTCAGTGCCTGGGGTCTTGCAGTGGAGATCGGACAAGCGGGGCAGGACAGCGGAATTCGGGTAGCAGGCTGACATGGTAAGCCGTAGACTTTTGGCTGCTTAAAACTTAAATTATAGCAATGCCGTCCTTTCACGTTCAAAGCAATACTCCTATCATTGGTCAGTTCCTGCTGCCGGCAATCCGGCAAGCATGAACTCTGCCCCTGTCCCACCACCTCGCGGCTGTCCCCAGGAAAGATCCCTGTATGCTGCCCCTCTCCCGTCTCCACCGCGTGGCTGTAAACCGCTGGTGACAGTTCTGTAAAGGAACAGGCAAGCAGTCCCAATAGTAACATTCCCCTAATTCTAAGCAGGTCACCATGAGCGACATCACTCTGCTGAGAATTTCTGAGACTGAGAAAGAACGCATGCTGCGTGAAAGCCAGCAAAAACCAGGGCCGTATGCTGCCATGCTCTGCAAGGCAACAGAGTACTTGATGATAGCCTGGCGAGGAAAAGTTTCCTACCACGGAGGACACAATAAGGCCTCTCTCAGGAACCTCATGCAAAGGCTTTCCAAATACCTCCAGGAGAGCTTCGTGGAGATGTCCCATGAGGATTTCAGCTCTATCCCCGGACATATAGACCTTCTTTTGCAGTAGTTGCACTGCCAAGGACTACTAAAAAGTAGAGCGCCTAGGGCAAACTAATCATGAAAAACCCATTGTTAATATTCCTGTTCTGTTCAAAATAAATGTTTACATGTTTAAAACACTTACCGACTGAACCTTCCCCTGATTCAGGGTCTGGGTTAACGCCTGGGGACGGTTGGTAGGGGATCTCCGTGAGGGTGATGAAGAGATCCTGGCTGTCTGGGAAATCAGCGTTGTAAGCGCTGTCGACTGCCTCGTCCTCCTCCTCACCTTCCTCATCTTCCCCGTCCGCTAACATCTCAGAGGAAGCGGCCGTCGACAATATCCCATCCTCAGAGTCCACAGTCAGTGGTGGGGTAGTGGTGGCGGCCGCACCTAGAATGGAATGCAGTGCCTCGTAGAAACGGCATGTCTGGGGCTGGGATCCAGAGCGTCCGTTTGACTCTTTGGTCTTCTGGTACGCTTGTCTCAGCTCCTTGATTTTCACGTGGCACTGCGTTGCATCCCGGCTGTACCCTCTCTCTGTCATGGCTTTTGAGATCTTCTCGTAGATCTTTGCATTCCGTCTTTTCGATCACAGCTCCGAAAGCACGGACTCATCGCCCCACACAGCGATCAGATCCAAGACTTCCCGATCAGTCCATGCTGGGGCCCTCTTTCTATTCTGAGATTGCATGATCACCTCTGCTGGAGAACTCTGCATCGTTGCCAGTGCTGCTGAACTCGCCACGATGTCCAAACAGGAAATGAGATTCAAACTGCCCAGACAGGAAAAGGAATTCAAATTTTCCCGGGGCTTTTCCTGTGTGGCTGGTCAGAGCATCCGAGCTCGGACTGCTGTCCAGAGTGTCAACAGAGTGGTGCACTGTGGGATAGCTCCCGGAGCTATTAGCATCCATTTCCATCCACACCTACCCTAATTCGACATGGCCATGTCGAATTTAGCGCTACTCCCCTCGTTGGGGAGGAGTACAGAAATCGAATTTAAGAGACCTCTATGTCGAACTAAATAGCTTCGTTGTGTGGACGGGTGCAGGGTTAATTCGATTTAACGCTGCTAAATTTGACATAACCTCTTAGTGTAGACCAGGCCTTAGACTCACCTCTGAATTAGGTTGTCATAGTCCATAGTATATGTCCCTTAATTTAATTCCTGCGTGGATCTGGCTATCCTGATGTAAGATTCATGGGTAGCAGTCACACTAGCAGTTTTGTTGAACTGAGAAGCTTTGTATTGTCAGGGTTGGTTTAAAAAAAACTTCCTTTTCCTCCAAAGAAACACTCTTCAAAGAAAGAGTATCCCACCAACAATAAATACTTGAACCTTCAGGTTGTATGTATTATCCTTACCAATCAAAACAAAATCCTCCCATATTATTCCCATTACCCTGATGTTCTTTGCCCTCCCATTACCTCTTCTTAGTATCATTCATCAGATTATTTTGTTTTAGTTTAGAGGTAGAGACAATGAGTGGAATTTTCAAGTGTGCTAAAGCAACAGGACCTGTGCTCCCAAGTGACTTCTGTGTTTTTTGAAAATCCCATCAAGAGTCCTCTATTTATGTGCTAATAATTATCCATATTCATACTACTATATAAATAATGACACTGGGCTATATAATGAGTGAGGGGTACACCTCATAAATTCATTGATTTTGTTCACATAATCCCTACCACTGTTTCATGAAAGAGCTGGAGTGATGGGGATAAATGCCAGCCGTAGAGGAAGGAGTACATAGATAAGGTTATGGGGTTGCTAAAGCGCCCGTCACATTACTTCTGGGTTGGTTGGTCTATCTTGAACTTAAATGTTTGAGGGACTATGAGTAAAGGTAAGTTTTAGAGAAGAATTTGACAGGAGCGAGGGGCTGTATTTTCACACACTTGTTCAGGGATGACATCCCAGCTAGTGAAGGGGCACCAAAGAAGAAAGTACAGAGCCACTTGTGTGCAAAAGAGATAAAGGGGCATCAGGGAAATGGAATTGGCAGAGTGCAGTCACACATTCACAGCATCAAATGGAGCTGCACTCCTCTACTCAAATCAACCCTTTACTGCAAAGTCTGCTGCGTTTTACATACAACATCTTGATGTCAATATGAGAAACCACATATCCAAATACCTGTTTTTGTATACACCCTGGCTTCCCCTCTGTGATTGTAAATATAAATATATAAAACATTTTATATTCAATCTGAATGTGAGATAGGAACCACTCAGACTGAATACAGTAAGAGATGCACAGCTTAATCCAAGATATTTATGTATAATTCTAAAAGTTAAGATCATGTCTCTCAGGCTTTTGAAGAAAATATGGTCCAGCACTGGGGTTTGGTTTGATTTTTATTTTTTTAATCCTATTATAGAAGGCTTAGTAATAAAGGGCTCTGTTCACCCAGTAACAAAACAAAATTAAAATGGCAGCTATTTGGAATCAGTGTAAACTATCCACTTCCATTTGTTTCTCCACAGGAAAAATTCTCAGAACAGGATCAAAGTATTCCTGGCCTAGCTGTGTTCTCAGTAAATATAATCAGATTGACTTCAATGGGCTAGAAACCTGTGGTTTGACCATCCATAAACACTTAGGCTCCAATTGTCATGAAGGGATGAGTTTGTGGAAGAAAGCTTCTGTGTACAGAAGGGGGGTCGTCAATCACAACTCTCAGTTCCCCACTCTCAGCCCCATTAGAGGCACTGGAACAGGTCAGGCCAGGAGTGAGCATAGAGTGATGGATCTGCTATGTGCACCATCTCCCCCTCTTCCTGACACTGTATATGTTAAACATGGATTCCCCTTTGAGCTTTGGAATTCCATTTCAGGGGGGTTCCAGGGAAATTAACCATTTGGAGGAAATTCTGGCAGCATGGAGCCACTGGATCTTAGGGGATCCATTCATTTTGACAACTGAACTTCTTAATTGTATCCTGGGGGGAAAGCTCCATGAACTTGCCACAACCACCCAGACAGAACAATCAGGAGAAAACTGTGCATGGGGAATCTCATACACTTCCCTTCCCCCCTAGGTCCTCTACTTGTTTTTTCCATGGGAGGTGGTGATCTGACCCATCAGTAAACAGAGGATGCATGGAATATTTATTATTGGCCTGGTTTTCAGATTCTATGATGCAATTAGTCCACTGCTTAACATGAGCCAGGTTTAGTGCAATTATCAGAAATCCACCACCTGAGAAAACAAGGAAGGTACAAGGCAACAGCTCCCGCTTAATGTTTTTTCCTTCTGTAGTAAATTACATTTCTTGCTTGCAAAGACAGAGCAGATAATATAATATCAAGCAAGGCAACTGAAGTAATTTCAGAGACAGTCTGGCTGTAATGAGTAACACAATAACAGAAATTTAACTTAATTCCCAGAGGAAGAACTAATTCAATCTTGGACTAGTTTTGGTAGACTCGGAACACTTCACTCTTCTTTGCCTTATGCTATGAATTATTCTTACAGACATTTTGTATGGAATAAAGTAAAAACACTGCAAGAATCTGAAATAAGGCAAAAAAAAAAAATCAAGTGAAACCCTTAAAAGGGAAGAAGGCCACATCATGTTATGTGTCTTGCTCCTCCCTGTTGATGTTTTTTTCCCCTACATTATTATACTTCTTTGTTGCTTATGATGCATGTGTTGCAGCACTGGTGTTGAATTAATAATGGCAAGGCAAAACTGTGGTGTGACCAAGGGATGTTCTTTTCCAGCTTGCAAGTTCAGGTCCTGATCTTTTAATTTTTGTTTTATTTAAGCATCAGGTGATTTGGGGCTTCCTGCTAGCTCACTGATACCTATATAATAAGTATAGTAGGAAGGTCAGATATTTCAACCCTGCACCATCAATAGTGATAAGATGCTACAAGAACAGAATTAAGTGTTGTCATAGGGCAGCTAAAGGAAATCTGATAGGTCAGAAGATGGTTAAAACTGGAAATATACTTTTTGATGGCAGTAGCAGCTCACCTCACTCTGTTCATAAACTGCTTTGCTAACATGACATTTCCCCTGAACTGATGTCAGAGACTGGTTCAGACATGTAAGCTCTGCCAGATACTATTTGCTTGTAATATTTTTTCTGAGTGCACAACTTACAGGATCTAAAATACATTCAGTGTTTTACTTGAAGAAAGCAATCTGAGAATCGGCATCCCCAGATTCATGAAATGAATATTTTTTTACTGCTTTAAAAAAAAAACCTACAGGTTTTAAATGGATGTGTGTTTTTCACACATGCACAGAATGACCCTACTTTAATCTTTGTATCTATTGTGACAGACTGCATTTAGTCCAATACAACAGGCTGTGCAGCTGCATTTGTTCATAAAATAAAAATTCTGAGGGGATACCAGAACAGCATCTCAGCCATTGCAAAGCAAGATAAGAGTAAACAGTACACAGATATATGCCATAATGCTGAGTATTCATAATTCCAGTGGGGTTTTTTTGGTAAGAACTTGTACATGTGGGTTTGTAAATGTGGGTATTTGTCCCTTTTATAAGAGAGACAATCTAAGTTAGTGACCCATAAACAGACTAGGGAACAAAAAAGCTCTTCTCCCTATAAGCCGCTGGATGGGAGAATAGAGAATGTTCTACATAGTTTCTCTGGTTTTGAGGAAAAGACTATCCATTTTCTTGATTTACTTGATAAACTGGATCCTGGTATTTGCTGGCCAGCTGCAGCTGTCCTCCACCACCCCTCCCCAGAAAAATAATGTTGTATTATTATCATCAAGGTGTCACAGCATTTCACCAAAGATGTTGTGGTGTGACCAGAGACTGTAAATGCATGATTGCTTTATTGTTGTATTTAAGTTACATTTTCTGTTATCAAGCTACTTTATTAGAAATGGTTAATTTTGCCTATACCTCTGACTTTGACTTCTCTAGAGAGTTTATCAGAGTTATTAGAGCATTCTATAATTTCTGCCAAGTACATAGTTTTTCACAGAGAAAGAAAGAGGTTGTGGGAGTTTCATGGGAATCAACTAGGTGGTGCTTATGTTTTGCTCTATTAATGTCTGAAGTACAGTCCTGGCTCAAAGTTCTTGTGATGAAGAACCTTTATTAGCAGTGGGATGCTGCTGCACTGTCATTATTGTATGTAACGACTTCAACTTTTGCATATGAATGAATTTAGGGGTTGTGAAAATGAGACTAACAGTACTAGCTTGGGCAGGCTCTGTACAAGTTGCCCCAAACAGATTTGCTACAACTCCAATCTGACCTGCAACACTGTTTACATCAGCCCTGGGCATCTCTGGAACAAAACTACATGTGGTGTTTTCAACAAAAAATAAGAACTAGGAAAGCACCATGCCTAATCATACTCGTTACCTGAAGCACAGTTCAAACTTATATCCCTGAACTATAAAAGGCTGAGGCACTAACCCATTTACCACCTCGTTTATCAGCTGCTTAATTCCCTCAAAATGTACAATTCAGAGAAGATCTCACATAGCCCCATAGTCACATGCTATTAACTCGCTGTTTGCATATTAGATCCTGTGTAAATCTAAGTAATTATATACAGAAGGGTATTTATCAACAATTAAATTGCACATCTGCTAAGCCCAGAAACTCCCTGGTCTGAAACTCTGCAGGAGTTATTCAACCTATTTCTGATATAATAGCCCTAAACCAAATTTTAGACGATACCATGGTGATGGGCACCCTTTGCCTCATTACTTCTGGGAATGCATATCACTAATTGGTCCAACTGTCTTTCTATAAGATGGAAAAAGTACAGCATCTGGCAAAACAGTTTGAATAGAAAACCAATAGCTATCGAACATTGGCTTTAGAGGTATGGAAAAATAAAGGTACAAGAATTACACAGTATAGAAAATAAGTTTGAGGAGAAAAAGACAAAGGAAAAAATACCTCATGGTACAGTGTCTAGAGGGGAAAAGGATAAGAATAAGGAAAGATTTACAAACACAAAGTAGACAGAGTAAGTTAAAATATGATTCAATAGAAAGTTTGATTCCAAAATGTCAAATTAAATTTAAAAAGTAGAACATAGAATCAGACAGGATAGTTGATGGGGGCAGGGGTGCTCATACTGAATTTCACCTAAAGCAACAAAATGCCTGAGGCTAGCCCAGCATACTATGAAATACATATAGTAAAATGAAAACTCCTTCCCCAGATTACAGCTACAGTGTGCATTAGGAGGCACTGCACATACACACAATGTACCAACACTGTAAAATCTGCCAGTAATTGCCACTAAACTAATCCATTCACTGATTACTCTGGAAAATTCAGGCTGACTGTCCACTTGCCACAAAGGCTTTTCATGTGTTTGACTTGGTGTTATGCTCTCCAGAGGTACCTAGGATTGCGAGGCACCTCAGTACCACCTCCCCTTAGTGCAAAGAAGTCTTGTCTATGCCAGCTATGGCTCAACTCCCTGACACCACCAGTTGACAGCAGCACAAGCACTAACCTTCTGGCCTCCACAGGCCTCACCTTCTCTGCAGACATAGCAATAGGCACACCAGTCCTCAGAATGTTCCCAGCAGCATCCAGCCTGTTACCCACTGAACACTCTCAAAATTACCAGGCCTGCTATTCCCAAAGGTACAGTACACAACCGCTTGTAAGATTCAGCTCAGGACCACCACTTTACTTAACAGCACAGCACTTAGCTATATTTATAATGAAAACAAGGATAAGTTCATTATCAAAGATTCAAGTGATAGTGAGTAAGAACACTGGAAACTAATGGTTACATGTAAATCAAAATCACAACACACTTTCTAGAGTCTAAACTTAACTAACAGGTTAATCTTCTGTCTGAAGAAGCTTCTCTCACCCAAAGTTCTTTTCAGTGTTTTCAAGCAAGCCTGGTTGAGTACCCTGCCACATCTCAGCAAGGGCACCCACTCTCAGGCTTCCAGACAGGGCCGTCTCTGGCTTTTTTGCCGCCCCAAGCAAAAAACGCTGGACCGGCCGAAGCAGCAAGGGGGGGGGGGGAAGGGGGGGGCAGGAAACAAACCTGCCCCTGGCCGGAGCGGCAGGGGGGAAGCAAAGGGGGGTGGGGGAGACAAACTGGCCGGCCGGAGCGGCGAAGGGGGGGGGGGGGGGCGAAACAAACCTGCCCCCCGCCGGAGCGGGGAAGGGGCGGGAAACAAACTGGCTGGCCGGAGCAGTGAAGGAAAGAAAAAACAAAAACAAAATACCTGTGGGGCGGTGGGAGCATGGATGCAGGGGGACTCCCGGCCCTGCAGACCCCAGGCAGTGGAGTGTGCACCCCGGCTAGCGGGGAGGGGGGGGAGAAAGAGAGATGGGGGCCCCCAGGGCTTCCTTAAGCGGGCTGCTGCCACGCGGCCCCTCCGCGCGCGCCGCCTGCCGGGAGGGCTCCGCGCCACTCTGGTCAGCAGGCAGGGAAGGATGCAGGCTGCCCTGCCGGGCTTGCTGCAGGGCGCTCCCGTCCTCCACGCTGCCGCCCCCTACAGGGCAGCGGGAGCAGCAAACCAAAAAGAAAAAACCTGCAGGGGCGGACAAAGCATTGAAGCGCAAAGAAAGGGGAAAAGGATTAGATGGAATGCTGCCTCTTGGAATCTGCTGCCTCAAGCACAAGCTTGCTCCGCTGGTGCCGGCCTGCTTCCAGAACCCCAGATGTTGCCTCTTTGGGTGGAACCCCATCTCTCTCCCTTTTGATCAAGGTATTTCCAGGCTGCACAGTTCCCTGCCTTGACTGCGTTATTCCCAGCACTGTCAGGTTGCCTAAGGACACTATCTTGCTATAATATATATTTTTATTTAAGATATAATTGACAGTTATCAGGTGCCACACAGCACTTCCTATGCAAACCTACTTCATTCTTAAGGTACAAAGCATTGCAGAGAAAATATATTAAAAACCATAAAAAAGCGACACATGCTAGTAACTTTACCGGAATTCACCCCACCCTTAACATGCATTCGAGCAGGAGCAGTCCTTCAAATCCCCACCCAAGGGGATTCCTTATGGTTACAAATTCTTTAGCGCCTCAGCTCAGAACAAGCACCCAGTCTTATGGGGCCTCAGCAGGGCCAGTCCTTCCAACCCTTCCCTAAGCATTGGGGTCCTCCATGGACCTGGGGTCCTGCCCATTTGCAGGATCAGGAGGCCCATTAGCCAGTTTAAAACCAGGCTATTATCCAAAATTCCTTTCTTTATCCGTTGGTACTAAGAGAATCCAATTTGAACTAGTTTACATGCACCTCTGTGCTTCAAAGTGGGGAGTGGCTTCCAAGAGCGAACAACAGGAATTACATTTGCTTCCCTCCTCCCTACTAGAGAAGATACATACAATAACAGATACAATGGACTTTAATACAATGGACTTAAGTTAAATCTTATTGAATTAACATTAATTCAGTAAAGTTTATCTTAATTCCATAAGAACTGTCCAGAATATTATAGGATATTGTCAGTCTGTCACAACACTTAGTCAAGAAGCAAAACCACAGTCCTTTTACTTCCTCAGTGAAGGGTGTTAGGTTGTCTTCTTTGCCACCCCACTCGCCTGCCAATGTATTAATGCAAGCCTTTGATCTGCACCTCCAGGTACATTTCCACCCTCTTCTATTTCCATCATTCTGTTTTCCTCTTTTTGTCAGTTTCTTTCTGAAATCACATAGCCCTTCATTTGCATGCAGTTCAGACTGGTGATGGGAGACTTTGTGAAATATACAATACTTAACTTACATGTAAATAGCCAGCTACCTAAACATCTTTTCTGACAGGAAGCCTGTTTTTCATCTTTATAAGGTCCCTAAATGCAGACCTTATAACATTCAGTGTATATACATAACTCTTTACACAAATATCTGTATATGCATTACATAATGGTATTGATGACTAGGGTGACTTCAGCTTTTATTTTAGACCTCACATGATGTTCTTTGGTCAACTAGAATGCACGTACCAAACTCAGGAGATTCATGTATTCCCTATGCACCCCACTCTTTGCACCTGGCCAGATGGCATTAAGAGGTGCTTGGGTCAGTATTGGGCTGTATTTTTCAGTCTCACCAGCATTATTGCTATACCATATGGAAGAAATATTAACATACAGCATGAAATACCAGGGACCAAAAGGAACAACAAAATATGAGGGTTTTTTCTTGAGATGTGATCCCCTTGCCCTGTGTCAGAAGTGTTGTATGGTGTACACAAAGAAGCCAACAGGAATTAAGGCATTTGGTACCCCCCATTTGCCGCACCTTACAAAATAGTAGGCCATAATAAAATTTGGATTACACTGTAGGTAAGGGTGCTCAACATGTTTCCAGAAGAGCATTTAGCATCTCCCAGAATCAGGCTCCGAAAGGTCCAACTTCCTATTTTGTCACAAACTGTGTTTTAGCATGTGCTTAAGGGCTTTGCTGAATCAGGGCCTTAATGGGTAGGAGTAACAGTATCTGTGATACAAAACCCCACAACCATCTTTTTTAAAGGGTGCCTACAAGGGCACAAGGGAAGTTACTGATCTTTGATCAACTGTGATGTGATAAAAGCTGAAAAGCGTAATTTCATACTTCGGATATAGTTTCCTTCCAAGATAGTGCCATGGGTTACATAGCACACGAGAAGCCATAGATTTTACTTCACTTTATGAGTAAGAAAGTAGGTACAGATTTATAATCTGTGAAGATTGTGTTGTATACAACTAGAGCATGTAAAATATTAGTCCTTAAAGTTTAATATTTTAAACAAGTATAGGTCAACAAGGGAAACTTATTAGTCAATGTAAAATAAATCATTAAAATTAGGAAATTAAGTTAAATACTGTATATTAAAAAATAAATTTTGGGGAACATTCTTGTGCAAGAATCAATAAACCTTTGCACGGGATGCACTTTGACAGGGCATCAGTCTCTCTCTTTTACATTGAGATCGGTGGGACAACACACACTGGCATCCTGTAAAACTCAGACTGAGCTATATTCCCATACAGAGTTACACAGCCAGTTGTGCCACCTACACACTGAAACTGATTACAAAGAATACAGTCTAGGATCCTAGCTGTTTTGGTCAGCAATCAGAGGTGTGGGGAGGTGTTGGGAAAGTGATTGTCTTTGGGACGCCACACACTCACCAAGCTCTTCTGAGACTCTCAGTCTAGCCCTAAACAAATACAGAAGAGGAGAGGTCCACAGAGAAATACAAAGGAAAAAAGACATACAAAACAAATAAGAGTTTCATGTCTGGCCTCATTTTTCTGCCAGACAGAGTAGAGTAATCATACTGGCCCAGTTTTTGAATTTGCATTTTATTTATGTATTTAAATATATTACAAAAAAACTCTTTTAGCCATCAAAATATGGAAAAGTGAAGAATTCTATGTTCTAATTGTTCTATTAAGCTGTGAAATAACATTTTAGTAGAGGACAGAGATCTTGTCAGGAGCTACATTGACACTAGATGACCTCTTAGTCCCTGCAGCAAAGTACTTGCAGATCCCACCTCAACACTGCTTGAACAAAAATAAATACTAGTGTGAAAACCCATTCTGGAAAGTGACATTGTAAAAATGGCAAATGTGGTCGTTTTTTTAAATCTGAGCTAGTGACATTAACTAAGTAAGTACACTATGGCCAAGGCCTCGGGATTTTTCAGTCACAGCATTTCAAAGGCAAGGGAAGGCTTTTGCAATAATTATGCACCAATACTGAGGACTGGACAGTCACACCACCTCCTTGAAAGTGTTGGATACGACAGCCACCTTCCATTCAGGCTAAATAAGGGAACAACTAAAAGTCTTTGTTAACAATGCTAAACAATGGAAAACCACTGCTCAAGGACTAGACAGCATACAAACCTGGGCAGTGGCTGAGCCATGCAGTCCAAGGGATTATAACTGGCTAGGCAGTAGTGCTGCTGAAAAGGATCTGTGGGTTATAGTGGATCACAAATTGAATATGAGTCAATGTGATGCTATTGAAAAAAAAATTAAGATCACTCTGTGGTATATTAACAGGATGGTCATTTGCAAGGTAAGGGAGGTTAATTGTCTTGCTCTTCTCGGCATTGCTTAGGCCTCAGCTGGAGTACTGTGTCCAACTTTAAGAAACAAGTGGATAAATTGGAGAGTCCAGAACAGAGCAAGAAAAATGATAAAAGATTTAGAAAACCTGACCTATGAGGAAAGGTTAAAAAACTGGGCATGTTTAGTCTTGAGAAAAGACGACCATGCATTGTAACAACCCGTGTACAAAATATGCTTTGTGCAAGTGAGATATGAAGGAATTTGGAATTGATCCTGACCAATGGGAAATCTTGTCAAATGATCGTAACAAGTGGTGCTATCATCTCCATCAAGGTATCGAAGTCCATGACAGGGCCTGGCTCCTACACCTTGAGGAGAAAAGAGCCCATAGGAAGCCACCAGCTCCCAACCAAGATACATACATTTGCAATAACTGCCAAAGATCATGCAAATCTTGGATTGGCCTATTCAGTCACATGAGACATTGCAAACCATCTACATCATAGGCTGCAATTCCCACTATCTCTCACAGATGAAAGGATGCCAACAAATGAATAAGTCATGGTCAACAACATCTTGGTGAAATGTATGTAGCAACGTTCTATGTAAAGTTATAAATTCTCTCTGCATCATGCTGGTAGCACATGTTCAAAGTGTTGTATCGCTGATTAGGCAGGAGTGATTAAGCAGATCTATCTTAAACAAAGAATGTGTGTGTGCCTCAATTTACATATAAGTAGTAAACAAGACATGTGAAATAGCAAGAGGGAGACAAGGCAAATGTGCCTTTCGGCATACACAGAGAAGAAAGAGCATGGGGCTGCTTTCACCTCCAGACTACATGTTACCTTCTTTATGGCTTGAATAAGCTTTGCTTTGAGGGGTAATCCTCAGGAGAATCCAAACTGGACTGTAAAAGTGAGGGGCAAGAACACCCCAAGGTATTCATTTCTCTCTCTCTCTCTCTCTCTCTCTCTCTCACCTAAGAGGACAAAGGAAACAGCCATTCGACTTTGGGAGGGATCCTCACCTGAAGTTTCGTCAGCCCTGTGGTTGCAAATATGAGTAAGGATTTTATCTAGAACCAAGTCTCGTTTGTTAAAATGCTTTCCAGTGCTAAAACTTATCTTTAGTTCTCTAGTAACCATTTTTTACTTTAATGCCTTGTACTCATGTAAAATCTCTTGGTAGTTAAATAAACTTGTTTTATTCTTTATCAAAACTAATACAGTGTTGCATTCAAACTGAATTGTTTGGGTAACTCCATTTGTTGGATATTATTCCCTTGCAGGGGCAACAGACCTAAACTATCTGAACTGTCCAGGAAAAGGCTGGACAGTGCCGAATACACATTCGGGGGAGAGGGGGAAATATGGACTGGAAGTGTGTTGGGATCATTCTACAAGTGGCAACCAAGATTGGTAGAAGCCAAAGTGTGACTGGAATGTGCTAGCAGGCTGCAGCTATACACAAATACTGAGGGTGTGACCTACATGCTGCTTGGCTGTTTGGAAGCTACAGCAGCAAAGCTACAGGTTGGAAGCTACAGCAGCAAAGCATTGTGAGGCACCCCAGGTTACAGGGCAGGTGGTGACACAGGGCAGCAAGGGAACTTTATTTTAGATATTAGGAATCACTTTCTAACATTTTTCCATTCCATAAGACATAATCTGTTAGTGGCTATAAAAACAAAACAAAGCAATACTTTTGAGGCTGGGTGAAAAGTACTCCCTCCCTAAACTGAGCACATGGACTGACCTCCAATAATTCACTGTGGACAACTTCAGCTCAGCAGCACTGCACTGGTTCAAAGAAACTGAAAAATATTTTGTCTTGGTTCCATATACCAAAATTTAATCTCAACCTTGTTTTGCAGACATTTCCGGTGACAAGTTGAAAAATATGTGAACTTTCTTGTTGGAATGAACAGGTTAATCAAAACCATTGAGGCATTTCATTGCATGAAAACAGATCCTGTCAAACTAACTTGATATCCTTTTTTGGGGGTGAAATTACAAGTTTTGTGGATAAAAGTAATAGGGTTGATGTAATATACTTAGCCTTCTGTAAGGCATTTGAGTTGGTACTGCATGACATTTTGGTTTAAAAACTAGAAAGATGTAAAATTTACATGGCACATTAAATAGATTAAAAGCTGCCTAACTGACAGGTCTCAAAATGTAATTGAAAATGGGGAATCATCATCATCAAGCAGGTGTGTTTGCAGTGGGGTCCTGCAGGGATCATTTCTTGGCCCTATACCAGTGGTGGGCAACCTGCAGCCCACGGGACACATGCAGCCCATCAGGGTAATCTGATTGCAGTCCGTGAGACATTTTGCTGACGTTGACCATCCACAGGCACAGCCCCCCACAGCTCCCATTGGCTGGGAATGGCGAACTTCAGCCACTGGGAGCTGTGGGGGGCCGTGCCTGTGGACGGTCAATGTCAGCAAAACGTCTCACGGCCTGCAATCAGATTACCCTGATGTGCCGCATGCGGCCTGCAAGCTGCAGGTTGCCCACCACTGCCCTATACTATTTAACATTTTTATCAATGACCTGGAAGAAAATATTAAATCATCACTGATCAAGTCTTCATTGTTTACTACCCTGCAATTTTTGTGTCATCTGAAGAGGACAAGTCACAGATCTGGATCGCTTGGTAAAGTGGGCACAAGCAAACAATTTAAATATAGCTGAATGTATACATCTAGGAACAAAGAATGTAGCCTATATTTACACTGTGAGAGACTGTATCCTGGGGAGCTGTGACCCTGAAAAAGATTTGAGGGTCATGCTGGATAGTCAGCTGAATATGAGGTTCCAGTGTGATACAGTGGCCAAACTGACTCATGCAATCCTGGGATACATAAATAGAGGAATCTCAAATAGGAGTAGAGTGTTATTTTGCCTCTGTAGTTGGCACTAATGTGACTGCTGGTGGAATAGTGTTCCTAGTTCTGGTGTCCACAATTCAAGAAAGAAGTGGAAAAACTGGTGAGGGTCCAGAGATGAGCCATAGACTGGTTAAAGGTTTATAATATATGCCATATGGTGGTAGACTCAAAGGGCAAAATCTATTTAGTTTAACAAAGAGAAGGTTAAAGGATCACTTGGATTACAGTCCATAGGTACCTACATGGGGGACAAGTATTTAACAGTCTAGCAGAGAAAGGATCAAATGGCCAGAAGTTGAAGCTAGACAAATTCAGACTGGAAATAAGGCATATTTTTTTAACTGTGAAAGTAATTAGCCATTGGAACAACTTACCAGGAGTTTAGGTGGATTCTTCATAACTAACCACTTTAAAATCAAGATTGATGTTTTTCTAAAAGCTCTGCTCTAGGAATTATGTTGTGAAAGTTCTATAGCCTGGGTTATATAGCAGGTGAGACTAGATGCTCACAATGGTCCCTTATGGCCTTGAAATCTATGAATCTATTGAATGTATGACTCAGACAGTTTGGGAAATTAGTCCTTCTAAAACTGATTAATTCTAGTTGAGTTTATCAAATGTTGTCATTAAATCCATCAACCATTTTCTAACAAGCTGTGTAACATGTAACTTCCAGACTAGGTCCCAGAGAGAAATAGGGTTGCCAACCCTCCCAGTTTTGCCAGGAGTCTCCCAGAATCAGGCTGTATCTCCCAGAGGCTTCTGAAGTCACACTGGAGAGTTTAGGCCGCTAAAAGTCCAGCATTGCAGCAGGGCTAAGGCAGGCTCCCTGCCTGCCCTGACCTCCATTGGCTGGGAACCACGGCCAGTGGGAGCTGCAGGGGTAGTGCCTGTTGGCAGGGGCAGCACGCAGAGCCCTCTGCCCCCCGAAGGCTACAGGAATATGCCAGCCACTTCTGGGAGTGGTGCAGGGCCAGGGCGGGCAAGGAGCCTGCCTTAGCTCCACTGCACCACTGCCCGGGAGCCTCCTGAGGTAAGCACCGTCCAGCGAGAACCTGCACCCCTCACCCCCTCCTGCACCCCAACCCCCTACCCCAGCCATGAGTCCTCTCCTGAAGCCAGCACCCTGCACTGCCTCCCACACCTTGAAACCCCTTCAGCACCCCAAACCCTCTCACACCCCAGCCACCTGCCCCAGCCCTGAGCCCATTCCCACACCCAATCTACCTCCCAGAGCCCATACCCCACACTCCTTCCTGCACCCCAACCCCCTGCCCCAACCCTGAGCCCCTTCCTGCACCCAAACTCCCTCCCAGAGCCTACACCCCCTTCTCCACCCCAACTCCCTACCCCAGGCTCAGCCTTGAGCCCCCTCCCACACTCTGAACCGCTCAGCCCCAACCCAGAGCCAGCACCTCCTCATGCATGCCAACTCCCTGACCCAGCCCGGTGAAAGTGTGTGAGAGCAAGCGAGGGGGGGGGGAGGAGAGTGGAGTGAGCGGGGCAGGGCCTTGGAGAAGGAGGGGGCAGGGGTGGGGCCTCAGTGAAGAGGCGGGGCTGGGGCAGGGTTTGGGTTCCTGTGATTAGACAATTGGCAACCCTAGAAAGGAACAATTGAGAGTTATCTTGAATAGTCCTCCATTCAAATAGGAGCACCTTATTACAATAGGATGGGTGCAGGCTACGGGAAAACCAGGTCTACCCAAGTTGTCTTCAGGTGGGGTTGGAACAATGCAAAATTCCCAACAAAAAGGTAAGAATAAAGACAAAAGGAGTTGCTGGGATTTGCTCACTGAAGAGTGGTAACTTTTTGACTGCTGGACCTCAACAAGCTGGGTGGAGCTTGCCTCAGGAGCCACAGGAGGCCCCATGATTAGGAAGAAAAGACTGAACCAAGGGACTGACCAAAAATCAAAGGATGCTCAACAATGCTGAGGACTGCGAGGTAGGGAATTGTGTTCAGGTGTTCATTATTTTGCTTGGATATGTGTATCTCTTGTGATTTCTCTGAGTAAAGTGTGACTGGTTTAGTAATTGCTCTGCAAAAATCTATGCATGACTTGCTTCAGCTATCACATGTCCCTGAAGGATTAAACTATAAATTGGGGGTAGAGCAACTTGGGTACCTTGTGGCATATGGGGGACCCAGGCCATTTGGACCACAGGGTCTCATTCCCTAGAAGTGGTACCAGACTAAGAGTCTGCCCTGACCCAGGGGAGCTTAGAAGTGTGCAAATCCAGTGCATGATCCAAACACAGCTGCCTGGTGAGCATTCACAAGCAGCAGCTCAGCTAGGCCTGTCACACATGCATAGCCCCAACAACAAATAAAGAGCTCAAGCTACAATTTTCAAATGACTATTGAATTTGGTTGCTTAACTTGAAACATCTTTATGGAGTCTGGCTTTCAGAAAGTGCTAAGTACCCTCTGAAAACCAGGTTCCTTTAGGGTGTCTCAGCTTGGGCACCCAAAAAACATAGGCACCCAAACTCACAAGGCACTTTTGGAAATCTTTACACATAAGTTATGAAAACCATGTACAAATTTTGTTATGAATTACCTGAATTGACTTCCAAAATGTGAGAAGCTGTT
The DNA here is from genome assembly GCF_011386835.1 of Chrysemys picta bellii. Taxonomy (NCBI): domain Eukaryota; kingdom Metazoa; phylum Chordata; order Testudines; family Emydidae; genus Chrysemys; species Chrysemys picta. The sequence continues at coordinate 60,892,783 of NC_088791.1, forward strand.
TCTTTGTTTCCTCTTCCTAGAACAAAATACAAGATGAGAACGCTAAAAAGAGAGAGAGAGAAAAACATAGAAAGAGAAAGCGCTTCTTAGCAAGGTCAACAATCTGCCGCAGGCATCTTCATCTGAAAAAAAGAGAACTTCCCTTGTGGAATTCTATTAACTTCTTTACCAAGCTGCCAAAGATGCAATCCTCTTGGTATCTGTTATTTTCCTCCCCGTTTATGGGCTGTACAGAATATTTGCTTCCATGCCAATTAAATAGAGCAGCTCTATCAGTTCAGTCAATATAAGAGATTTGACTACAGTATGTATGAAATTTCAGTGACTTGGTCATAAATAAACTTCTTTGATGTCAGAAAAAAAGAACGTGTTTTTAATGTTTTATATATAATACCTATAAAATGCAAAGTCCTAGGCTAAGGCACTGCTAAAATGCTATTTAGAAATTCATCCACACTGCAAATATAGGGCTGGTCTTGAATTCCTTGAGCACCTAGTTCTCCCATTTACTTTACTTGGACCCTAAAATGAGCAAGGAATGCAAGATATGACTCATCATGTAGAACATTCCTTGTTGCTAGTTAAATCATTATATGCATATACCTAAGTATATTTAGAAAATGTATTGTGAATGAACACCCTGCCTTTTGGATTTTCAGACTTGCATATGAATTTTCATTATGTTAATTTTTTTCTCTCAGGGAGAGGGGGAAAGGTACTGCCGATGCTTAATATTAACATGTAAATGTTCCCCATTAGACTTCAAAGCAAATGAGGTGGAAGAGGAGTGCATTCTCATTTTTGCTGCTATTGACTCCAATTCAGCAAAGCACTTAAGCAGATGTTTAACTTTAAGCATCTGCTTAAATGCTATGCCAAACAGGGACGGGGTTACTCTTAAGAGTTAGCACATGTTTAAAGTCATGTTCTCACTCAGATCCACTGCTTGGCTAGGCAGTTTTTTCCAAGGTAGAAGTAACAGGTAGAAGGGGGGAGGGATAGCTCAGTGGTTTGAGCATTGGCCTGCTAAACCCAGGGTTGTGAGTTCAATCCTTGAAGGGGCCACTTGGGGATCTGGGGCAAAATCAGTACTTGGTCCTGCTAGTGAAGGCAGGGGGCTGGACTTGATGACCTTTCAAGGTCCTTTCCAGTTCTAGGAGATGGGATATCTCCCTTAATTATGACAGGGCACCACATAATCTTACATTGTGAAGACTGTTGATATGCAACAGTATACAAAATTTATTTTTAAAAAATTGAAAGCCTTGAATTAGAAGTTTCAAAATATTTTGAAATGCAGCAATTACTTCTTAACATGAATGTCCATTGTGACAACAACAATGCCCACACAATAAACACCCACATTGCAGCCTTTTCACCAGTCAGATCACTTCAATAGCCAAACATTTATCTAACCAACTACACATAAAAAAATACTTAATTGAAAACCCTCTCTCAAAAATTCCTACATCCTCCTCCTTTCATCTCATTTCCTTTGATAATGTAGTGTGAGCAGATTTCAAAGGGAAGGTGCTTCTATAGTCTGGCTGCCAAAAACAGGGCTGCAAATATAAAGCATCCCGGCAGTCACTTGTAGGGAGTGATGGTGGTGTTCTTTGAGTATTATTCATTTATTTATTATTTGTATTACCGAAGCCCTAGGGGCCTGTAGAGGAGCGGACTCCCCCTGTGGCGCCTCCTGCTGGTGACTTCTGGGAATTAGCTTGTTTCAGCTCCAGAGCACCCTCTGCAGGCTGGTGACCTGCCTGTCCTCAGGCCCCCATGTCCCTCCCTGGACCCCAGTGCCCTTTTACCTGGGGTGCTGCCCCCTAGCAGTAACCCCTCAGTCTTAGGGTCTCCCCTCCCCAGGGAACCCCCACCCACTATTCCCACCTCACCTCAGTATAAGGCTACTGCCAGTCATCATCTAGCCCCATGCCCTGGGGCAGACTGCAGTATCAGCCTACTCATCACTGGCAAAGTTGGGTTTGGACCTGCTGCTTTGGCCTACCCCGGGCTGCCCTCTGCAACCCCTAGTACCCCTTGGCCTTCTGCTAGGCCGCAGCCTGGGGCTTTCCTGGCTGGAGTTCCCCAGCTCCTCAGCCTATCCCCAGCCCTGTCTCTAGCTCCCTGCATCCAGGCCCATCTCCCTCTACAGCTAGAGAGAGTCTGTCTGAGCTCCTGGCTTCCAGCCTTTTTATACAGGCCACCTGGGGCCTGATTGGGGTGTGGCCCAGCTGCAGACACTTCCCAATCAGCCCAGTTTAGCAGCTTCCAGCCACAACCTTCCCCCAGGGCTGTTTTAAGCCCTTCAGGGCAGGAGCGGGGTAACCACCCTGCTACAGGGCCCTTATGATAGATCAGGACCTCATTGTGCTAGGTGCTGTACAAATACAGAATCTACATATTATAAGGTGTAGATTGAATCCAATATAATTATAATGTCCAGTGTTGGTACTCTTAATCCATATAAGAAGGTCTTTTTGTTCATTTGTCTGTTTAACCTGTGCAACTTTAGAAGGGTTTAAAGCTAAACCTCAAAAGAAGAACCATTCTTATTCTGGAATGAGAATGTCCACACAATGAGTTATAGCCATATAATAATAGTGATATAATTATACCAGTTTAAACTGGTAACATTTTCCAGGGTAGACAAGAAGAGGTTGGGGAAAGAGAGAATGAAAGTAGGGAGTGAGAAAAAGAAACCTGCTCTGTTCTTAATTATATATAGCTGGGAAGGAAGGTACATCATTCCCAGCTCCATCCTGGCAATAGGAACCATCTACTCAGTGAATTTAACTATATTTGAGAGGTCATTTGCAATCTTTGCAGCATAACTGACAGCAGCTGAAGACAGTTTGAGAACAAAAGCAAATACTTCTGAAAACTCAATCAAAAGTCTTGCTCTCTGCTGTATGACAAATATCATTTTCTGTCAAGAATTTCTGTACCTGTAAACCTGAAATAATCTTTCCCTCCTCACTTTCAAAGAGTAATCATTACTGTTTGCAAAGATCACCCACAGATATTTCTGTCTGGAGAATTATCTAAACATTGGGAATTGAGAATCCCTCTGAATCCAGTTGGTGATTTTACTGAATTAGCCAAGTTCAAATGATATTGCATGTAATTTGCACTGCAAGAGATTCTTTCAGAAATACTCTTCAGACCTGTGTGTTGGTGGAGCTAGTGTGATCGCACAAGTGCATAACCACTGCAAACACATTTAGCTCAATGCTAAACTTAATAGGCATCATATGGATATGTGTTCTTGTTGACAAGGGATGTAATTCTAAACACTTATTAGGAGGTGACTGTGTCTATGACCTTCCATTTAATAAAAAGTATGCTTTACTGTTTTCATGTTTGGAATTGGTAAATCCCTTGCTAGCTGCTTTTTATGCTAATGAGTAGTCTGATAATTGCAAGCACATTTCAGTAATAGTTCAAATTCTGCATACTTTATTTGTACTTCAGTTGTAAAAGGTTTTTGAAGGAATTTTTCAATATTAATTATGGATATATTTTGCAAATGGTGCTTTCTCTGGGCATTCCAGGTGTGTATTTCTCATGTAGAAAAGCTAAGATCCTTTTAGCATTTTATTCTACAGTCAATATAATCCAATGGTATTGACAATAAAGGCTAAATTCTTCCATCTGATAATGAAATTAGATATCAAATAATGAGGTTAAAAGATGTATTTTGGTGGCTGAATATTTTACTGGGTATCTAACTACATGACTTGCACATACATCAAGTAATATTTTAGATGAGATCATCCCCCTTGGCAGCTCATAGGCCCCAGTTCAGAAAATCATTCTTATTTGGCAGTGCACTTGAATGTGTGCTTCACTTTCATATCAGTGGGGTGTAAAGTCTGTGCCTAAGGCTATGTTTACACTGTGAAATAGGGGTGTGGATGTGATTCCTCTACTCGTGTACACTTACTCATGAAAGTTCTCATCAAGCTAGCAAGGGTATAAATAGCAGTATCACCATGGTAGCAGGGGTAGCAACAGTGGAAGCAGGGCTAAGCTGTGCTGAATGCAAACCTGCCTCAAACTGGTGGGTATATACTTGGCACAGCACAGCCATGCCTCCACTGTCACTACCCATGCTATGGCAGCTTCACTGCTATTTATACTTGTGCTAACTCAAGGAAAGCTGGCACAAGTACGTGTATACTAGAAGGGGAATCACACTCCTAGTTTGTAGTATAGGATATCACTGAGACTACTTCTAAACAGGAATGGAAAAAGCATGTGTTTAAATGATTCCCTGAATCAGGGCCAGAGAGCCAGAAACTTCATAACTGTATGAACAATAGGACAATGGAACAAACTGCCTAGGGAAGTCATGGAAGGTCCTTCACTGGAAGTTTTCAAAAAGAGGCTGGATAGCCATCTGTCTTGAATAGTTTAGACACAACAAATCCTGCATCCTGGCAGGGGGCTAGTCTAGATGACCCTTGTGGTCCCTTCAAACCCTCTGGTTCTATGATTCTTTGCAAGTCAGTGGAAAGACCCATTCTCCTAAATGATCTTAGAATCAGGCCCAAATACACCTAAGATGGCATCACATATAGCATGGACTGAGAGTTAGGAAGCTTGAGTCCTTGTAAGATATAGAAATTGGATAGCATCCCCTTAAATAGTTTGTGAGCCCACCAAAGTCCCTCACTGTCTTCTATGTTTCAGAAGCTACCAGACTCTACCAGGGCAGCAGTGTCTGTATATAGCTAGGCCTCACATGTCGTATATAGTTAGCAAACCTGGTTATTTGGCATCCACTGTGCCTGTGTGATTCCTTCATATTCCATTGGTTGTGTAAAAGGTAAAAAGACACAATAGTCCTATTTCCAGATTTGTGAACATGGGCAAGTTACTTACGCTCTTTTTAGAAATGGACAGCATGACAGAGAGGTTAACAATCTTTAATCAACTTTATAAAGAACATAAGAACAGCCATACTGGGTCAGACCAAATGGTCACCTAGCCCAGTATCCTGTCTTCCGACAGTGGCCAATGCCAGGTGCTTCAGAGGGAATGAACAGAACAGGCAGTCATCAAGTGATCCATCCTCTGTCGCCCACTCCCAGCTTCTGGCAAACAAGAGTCTAGGGATACCATCCCTGCCCATCCTGGCTAGTAGCCAAAGATGGACCTATTCTCCATGAATTATCTAGTCCTTTTATGAACGCTTTCATAGTCTTGGCCTTCACAATATCCTCTGGCAAAGAGTTCCACAGGTTGACTGTGCATTATATAAAGAAATACACCTCTACCCCGTTATAACGCGACCCAATATAACACGAATTCGGATATAAGGCGGTAGAGCAGTGCTCCGGGGGGGGCGGGACTGTGCAGTCCGGTGGATCAAAGCAAGTTCGATATAACGCGGTTTCACCTATAACACGGTAAGATGTTTTGGCTCCCGAGGACAGCATTATATCGGGGTAGAGGTGTACTTCCTTTTGTTTGTTTTAAACGTGCTGCTCATTAATTTCATTTGGTGACCCCTAGTTTTTGTGTTATGAGAAGGAATAAGTAACACTTCCTTATTTACTTTCTCCACACCAGTCATGATTTTACAGACTTCTATCATATCCCCTCCTTGGTCATCTCTTTCCCAAGCTGAAAAGTCCCAGTCTTATTAATCTCTCCTCATATGGAAGCCGTTCCATACACCTAATAATTTGTACTGTCCTTTTCTGTACCTTTTCTAATTCTAATATATCTTTTTGAGATGGGGCAACCAGATCTGCATGCAGTATTCAAGATGTGGGCATACCATGATTTATATAGAGGCAATATGATATTTTCTGTCTTATTATCTATCCCTTTCCCAATGATTCCCAACATTCTGTTCTCTTGGAGATTTATGGATGATAGGACTTTGAGTGTTGCAAAATGCATGGAACTTGGAGAGGAGAGCAAAGTTATAGATGGGAAAAGTTCAGAGGCAGCAACTGGACTATGTTCAGCACTGGATTAGTTTTACCCACTGCCAACTGCTATTGTTAGCAACAGTTAAGTTTTATAGTGCACACAAGCTTTAAAGATCCTTACCTTCTTGATACCAGAAGGCTGAAATATTCATCCCTATGAAAGGGCTAGCAAAAGGCCAATAAACCACTCAAACCCTAAGCTATATGCTTTTTGCTGGACCTCTGCACATAGGGTTAAGTTAATCTCTTGTGCACTTTCATAGGGTAAATTTAATAGGGTAAATATAAGGAAGAACTTTTCCAAAAATGTAAGAATTCTTGCTTTTTCTCCTCCCGGAATATGATTATATAAACCCCTCCAGAACCTTTACAAAGGTGTGCACTAGCTTGCTAATCATTTTGCTTTTCATATATATTAATAATGCAATTGTCATTTGCTTTGAAAAATACAACTAGTACCACAAATGTCCAAAAATGTTTGGTCTGCACTAAAGAAGTTAATGTTGACGAGATACTCAACACAATAAATATTAACAAGGGGGAAGGAACACAAGCCAAAATAGGGAAAGGACAAGTTAAAGAATACTTAGATAAATTACATGTATTTAGATAAGTTACATGTACAAGTCAGCTGGGGCAGTTGAAAGTCATCCTAGGGTACTTGAGGAATAAGCTAAAGCAATCTCAGAACTGTTAGCAATTATCTTAGACAACTCATGGAGGATGCATGAGGTCCTGAAGGATTGGTCAAGGGCAAATATAGTACCTATCTTTAAAAAGGTGAACAAAGAGGACCTGGGGAATTATAGACCAGTCAGCCTAACTTTGAAACCTGAAACAATACTGGAACAAATTATTGAACAATCAATTTGTAAGCACCAGGAGGATAATATCGTTATAAGGAATAACCAGCATGGATATGTCAAGAACAAAGCATGCCAAACCAACTTAATTTCCTTCTTTGACAGGGTTACTGGCTTATTAGATAGAGGAGACGCAGTAGACATTATATACTTTGATTTTAATAAGGCTTTTGATACAGACCCATGTGATATTCTCATAAGTGGTAAATGTGTAAATGTGATCTACATGAAATTATTACAAGATGGGTGCACAACTGGTTGAAAGAGTGACTACCAAGGTTCAGTCTCAAACTGGGAGGGCACTAGAGTAGCTAGTGGCATGCTGCAGTAGTCAGTCCTGGGTTTGGTACTAGTCTATATTTTCATTAATGATTTGCATAATGGAGTGGAGAGTATGCGTCTAAAATTTGTGCATGACACCAAGCTGGGAGGGTTTGTAAGCACAAGGAGGACAAGATCAGAATTCAAAATGACCTACACAAATTAGAGAATTGGTCTAAAATCAACAAGATGAAATTCAATAAGACAACTGCAAAGTACTACACTTACGAAGAAAAAAATCAAATGCATAGCTACAAAATGGGGAATAACTGGCTAGGTGATAGTACTGCTGAAAAGGATCTGGGTGTTGTAGTGAATCACAAATTGAATATGAGCCAACAATGTGATGAAGTTGCAAAAAAGGCTAATATTCTGGGATGTAATAACAGCAGTATTGTATGTAAGACACAGGAAGTAAATGTCCTGCTCTACTCACAACTGTTGAGGCCCTAGCTGGAGTACTGTGTCCACTTCTGGTCACCACACTTTAAGCAAAACTGGACAGAATCCAAAGGAGAGCAACACAAATTATAAAAGGTTTAGAAAACCTGAATTATGATGAAAGGTTAAAAAAACTGGGCAAGTTTTGTCATGAGAAAAGAAGATGGGGGGGGGGGGAGATTGACCTGATAACAGTCTTCAAATATGGTAAGAACAGTGCATCATGTCTGATTTATGTAGTATATACAGACTGCGAACTCCCCTGAGTAAGCATATCTCCCGTGTCTTGTAGAAGTAAAAAGTACACAGCCAGCACTTAAATAATAAAGATTCCTATCAATTTGTATAATTTGTACTGATTTTAGAATTTAAAATAAAACAGGCATAAAAGATTAAACAAATCAAAGGCAACACAAAGAAAAGAGAGACTGTCTCCATAATCATTGGCTCATTAATAAAAACTAGATCCAAGAAAATACAGTAGGCAAAAATATAATTAGTGAGATTTATAGATTCCAAGTCCAGAAGAGACCAGTGAGATCATCCAGTCCAGTGATACTCAGACTGAGTCTCCTGATCCTCAAGTGGCTCTTTAATGTGTCTCCTGTGGCTCCTTGCAGCATTATATTAAAACACTTTGATTTAATCATTAGCCAATCTAAGTTATTAACCAATCAGGAGGCTTCCACTATGTTATTAACTAATTGTAGTTGATAAAATAATAATACTTGATCAGTCATTTTGCTGTGAGAATTTGTATAACACACACACACACACACACACACACATACACACACACTAAATATTTCCCCTGTCATACTGCTTAAATATGAATCCATAGTACTCTAGTAAATGAAACAATGCATTCACACTCTTGTGGCTCTTTTGGGAGATGTTGATCTCTAATTTGGCTCCTGAACCACTGAGGTCTGAGTATCACTAATCTAGTCTGCTGTCCTATATAACACAGGCCCTAGAACTTCCCCAAAATAATTCCTAGAGCAGAGCTTTTAGAAAAACATCTAATCTTGATTTAAAAATATTCACTGATGGAGAATCCATGATGACCCTTGGTAAATTGTTCCAATGGGTAATTATTCTCATTGTTAAAAATGTGCACCTTATTTCCAGTCTGAATTTGCCTAGCTGCAATTTCCAATCATTGGAGCCTGTTATACCTTTCTCTGCTAGATCAAGTCACCCTTTAACCTTCTCTTTGTTAAACTAAATAAGTTGAAATTTTTGAAACTTTCACTATAAGGCATGTTTTCTAATCCTTTAATCATTCTACTGACTCTTCTCCAAACCCTCTCCAATTTAACAATGTCCTTCTTGAATTGTGAACAGGAGACCTAGACATAGTATTCCAGCGACAGTGACAACTACACAGGTCAAATAACCTCTCTACTCCTACTTGAGATTTCCCTGTTTATCCATCTGAGGATTGCATTAGAGCTTCTGGCCATAGCATCACACTGGAAGCTCATGTTCAGCTGATTGTCTACCACATCCCCCAAATCATTTTTCAGGGTCGCTGCTTCCCAGAATAAAGTCCCCCCATCATGTAAATATGACCTACATTTTTTGTTCACAGATGTATAAATTTACATTTAACCAGATTAAAATGTATATTGTTTGTTTGCACCCAACTTACTAAGTGATCCGGATTGCTCTCCAGTCTTCTTCATTATTTACTACCCCCCCAATTTTTGTGTCATCTACAGACTTTATTAGGGATGCGTTTATGGTTGCTTCCAGGTCATTAATAAAAATGGTAAATAGCATAGGGCAAAGAACTGATCCCTGTGTGACTCCACTAAAAACACACCCATTCAGTGATAATTCCCCATTTACAATTACATTTTAAGATCTATCCGTTAGCCAGCTTTTAATCCATTTCATGTGTGCCATGTTCATTTTATATCTTTCTAGTTTTTTACTCAAAATGTCATGCAGTACAAAGCTAATACCTTACATTGGTCTGAGTATCTCACATCAACACTATTACCTTGATCAACCAAATATGTAATCTCGGGGGAAAAAATATCAAGTTAATTTGACAGAAGCTATTTTCCATAAGCCCATGTTGATTATATTATTTATATTATTATTATATTAATTATATTATTCTCTTTTCATTGTTTATTAATCAAGTCTGACATCAGCCACTCCATTATCTTGCCCAGAATCAATGTTAGATTGGCAGGTCTATAAATTACCTGGGTCATCCTGTTTTCCCCTTTTAAATACTGGCATAACATTAGATTTCTTAGTCTTCTGGAACTTCCCAGGCGTTACAAGACGTATTGAAAATCAACACTAATTGCCCAGCAAATTCCTCAGCCAGCTTTTTAAAAATTCTTGGATGCAAGTTAGCCATACCTACTGATTTAAAAATGTCCAACATTAGTACATCTGTTTAACATCCTCAGGAGATACTAGTGGAATTAAAAAAGTTTGTAATAGGATTTCATCTTTTTTTCCTAAATTTATTGAGCACTGCTGTAATTTCTTCATTACTATTGATAATTCTACCACTTCCATCTAATAATGGACCAATATCATTGTTAGGATTCATTTTATTCCTAATATAATTAAAAAATGCCTTATTGGCCTTAGATTTCTCTTTGTGTCCCTAAGTTTCCATAATTGATTTTCTACAACTCCTTCCTTCTGGTTTATATTCATTACTATCAACTTCCCCTTTCTTCCATATGTATGTATATATGTATGTGTGTGTGTACACACACATATATATAGCTGTATTCACTTCCCCTCTAAACCATGTCAGTTTTTTCACTAATATGGACTTCTTCCTCGATTGTGGTTTTTTAGGCATCTAGTAAAAAGTGTTCTGAAACAGCTGTCAATTATCATTCTAATTTTTCTGATTAAATTATTTAACTCAGCTGATTTGGCTCATAATTGTTTCCAGCTTTGTGGAATAGGCCTTTTGAAAGTGCCAAGTGTATAGTATATCTATACTTTGTGCTTTATACTTATATTGCTGGTCTGGACATATTCTGTTTGAACAGTATAAATGTGATCAAGTCATGATCACTTATACCTAAATTACCATTCATTTTTAGTTCTGTGATCAGTTCCTCTTTGTCTGTCAAGGCAAGGTCTAATACAGAAATACCTCATGTTGGATGCAACACTTTTTGAGTTAGGAAATTGTTGTGTATAACATTTAGAGTTTTGATGGATGTTTTAGTACTGGCAGCATGAGAGCTCCAGCGTATATCACTCAAATTGAAGTTCCCCATGATCACACAGCTTTTTTTCCTCTACAAATTATAGATAGGTTCATAAGGAGTCAGTCATCCTGTTCCCTAGTGTGATTTGATGATCTGTAGAAGACTCCAACTAATACCCTATCTTGAATTTTATCCATTAGGACCATTGATCCATAAGCATTCTTTTGAGTTATCAGTGACTTGGAAACAAGTTATGCCATTTTTAACAAAGAGTGCCACTCCTTCTCCCTTTCTGCTCACTTGATCTTTCCTAAATAGGTTATAACCATTGTTTTTAATATTCCAATCATTGCACCAGGTTTCAGTAATACCAACTAGATGGAATTTATAATCATAAATGAGCAATTCTAGTTTCTCTTCTTCGTTACCCTGGCTCTTAGCATTGATGTACAGACAATTAAACAATTTATTCTTTTTGTGTCCTTCAGTTTCTTGATTAATTTTATTCTTAACATCTCAATTTTGTGCTAAGTGCTCATATCTTCCCTTTCTTTACCCTTTCCTTTTGTTATTAGAGTCTTAGAACCATAGGGTTGGAAGGGATCACAATGGTCATCCAGGCTAACCCCCTGCCAAGATGCAGCATTTGTTGTGTCTAAACAACAAGACAAATGTCTATCCAGCCTCTTCAAAACCTCCAGTGAAGGAGCTTCCATGACTTCCCTAGGCAGTTTGTTTCATTGTCCTACTGTTCTTACAGTTAGAAAGTTTTTCTTGAGATTTAATGTAAATCGGCTATGCTGTAGTTTGAACCCATTGCCTCTTGTCCTGCCCTCTGTGGCAAGAGAGAACAATTTTTCTCCATCTTTTTTAATGGCAACCTTTCATGTATTTGAAGACCGCTATCATGTCCCCCCTTATATCCTCTTTTCCAAACTAAATATACTCAGTTCCTTCACCCTTTGCTCATATGGTTTGAATTCCGTCCCTTTCATCATCTCTGTCCCTCTGCATCCTTTCTATACAGTGGTGATCAAAACTGGACACAGTACTGCAGCTGAGGCCTAACCAGCTCCAAGGAGAGTGGTATTATCACCTCCCATGACTTGAATGCTATGCCTCTGTTAGTGCAACCCAAATTGCCTTTGCTTGTTTTGCAACAGTATTGTATTGTTCACTCCTGTTGAGGTTGTGACCACCATAAGCCCCAGATCATTCACAGCAGTGCTGCTGCCAAGCCAGTTATCCCCCATCAGGGCCGGGTCCAAGCACCAGCTTACCAAGCAGGTGCTTGGGGCGGCCACTTCGGAGAGGGGCGGCACGTCCAGCTGTTCGACAGCAATTCGGCGGACGGTCCCTCACTCCTGCTCGGAGTGAAGGACCTCCCGCCGAATTGCCGCTGCAGATCACGATCACGATCGCGATCGCGGCTTTTTCTTTTTTTTTTTTTGGTCTGGCTGCTTGGGGCAGCCAAAACCCTGGAGCCGGCCCTGTCCCCCATTCTGTGTCTGAGCATTTGGTTTCTCTTCCCTAAGTGTAGCACCTTGCATTTGTCTTTGTTGCATTTCATTTTGTTGTCAATAGCCTGGTTCTCCAAGTTATCAAGATTCTTTTGAAATTTAGCTCTATCCTCCAAAGTGTTTGCAATCCCCCCTAGCTTTGTGTCATGTGCAAATTTGATCAGTATGCTCTCTATACCTACATCCAGGTCATTAATAAAGAGGTTAAATAATACCACACCCAGAACAGATCCCTGTGGAACCCCACTTGAGACCTCCTTCCAATCGGACATCATTCCATTAATAGTTACTCTTTGTTTGTAGTTGTTTAACCAATTCGGTATCCATTTAATGGTAGTTCTACCAAGCCCACATTTGTCCAGCTTACTTATGGGAATGTCTTGTTTAACCACCTCCTGACTACTCTAGCCAGTCTGTCCCTGAGAAGATTGCCCACCCCCCTGCTATTACTGAGACGAAAGTCACCCAAACTATACAGCACCCTCACCACAAAAAAGGTGGAGAAACATTTCTGAAAACCAAAACCCTACATCACTTACCTAGCCAGCAGTTCACTTCCAGAATATTCTGTCTTCCTTTGCTCATGGAACTGGAAGTATCTCAGAAAAAAATCACTTGTATATTCTTCTTCTGTATGCTTCTGAGTTCCCTGAAGTCACCAACTATATGTGAGATATCCCACGATGCATTGTCTTTAGTGCTGATATGAGACGGTATTAGGTCAGGGAAGGGGAAGGGAACACTTTGGTTGCCTGAGGAAAAGTTAAGCAGACCTTTCTACCTTGGAAGATTACAAAATTATTACTGTCCTGTGCCCAGTGTCTAGCGTCTCTCCGCACCAAACCATGCTGCAAAACCCAGAGAAAATGACAGTGGGAGAAGGATCCAGTCTGGCAGTTGGATAAACATAGTGCAATTTCCTTTTGCTGTGGAGAGGCAAGGGGCCTGTGGTGCTTATCTGAAACTTCAGGGAACCAAATGATGTTGTCTCTTTCTTTCCCTGTCCATTTCATCATTGTTAGGCAGGCATAGGGGCAAATGCTAGGAGAGGGGTGGATGGTTTTTGTTATTCACATCTCCCTTTGCATGAAAAACACTTTATGCTAGCTGAGAATATAGTCTGTTTACAGTCAAATGGACTCCCATATTTCTACAAATTTTCTGGTGTTGAAGAAACTCCATCTGGAGTAAAGTGCAAATGTGGTTGGTTCACCTTCCTAACTGACCAAACCCCTCCATTCATATGTAGAGGGGTGACCATTTGCAGAAACATCTCCCTGGCATACATTGCCAGATCTCCTCCAGAGTACTGGAAAGCCACTACTTGTTTCCATTCTGGTACCTTGAAAGCCACTATGTTCTCAAAATGATGGCTTTCTTTAAAGAAGGAATTGCTAACTGGTAACGTAGCTCCTGGAAGGAATTGTGACCCCCAACTCCTTGTGATACTAGGACAAATTTAATTTTTTAAAAAGCATTAGTACATGTTTCTCACCATTTGTAGCCTCTGCTCCTTCCTCAAGGTTGCACATATTTTCTGAGAATCAAGGATAGTCTAACAGTCAAATTCCTGGAATGCTTAAAAGTTTCAAAATTGTGGCCTTCCATAGCAAAATTATATTATGTGAAGGGATTTCTCAGCTTCTCCCAAAGGAAAAAAATATATAATGCTGCCCTTGTCTTAGAATTGGTAGGACCTTTGTCTCCTAATGGAGAAACCATTTTACTAAGATGGCAGGAGCAGCACCCCAGAGATAGCAGAGGCAGATGGAGAAGGACCCTGGAGGACCTGGAGTGCTTATTGGCATGTACAGGAAGAACCAAGAGCAGTTTGAGTTTCTCAGGACATGGAGGTATTGGGGTCTTCAGCAGATGAAATGCTGATGAAGTGGTTCATAGAGCAGGAGGCACACTTTCGGGAACGGGAACATTCCCTGATGAAGAGGCAGATAGAACTGGTGGCCAAATGAGTTCGGGGTCCACCTGCTGCAATAGCCATTGCAAATGTATGACAAATTTCTGGCTGCAATTGTATGATGGGGTTGCTTGAGATAGAGGGGGGAGGCTTCAACAACTTTGGGGCTCATTTCCAGTTTATGTCTTATGTTCCCAGAGCACATGCTTCAGGGTTTCAGACAGCGACCAGCAGGGTTTTTTCACCCCAATGTATTCTGAGAGGTTTTTTTTTTTCTTTTTAAAATCTCCTTCTTCTGAAACATCAAGGATGTCCCAGGCTGGAGATGGGACATTGAACTGGGTGGGCCAGAGCTCTGAGGTGGCATCAAACTTTCTCTCTGTCAAATGCGAAGCTGGCTGGTTCTTGTTCACATGCTCAGGGTATAATTGATCGCCATACATGGGGTTGAGAAGGAATTTTCCCCGAGGTCATATCGGTAGTGTCCGGAGTGGGAGGGCGTTCACCTTTCTCTGCAGCATGTGGGTGTAGGTCACGTTCCACATGAGCGGAGTATATTCCAATTAATCATTTTCCTACCACTGCTGGGGCCTTGGACATTGGTGCACCACAGTCCCTCCTATTCTCTTCCTGTGGCACATAATAGTCTAGTCTCCTGTGGGTCCAATTTCAGTTGTTGTGTTTAGTGTGAGGGAGTTGGGTGATAAACAGGAGGTCAGACTAGATGATCTGGTGGTCCCTTCTGGCCTTAAACTCTATGACTCTATGACACCAGTTCATGAACAGTCACCTCCTCCTCTTCTGGCTGCCACCAAGGGTACTGCTGAGCCAGAGGAATCAACCCGTGACCAAGAGGAGCCTGCTGGACTCCCGGGACCACAACATCCACTGGCAACCAAAACCCCTCATAAGGGAGCCCCTCTGACCATCCAGGAGGGAAACAACAAACCTGTGAGAGTCCCAGAAGCCCACCAAGTGCCCGACTCCTAAATCCCATGCAGGATTCATCCCCAAGAACAGATTTCCCCCATTGTTCCCCCGTTGTCAGGGGGAGGGCACAGAGATGGGTTCATAGACATTTATATTTGACTATTGTTCACAGATTTAGTCCATTTATGTGGTTAGATCACAGTGTTAGTTGCCTTGAAAACCTGTACAACCACAACCTTAACATTGGACTTTCCAACCCTGAAGTGGTTTGCATAGGGTGACCAGATGACAGGAAGAAAATATCGGGACACAAGGGGGGGGGGGGGGAGGGGGGGGGTCACTGGCGGAGCAAAAAAAACCAAAAAACCGAGTGCTGCCGGTGTAAGGACACAAACAGCTCCCTCTCCCAATTCCCTACTGTGACCCAGTGCTGCTGGCAGTAGGGGGCGGGAGCTGAGAACAGCCCAGGGCTGCGGGCAGTCAGAGGAGATTATGCACCCTTCCTTAGGTATGCATACCTTCAGCCTCTGGTTTTTAGGAGGGGGGGGGGGGAGAGAAACCAACAGAGAACAGCTGAGTGCTGCCGGCAGTCAGAGGAGAAGAAAAAAAAAAGCCGAGAACAGCTGAGTGCTGCCGGCAGCCCGGCGGAGAAAAAAAAAAAAAAAAAAGCGGAGTGCAGCGTCCCGACCGAAGATCAATCGGGACGCGGGACAAATGCCTAAATATCGGGACGGTCCCGATTTTATCGGGACGTCTGGTCACCCTAGGTTTGCAATGGACCTATAACTGTCTGATGTTGCCAGTGTAGCCCTAAGGATTAATCTGCTTGTCTGTATAAATATATCTTTCTTATAAAAATGAGTATTTGATGTATTAGACTTATAGATTTTATATTAAAAGTTTGGCTGTATTGCAAGAGACCTACCTACAGACTAAAACCCTGTATGATTGAGCCAATGCGAAGTTAACACCTTTTGAGACCCTTACCCAGAAAAGTAAAATTAGACAAAACACCCACACAGATATCTAGAGACCTTTACCTAAACCAATAATAATAGAGGGTGGAAAAAAAGGGGTTTTGCCCACAATCTAACAGATACACCACAACTGCTTACATACCTGTCATCCGTACGCACATCCATACTAGCCTATGGGGTAAGTGTACCCTAACATTTCCGTGGGGGAGGAATGAAATTTGGGCATAAGAGGAAGGATTTCCGATTAATACCCTATCAAAAGGCAAGGCAGCTCACCATTAGACAGGCAATCTACCCACCTATCTGCTCCTGTCTGCTCTTCATTGCCTCCACCTTTCAACTACGTATCTATGCTACCCATCTCCTACACGGCTATTAACTATTGATAGGCCGTTCTTCGTTCTTCATTCTTTTCAAGACTGTAAGTTAAAAGGGATGTAATCTCCCTTATATTATATTTTATTTTTAGACATATAGAATTAAGTTAAAGAGTAAATAACTCTGCAGTAGCTTCCTCTGCCAGAGGTGTGAAAAGCACCCAAGGTGTTGCCAACACCAGGTTATTATCAAAACAGAGTGTGAGTATTAATCAACTTTGCAGCTTATAATATTATATTCATATATGTCTATCTCTTAAAGAACTGTGATACAAGTGTAACTCTGTAATTCTAACTGTTTTACTATTTACTTACGATCTTCATTGATTTTAATAAAAAGTCGTTATGACTACATCTGTCTCAGTGTAAACTTCCTGTCATAACCCCGAAGTTCCCCTTTATAAACTCTGTGAAGCCTGATTCAGGACGAACTTTATCTTCTGATCAAACAAATTGGCGAGCCAAAACCCATACTAATTAATATCCACAATAATCATTATTAAAATTCTTAATTAATTAATTAAAATTAAATTAAGTGGATAAATTAAATCAACACTACTAACACACCCCAAATCAGGCTACACAGCCAGGCAATACCCAGCTGGTTCTGCACCGTTATAGCAGAACCACATCATAACTCATTTCCTCCATGTCTTCTACTCAGTTTGCAGGGGGGATGGGGTGGTGGTAGGGCGACGTGATCAGGAGGTGCCACTGCCAAATGTGTGAAGGTGGGGGACAGTGGCAACAACACACAGCAAGATAGTTCCTAGAGTGTCTTCCTGTGATGCACAGAACCTTGGGATACTGACCTTGAAATGATAGTGCTAACATGGTGTAACAACAGCGGTAGCATGGAAGTGAGTAAATGCGTGTACCCAGATTTATACTCGTGTCCAGCACAGCAGATGTGGACACTCGGTGCAGGCACGTACATGATCCAATAACTGCATGCGCATACCAGTGTAGACATAACCCTTAGAGTGACCATCTCATATCCTGGCTCTGGGAAGGCAGAACAGCATCCTGTTGTCCACCTGTCCCTTGCAGAATGAGTATTGAATCCCCAATAAGTAAAAGAATCAAACTATTGCTAGCTATTTGACTGAGGCAATCTCTGTTGATTAAAGAGAGGGAAGTTATATCACAGGGAAAGATTAATGAGAAAAATGACTTAAGCCAGCACTTACTAAAAATGATCCAGGAACAATGGAAAGGGCTTGTTCCAGTCCTTTTGCCACCTTTGCCTGAATGGCTGCCAGGTTTGACAGCTGAGATTCCCATAACTCCCTGGTGGTCTGCCTTCAGAGGTTGTAGCTGCTTGTTGCTATGTGAACCAAAAGAAGTGCAATGAGCATCCCATTTTGTGCTCTCTCGTGGCCTCGCTGCCTCTTTGGGGATCCCATTCAGCGCCCCTGCTTTAATACAAGTAATGTCCGGATCACGACAACAGGATGTTGGCACCTGATAAGCTCTGCTTGGAATAAAAACCTGGAAAGCCTCTGCTTGGAATAACAGCATGGCAAGACTATTAGCAGCCAACACACTTAGAGAGCAGCTTTATCTGAAAAAAGAAACCTGTGTTTTGACCAGCCTTTTCAAAACAATATGTGAGCAGCTCCTTCTAATGCTCTTCAAAAGCTCATTTTGAATGAAAACTGGCACATATAATCCTCTAAGGGACTTCAAGCAGCTACTCCTTAAAGTCATAAAAACACAGAGATGTCTCAAAGCAAACCAGGCTGATATTTGCCCATGGTAATGAGCTAACTGCTAGCATGCAAATTAAAATTTAATTTATTTTAAACCTCTTCTGGTTCATCTTGATTATCCAAATAAGCATGAGAAAGAAAGAAAGAAAGAAAGAAAGAAAGAAAGAAAGAAAGAAACTTTGGATATTCATTGTATTTACACATTGACACTAGCTGTTTCTTCTGCAGTCCACAGAGAGATCTCGTTTCTGTGTAATGCTAGCCCATTTAAAAGTAAAATTAAATACAGCTAGAATGTGAGATTAAAGTAAAATAAAATTCATTATAAACCATTCTCTCTGAGGCTAGTACTGAGGGACTCAAACAAAGCTCCAATTTATACACTATACAGTTTAAAAACTAAGAGATCATCTACACCTTGCATCTGTCCACACTAAAGAGGTGTCACTTCCAGTACACACTGGTGAGCTGCATTCTAACTGGCCTGTGTGCACCCTGCTGGCACTCACTAAAAGTTCCCTAGTGTGCATTAATGTAGTCCAGTTTCAAACAGTACCAAAGACTCAGAACACTTCACTCTTCTTTACCTTACGCTATGAATTATTCTTACAGACATTTTGTACGAAATAAAGATCTTGTTAATAAATAGCTATAAGATGGGAAATTACTATAAGCACCTGCATCTTTATAGAGAAGAGAAGGGCATAGCTACGGAACAAAATGAAGCCCCAAATCACCTGATGCTTAAATAAAACAAAAATTAAAAGATCAGGACCTGAACTTGCAAGCTGGAAAAGAACATCCCTTGGTCACACCACATTTTTGCCTTGCCATTATTAATTCAACACCAGTGCTGCAACACATGCATCATAAGCAACAAAGAAGTATAATAATGCAGGGAAAAAACCCATCAACACGGAGGAGCAAGACACATAACATGATGTGGCCTTCTTCCCTTTTAAGGGTTTCACTTGATTTTTTTTGCCTTATTTCAGATTCTTGCAGTGTTTTTACTTTTACATCCCATAAGAGCTTCCAGGAGGAATTCTGGCTGACTAATCTAAAATTTCCTCCTGCGGACTCCAGCAGGAGTGTGGCCCCTTCTTCTTATACTTCTGCCTTCTGCTTGCCTCCACTGTGCAGAGCAGAGTCTTGCCCAAATAATTCTCAAGGATACCCCCCTGTGATGGGCTGTACAAACCCCACACTGAGCAACAAAGGGTTAAGGAACTACTCTGGGCTCACCCAGCCCTATCCTGCCACAACTGTAGCAAAAGCACCAACTGGAGGAGCTAAAAGGCAGTTTATTTGGGGGCAGATCTGCTAATGGCAGCTCCAGGGAGACAAGCTGAGAAAAGATAGACTCTCTCCCAAAATAACTGCCCAAAGGCACCTCCCTGCGGGAAGGGAGGGCCTGCTGCAGAGACAGTCTGAGAGGGAAGCATTGCCCTCTCATATGAATCCTGAACTGAATTGCTCCCCTTTATGTTTTTGTTTGGACTACCCCCGCAGGGGAAAATCTTGGACTGAGTTGGTCCAGGAGGCTGGGCCATACCCCAGGAAGAAGCAGATGACAACCTTGGAACAATTGCTGGAAATGGCCCCAGGAGGGCCACCTTAAGCCTCCCTGGTTCTCAGCACACTGATAGTCCTCAAAGGGCCATGGCTCATAACCCAGTGGCGTGGGAGGTCCTGGGCTCCCCTGCCAATAACCGACCCGCACTGGCCTAAGCCCTAACCACTAGGAAGCGCTCCCCTACCAACCAGGCCTGAGCCAGGACCTTCACACCCCCACACTAGTGAACTGACAAGAAAAAGAAATTTGAATTTTCATTATTGTAATAAAATACTGCATCTTGGATTGCTGAGAGGATATAACTGTCTACCACTTCACAACTTATCCTGGGGAAAGATGTGCTGAGTTGTACCCTGGGATCAATGATCACGCACAACAAAGAGAGCAGTAAACACTAACCCACACAGACCAACATCCCTCTTTCACTCACACATTGTTTCATCCCCATTTCCCGTTGCTGCTACCTGTCTCATGCTTTTTAAAATGAGGACCCATGAAGTTTGGTAGCCTCCTTGCTGTGCCATTGAGCACTGTTCACTTTACACTGGTGTTTCCCCATCGGTTGTTCTCCAGAGTGCATTGTGTCAATGACAAGTAAACTCCAAAGCTAGACCTGCTGTGCCTCAATCTTGGCAGGTAGATTGGAGACAGAAGCTGTAAGAAGAAACAGTGACTAAGCACTGGGAAGAAAGAGAAGGAATTTGGGATTGGAGTGAATTGATAGGAGGAGTAACTTGGGCCTGGACATAGGTGTGGAACTAAGGATGCTGGGAGTACTGCTGCTGCACCCCCCTGGCTTGGAGTGGTTTCCATTATATACAGTTTGGCTCACTGGCTCTCAGCTGCCCCACCAACCAAATTGTTCCAGCACCCCCGGGACTGGACCAAAATTCCAAAAGATTGGCATTTCACTCATCACTAAATCCAAATGATTTCACTGGAATTTAGGAATTCCCATACCACATCAGAACCCCAGTCGATCTCCTTCACTATCCTGTCTCCCACAGTGGCCAGCACCTGATGCTTCAGAGGAGGGTGTGAGAAACCCCGCAGTAAGCAGATATGGGATAATCTGTCCTCCAGGAATATTTCATCCTAATCTATTAGTTAGCCATTGGCTTCAGACCTGAAGCTAGAGGTTTTATAGCCTTTCAAATACCCCTTTTTAGCATTAATAATTTTAACTCTGGGTATTCTTATTGTCTATATAAATAATTTCTTTGAATTTTGCTCAATGATGGGCCTGAAAAATGTCCTGTGGCAATGAGTTCCACAATCTAATATGCATTGTGTGGGAAAAGATGCCCATTTATCCTGCCAAGTATAATAAATAATTAAATGTGAACTATAATTCTTCATATTATGCCCTATATATTTTTGTAAAAGTCGTCAAATCTTATCAATGTCTCTCAACAGCTTTTGCCTATTAAATCTTAGTTGTGAAGCTATGTTTTGGTGAGAATTAGCAGGATTTTAGATTAGTAACGTAAGAATTAGTGAGGTTCTCTTTATTGGAAGCCGCACTCAGTGATGGTTCTAGCTCAAAATTTTAGTTGGACCACTGTAATTCATTCACTGACTTCATGTGCTTGTTAAGAGCCCAATTCAATGACAGTCTCTCCATTGACTTTGATGGGAGTTAGATCAGGACCTAATTTAGGGACTACAAACATGGTGTCGCCTCAGGGTGGAGTAAAGGTTGTTTGGGTACCTTAATTGTATTTCCATGCCTTACTATGTTTGGATTTCTTTTAAGTTAAGGTTAACTCTGAATTTTCTAATGTTTAGTTTAGGGATAATTATAATATTCCTGCATATTTTACCTTTAAATTACTGATATCTTAACTCCAGTTTAATGTAGCAATTTTCATCTGGGAATCAGATATACTGATATATACATGCATAGAAATATCACACTATAACTACCTTAAATG
The DNA here is from genome assembly GCF_011386835.1 of Chrysemys picta bellii. Classification (NCBI taxonomy): domain Eukaryota; kingdom Metazoa; phylum Chordata; order Testudines; family Emydidae; genus Chrysemys; species Chrysemys picta. The sequence continues at coordinate 60,914,497 of NC_088791.1, forward strand.
TACACATAGTACTATCTCTCTTGCAGCTGCACCTACATTCATTCACATTTCCAAAGCAAATCTGCTGACTTCTGATTCAGCATGACATGAATTGCACCTGTGTTTCACCATCATGTTGCATGGACTCCGTGAACTAGACAAGGCATCCTCTCATCTCAGCAATTTCCAGGCGTTATCTTCAGTCAGGCATTTCTTTGAGGGAAGAGAGGGTTTTTCATAAATATTTCTGGCCCCAGGAACCTGGTAACAGCATACCCATCAACTGAAAGCCCTCTCTCCATATAAATCATTCCTGAGAAACTGGATGAAATTTTGTGCCATCAAATCGATATAAGTTCTAACTTAAGTAAAAAAAAAAAAACAACAACCTTGGTGTAAAGCTTTAGAAAGCATCTGCTTTGATAGCATTAACTGTACATCTGGTCAAAACAATTTCCACGTGTTCATTGTTGGAAAGGAAGTTTGGAAAATTATAACCTGTGACTCAATGGAATATTAGTAAAGTGTTTCAGTTATTCATTGCCATTTAAAGAGGTCCATGTGGGTTTGTCAGCACAGCTTTTGAAATGTAACAAATTAATATCCTTACTCTGTCTTAATTTGTGGACAGATGGTGTGAAGAGGAATGAGTGATGCACAGTGCTGTCCCTTAACTTGTCAAGACTTATTTACAGCACAGGAGCCGTCCTCTGATGGCTGATTATCTGCTTCATTTAGTAGGAGGGAAATTAACCTCTGGTTTCCATGCTGATGACTCAGCAGGTAGTATACTACTAATGCAAAAAATAGTACCAGAAAGGCATTGGTCTTCAACCCTAACAAGGCCCATTAAAGAACCAAATTGCTTTATTAGACCCAGGAGATGGAAGCCATCACTTCAGTCCACTGGCTGGAAATAATCAAGCTTGAAAAAAGAGAAGGAAATGAGTTTTCTTTCCATGCATGACCAAAAAAATATATTATTTCAGGTGATGTTTTAAACATAATTCTGCAAATTAAATTGGTTGGGGGTAGATCTGTGTACTCGAATTGAAAAAAAATCAGGACAGACACAAAGCTATACCCTGTTGCAGTTCCTGTGGTTTCTGCTTCCTATACTGTGCATTATACCCCGCTCTGAAATACAGTCTATCTCCAGCAGGAGTAATCGTAGTTAAACAGCTTGATGTTAAATGCACCTGATGTATAATTCTTTATGCCAGAGTATAATACAAGAGCAGTAATCATCTGCATGCAAGTGCAGATTAAACCCTTTCAAAAACTTAACCTCTTTTGAAAGCTTGTTCTAATGATAACATTTACGAGCTCACCATGAAAAACTGGATATGGGGGAGACTACAGATGTGCAGAACTAAACCTCATTTAATTGAACTAGCTAAGAAAAGTAAATACTAGGGGCTACCTATCAACAGAGGGATCAGATGGATACTTAGCATCCATTTCACATCATTCTTCAAGAAAAGTCACCTGTGTTAGTTTCTGATGCATAATATTAATTGTGTTACATCAGATTCTCACACTATTACTTGGTCTGATGTATTTTACTTTACTAAAGGTTGTCGTGAATTGCCCATCAATGGCAATTTTTAAATCGAGGTTGGATGGTTTTATTTTCTCCAGAAAGATATGCTCTGCGAGTTATTTTGGGGAATTGTTATACAGGGGGTCAGACTAAATGAGCACAATGCTCCCTTCTGGCTTTGGAATCTATGACGATGAATTACACATAATCTATTATTACAAAGTAGCATGATGCATCTGAACCATTAAAAAGAAAACCACTTTTTCTTCTCTGCTGAGAATATACAAATCCCTGCAAGAGAAAAGATATTGATTACCCCTGGGTAGTTTTTGAGAGCAGGTATCATGCTTAATACCTGCTCATCTTTAAAAGAGCAAGTGCTGGGAAAGAACAGAGCTATAAACACCAGATGGGAGTTTAAACATTAATCTTTCAAGAAAATCTTTAGAATTTAAAAAATTAGTGTACAGCGAGGAATTTGTATTATGGAAATAGTTTATGTTTGTTCAATGGCTTTAAGCCATCATACTGGTAGCTTTTTAACCCCTATTTATTTTTGGAATCAGAAGTGTTTTCATTATTGCAGATTGTGTTTCAAAGGAAATGATAAAACTCTCTTGTGTGTTTCTGTGTGTCTGAATGTGAGATTATTTGTTTAGTTCCTCGACACAGTCCAGGATTTTTTTTTTTTTTTCAATTCTCCCACACGCATGTCCCAGAGCAACACTCAGGGAAGCCAAACCACAATGATGCTCTCTGCTACTATAAAGCAAAGCTTATGGCAAAGAAGGCCATTTGATGTGTAACACATGCAGCTCCAGAAGAAAAAAAAAGCACAATACAGATTATTTTCCCTTATTTTTTTTCTTAAGAGTTTCTCGAAAGATTCAAAAATATCTGAAGTCTTTCACTAATTGCTTCGACTGAAGCTCCAAGCCCAACAGGCAGTGTTTGGAATTACAGTCTCAGAAGTACAGCAGTTTCGGGACAACTTACTCCCTCATGACTTCAACCACAAACAAGCTTTAGGCATCAGCTGAGGTACATGAAAATATACCTTGTTTTCAGGAAATTTGTACAAGGAAAAAGAAACACTGTAGCCATTAGGCAACATGCAATTCTTTGTTGTGTTAGTGAACTGACCTGTTTTGAACTAAAATAGCCCGAATAGGGAAACCTATTTCCCTACTGATGCAGTATTATTTTGTTTTTCCATATATTTAAATAGTCGTACAGCATGAGTAAAAGTTAATGATGCTGATATTACATTGGATGGAGAGACTGGTGCAGTACCTTGAATAGATCTCAGATCTCGAATCCAAGGACAGAGCAGTTCTGGGGTTTAGAGAGCTTTGAGTCTAGGGTAAATGTGTTACTGAAGCAACTTCTTCACTAGAAAGCTTCCTATTGATTTCAATAAGCTTTGGGTCAGCCCCTATTTGATGGAGGTTTGGGTTGGGGAAGGTGACACAGTGTTCTAGTGACTTACCCTTCATTCATATATTTAAGAAACTCAGTAGCCCAGCCATCTCCGTAGGACCCATTTCTGGTGCTATCCCACCTGCTGTTGGCCTACAGGTTTGATCACATGTGGCCACAACTGCAATACATAAAGAAGCATGCAAAATCTTAAAGCACTGAGGATTGTGTAAGATTGAGAGTGGGGGGGGGACCACACTCTCACTCACATACTCACGCTCCCAGGACAGGCACGGCACTGGAGATGTCAGGATCCTTCAAGGTAAGTGTCCCACAGCACAGCAATGGACGGTGTGATGAAGGTAAGTCTTCCCGAGGCACGATGGAATGCAACGCAACGAACCGCTGGCCAGGTGGTCCGGGTGAAGGGCCTTCACAGGAGATACAATCTTGTGAGTGCACTGCTGAGCACATGGCCCCTTCCCCTTCTAAGGACCTGCTCCTCATGGCCTGCGACTTGAGATGACTTGGCTGCGTCTGGTTGGTCACACTCCACCTCGGGCAGTGTCAATGCACTAGGTGTGTGATTGCTGCCTAAGTAGAGTTCCAGACACCTTGTCTACCTGGGAGCTCTTCTGATCTTCCAGCTTTTCAAGCAGCCCATTCATCCCACAAGCATTCCAAGAGGAGAGGGGACAAAATGTAGTGTAACCGTGTAACTGACCTTTTGAGCATACAGGTTATACATAGCATACAGATCACTGCTGCTCCTACAACATCTACTAGTCTCAGCTGGAGAGCAGTCTTGGTTCCAACTTCTAGCCAATACTCCTTCCAACAAATAGCAGGAAAGAAATTAAGTCTCAATAATGATTACACATCTCAGCCTCTTGTGGGAGCCCCAAGAGGAAAATCTGTCATTCCATTTTAACATTTACTTTAGTAATATTGACAATGTGTCCCTATGCCATTTGCCAGAAGCAGTGGATAAATGGATATCCTCATCAAACATGTGAAAAAGATTCTAATTCACAGCATCATCTTTAAGGGGCCAAATCCTAGTCACATTAGTTAGTAAGAGTTTTGCTATCGATTCAAATAGAACTTGGCTTCAGCCCCAATACAGAAAAGAAAGTTTGTTCATGAAGTGTAGTTTCCTAGTGGTAAGTAGCATTTCTGTAGCACTGAATATTTAACTAGATACAATGGGCAAAATTTATCCCTAGTGTTAATTCCATTAATTCCAAGAAGTTACACCAAGGATGGATTTAGTTCAGTATGTCCTTATGTCCTTAACAAACACATTGAGTTTGTTTCATGTTTTTCATTAAAAACTTTGTAAAAGGCTTTTATAAAGTTCCCTTCTTAAGTTACCCCAAAATAATTATTTCTGCCTATTTTTAAGGATATCATCTGAAAGCCCGGGTATAGTGGATTTTTATTTCCTTGACTGTCTTCAGTGAAAGGCTCCTTTTTAAAATAAATTAGGTCTTCAGATTCTTTGCCACAGGGCAAATCTGATTGTCTCTAAGTAGTTCAGCCTCTTGAAAATTTAGTGATTTCTTCAAGGAAAAAAAAAGGTTACTAGCAACAACCTCTTCCCAGTTAGTATGACCTCTATGTTTTGTTATTTCAAGACATCTAGGGTGATTATAGAAACAGAGATTTCCTACCTCTTGGACCATCTGAGTGGACTGTTACATTCAGTTGTCTTGAATAAACATGCATGAAAAAGTGGGCATAATTCTCAAAATTGCTCATTGAAAGGATGTTCCTTCATAGGTAAGAACAATAAAGACTTTTTAAAATTTTTAGTTACATATATAAATACAATGTACTTTTGTATATCCAGACCCTGTATAGTTCATGATTCTGCAACTGTTCAATTGGCCACAGACTTCTGCACCAGCATCTAAGCATTCATTTAAAAGAAAAAAAAATGTCTAGCATTTATAATTAGCAGCAAAACCTTCAAAGCATGAACTAAGTATAAACTGATGCATTGACCTCTGCCTGAATCAGCAGAGTGAAGCAAGAGCTCTGAGAGGTATACATTGTACCATTTATCTCAGTGAATTTTTAACACTGAAACCTAATGATAACTTAACTATCCCACTGCTGATTATTTTAACCAAAATATCCAGTTCATGTGCATATCCCACAACCCTGAAGTGCCTCTGAGAGCTCCCTGAATAACCGTAATTCCGAAATGTCCATTTTCTCCCTTGACAACTTTTACAGTGCAATTATTCATCATCAAAACAAAACTCATGGCACACTGAAAACATGGGGACAGTATTAAAAAGTTTAATTTAGTACTAAATACACATTTACTATCCAAATAAACAGAAGAAGAAAATATTTCATTTTAAGGTAATTTATTCAAACCCTTGGTTCTCCAGGATTCAAGGGTGTTACCATGGTTTGGTAGGACACAAGTGACTTTGAGTGAACCTAGTTTCCAGTAATCTAGAAACAGTAAGAATGTAAGAAAAGTCAAACCTTTAAAAGAAAACATATTTGTGAAATGGACAAACATACTGACATTCCCAGAAATTCAGGAAGAACCATCCACAGATTCTGAAGAAGGGGGAAATTGATTGTTAGCAGACAAAGTCAGAGCCATGGAATCAATGGAGATTTTTTCATAATATGTAAATTTCTCTTTAGTACACTCCCACTCCAACATCAACTTCCTGGACACCATGATCAGTTTCAGCAATGAACCCTGCAGACAACTATATACAATAACCTATGGATCACCGCACTTACCTTCACAAATCCATTAACCACCCCAAACACACCAAGAAATCTGTTATCTACAGCCAGGCACTCAGATACTACAGAATATGCACCAAGAAAAAAGTCCACGATACACACCTTACCACACTTAAAAATGCCTTCACTGAGCAAGGATGCTCCACCAGAGAAGTAGATCACATCATAGAACTGGCCACCCAAATAATCCTGAGAGAACTTCCTTCAATACGGGGGGGAGGGGGAAATCACTCTCAGACTGCACATCCCTAGTTGTCACCTGCCACTACAAAGTGAAATCTATATGAGGTATCATTAAACAATTACAATCCATATTCAATATATACCACATCCTGAAAGAAATCTTTCCCCAAACCTCTCTTTTGGCCTTCAAACAACTCCAAACTTCGCCAAGCTCATCATCAGAAGCAAGCTCCTCACAGTCCAGGACACACCAACTCAAAGCAACACCAGCCCCTGACTTAACAGGAGTTGCAAAACTTGAAGACATATCTCCACTGATATAACAATCAATACCCCGCACCACACACCTTTCAAGATTCATAGGTCCAACACATGCCTATCACAACATGTGGTGTGCCTCACCCAATACACCAAATGTCCCAACAGCAACTGGGTGAACGAGACAATCACTATGCTCTGGAAATAACTTTCACAGAAAAATGATGAAAGAGAAAAACACCATATCACCCAAGAGTGAACACTTTTCACAAAGCAATCAATCCATATCTGATGTCTCAGTCCTCATCCTCAAAGGAAACCTGCACAACACCTTCAAAAGACAAGCCTGGGAGTTTAAATTCATAACTTTGCTAGACATTGAAAGTCATGGAGTAAGGGCCTGTCTAACTTGAAATGCTACAGTGGCACAGCTATGGCACTGCAGCTGTGCAGCTGTAGCTCTTCAGTGTAGACATTACTTATGCCAACAAGAGGGGTTCTCCTATCACTGTAGATAATACATCTCCCCAAAAGGCGATAGTGAGGTCAATGGAAAAATTCTTCCGTGGACCTAGCGCCATCTACATCCCTGATTTTTCACACCCCTGAACAATGTAGCTAGGTCAAAATAACTTTTAAGTGTAGACCAGGCCTTAATAAACACACTTGATTTATAGCTTATTATAACAATCTGTAACCCACTTTTGGGGGGTTGAAATCCTAGTGGCGGTGGTCTTGACTGTAACACAAAGTGGCAAAATTCAGTGGCCATGTTGCCCCGGGGTGGGAGTCAGTGGCCAGTGGTAGGCGAACCCAAGCTCTCCCTGCTCCACTGGGTTCCAATCCAGAGCCCGGTGAATAGTAGCTCAAATATGTAGCCATAGGGTGGGTGCCCTTACGTCTGTTTCCTGGGCCACTTCCTACACTGGTTTTGGTTCCTCCGTCACTGCTACTGGCCAGCTTCCGGATTCCCCCGGGAGCTCTCTCTGAGTGCAGTCTATCAGCCATGGCCCATTGTTCCCGGCCTTCCTGGAGTGAGGGGCCTGAGGCAGCTTGGCAGTAGGATCTGGTCTTGACCTCATACGGCCCCAGCAGCTTTTCTGAAGAAGCGTGCAGTGCACAACTGCTCCCCTGCTCTGTCTGCCCAGACTGAGCTCAGCTGCTCCATTTTGAGCCCTGCCTCCAATGTGAGCATGCCCAGAAGGTGTGGCTGGGTGGGGCCTTCTTGCCCTAGAACTGTTCTTTAACCCTCAGTTCACTAGAGTGGGACTCGTGCACCCTATCACTTCCAATAACCCCCTTTTTTGTCCTATGACTGCAGAGGTGTTAACTAGCCACTTCACCTTGGATGGTCTCTTACTTGCACTAACAATCTGGTCCACCTTGTATTTAGCTGTGACTCTCTCAGGCCTGGTCTAAACTAGGAATTTACTTTGGTTTAGCTATATCTCTCAGGGGGGTGAAAAATCTACAACACTGACACACATAGCTGTGCCAACCTAACCCCCTGTGTAGACCAGTGCTAAGTCAACTGAAGAATTCTTTTGTCAACCTAGCTACCAACTCTTGGGAAGATGGATTAACTACAATGACAGGAGAAGCCCTCCCATTGTCAGTGGGTAGTGTCTACACTGAAGTGCTGTAGCGTCACAGCTGTAGTGGTGCAGCTGTGTCGCTGCAGAGTTTTAAGCATAGACATACCCTGAGTACCTTTCCCAGACCTGAAGAAGAGGTCTCTGTAAGGATATGTCTACACTTCAAATGCTACAGCACAGCTGCACTGCTGTAGTGCTTCAGTATAGACTCTATCTACAACAACAGTATGGGTTCTTCCATTGGCATAGATAATCTACCTCCCTGAGGCCTGGTCTACACGACAGAGTTAGGTCAACTCAAGGCAGCTTACATCAACCTAAATATTAAGTGTCTCCACTAAAATTTTGCTCCCACCAACGTAACGGCTTACCTGCTAAGCCAACTTTATAACTTCACCTCCATGGACGGCTCAGAGTTTGATAGACATAGGTTGACCCAGTGTCAGTATAGACACTGTGTTACTTACATGGACTGTTGTTGCCTTGAGGAGGTGTCCCACAATGCCTCTCCTTGATCGCTCTCCATTTTGAACTCTGCTGTCCAGTGGCCGGATATACAGGAAGCCATCCCACCCCTTTAAAGCCCCATAAAATTTTGGAAATTCCATTTCCTGGTTACCCAGTTTGAAGAGCTCATCTAGCAACTCTCAAGCACGCCTAGCAACTGGCCAGCTGACCATGCAGACTACCTGCTGCAGATCCGTTCATACCTGGAGTATACAAGAGGGTGCTGGATTTCCTGGGTCTGTGGGGAGAAATGGCTGTGCAGGTATAGCTCTGATCCAGACGTAGAAATGTTGACATCTACAAGCAAATTACTCGGGGCATAGAGGAGAAGGCTACAAGAGGCATTGTGATGGGGCATCTGCCCTACACTGGCAGAAAAGGGGTTAAAAGCAGCCCTAGGGAGGCTGCACAGGAGGCAGCCAATCACAGAAGGGCTTATGGGAGCAGCCAATCAGAGCCGGGCTGGCCCATACAAGAAGGGCTGCAGAACAGAGCAGAGTGAGTCACTCCCTGGAGCTTGAGGAGGGAGGAGGACTGGCTGCCTTGCAGGCAGAGGGCAGCAAGCACTCTGGGCAGAGCAGTGCTGCAGGCAGAGACCCAGGGAGCTAAAGACAGCTCCTGGCAGGGGGCATGGCATGGAATTAAGGGGTAGGCTAGTGTCTCCCAGGATCACTCCTGGCATTTCAGCATCCCCAGTGGTAATCCACCAGTTTGGAAAGAAAGTCTCTGCTTGCAGTCCTATGTTCTTAAAGATGTGTGTGCCATGCACCTTCCCTGATCAGCCCACATTGATGTTGGTAAAGCGTCCTTGGTGATTCACCAGTGCTTGCATTACCATAGAAAAGTAGCGCTTTCTGTTGATGTACTCTGTGACAAGTAGGGTGACCAGTTAGCAAGTGTGAAAAATCGGGACGGGGGTGGGGTAATAAGAGCCCATATAAAAAAAGCCCCAAATATCAGGACTGTCCCTATAAACATCGGGACATCTGGTCACCCTAGTGACAAGGCAGTCTGGTGCCAAAATAGGTATATGCATGCCATCTATTGCCCCACTGCAGTTTGGGAACCCCATTCCTGCACATTGATCCCACTCACAGTCCTTCATAGCAGAAGGCGACTAATAGGCCTGCATATTTGCATCACAACAGCGCCCATGATGGTTTTCCCAACTCCAAATTCACTACTGACTGATTGGCAGCCATCAAGCATTGCAAGTTTCCACCCAGTGATTGCCATTCACTTCTCCACTGCAGATCTCATTTTGTTGTTGCTGCGCTGGAAGACTGAGAAGAGCTCTGCACACAGGTTCAGGAACATGGCAAAAGTTCTGCAGCCACTGCTCATCGTCCCAAACCTGCATGACAATGCGATCCCACCAGTCAGTGCTTGTTTCTCGAGCCCAGAACCGGTGCTCCACCATCTTCAGCTGCTCTGTGAATGCCACCAACAACCTTGAATTGTTTCTTTCCATGTCCCACAGCAATCCAGCCTCCAAGGAATCACCATGTTCCCTGCAGATCCTCTGGCAGCTCTGCAAATATTCCAGGATCAGGAGCCATGTGCTGGCAACATTCATCACAATAGTGCAGAGCTGTGCAGGATCCATGCTTCTTACATAGGTGGTGGAAAGTGAGAAGGGACACATGGGTTTGTGGGGATTTTGAAAAGAGGCGTAAAACATTATGGGATGCAGATTAAATTATGGGAACACTGCATTATGGGACATTGAAATCATGCTCCCAGTCACTCCCGCGTGACTCATTTTGGCCCCATGTGGCATTGCAAAAGCTTCCCAAAACACCCTACGCTAGATGGCGGCAAGTTGCACAGTAAGATAGCTACCCACAGTGAACTGCTCTCTGCATAGATGCAAGCACTGCTAATGAGGACACACACCACTGACACAGGGAGTGTAGAGTGGACACACAAAAGCAATGGCTTTATGCTGATGTAACTTAAGTTGACATAACTTTGTAGCGTAGATATGTCCTGACAGGTGGTACCTAGGTTGGTGGAAGAATTCTTTTGTTGCCCTAGCACTGTCTACATGGAGACTTAGGTCAGCTTAACTACGCCACTCAGGGGGTATGAACTTTTCACACCCTTGACTGACACAGTTAAACTGACCTAATTTTCTAGTGTAGACTAGTCCTAAGTTCGAAAGCTTGTCTCTTTCACCAACAGAAATTGGTCCAATAAAATATATGACCTGCCCCACCTTCTCTCTCTAACCTCTATGTATGTTGGTCTTTGCATACTTACACAGGAACAAAAACCACAAACAGGAGCATAATAGCAGCAGTGATAATCCCCAAAAAAACTAGATACCAATATTTGAAAACAGATTTTTGGCATTTATTCCTCAACATGTTTTAAACCCTCCAAATATGGCCACATAATTACTAGTAGAGCTATGACTTTTCTTTTCATTAATTTATTCTATGAGTAGCATAATGCACATAATTCTATGTGGATAAGTTAATAGAATTAGGTTTCTACATTATGGGCCTTAAAATACTGTGTATGTATAAAATTTGCCAAAAAATATTCCTCTCTCATGTGTTCTGCATTAACAGTTATACTTTTAAATACGATCTTGGTTTTGATCTAAGCCTTTTCTATTGAGTATACCCCATGGAATATACCCAACAGAGATTCATCCTTGTGTGTTGATTCAGTGCCTGAGAAGCTCCTTTTGCCTACAGAAGGAAGGCAAACTCAGTCAATTGATTCATTCTATCTTGTTTGTTTCCATATCTTCCTATTTTCACGCTTGCTTAAATGTATTCTAGAAATACTGCAGATCAGCTCAGATGGATGTCAGAGCTCCCCGCCTCCCCCTAAAATGTCAAAGATATCTTTGGCTCGCTACACACACACACACACCTGGGTCTGATTTTCCATGTCCTCATTTACGCTAGTTCAAAGTGAATGTAAAATTACCATTCTGACTTGATGCTGGTTTTACACCCTTTTTACGCTGGTTTAGATGACTACAACAAGGTGCAGTGCAATAGAAAATAATGTCCATATGCATGCAAAAAGATCACTTTATCCTGTGCTTGGTAACATGCATTATATAAAGAAAGGAAATATTGCACATCATGCCGTCCTGCTAATCTCATTTTATTCAAGGTTTGTTTGTTTTTTTCATTCTTAGCCTGAGGAATTTATTAAGCATGGGAGAGGTAATGAAGTAAAAATGCAAAGCCTCAATTCTCTCATTTTTTATGTCCAAAAGAAATCCTTCATTTAGGCAGAGATTTCAGCCTTTGAATTGTGCTCAAGGGCCATGCTGATTTGGACTTGTGAGTGGAAGACTCTGTGACACAGCACCAGGGGGGACAGAAGAGTGGCTGCTTTCAGCTCATTAAAAATAAAATCAGTAACAGCAACAAACGTCTTCCCTCTGCACGGTGCATTATTTGCACTGCTGATGCCTTCAATAAAACACAGTAGCTACTGAGGTGTTTTCACTGGCACAAGAGAAAGTTCTCCCTTGGAGGACTTTCATCTCTAGCAGGGAGGAGTCGATTCTTTCACATGGAAGAGAACAATCCCCTTTTAAGATTTCATCTTAAAGTTGCTGCACATAGAGAATTAACAAGACAGTCTTTAGCAGTTTGTATGTGAGTGAAGCAAAATGTAACAGTAGCTCTATGGTAATAATTAATCAGAATAATGCTTGGTATCATCTTGCATTTAACTGTGTCACTCAGAGTATCTTTCCCAGACCTGAAGAAGAGCTGTGTCGCTCGAAAGCTTGTCTCTGCAACCAACAGAAGTTAGTTCAATGAAAGATATTACCTCACACACCTTGTCTCTCTCTAATACCCTATCTGACCATTCAACAGATATACCTGGGAGTGCATTAAAGTATATTAAAGTGAACACATTTCTGGTATCTCTCTCTGGGAAGAAAGCTCTGTAGCCAGTCCATATCTGGTACAAGAGCCTGACCTGCTAGTAGCAGCCCTGAAACTTACCATGCACAAGTAGTGTATGACAAAGTATTTTAGGTTTACCATGAGGGGAAAACATTCCGTTAGTTTCCATTCGGAATTCTGACCTATCACAGCTGAGAGCAAGCAAGCTGTGTATTGTGTTCCATTTTGTGCATCATCAACATTCCATTCAGCAGTGGAAGCTGGTGCAGAACATGACAGACATATTTCTTAAATGAAGTATCTCACGATGAGCACATGACAATTGTACTTCCTTATGTACAGTGGCTATCTGGTGGCTTGTGGGTGGAGTTCATGGTGTTGATTTTGATCTGTAAACTCAAACTGCTATATGGCCTGGGACATACCTGCTTGAGAGATCCATAATACTACCTCTGTAGTCAACAGAGATAGTTGAGCTGAAGCTGTCTTAGGCTCTGATCCTTCTCCCTTTGGTGTTGTAAATTGCAAAACTCCCATTAACTTCATCTTATTAATTGTGGGCTTTAAACAAAGCACGTATCATAAAGCACATATATATCATGAAAGGAAGAACAGTCCACTCCTGACACAAAGCATCAGGTATTTTCATCATCATCTGATTCATTAGCCAGAGCGTGCCAAATTTTGAATATACTGACACCTGTGCAACCCCACCCAACTCAATGCCCTTTTGGTCTTTGCTCTTTGTGATGCCTAACCTAGACCTTTTCTTCCTTCCGTTTGGTGTATTCAGCAGCTCTCCCTGAAAGTGGAATTTCTCTACGAACCACATTCATGTATGTAAATAGACAAGGCTCATTTTCAGAAATTCTGATCACTATATCTTCTAACAGCAAATGAGGATCTGTAACAAAATTGCCTATTAATTTAAACATCCATTCAGAACAAGAATTGATCAAAAATGTCATTTTTTGTCATTTTGACACAACAAAATTGTGAGAAATGTTCTACCATCTCTATTCAGAACATACATAATCAGAAGGCAATGTGTGAATTGAGACGTTAATCTTATATCAGATCACCTGAATGTAACAAAGTTTTGCTGTTCATTACTCAAATGAACAACTTGAAGTATCTAAGTGGTTCAGCAAGGTAACATTTCATTGCAGGAATTGATTGTTCAGCCTGTGGCTGCACTGGCAAAGAAACAATGTACGTAAGATTTTTTTCCAAGGATGAAATCTACAATATTGAGTCAAAGACTGCCGCTGTTAACCCCGGTGGGGTGAGATGAGTGAGGAAATGGGTCTTGTTGAACCAGCTGCAGTTAGTGCTTCTGCAAGACCTTACAGAAGATTCTGCTGTGTCAGTTGCTTTTCTGTCTTACCTGTAAATCTCTAACTTTTCTGTTACAGTGAGTCTCTTCTGCCAAGACAAGTAGACACAATGGAGCCTTGAACCAATGTGTGCATTTAATCATCCGGTTTAATGTGGCATCACCTGGAAATCAGTCAATCATTTTCTGAATCACAGTGCTGCCATGTTTGTGTTTCATGTACACTTCACTGATCAAAATGTTTATTAACAGCACATTCACAGTGAAGCAGCCCCTTCCAAGCATTAAATCTTAAGGCCTCAAGGCACCAATATTACTATCTGCCTCTGCAGCTCCATTTCCAACTCTCATTCTGCCCAGCTCTCTCTCCCCAACTTCAAGACTGCCATTCCAGTTGCAGCCTTACGCCCCAGCCTCAAGGGGTGTTCTGGAGTGGCAGACAACACCTCCTGCTCCAACATACCTTTTCCTCAATTCCTCAGTCGCTACTCTACTCTAAACCCAGCCTCCTGCTCCACCCTAATCCATCCACCACCTGGTGATCAGTAACCCAGCTGGAATCTCAGATATGCTTCTATTTCTCACAAATTCATTCATTCCAGAATAATGGGTTAAGAAACTGAGGAAATGGGCCCAGGTTTCTAATGCAAATATCTGGTTTCCCCGTGTCACTTGAACTCCTTGATCTTCAGTACACATTCTTCAATCATTCTGGCATTTCCATTGATTCAAATTAAACACCGAGCTGATAATTAATTCACAAGTTCCACCTCCTCCTCTGCTACACAGAGCTAGTAGTTTCTTCATCTGAAAATAGTCATTTCTAGCAGGGATCACTTTCTCTCTATGCCTTTAGGCTTATGAGGTTCAGATGAGTTGGAGAACCTTTGTATAAATATCCAAACTCTGAGACCCTTACAACCACTCTCCCCAAAATATACCTCTGACTCTTATAAATATACACAGTAATATTAAAATTCCACCCCATCACCTGTAATATCTCAGTATGATAGAAATCCTTGTCACAATATATTGCTTAGCTACCTCTTTTTTTTTTTTAACAACTTGAATATTACCTTTTAGTAGCTAATGTTACAATAACAAAGTGGCCATTCACTCTGGGTGTCAACCAGCACTACTAAAATTAGCACAAAGTGACACCGTCTCATCCAAGGATTGAGTGGGCATGGGTACTTTTAGAGGTAGGTCTCTCTAAGCCAGGATTTCGGGACATAGAAGGAGTGTAAGGAAATTATTGTTATTATTTGTGAAATAATTGTTCCATGGCTAAATAGATGAGATGGATAAATGTGTATTCTGAAGATAAATATAGCATCTGGGCCTATCATTTTATTTCCACTAAATTAATTAAAAAGCTATAAATATGTTTTTTGTTTTAGTTTCAGGATCTTGTAAAAGGAATAAAACAAGTACTTCGTTTTTATTTATGTAAATTAGATTCACTCCCCACCCCAACCTTTAGGAGAAAGAGGAATTCTGCTCAGTAACAGACAACTGCTTTCCGAGACTTTATGTAATGAAGGGCATCCATTTTTCTTTCAAGGATTCAGTGGGAAGGCATAGAGCTGGAAATATAGTACAACTTCATTTTTATAGCACCTGCCATACCAACTCTCTCCCAAAATGTTTTACAGAACTCAATAATACAAGCAAATAGACAGTATATACTCTCAGTTAACCAGGGATAGACTGTAGGGCAGACAGGTGTGTTCAAAAGGGATTGAGAAGTGTGAATTTAGAAGAATAAGGGGTGTAAAACTAAGCTAAGAAAATGATGGGGGAATCTTTAAGGTGCTTAAGTGGCAACTTGGCAGCAAGCCTTGCTTATGAGGGAGGGTTACTTAGGTGGCAACCTGGCAGCTAGTCCTGGCCAAGAAAAGAATCTAACTCTCTAGGGTTAAGAGCTGCTATTAAGAGCTTGAGCATCTTTGGAATCATTCTCCTGTTTATAAAAAAGTAAAGAGGGCTGCAAAACTGGCCTTAAAGGTGGTGCAGGCTACCAGGGAAGCAGGCAGAACAGTGCACTTCCTTTATTCATACTTGACCAGGCTGATCCTCAAAAGGGATTTGCTAACTCAGTCATTGGCAGTCTGCCAAGCCTATGTTCTTGTTGCCAGAATGTATTTCTTCCTGGTGGGGGTGGGAGGGAGGCAAAGTGAAGGAAACTTGAAATGCCTTGTTACAGTCTCCTGTCGGTAAAGTAGGCAGGGACAGAGTAGCAAAATCACAGGGCAGCACAGTGATTTGAAAACCCAGGATCCTTTAACAGGATCTTAGTTGAGAGGCACACTTTCCTAGGGTAAAAGCATAAGACCCTTTTGGGCTTGCCTCACATTTCCCTATGTAAGAGCAAAACAACCCAACAGAAGACGCTTTGTCTAGCTCCTGGTAAAAAGCAGGGAATCTGATTTGTGACAAAAGACAAGGAAGAAAAATGATGACAAAAATCTCAAATTTGGGTGCCTCTAGACACCTAAAGAGCAATGGCTTGACCGTAGAATGCTGAATACCTTCAGTTTAACTTGAAGGTAGTGGGAATTTTGGGGTGTGTAATACTTCTTAAAAAAATCAAACCATTTATTCACATGCCTAAATATGGATTTATGGAGGCTAATTTTAGGCACCCGTTTTTGAAAGCATTGGCTTCAGAAGGCTAATTTCTGTTCTTATTCACATGCATGCAACTCCACTGACTTCACATAAGAAACTGAGAGCAGAATTTGGTCTGGTAGATTTTTCAGGCACAACTGTTTCACAAGTCTTATACATGTCCATCTAAAATGATCAAATTACAATAGAAAGATAATCATTACTGAATAATTGTTTGTAAATCACTTTGATTGTGTTAAGTCTGTAATTTTTATTGAGCAGACCAGCTAGGCCAACTGAGCTGCAGTTGGTGCAAAGCTGTGATGGTGAAGAGGAGTGTGGCAAATGTGGGTTCAAGACCACTTCCCCTGGGCAGGCTAGTACAGTCATAGTAACACCACAAACATACCCCTTACACAAGAAAGGGCATGAGGTTAGTTATGAACAGTTTAGGGCAGGTTTGCACTATGAAACTGGTAGAAAGCTACGCTAACAGACTTGACAATGTTATAGCCAAAGGAAATTTGAATTATACTCTCTTGCAGAGAAGGAGAAATAATCAAGAGGAAGACCGGTATAAATACATAATAATGGTCATATTATTTATAATGCAACCCCCCCCCCACACCAACACACTCAGGGGCACTGTAAAACATAAAAACATGATAAAAAATCCATTCTGAGCTGAAGGCTAAAATGTTACACATATTCATAATTTATGAATTTAGACTTGGAAAAAATTATATTGCTGTTATTCTCAAATATTTTTCTAAAATGTTTTATACACTTCAGTAGTTACCCTGAATAAACTAAATGAAACAGGACCAGAGAGATCAAATTCAGCTGTGACACAAGCCCAATAGGATGTGTGCCTCCCTATGACTGGGTTGAATTTTAATCCAGAGAGAGTTTCTAAAGGTCATTCCATGTAAAACTTGTCATCAGACCATTTTTTTCCAGATACACTGACCCATACAAACATGCTCCCATGTGTGTCTGTACAGCAGGCATCCTTAGCCACAAAATTACGTCAAGCTAAATTGTATCCACTCCCCGTCATCACAACATCATATCACCTGAAACAGCAGTTCTGAGTGGAAAAGAGAGAGCTGCATACCCAATGTTTTCCCAGTGATGCCTTTGGCTGGCACAGGTACACACCACTCCATACTCAGGTGTGAGCCTAATGGCAGAATTTAACCCCAGTTTTTGTCCCTATCAGAATGGAAACTTAGAGAGAGCTATGGCAAATCTAATGTTCACAGTGTGTTTTGGTGTCCCAAACAGGAAAATCACCATATGAATTACAAACATAGCTGAGATTACTAGAAAAATTATTATAATATTCCACTTTTACATATTGTTTTCCTAATGTTGAAATTCATATGTTACTATATATTATTTGCATTGTCATAGTGCCTAGTTATGGGCAAGGACCCCATTGTGCTAAGCAATGCATAAACACAAAACAAAAGACAGTCCTTGCTTCAAAAAGCTTAAAATCCAAGTATAAAGAAGGAGATGACAGGCAAATCCAGACGGACAGAGGGGTACAAAGAAACAATGAGATGCTATTGGTCAGCATGATGGACTGAGTACATTAGTGGCCTGGAACGCAACTAGAGAAAATGTACCACATTTTTATTTGCTTTATGCCTAGTGACTGGACTGTAAGTGGTCATGGTGGCTTGTTGGGTCAAAAGGTGACCAAGTCCAAGTGTTCACTATATACCTAATTTGAACTGACATGCAGACAGAGTTTATAATTTTATCGCTGTTCCATATTGTTGCCTTTTTACAATATAACATTAAGGCATATCGAGAGAGAAGAAAAAAGTCAGTTCCTCCACTAAAACCATGCCTGAATCAGGTAGCTCTGTATGCCGAATGGGGTTGGGAAAGAATTGAGGAGTCATAATGTACACACCATTGGACAAGAGTTCACAATGCAACAGGAACTGGTTTCCATAATGTTGGGTCAGATCATGAACCCCTTAATCACAGTGACTCAATAAAGTGAGTCAGAGGTTAACAATCTGAAGACTCAACTTTTATCCACAGAACCCACAAAGTGGTTTTACAGATCCCACTGTATTTTCATTACTGAGAGTACACTGTGAGGTAACTGGGAAAATGTTCACCTTTTATGTCAAGTATCAGAGGGTTAGCCGTGTTAGTCTGGATCTGTAAAAAGCAAGCGAGAGTCCTGTGGCACCTTTAAGACTAACAGATACATTGGAGCATAAGCTTTCGTGGGTGAATACCCACTTTGTCAGACGCATGCGTATGCTCCAATACATCTGTTAGTCTTAAAGGTGCCACAGGACTCTGTGTCACCTTTTATGTGTAACCACTTGAGCTGTAAAGACTAAAAAAGCAAATTCTATTTTAGAATAGAAGCAATATTCTAGAATAAACTATATAAAGGGGTATTACTTATAGATCAAGGGGAATAATAATGCTGACATACACCACCTTGGTACTGTAGTTTGGGAACTTTGTTAGAAATAGGACATTGATAGATTTAAAGAACCCAGTGAAGGACAAAAATAAAATTAAAGATTAGCAGTGAGAGGTTGAGGAAACTGAACAAGTACATAAGCCTCAAGAAACTGAGACAAAGGGAGGATGCTAGCCATCTACAAACAAGGGAGAGGCAGTCTAAAAGAGGGAGGGATTATTTATGGATACAACGACTAGCAGGGCACTATAACAAGATGCAGTAGTTTGAAAGTAGAAAGACAAAACTTGGAAAACTTTAGGTTGGTTATTAAAAAAATCATTTGACCCGTAAGTGTAATTAGACAATGAAATGATCTGCCTAACGAGTGTGATCTGATTAAGGCACATCTCTACAGGTATTTAAGAGGAGACAATAAAAGATTTGAAGGATTTAGAGGAAAATCCTGTTTTACATAGGCCTGTGGACTATGTAAGCCATGAGAGTTCTTCCAGCCCTGCCATCTATTATTTCATGATTCACAAGCTGACTAGCATTGCCTGTAACTCAAATACTATCAATGCTTTTATAAGCAGTGTAGTTTGCTTGTAACAAATATATCTTTTTCCCCCAACTTCTCTCTGTTCAATCTCTGAACCCAATATGCACTGTAAGGAGGTAAAGCAAATGCCTATGCCCATTCATACATATGCTATGAGCATGATGTTACTCCCTTTGAAATCAATGCTAACATTCTCAGTGACTTCAATGGCAGCAGAAATGGGTTCTAAATATGCAAGTAATGCATGTGTATATAACAGAGACGAATGCACTGGAGAAATTAAAGTCCATTCCCAATAATAAATTAAGCTCCCGAAATCATACTTTTTAAAATTCCTGAGAAAACCAGAAATCAGTGATCATGATTAAGGCTCTGTGTTTGTCACAGAGGTCACAGATTCCGAGACTTTCTGTAACCTCTGTAACTTCCGCAGCAGCCTGTGCGGCTGGCCTGAGAGCTACCTGAGCAGTTTGGACAGCCTCTGGGCCAGCTGTACCAGCCACTTCTGGGGCAGTCTCAGGTCCCCCAGGCCTCCAGCAGCAGGTGTTTGGGTGTGTGGGGGCACAGGGATGGGGATTGGGGTGCAGGGCGGTGCTTAACTGGGGTGGGGGCTCCCTGGAAGAGCAACAGAAACTCTCCTCCCTTAGCTCCTAGCTTCACGTGCTGCCTCCACCTTCAGGCACCGCCCCCACAGCTCCCATTGGCTGTGGTTCCCAGCCAATGGGAGCTGCAGAACTGGGGCTTGCGACGGAAGGGAGGCAGCATATGGAGCTAGGAGCTGGAGGTCACCGCTTCCCAGGAGTCGGGTAGGGAACCTGCCCCAGACCCGCCAAAACACATACCTCCCGAGCACCCATGGTGCACCCTGGGACATGCCCCCCTGAGAACCTGGGGCGCCCCCAAGGCCGCCCCCTCCCCAAGCTGGTCACCCCAAGTTTTAGTCAGGGGTATATAGTAAAAGTCATGGACAGGTCACGGGATGTGAATTTTTGTTTACTGTCCGTGACCGGTCCATGACTTTTACTAAAAATACCCCTGACTAAAACATAGCCTTAATCATGAGTATTTTGGAAGGAAGTTTGTCCCCAAAAGTACAGTAAAAAGACCTATTTTAGAAAACCCCACAAAAACAAAAAACCTATATTGTTGACCTATTAAAATATTCAAAGTATACAACTGATCTTCTGAGCTGAAGTCCCAGTTGGGCAAAATAAATTATGGTCCCATTCCTGCAATCCAATGTAAATGGGTGGACCCTTGAACCCACGTATAGTTTCACTGACTTTACAGCTACTGCACAATCAGGGCTTAAAACATCTGGGATTATTCACTAACAGTAAGAGTTATACAGTGGTTCAATGCATTTCCTAGGGAGCGATGGTATGGGAAATTGCTTTCTGTGCAGTTAATTCAACAAAATGCACTTTGTACTTGACCTCCTCGATTTCAGTGGGACTACTTGCAGAGTAAGGGTAGTTACAGTTAGCAAATCAGGATCTGATTAGTTTATGCAGTAGTATGTGGGCAGGGTTTATGTATGACATACAGTGGAAGCAAACTTTAGTACTAGCAGGATTTAATCAGATCTAATTGTAATTGGCGCCTTACTATGCACTGAAATTAAAGCTGTGTAAATCCATCAAAGTTTAGCTCAAAAGGTTCAAGTTCAATGGGTATTTGCCCATCCTCACAGGTTGGGCCTGAGGATATACATCCTAGAATACTCAAGGAGCTGACTGAGGAGATATCTGAGCCATTAGTCATTATCTTTGAAAAGTCATGGCAGACTGGAGAGATTCCAGAGTCCTGAAAAATGGCAAATGCAGTGCCAATCTATAAACAGGGAAATAAGGACAACCCGAGGAATTACAGACCGGTTAGCTTAACTTTAGTTTAACTTTAGTACCTGGAAAGATAATGGAGCAAATCATTAAGTAATCAATTTGCAGACACCTAGTAGATTATAAAGTGATAAGTAACAACATGGATTTGTCAAGAACAAATTGTGTCAAACCAACCTAATAGCTTTCTTTGACAGGGTAACAAGCCTTGTGGATAGGTGGGAAAGTGGTAGATGTGGTATATCTTGAATTTAGTAAGGCTTTTTATATTGTCTCTCATAACTTTCTCATAAACAAACTACGGAAATACAACCTAGATGGATCTACTATAAAATGGGTGCATAACTGGTTGGAAAACCATTCCCAGAGAGTAGGTATGAGTAATTCACAGTCAAGATGGAAGGGCATATCGAGTGGGGTCCCAAGGGATCAGTTCTGGGTCTGGTTTTGTTCAATTCTTCATCAATTATTTAGATAATGGCATTGAGCGTACTCTAATAAAGTTTTCAGATGATACCAAGCTGGGAGGGGTTTGCAAGTGCTTTGGAGGACAGGATTAAAATTCAAAATGATCTGGACAAACTGGAGAAATGGTCTGAAGTAAATAGGATGAAATTAAATAAAGACAAATAAAGCAAGTACTCCATTTAGGGAGACATAAACAGGCACATGCATACAAAGTGGGAAATAACTGCCTAGGAAGGAGTACTGCAAAAAGGGATCTGGGGGTCCTAGTGGATCACAAGCTAAATATGAGTCAACAGTGTCACGCTGTTGCAAAATAAAAAAGCAAACATCATTCTAGGATGTATTAGAGCAGGAGTATTGTAAGCAAGACATGAGAAGTAATTCTTCTCCACGCGGATACTCAACTGGAGTATTGTGTCCAGTTCTGGGTGCCATATTTTAGGAAAGATGTGGACAAATTGGAGAAAGTCCAGAGAAGGAGCAACAAGAAAGATTAAAGGGGATTGGTCTAGATGTACCAGATGACTAGATGACCTCCTGAGGTCCCTTCCCACCTTGATATTCTATGATTCTATGATTCTAGAAACCATGACCTATGACGAAAGATTGAAAAAAATGGGTTTGTTTAGTCTGGAGAAGAGAAGACTGAGGGGGGAACATGATAGCAATTTTCAAATACATAAAAGGTTGTTACAAGGAAGAGGGAGAAAAATTGTTCTCCTTAATAGGACAAGATGCAATAGGCTTAAATTGCAGCAATGACAGTTTAGGTTGGACATTAGGAAAAATTTCCTGTCAGGGTGTTAAGCACTGGAATAAATTGCCTAGGAAGGTTATGGAATCTCCGTCACTAGAGATTTTTAAGTTCAGGTTAAACAAGCACCTGTCAGGGACAATCTAGATAATACTTAGCCCTGCCATGAATGCATGGGACCGGACTGGATGACCTCTTCAGGTCCCTTCCAGTCCTATGATTCTATGACTTACACGAGTTCATGTTTGCCGAAACCCAAGGTGACAGTAGTCCTCAGTTCTGATATATCAACAGAACTCTAACTTCACATGAACAACTTTCCCCTTTAGAGGCTGAGTTGTTATTATATGAGCCAAAATAGAAAATGATGAGACAGTTCCCAATGACTAGAGCAATAAGATGGCAATAATGTTCTAGGCCACAGTCTGCTAATTAAATAGATACAAGCATTAACTGAAAACGTATCTCCCCCAGACTCTTCCCTCTGGAGCAGTGGAGACAAATAAAAATGACAGCTCTTTCAGATGAAGGATTCAGGTGGCACAGATATTCTAGGCTCTCGACTATTTACTAACCATGCATATTTTTACAGATCCAGACTAACATGGCTACCCCTCTGATATTTGACACCATGCAAGGCACTGCATTTAGCCGTATGGAATGGAAATCGATCAACCTCACATGCATCTGACGAAGTGGATATTCACCCACAAAAGCTTATGCTCCAATACATGTTAGTCTTAAAGGTGCCACAGGACTCTCTGTTGCTTTTAACCATGCATATACTCCTGTATATGCTTCAAAGCAGCAGCAAGAGCAGGACCTTACTGAACTGCCTGGTAACCAAAGCAGAAGACTGAGAAGAACCTACAGATGACATGTACATCCATATTTAGGCACCTAAAAAAATAACCTGATTCTGGAAGATACACGGTACCCATGACTCCTATAGCACTAGATGCTCCTCACTGGTGAAAATCAGACTATTTATATAGATACCAAAATATAGTTTTAGGTGCTCAAGTTTAAAAAAACTAATTTTGCCCTAAGTGATTTTCCAAAGGCCAAACAACAAGCCAATGACAGAGCTAGGAATAGCAGCCAGGTTTCCTGTTGCCCAGTCAGTCCTGTTTTGCCATCCATTGGACTGTGCAAGGAAGCAGTGAAATTCACTATCCACATAGTGCTGTCAAAGGCACAGACTAAACAAACTAAAATTAAAGGCATTTTTCTTTCAGTTTTCATACTCTTTAGTGTTATTTTCAGAAATATTAAGTTAAAAAATCAGATGTGATGTCAAGTTCATTGCACCCCTTTGAAGTCCATGACTGCAAAGAAATATCTCATTACATTCAGGGGAAGAGTTTTGATAGGCGTAAGTACTTGAAAAATTATATTCTTATATTTTTTCTACTATTACAGTATCAGTGTTTAACCTATCCAAATGAGACCCGAAATGTTAATGAATCGGGCATTAACTGACTGTATTTCAAACTGTAATTTGGCAGGTTGTAATTGTAAAATCTTATGAAAAGTACTTTTGTGTGAATTGTTGTTAATTCATAGAAATTACATTACAAATTTGAAAAGGTAGGGAAAGGCACTGAACATTATATTTACTACTTCTATAGCAGTGGAATCACAGTATCATAAAAATGGTAGAGCCTTGGGAAGAATATTTCTGTGTGTACCCAGACGCTGATCAAGAATTAACCCCTCCATATTTAAAGTAGGGCTGTCGATTAATTGCAGTTAACTAATGCGATAAACTAAAAAAAAAATTAACTGTGATTCAAAAGATTAATCGAGATTAATCACACTGTTAAACAATAGAATACCAATTGAAATGTATTAAATATTTTTGGATGTTTTTCTACGTTTTCAAATATATTGATTTCTATTAGAACACAGAATACAAAGTGTACAGTGCTCACTTTATATTATTTTTATTACAAATATTTGCACTGTAAAAATTATAAACATTTAGTATTTTTCAATTCACCTCAAAAGTACTGTAGTGCAATGTCTTTTTCATGAAAGTGAAACTTACAATTGTAGATTTTTTTTGTTACATAACTGCACTCAAAAACAAAACAATGTAAAATCTCAGAGCCTACAAGTCCACTCAGTCTTACTTCTTGTTCAGCCAATCGCTAAGACAAACAAGTTTGTTTACATTTATGGGAGATACTGCTGCCTGCTTCTTATTTACAACATTACCTGAATGTGAGAACAGGCATTCACATGGCAATTTTGTAGCTGGTGTTGCAAGGTATTTACGTGCCAGATATGCTAAAGATTCATATGTCCCTTCATGCTTCAACCACCCTTCCAGAGGATATGCATCCATGCTGATGATGGGTTATACTCGATAATGATCCAAATCAGAGCAGACTGGTACACGTTCATTTTCATCATCTGAGTCAGATGCCACCAGCAGAAGGTTGATTTTCTTTTTTAGTGGTTCGGGTTCTGTAGTTTCCGCATCAGAGTGTTGCTCTTTTAAGACTTCTGAAAACAAGCTCCACACCTCGTCCCTCTCAGAGTTTGGACGGCACTTCAGATTCTTAAACCTTGCACTGAGTGCTGTAGCTATTTTTAGAAATCTCACATTGGTACCTTCTTTGCATTTTGTCAAATCTGCAGTGACAGTGTTCGTAAATCAAACAACATGTGCTGGGTCATCATCCGAGACTGCTATAACATGAAATATATGGCAGAATGCGGGCAAAACAGAGCAAGGGACATACAATTCTCCACCAAGGAGTTCAGTCACAAATTTAATTAATGCATTATTTTTTTAACGAGCATCATCAGCATGGAGGCACGTCCTCTGAAATGGTGGCAGAAGCATGAAGGGGCATATGAATGTTTAGCATATCTGGCACGTAAATATCTTGGAACACCGGTTATAACAGTGCCATGCAAACGCCTGTTCTCTCTTTCAGGTGACATTGTAAACAAGCAGCAGGCAGCAAATGTAACCAAACTTGTTTGTCTGAGCAATTGGCTGAACAAGAAGTAGGACTGAGTGGACTTGTAGGCTCTAAAGTTTTACATTGTTTTATTTTTGAGTGCTGATATTTTTTGTACATAATTCAACATTTGTAAGTTCAACTTTCATGATAAAGAAATTTCACTACAGTACTTATATTATGTGAATTGAAAATATTTCTTTTGTTTTTTCCAGTGCAAATATTTGTATCAAAAATAAATATAAAGTGAGCACTGTACACTTTGTATTCTGTGTTGTAATTGAAATCAATATATTTTAAAATGTAGAAAAATCCAAATATATTTTATATATTTATTATATTTTATATAATATGGTATTCTATTATTGTTTAACAGTGTGATTAACTGTGATTAATTTTTTTAATCGTTTGACAGCCCTAAAGGTTTGAGTGAAAATTTAGCTGCATGGCTCTTAGTGACTAAAAACCAATGTTAGTTCTGCCAAAACAGAAGGGGTAACAATCTCTAG
Organism: Chrysemys picta bellii; assembly: GCF_011386835.1. Classification (NCBI taxonomy): domain Eukaryota; kingdom Metazoa; phylum Chordata; order Testudines; family Emydidae; genus Chrysemys; species Chrysemys picta. The sequence continues at coordinate 60,940,141 of NC_088791.1, forward strand.
ACAGATTATCACTGAACAGTATAAATCAGCAGATTGTATGCTGAGTTTTTTTAGACTGTAGTATGTGAGCAGCTGGAAACTACCCTTCTTCCCCTACCAGGATAGGAAAATCTACACACAATTTTCTTCCCCGCAATAAAAACAAATCTTTAGCTGAACATCCACTGAAACAACAATTCACTTCACTGAAAAATTGCAGGTAGCACTTCTCTATCATTAAAAGTATAGAGACAACAGTGCAACCATGGTAAGAAAAATGAGTATGTAAAAATGGCACCTTCTCTCTCAAAATATCTGATCCCTGGAGATATTCAGGGCTGTATTTGCAACTTCAGTAAAAAATATTGTCACTACTTTTTTACTTCTGTTAGCACTTCACAGCCAATACAGCTACAAGAGAGTGAGTTAGATTCTATCTTGGTTCATGCATCATCGCCTACATTATGCAAGTTTCAATTGCAGGAACATATTCCACCCTCAGGAACACCTATGCAGTCCCACTGAAAGAAAGATCCATCTCATATTAGACTATAAATGGCAAATAAACAGTTCTGAAAAAATTATTCTGCCAAGCACACTCTTAAAGCATTACAGAGGAAAAGATGGAAGATACACAGTCTTAATGATTGACTATTTGCCCATGTAAACTTGTTTCCACTCAGATACAAAAATACAAAAAGGAGAATGACAAATATATAGCTGGACAGTATAAAGACAACAGGGAAGCTAAAATATAATTAAGGTCAGAATATGACCCACCAAATCTTTATTTCTGATGATGATGTATCAGCTAGAAACAAACTGACATAACATTCAGATACTCAGTTGAGTTTACAGGGGTGGCAAGTTAGAAAAGCAGCCTTTTTCTTACAAATTGAATGATTATGATGACGAATTCACTATGACAGTAAATCTCGAAGTCAGTAATAATTCCTTTTTTCACAAAGTCACTTTCCAGACTAGAACCATACTTTAGAATCCTGGAGACAGGCCCCTCCCATGAAATATTCCAGTTCATGAGTATTGCCCATCTATAAGCTAGTAAAAGGAGGAGTTGAAGAAATGTACTTTAATGTGACCCAACAGTTGGAATTTGCTTAAGTTTCTTCATAATATCAAAGCAGAATGGAATCCAGCTCACTCTCTTGTAACTGTGTGTTCTGCAGTGCCAGCCAGAACAAAAACGAATTTTTGATATTAAAATCAGCATATAATACCTGAATAGCTACAGAGATCAGATTTGTTGAGTAAGAAGGCGCCATTTTCATTTTTCATTTTATACAACTGATTGTGAAATGCTGGTAACTCCCACACACAGCTGCTTCAACAATGAAAGATCGCATATATACTCCTAGCCAGCATTACTGATCTTCAGATACTTTCCTGTCCCTCATGACAGGTGTGTAGATAAATTTTCCCACAACTACCAGTTATATTTGGACCCAGCAGAGAAGGAGATAGACTAACAGAGGGAGCAGATAAAACACAGCTGTTTGTTGTGGTGATAGCTTTGTTGTTCCTGCAGCAAAACTGAAACTAACATGAAGCTGAGGCTTTTCCTGGGAGAGGGGGAGTGTTCACACATTTAAAGAGACAGGCATCACATTCCTCAACCCTACTTTAAAAAACTTCCCAAATATATATACACATTATTGTCTACAAGGTTAAACAAAAAATACTATCTAACGTAACTAAAAGTTGTGGATGGACTGGTGAGAACAGGGATGGATACCAACCATGGATCACAGGTATCAAAGACAGGTAAGTAACCCATCTCAAACCCACCCTATCCCTCGCTACATCGTCTATAGTTGAGCATCAGATCTAACTAACCGGATCTAGTCCGAGAGTGCACGTCTGCTTCCTAAAAAAAAAAAAAAAAAAAAAAAAAAAAAACTAATAAACCCCAAGATGACAACTTTGGTCAGTGAGTGGCTACTGCAGGCCAGTAACCAATGTGGAAGGTGTACCCACCACAGAGAGAGAGCTTTTAGACACCTGAGCCCCAAAGATTCCAGAGCTCAAGAGCCCCTGGCCCCTCCCTTCATTTCTTTATATAAAAACTGGTTACTTAACTGATTCCTGCTCTTTTCACTTTCCTGCCTTTTGCCCAGAATAGGGGAACAAGGAAGTGTCACAACATGGAGGTCACCTTGATCTTATCCAGACCAAGATGGCCAGCTAATAAACAATGCCCTAAAATCCAACTGGGTATGTACCTTCCCCAAGAATTTGGCAGGGCTATAATTAATAATTCCACACTGAAATAGCAACTCATTGACTATACTTATAAGTTCAGGTGCACAACTGGTTTTCACAGTGTCTTGGGATAATGTGGTGATGGTGGTGCAGTAGTGTCCTGAACAACTGGAATAGTTTGGAGTAAGGAATCAATTGGGTCTCATACCAAAGTTTCTCCATACAAGTAATTGAAATTAGGAGTTGTAACAGAAGGAGATTCAATCAGAGGAACAGAAAGTCCTGCTGGAACATGCCCAGACTCCAGTACTTGACATATGGATCAGCTGAAGCCTTGACATTTCCATAAAATACCATTGGATAGTTTTACCATGAATGAAACAGGTTCTGTGCCTTTTACAAGCTTTCCAGGTACCTATTTCACTCCACAGCTGCAGTTGCGAGTTCACACTAAGTATCCTACTTGAAAAGGATGATGATGACAAGAATCATGTTGTTGATCAATTTGCATAGCTTGGGATTTGGCTACACGTAAGGCAGTATCAGGATGTAGCCGGTCCTAACAAGTATGCAAAGTTCACTTCAAGAAAAGTGTTGCAGGTTGCTCCTGTTTAATAGCATATGGTGCGACAGATCATGGTGATGTGTCCTTTCTTCTGGAATTTTCTGCAAATAACCTGGTGTGCCCAGCAATCCTCAGCATGTGCCGTTTGTGCACAATGGCCACATAGAAATTCCTGATGTTCCTGTAATCCTCTATCTTGCCGATTTACAAGATGAACTTCTCAGTTCACACTACATTCTAGAGAATCTGTCCCTGCAGTCTCTGTGGCAATAGCTATTTCAACAGATTCTTGTGTGTAAGCACTGATACAGTCAGTAACTTTTTCTAGATCTAACTGGTCACGTAGGGCATCATTTACTATTTGTCCAAACTGACAATGCTCTGACAACCTCCTTAGAGCAGCAACAAACTGTGATACTGACTCTCCACTTCCCTGATATCACTGATGGAACTGATATCATTCTTCTATCACTGATGGGGTAGGATAAAAATGTCCCTTCATTGCTGCAGTAATTGCAGTGTACTTGGCAGTTTCAGGCACAGTTGGAGGTCCATAGGTCACACAGAAGTCCATATGCCTTCAAACTCCTCACTGTTAGTAAGCTGGAAACTCATCGTCCATCTGGAATGGTGTTGTGGGTTACAAAACACTCAAATCATTTAAGATTCGCCACCCATGATTCAAAGTTGTCAAATTCACCAACATTGCCCACAAAAGTTGCCATTTCTCTGCCCTCCTGTTGGAATTCACATCTCCTGAACGTCTTCTGTCAGCCACAGAGAAAGTGTTTTTGTGTGTGTGTATTACTGCACTATCTGTGCTTGACTGCCTCTTCTGGCTGCATGCCAACACTGCAGACTGCAGAATTCTTCCTCTGGCTGTCCTTAGGCTCCCTCAGTGCAGACTGAGCTGTTTGCCTGCTTCCATGCGGTCAACCAATATGGCTGCTTACTTCCCCCTTACTGCTTTGTTTGCAATTGCACCAGGCAGCAGCCTATTCCTTTGTTCTGTTTTTAATTACCAATTCCCTTTCTCTAGCTGTCCCAGCAGCAGTCTGTCACCTTGTGCCTACAGATGAACTTTCCTCCTTTTTTAATAGTATTATTTGCTTACTGTTTCTTCTTCTTTTCTTCAGACGGGGCAGCAATGGACACTCATGTGATAGAAATTGTGCATCACCAAATGTTACTCAGCAGAGAAGGAGCTAGACACAGAGGGACCTGATAGAAATACACAGCTGTCTGCTCTGGTGGTAGCTTTATTGTCCTTGCAGCAAAACTGAAATCAACAGGAAACTGAAGCTTTTCCTGTGGAGGGGGAGAGTCCTCAGACATTTAAAGGGACAGCACACTACCCAGTCCATCTTTAGAAGCTTATAGGTATGAATATCTTCACAGAATTACCACACAAGAAGTTAATTGGTTGATTTTTGCATAGGTGCACACACGTATCACACTCAAATTCTACTGATCAGTACTCACCAAACACTGAAACTGCAGATGTGCATACAAGTAAATATTCTCACAAACCCCTATTTTTAACTATTGATATGACTTTCATGACCAAATTGCCTGAACACTTCATAACTTTTAATGGAAGTGTTATGCCCCATTTTTAAATATGGAAAACCAAGAGACAAGATACGTTAGGTGAGTTTACCAACATCACACAGGAAGTCAGGCTGTAGCTGAGTGAGGATTTGAATCCAGATCACCAGAGTCCCAGTGAAGAGACCTTTTGATTTGCCCATCATCCTAACTTTTAAAAGCATCAAAAAATTCTCCTCCTTTCCCTACTCACCAACATACATACACATAGAGTTCTACCGAAGAACAAAGATACTTCCCAATGATTTTCTGGGCCCCAAGCTAGCTAATTCAGGGCTTAATTATATAAAATGAGCAGTGTAAAAATAAACTTGCAATAATTTAACAAATTAAAATAAACGTCAGGTTCTATCTTAACAGTTTCTCATTTTTTTTGAGGGGGAAGGGTTCAACAAAATTAGATTAATTACATAATTCTGAGATATACTTTGGAATTTTAATTTTTTGCTTCAGTTGGAATAAATTGAGATTCACAGTTAAAAATGGACATTTTGTTATTAAAGCAGATTTAGAAATTAAATCTCAGCAAAAATTAACCATGATGTTTTGCTACTTTATTAGTGTTACAAACTGCCATTTATGTTTCTGGTTAAATTTAAAGCACAGAATATAAGGTACATCATAGTAGAATATGTTGGTTTAAAAATAGAGGGCTAAATTGTGGTGGTAAGTACTGAGAGCATAACCAACTGGTGAGTGTGTGTTACAGATCCTCCCCTGCCACACACATACCCCGGGATGATCCACAGAGGATATGAGTTATTACAACACCACCCTGCAGAACCCAGATTCTTTAGCTCAAGCTGTAGCAGCTCCCACTTTTAGCTCCCAGTTTAATCCCTGGTGTGTTGGCCAACAGAGAGTGGCCATCACAAAAACAGAGTGGATACATAAGAGAAATACATCACAAGGCAGTAAATAAATATATGTGAAAGTTAAGTATCAGAGGGGTAGCCGTGTTAGTCTGGATCTGTAAAAAGCAACAGAGAGTCCTGTGGCACCTTTAAGACTAACAGATGTATTGGAGCACAAACTTTCATGGGTTGCATCCGACAAAGTGGGCATTCACCCACGAAAGCTTATGCTCCAATATATCTGTTAGTCTTAAAAGTGCCACAGGACTCTCTGTTGCTCATGTGACAGTTAGTTACACTAGGTACATGGAATGGTGTCAATGTATTTATCTTACATTCAAGTCATTTTAGCTGGAACAATAATATCTTATACAGTAACTCCTCACTTAACATTGTTGTTATGTTCCTGAAAAATGCGACTTTAAGCAAAATGATGTTAAGCAAATCCAATTTCCCCATAAGAATTAATGTAAATGGGGGGTTAGGTTCCAAGGAATTTTTTTCACCAGACAAAAGACTATATTATATAAGTTTTAAACAATTTAATACTGTACACAACAATGATGATTGTGAAGCTTGGGTGAGGCGGTGAAGTCAGAGGGTGGGATATTTCCCAGGGAATGCCTTACTGCTAAATGATGAACTAGCATTTGGCTGAGCCCTCTGGTGTTAATACATTGTTGTTAATGTAGCCTCACACTCTACAAGGCAGCACAAATGGAGGGAGAGGAGACAGCATGGCAAACAGAGAAACACACCCTGTGTGAGAGAGAAAGATAAAGTTGCGCACTGCCCCTTTATTTACGCTGACCCCACTTAAGTACATTGCCTTTTTAATGACAGGTTTCAGAGTAACAGCCGTGTTAGTCTGTATCCGCAAAAAGAAGAACAGGAGTACTTGTGGCACCTTAGAGACTAACAAATTTATTAGAGCATAAGCTTTCGTGGACTACAGCCCACTTAGAAGTGGGCTGTAGTCCACGAAAGCTTATGCTCTAATAAATTTGTTAGTCTCTAAGGTGCCACAAGTACTCCTGTTCTTCTTTTTGCCTTTTTAAGTAGATCAGCAAGTTGAGACAGCAGCTGCTGCCAGTGATCACCCTCTGTCCTGAGCCCTGTCATGTGTGTCTTCCCCCCCCCCCCAGTGCTCTATGGAGATGGTCTAAGCGGGGAGCAATAGCAGGGTGGAGGGTGACACCCTGACATTAACCCCCCTCATCCCTCCTCCCCTACACAGCAAGCAGGAGGCTACCAGGAGCAACTCCAAGGCAGAAGGCAGGAGCAGCACAGGGACAGCTGAACTGCTGGCAATTGATAGACTGCTGGGTGGCAGCCACCCAGGGTACTTAGGGGAGTGGGGAGCTGATAGGGGGGCTGCCGGTCCAGCCTCGTTCCAAGCCCTCACCAAGTAGCTCCAACGGGCTGCTCTTTCTGCAAGCAGTGGACAAAGCAGGCAGCTGCCAAACAATGTTATATGGGAGCATTACACAACTTTAAACGAGCATGTTCTCTAATTGATCAGCAACGTAATAATGAAACAACATTAACCGGTACGAATTTAAATGAGGAGTTACTGTATGTATAACTTCAACATGAAGGCTCTCGAAGCTTCTTTAAAAGTATATACATGCAATCCACTGAAAATGCAGCCACCTCTGGGAAGGAGAATTGTAGCGTAATAGCACAGGGTACAATGCTGCACATCAGAGAATGAGGAAGGAAAATGTAACCTATCATGCTACATTACACATGGTACAAATACTGAACACAACCTGATTTCACACCCTTCGTTGTTGTTATTATTACTGTACCACACTGAGTCATTTCTTTTAAAGCTGAGCTATGGGTGTGATTCCCTTGCTCATGAACACATATTCACAGTAGCTCTCATTGAGCTAGCACAAGTATAACTAGCGGCATAGCTATGGTAGCATAGGTAATGTCAGGGGAGGCATGCTGTAGGTGTGCCGGTGACGTACCCACCAGTTCCAGATGGGTTTGTGCTCTCCCTGGCTAAGCCATGTCTCCACTGCCTCTAGCTGTAGTGCCACGCCTACACTGCTATTTATACTGATGCTAGCCCAATGAGAGCTAGTGTGAATATGTGTATATGCACAGAGGAAGCACATTCCTAGCTCGTAGTGTAGATGTAGCCTGTAAGGCATTACCTGTGAAAACCTGTCTCCTCTTAAGTCTTTGTTGGCCTCTAATATCTACAACTCACCTCCACTGCAAAGTGCAGATGGGAGCAAAACAGGATTTTTTTTTTTTAAATGGGAGAGAAAACACAGTGTGCCATCAGTCGGTATGTTCTCCTCTCTGGTTTGTCATGTCTAGATCTTCTGCATACAAAAAGAGGGGAGAGCCTGGCCAGGGAACAGCTGCTCTGAGAGCCATGTGGAATATCAGATCAGATTGCCTTATCTGACACAGCATTAACTTATCCTCCGCTCTCTGTGTTCTCCACCCCCTGCCTGCACTGTGTTCCCCACCAGTCCCAGCAGGGTTTGGAGACCATGCGGCCTAACATCAGTACCTCAAAATCCACATGGACTTTTGATTATTTTGTTCCCCTCTGTGCGTTTTTACATGGGACAGGGACAGACAGCACTTTGTGTATACTCTACAAGGCTTACAGTTTGCCTTTACTACCTGAAATGTTACTTTTGACTTAAAGGATTCACTAACCAGGTGCAGGAAGAGTCGAGAGAAATAGAAACAAAGAGAGAGGCAGATTGGGACATGATAGATTAGGGAGAATGCAAAACAAGGATGTACTGTGTATGTCTACCACTGACGGCGGCATGCAGGGTGTGTGTAGCTACACACCGTAATGAAAAACAGCTGCATCCACATTGTGGTGTGTAGCTACATTTGTCAGTGAAAGACACTGGCATGGGGAAAGTCTTCAGCAACAGGGAACTGCTGGAGCCTTTCCCCACTGACTCCCGCCTGCCAGAGACCTTCCCCTGCAGCGGGGAAAGACCCTAGCAGTGTAGACGTGGGGGCAGGCGGGATGGCACTGCCTGGGCAAGTAGAGAGTTGTGTAGGGTACATACCCACAGAGTACAGGTGTGTGTCTACTCACCTAAGCATTGCCTCACCATCTACACACTATTTATACCCATACTAGGGGATTGTGCAGGGTGCATACTCTACATGCCATGGTAATCTTGGAGCAGTCTTGCTCCAGGGATGTCTGGCATTTCATTTCCTATGCATTGTCCCATTTCCCATGCAATACTTAACGGACCTCTTTAACCTCTCTTGATTTTGAGCCTTGTATTTCACAGTCTCCACAACAGACTAAAGGTCCTAAGAAGACGGGTAATAAAGCAGTTGACCAGTTGGCAGCCACAGGTTTGGAGGTATTGATAAGAGTAAAGTTCTTCACTTTTATGGCCTGCTATATCTACCATCATTTGGACCTGATGGATGATACTGGAGTTGCTGGAATACCTTCCCTAACAGCAGATGCTATTCCGTATTGCCTATGATGGAAGTGAGATACCACAGCACACCCAGGAACTGATAATTGACTGTTAGTAGCAGAGTGTGCTTCCCAAAACAGGATGACGTGTGCTTCATGTTCTACAGCTAGCTGGAGGAGGATACCCTTCTAGGCCATTGAGACGCCATTGATATGGAGGTACAGCACCTTGAAAGCTGACCCCAGCACTAAGGATTGTAACACTGGCCCTAATAGGGGCCCCACTGGACAATGACTCCTTCAGACTGAATTTGTCTGTTGATTTTTGTGATGAGAACTTGAGCTCCAATTTTGCATTTTGGCAGCTCACATGCTCCTGAACATGAATGCTATAGGCTCTTTCCCATGCATGGATGATCAGCACTACCAGGAAGCTGAAAACTACTTTCTCATAGAGTGGAAGCATTGTCAGGAAAAGAGTCTAACACACTATGTTAATGCAGGAGTCCATCTCTGTGTCTGCCTCCTTGTCAATTTGATCCTGGAGCAGGCTCAACAGGTTACTCTCAGGCTCATCCAGAGTTACCACAACTACGCACCAGCTTGGGCTGGTTTCCTTTCCATGCTGTGATTGTGGGGCAGCATTGCAGACAATAACTAACTAAGAATGCCCAGGTTGACCTCAGGAGGGCAGTTTACAACACCTAGCCGCCTTTTATACAGAGATTGTCCTCTGGTTACAGAGCCTGGACCTTGAGCGCCGATGGCTATATATGAGAGGATGAGAAGGATTTCACAGCCATAGTATTTTTGTTTGCCTCTAGTGTCATGATAAGCGGTGCTCAGTTACACTACGACCACACGATCGACAATCCATCTTTTTCCCTATGACAAGGCTCTCTCTGAGTTTTTCCCTCATTGACACCACTGTATTTCAGCTCCATTGAGCTAAGTCGTATTTCAGTAAAATAAATAAATAAATAAAAAGATGACTCCATGTGGTGAAAGGCTTTTATACAATGCCCTGGAATGCACAAGTACAGCTAGCCTGCTCTGGAAGATGGGGTTGGAATAGGAAGTGTAAACTTTCTAATAGTAACTACTCAAATGAGCACTATTGCTCTAGCAGCTTGCTTAATTCAGGGTGGAACTGAAGTCTGATTGAAATGTAATTTAGTTTATTTTTGTGGGGGTGGGAAAAAGCAGCAGTCAGTCCTGCAACGTTTTTATTCTTCTTCCTTTTGTTACTCTTCCTTTCTTTAGTCAGCAATCATTTGTCCTGCAGAGCACTATCACTCATCTCACTAGATTCTATACTGAAGCACCACAATGCCTAACCCTGCCAAACAAAAAGAAAACCCTGTTCCACTGTGGAAATACTAGAGCTAATGGGGTTTGTTTACATGCACTACAAAGAGCATAATAAATCAAAGTGCAAATGTGCTGAAAACATTTGTGGATCAGCTAAGTTCCAATAATTAATCCAGGCACATTTATAAAGGAATATGTGATTCAGAGGAGTTTTCAAATGAGACTTTAATGATAAAAGAACCATAATTAAAATATTACACTTTAGAAGAAAATTTGATTTTTTTATCCTCTTTGGGGCTGAAATAACTCAGATATAATAAAAATTAAGGCAGCAACTGAGGATAAGTGGGAGTAGGAATGAGTAGTTCTAATGCTATTTCTGTGATTGAACCAAAAATCCCAATGAAATTGGGATTGAGAGCTGTACCAGAAAATAAATGGACTTGTTTTAAAGGCTGAATGAAAAAATAATACATGAAAAAATGAAAAACGATCAGTGAATCAAGAAAAAAATTGAAGAAAATATCAAATTGCCCATCCGCTCCCCACTGGCAGGAGGATTTGGGAACAGGGGTGATGCCCTTTTGAAAACAGAGCCTTTAGCATAGCACAGTGTACAGTCTTGGAAGTGGAGGAGCATCTGGAGATGCTGAAAGAAAAGGTCATGTTTAGAGAGAGAGTAGCTGCATTGTGGTCTCCCTCTGTCCAATGTGCAAGGGAAAGGAAAAGAATAATACAGAAAAAGAGAGAGAGATGAGTAAACTAAGCACCAAAACACTAGAGGATTTCTTGTGCCTATCCCCTGCCCAGGTATGTAAGGGAAGGGAGGGGGACAGAAGAAGCACAATGACACAAGATGAAAGTTTAAGTGGTTAAAAAAAAGGGGGGTGGGTGGGAGGGAGGAGGTGAAATTGCTCTCCCAATGAATGTTCCAGCATTTCCCCAGCTCTAGTAAAGGCATTTCAGCGCTTTCATCACGCTGCACAGAGTTTTGTAGGGGGATGTATAGCGATGGGAAGGAGCTTTTATAGGGACATGGAAAGAAGTCTGAAATAGGATGCTGCTGCTGATCCAAAGGCCATTGAAGTCCATGAGGATCTTCCCATGGACTTCACTGCTGAAGTTTATAACATCTAAATTTTTCTCCCCTAAGAGATTAGAACCACTTATCAGTTTAAGACTATATCCACCACCTGCAGAAAGTCAATGTTGCTAACTCTCATAGGGGAATTCCCTCAGCAAATAGTCACCTATTTGGGTGAGCGAAGAGAAAAAGTGCCATTGGGCTGTGGTGGTGTTTGTTTTCAGCCATCAATTTTTCTTCTTTTATACTTTCAACTCCAAGAGCTAGTTTCTGTAAGACACCTGAATGGAGGGACAATGAAAAGAATAAGGGTAGGGGTGGTGGGTTAAATTTAGAGTCACCAGCTGGATGTGGTTATGGTAACTGGGAACTATAAGGAGACGACGTGATCTCCATCCAGACACGTCTCCATCAGCTTCTCACATTTGATTTCTCACCTTAGGCTTAGTTCCAACACTGAGCTTTTTATCTTCCCACCTAAACTATTTCTCCCTTCACCATTATCTCCTTTCTCTATTGCTATCTATAAATCACATCACCATTTCTCACCTTACACAGTGAACTTCAGCTCCTCTCTTTTCCTTTCCCCCTCACACCCAGACATTCTCCAAATTCTGATGATTCCTCTGAAATTTCCTCTTCTCCTGCATCCAACTCTTCCTGATCCAGTCCATTCAAAATCTGCCATCAGTCATTTTCCTTTGCCAACATTCTCTCCAGTTCCTGAGTTTCTTCATCCTGAAGGCACCATAACATAGTACCTACGTACATCTCTGTATTCATCTCCTCATCATCCCTGCTCTGCCTACTCAGCATAAGTGTTGCTCTTAAGCAGTTACTCTGTCAGCTTCATACTTTTACAGCTTTATGTCATGTTTCATGCCACCCATATGCTCCCCAGTAATTTATGCAGTCAGTCTCCTCCTTCAAAGAAAACACATTACTAAAACCCACCTGTTTCACCATATGTACCACTACATATTTAGGTGATATTAGCCTGTTCATTTTGTATGGACATAATTTGTGCACTTAAAGTGGCAGGAGCTTTCACAAACTCAGGTACATTATTTAATATACAATCAAAATCAAACATTTCAACTAATCATTTTTTTCCATCAGAAAATGCCATTTTGTCAAAAACAAAACTTTGCAAGGAAATGTATCAGTTTCAGTTAAACTTCCATCAGGTCCAGGATGGAATTAAATTTTTTTTTTAAAAAAAGAGCTACACAGAGACAGACAGAGAGAGAGAGGTCACTAGCCAACCCAGAACAGCAAACAGTCCAGTGGTTAGGGCACTCACCTGCATTGTGGAAGACCCAGGTTTTATGTTACATTTTTCTTGTAGACCTCTAAATGATAGGACAGTATTATCTACAAATAACAGATCAATTGTATCTTTTTCACCCAGTGTGGCCTCAGACTATAATTGATTTTTTGTCATCTTGATATTAAGCTTGTTGCCGTACATTGTGGCTCAAGAGTGAAAGTACTGATTAAAGCTAAATTATTTTGACAATTTTGACCACTCCTCTTAATCATATGCAAATAATGATATGCTGAAGGATAGCTGAAACTAACTAGTTTTTTTGCTTTTTAATGTCATACCACAATAATAATAATGCTTAACACTTTAGTTCTCAAAATATACATCCTCACAACAACCTGCAAGGTATGGGAGTAAGTATTATCATCAATTTTCTACAGATTGGGAAAAAGAGGCTACATTTTTGTTAAAGTACTTCAGTGATTTATCAGTGTAAATCCCTCTTTCAAAAATGCCTTTGTCACCTAGATGTCTATGAGAATGGGATTTAGGCCTCTAAGTCCTTTAGGTAGCTTTCAAATTTTTCCCCTTAGTGACTTGCTCAAAAAAAAAATCACACAAAAGTTCAGTGGCAGAGTTGGGACTAGAACTCAGGAGTTCCTGGCTCTAAGTCCCAGCTGGATTCCATTAACCAATGCAACCTCCTAAACAGTACTTCAACATTGCTTAAGGGATTTAGGAGCACAAGTCCCATTGGCTTTCTATAGGCACTTTGGAAAATCTCTTCCAGTATTAACACTATTTAAGACTTGAGAAAGATTATTATTATTGTGACAGGAGCCTTAGCAAATTCTTTTTAATTGTTGTGTTTAGGTAGGGCAGCAGTTCCCAAACTGTGGGTCATAAACCCAAATGGGGTCACACCATCAGAAGAGAGGGTCACAGCAATCTCTGGAGTGCAGAGAATGACATTATGCTTTGCACAGCATGATCTTACATGTACAGTGCGTGTGAGGTCATGATGCACGGAGGATGCCATTTAGCACTACAAACTGGCATCCTCTGCATAGCGTGACCTCACACACATACATACGAGGTCACACTATGTAGAGGATACCATTTTGCTCTACAAAATGGGATCCTCCATGTGGCACGACCTCACTTGTACAGTGCTGGTGAGATCATGCTGTATAGATGATGCCATTTTGTACTGCAAAATGGTGCCTCCATGTTGTCCGGGGTGCTGGCAAGAAATACTTCATTAAAATAGGGTTGTGCCAGCAAAAAGTTGGGAACCCCTTAAGTAGGGAAAGAGGGAACAATTCAGACTGCTGAAAAAATGTGTGTAAAGACCTGTACAAATTCCACCATTTACCTTTGAACAAAATCTTCATAGTCTAAGGCAGGGGCAGTCAATAGGCGGACCACAGGCCAAATCTGGACCACCAGATGCTTCTGAATGGACCCCAGAATATTTTTATTTACTTATTATTATCATTGTTATTTTTTTTATTTTCATCTCTGGTGTCTGGACCTTGGCTATACCTTGACAAAAAAATAATTGAGTACCCATGGCCTAAGGAATGGTCATGGGATTTCAGTCTCCTGCAGAAAAGTTTCTCTTACTCCTCATAAAGGAAAGATACATGCTTAAGTTCCCTCTGGATAACATGATAAAAAAAAGAGAGGGATTCAGACAAATGGTTTTTCTCCCTAAATCAAATCCTTGGCCTTCCGTCTCATCACTTGTTTGTCCTAAGATTAAGTACTCAAGTGTCCCCTCTTGTATAAAAAAGTAGAGCCTCCACAGCAAGTAAACAGCTTGAATGTTCCCTTTCTGGTTTTGAGACCCAGAGGGAAGAGACATACTATCTGACAAAAACTATGTGCATTCTCTGGGTTCCAAAAACAGATATTTTTCTATAGCTGATGTCACATATTGTTAGGATGTTTGAGTTTAGCCCAGAGGCAGAAACTCATGTCCCCCACAGGGAGCCATCTTTGTGAACCACATCAATCACCTAATGCATATCCTTTTAATTGTAAGAAGATACTGGAGATGACTGAAAGTAGTCTTACTGCAAAAATACCATTTATAGCAAAAGCAAGAGTCAGGAAAAGATCACACATAGATATAATAGAAATTGAAAGCATCTGTGTTTTACAGACATTAGGGAAAGCTTTACAAAAAATTCAGGAAAATATGAGCATCAGAAAGAAGATTCTTCTATTAGTATTCCTAGCAGCATTCCCAGGCTCCAAGAACTCTGACGCTCCTCCTGCTAGGAAACTGGAAAGACTGCAGTTTGTTCTATAGCAAAGCGTCTTAATAAATGGTGCTGAATAAGTTCTCCTGGGGCTACACTAATTCCCACGACTGTGAGAAAATTAAGTGAAAATTGCAGTGAATGTGTGGCAATCATCTGAGCTGGTTGTGTTTTGAAAATAGTTCTGGTGAAAGAAAATGAAAAGCTGTGAAGAAATGTGGGAGCTCTGTGTTAACTCTACTTCGGAAGTCTGAAATTGTTCGCAGTTTTGTATAGCCTATTTTGCTATTTGTCAGGAAGAAAGCTTGAAAGAATTGGCTGAAATAATAAGTTATCAAAAAAGCCACATCGTTTGTAGAGAACTAAATAGGTTTGGAGATACTGAGCCAGATTAAGCATACCATGCAGCCCCACAATGGCCAAGGACAAATTGCCATCCCTGCACTCCCAGAAGCATAGGAACAGTTCCACCCATGCACTCTTGGGGTGCACATCTCCCAAAAAGGGAGGAGAAAGCCAGGACAAAGTAGAGAGAACAAACTGTGGATGGTGTACTCTGCAATAACTCCCCTACAGACCAGAGATCTCTAGTTATATAGGTATTCCTATGGCCCACATCACCAAGGTACCTCACAAACACTAATGAATTTGTCCTTTCAACATGTTATGAAGTAGGGAAATATTATCATCTCCATGATATGATGGAGAACTGAAACACATTGGGATTTTGAAAATATAGTCTGTAGCAGAGCCACAAACCGAACCCAGATCTCCCAAATCCCAATTCAGGATCTTAACCAGGGGACCAGACCTCCTCTCCAGGAATTCAGAAGAGGAATTGTATGATGTGCACTCCACACTGCAGCACTGTGTTTCAGTGGCCCAATTTTGGCTATTACTGTTCAGTAGTATTAAACACCATCATAACTTTCCCGGGTGCCTTGCAGAAATTCAGACACACGGTCCTGTCATTATTCAAAATAATATCCTGCTACCAAATTAGCCAAATATATAGACAATGGGGAAGGGATTAGTGAAAGAAGGAATGAGGGATCAAACAAATAAATTAGAATTGATTCTGATCTACATTACAACACTGCAGGATGAGAGTAACTCTGTTGGACTTGAGGGAAATCACTGTAAAACTGAAGTGAGGTCAAAATCATACCCAATGGGTTCTGCATAGTAATCTCAAATACCAATGTGTTCTAAGTCAGACAGATAGGGAAGATTGTTGGCTTATGACTGACTCTTCCAATTCATGTTGGCTCCTGCCACACTGCTTTTGATACTGACTACTATATTTCCAAGTATAATGTTGCACATGGAAACAATGATAGGCAGGTGCTATGATGATCTCTAAAAGATTAAATTCTGAAGCTGTGGCCTCTTATTCAAAATGCAAGACATTAAAAATCAAAGCCAATATATGGCAGAAAGACTGTGGGGGGAAGCTTAAAAAAATCTGGTTCTTCTCAAGTGAAAAATGTTATAAATAAAAGGCAAAAAAATTGTAAGTAGAGAAGAGCGAGGTCAATAAGAGTGGGGAAAATAGATTACAAACAAGAATCAGCAGAAGCAAGTAAAACAAAACAGCAAGGAAAAAGAACTAGTATAAAATATGGGCAGAGACCTGTAAATCACAAACTGAGTCAGGTCACACTGTACCTTATTAAATGGAGAGCAAAACAAACCAGAATTTTCCCACCAAAGTCAAGTATTTAAAAATGATTATGAAAACAGAATACAAACACTGATTTTAAAATATTTATCCTGAGTGGTTGATGGAAAATAGATTTGTAGATTTTTAAGGCGAAAAGGGACCTTAGCTCTTTTGGTCTGACCTCTTGTATAACACAGGCCATAGAATTTCACCCAGTAATGCCTGCATTTGTGTTACATAAGTCCATTATGTGGGAACTTCTCTGGCATCCATTCTGCCTAGAAAAGAGGCTCGCCTCCTGAAAAGCACATAAATGAAACCCTTAACAAGGATATTGTGCAACAATGCCAAATGAATATGCTCAGAACTGCAACCAAGATTAAGATTGTGGTTGGTTGTAGGATCTAATTGAAATAACACCTGTCCCCTTTCTATAGTCAAGGTAAAACTCAACCATAACTAAAGAGAGAAACAAACAAAATATTGTTCTTCAAAACATGGACAAAAGATCATTTGAGATTTTAGTGATTGACTGGGGAATTTAAACGAGCAACTCCAATTAAAACCGAATCTGATTAGTCAAGTTTGCAAATCTCAACCAACATAGGATATGGGGGGCAAAAATTGACATAAAAGGTCCAGAAACATAGAACAGGACAACCAAGTGACTACAAAATGGCTCCTGTAAGCTTCAAACAAACAGTTATGCACAACCCAACTTCACTAAAAGAAAGGAACTGCTTTTCATCTCAACTGCAAAATATGTCGTAGACAGCTGAATCCTTTATGTTTATCCGAGGTATACATAGGAGCACATCTTCTTCTTTTGTTTTGAAGCTTTCAGAGCTGTGTTAGCACACCTGTGTACCAAACCATGTGAGAATATCTCTTTTAGGTCTCCCCTGTAGCGCATATTCAGTTCAACGTTAACTTTTTCTCTAATCGATTTATTTCTTCCCATTACTGAAGGAAGGTTGCCGCATTCCTTAAAGTGAAATAATAAGTAAGGGACTAAAAGTAATTTCAGAACACATGGAAATCTTTAGGGCTACCAGCCACGGGAAAAAAAGAAGGTAATTTCAAATAAATTACCACACTGCATATGAATAGAGAACACAAACCATAGCTGTTTTTGGCTAGGCATATCTGTGATAAATAGGGTGAACAGATGTCCCGATTTTATAGGGACAGTCCTGATTTTGGGGTCTTTTTCTTATATAGGTGCCTATTACCCCCCACCCCAGTCCCGATTTTTCACATTTGATGTCTGGTCACCCTAGTGATAAATGTTATGCTGTTCCTTGTCTCTGCTAACAGTTTAGTAACCTATATTTACTAGTAGTCTTCCTTGGAGAGAAAAATGCTACTTGTGTTAGGAGGGAAGCAAAATACAAAGGAAATGTAGAAGACAGGGTGCCAATGAACAGAGGTTACATCACACAAAGCTTTATCTCCAAGGGCTCAATCCTGCAAAGCTCTGAGCAGTCTGTCTCCAATCCAGCAAAACACTGAAGCACCTGCTTAACCTTACACATGTGATAAATCTCCTATTGAAGTCACCTGGCAGGAGTGAGCCTCAATAGTCACAAAAGATGGACCAAAAGATTTTTTATCTGCCAAGGCCTGAGTTTATGGTTCTGCATTTTTCCTTTAACAGTTCATTATAACGCTAAGAGCCAGTATTGAACCTTTGGAGTCAATAGGAACTTTGCCACTGACTTCAATGTGAGCAGAATCACTTAAAATAGTCCTGGGAGGTGTATTCCCTGGATCCCCACTCTGCACTGCAAAGTGATGTAATCAAGACACATTCTCCTGTAATTTACATCCATGCACCCTTATGATTTCAGTGACGTTGAGCCATTGTAACTGAGATAATCATTTTCCTTACTGACTACAATAGAAGAAGCAGAGCCCTAAGCTTATGTCTGGACAGATAGATAAAGGATTTTCTCAAATATATTTATTTGTAAATGCTGTTAAATTGACATCTGTTTTTGCTAATGAAGTGAGATTTTGATTTTTTTTTAAATTATTTTGATTGCCCTTAATTAATCCATTACAGTATAACCTATACAGTATTATGATAACCAAAGATATGGAAACATTCCAATCAAGGTGGATTTTGTGAACCTTCACACATGCGAGTAAATTTTACTCACTTGAGTAGTTCCGTTGTATTTAATTGGACTCCCACAGATACATGTTTGCAGGATCAGTACTTTAGAGTGCTATGATGCATGAAAAACCATACGGTTACATTTTTGCAGTGTGAAAGTAACACTTATGATCAGGAGCAAATAAATAATTGCTTCTTGCATCTCTAGACTGAAGTTAGTTATTTTTTACTAGTAACCTTTCAGTTCACTCAGTATCCGCATGGGGGAGTTACAGCACAGCACTTCAGGGCTCACTGCTACTCACACCCCCATACTCCAAGCCATAGGACAGTGTAGATAAGATCTGGCTTCCAATGAGTACCATCTCCAGTCATAATTAATATTCACTGCCCTCAATCTTTGCTTTAATCTTCATCCATCTTAGTTTTAAACCATTCTTAATTTTAATCAAATTCAGTTTGAATTGTTTTTTTTTTATTACAGAAAAATGAAGGAAAAAAGAAGTCTCAAATTAAAAGAATCTTAGAGTAAGTTCCCAAAGAAAGGACTTTTAAGGTTACTGAAAGAGATTTCCATCTGAATTTTATAATGAAGTCCACAAAAAATGCAAATCAGACAGCACCAATTTTAGGCTGGCTAATTTGAATGCATGAAATTTGCAAGACATCCAATTCTTTCTAAAGAGGAAATGGAACTATCAGAGGCCCCAATTCTGTAAACCCTTATTCATGAGATTTATCCTTATACATGCAAATAAGGGGTTGGAAGGTTGACTCCACAAATATTAATGAAGAGAACTCTTCCCTTACAGTACAATATGTATGTACCCAGGAGAAAATATAAAACATAAAAGCAGATTTGTATTAAACTGTTAAAATCTAAATCAGTATTATCTGATTCCTTTTTTGGAAAAGCCTTTAAAAAGGGAATTATGAACTACTGTACTTACTACATAATGAATCAGTAAATTGTGGATTTGAAGTTATTTATCTGCCAAAAAGTGAAAGGATAATATTTTTCATACTGAACAACAATTAATCATGTTTACAGGTGACCAACATATATTTTAATAAAAATAAAGCAACTGTAGGATCATGTCCTGAATACCCCAATTAGTGAGGGGCAGGTGGGCATTCAGCATAGTTTACCTATCATGTCTATTTGTAGAGCACTAAACTGTGTGTTGTAACAGTAGAGTTCATCTTACTCTTAATATTCTCAATTTAATTTTGATTCCCTGATGTCACCACCAACTCGTAAAACACAGCAGCACCCCAACAATTACTTGCTTCTGCTACCATTGAAGCACCTTTCCTTAGGAAATCCATGTAACTTCTTAAGCAGAAGGATGGTTTTGTGGTTAACCGACAGGTCAGGATCAAGAGTCCAGGCTTCTATGACACAGATTTCCTGTATGACCCTGAATAAATCACTTATTTTCCCAGTGCCTCTAGTGGATGGAAGGTACCCTGTAATTGCAAACATGTATCGTGCTGTGACATATCACAGGTACTATGAATTCCTCTGGTGTGTGAAGTTTGATGCTGCACATACTTACATCTATGAGTCATAAAATGTAGTGTAGCTTGTGTGACCAACCAGACCAGTGGGGTACAGGAGTCTGGTAGAGGGCAAATATACTGGTCACTGGATGAGTAGTTTTCAGTTCCCTGAATGACCAGAGCAGGGGCTGCGCTAGAGTAATCAGGAACCTGCTAGAACCAGTTAAGGCAGGCAGGCTAATTAGGACACCTGGAGCCAATTAAGAAGAAGCTGCTAGAATTAATTAAGGCAGGCTAATCAGGGCACCTGGCTTTTAAAAGGAGCTCACTTCAGTTTGTGGTATGAGTGTGAGGAGCTAGGAGCTAGAGGCGCAAGGAGCTGAGAGGGTGTGCTGCTGGAGGACTGAGGAGCACAAGTGTTATCAGACACCAGGACCCGGTCTTGTGGTGAGAATAAGGAAGGTGTTTGGAGGAGGCCATGGGGAAGTAGCCCAGGGAGTTGTAGCTGTCATGCAGTTGTTACAGGAGGCACTATAAACAGCATTGCTACTCTGAAACCTATAAACAGCTGCAGTCCACAGGGCCCTGGGCTGGAACCTGGAGTAGAGGGTGGGCCCAGGTTCCCCCCCCCCCCAACCTCCCAATTGACCTAGACTGTGGGTTCCTCCAGAGGGGAAGGTCTCTGGTCTGTTCCCCAACCCACATAGTGAATCTCTGAGGCAAGAAAATCCGCTAATAAGCATAGGACCCACCAAGATAGAGGAGCAACTTTGTCATACTTGGTATTTTTTTTCAAGTTGTATGCATAAGTGCAGTTGACCACCTGCCTGATAAGTCCTTCAAGTGGGTAAAGTTTGCCTAGTATGGAACAAGCAAAGAGTTTGGGCTCTGAAAAATAGAGTTCCTATCCTAGAGTTCCTGCACCTTCACAGCTTCCTGACCATTGTACCCTGCAGGGTGGCCTGATTTTTGTAATGATCCCATTGTCTCTCTGCAAGTCACTGCCTCAAACAATCAGGGGAGAAGATTATTTCACATAGCTGTAGGAGAATTGGCACAAGTTAATGGTGACAGGTCATCCTTAACTTAACCTGGGACTCCACATGTTGCTAAGGTGGGAAAAATATAATGAGGACTTAATGTTACCAGTTCCTCTTGTCCCCTCCTTGGTGCTCAGTCTTCACAAAGCACTCTTAAAAGGGCTTCAATGGGATTGGGGAAAGAGTGGGCTTTCATTGGAGCCAGTATTCTCCCCATTCACAGTTCACTCCCGAGAGTGCTTTTGCTACCCTCACTCACAGAAGATGCAGAGTCTGGTCCCTCATTTTTAAGCCAATAATGAATATTTTGATGATTGAACATGTTGCAAGAGTTGCATTTTTCTCAGAGTATTTTTTCCATCAACCACAGCCTGATTAGTTCCTTTAACAACAATGTATGGATTATGATGCATCTTTATGTTGTCATTCCACCCTCAGAACCAAAAGCTGCAACTGAAAGCAACACATTAATAATAGGAATTATTATTATTTTATTTAACATTGAACTCTTCATCTGAGGATTTCCCAGTGCCTTACAAAGGTGGGTGCCCATCTAGCTTCTCAGAAGTCCTCCATCGTCATGAGATCTGAGTGCATTACACATTTGTTAAAATGAACACAAGGGGCCAGATCCTCAGCTGGTATAGATCAGTCCAGCTCCACTGAAGTCAACAGCACTATGCTAATTTACACCAGTTGAGGATCTGAGCCAAGAACTCAATATCTTTTGCTTCTCCCCCCATTCTGTAGGAAGTTTGGGTGCTGCAAGATGGGAGTTGGAGATTAGGTTTGGGATTTTAAATCTGATTTTGGTGGGGCAATTGAGGGAAGGCTAGGTTAGAGGAAATGAGTATTACATTTTATTTGAGGGCACTGACTTTCATGGCCATTCTGATCTCTTCCAATTGAGACCAGACTTAATGACAACCTCCTTTATGACTCACAAGCAACTCCCTCAGCGGAGCTGACGTATGGAGATGGTGAGAGGCTCAGTCTCCCCAAAAACATCACCTCAGTCTTTCATGAACAAAGTTGCAGCCAGCTGACTTAATCCAGTTGCTGATCTTGAGTGGGAACTTGGAAAGCTGGGAAACTGTGGAGGTTTCTCCCTAGCGTGAAAATGTAGAGATGGCTACATGGAAAGTTTATTGCATCTTTTTAGCCCATGCCGTCTTATAGTCTCACCTTGCACCTTCACTGTAATTTTATATGTCTACAAACATACACAATCAAAAAAGAAATTCACTAGGAAAACTGGTATTTCTCCTTGAAATTACGCACATTTTAAACATACATTTACTTACACACTGCAGTTGTTTATTCGGTTAACTCAGCAGCCCTTAGGTATTCAGGATGACTTTTTCCTATGAGCATGATCTATCAATGCTGGCATAATGAACTCTTGCAAAGGTCAAATTTAAGGGATAAATTCTGAAGGAAATGATGATGCTACAATAATCCTGTTATCCTCCCACACCTCTAATTTCATTTTATTGGATTTAGCGGTATAAGGGTGAAAGGGTAACCACTTTCTTTCTTCTAACACCCATGTGCCCACCGTCCCCTGAGAATGGCATTATATTTAAGTACTACAGTTATTGTATTAGTAATGAAAATATATCATAAAAATAATGATCACCTGCTCTTGTACTCTGTGGATATCAGCAGAAGCTGGATGGAAAAATATTTACTCAGCTGTTCTTTGTCTTAAAGTGTTTTCCCCCATTTAAATTGTGTAAATCAAGGGTAAAATCATAGTGTTGTAATGGTTAGCTGCATGTTTTCATAGTAGCCTTTGGGTAGGCTGCTGCCGGAATTTTTGCATATTCAGCTAAAGCTGAATGAAATTCATGGATATATATGTAAGGGAGGAACATACCCATAGGGTGGGATTTTCAAAAGTAATCAGCATTGGTCTAATTTTGCTCTCATTGAAATCAAAGGGAGTTCTATTCCTTCAAAGAGATTGCTATTTTCTTGAATTTGTCAGCTGAAATTATCCAATGACATTTTTTATGAATTTCGTTTACGCTATGCCTTGCTGTTCAAGTTGTTATGAGCTCTTATCGTCAAATAAATTACACAATATCCTTTCTGTTCCCAGATTGGATGAACAGAACTCTCATAATCATGTTTCTAAGTGCAAATGACCACAAAATATGATTTTAAAAAATTACTTTCAAAAAGTATTTGAACACAAGTGACCTTAAAATTCACTTTGCAGGCGTTCTGAGTAGTAAAATTCAACTGTAAAAATGACTGCAGAAACTGAACTCTGAAGTGGCACAAACGGATTGAGTGAATTTGTTTAAATATTTGAAAACACGTGGGTAGAAAAATGGATGCAGTTACATGCCCAGCTCTAAATACCTTGGAACTCATACCCTCCATTTACTATTTACCTTAACCAACTCCCTTAATACAGAAGTCTTTTAATAGCTTATTGGTTGGGAAAAGGGGAAGGAAAAGGACTGTGGATTTTGTTGTTCAAAAGTATCACTGATTTTCTCAAAGTGTCTTTGAACGCTGAAAGTCATACTATTTTCAGAAGTGCTTTTGCTGGACAATTCCCCAGTGACACTAGAGATGGTAGCACCAGCAACAAAAGAAGTAAAAGCAATATCATGTCACTCTCTCCAGGTTGTTACAAAACTTGCAATGCCTGTGGGACTAGGACCTATTGGAATGGCTGTGGCCATTAACTCGCTCTTTTATGTTTTCATTTTTTTCATTATGTTTGACTCACAGCTGAGACTCAGCTGTTCCAGCCTAGTAGCCTATGGCAGTGGGTTGGAGAGTGTGTTTTCAATATCTGAGTAAACACATAACTTGAAAACGTGTGAAAAATTGCAATGACAAGGTATTGTTAGTAACTTCTGTTGTAGTGAAATGAAATCCTTGCCTACTGCATCGAATGTGTCTGCATAGACAACAGATTTGTGCATGGAGGTCATAGTTTGGACTTTAGCCAATTTTCATCCAGCTATAAATACAAATATCAGCCTTCTGTAATCTTTCCTGCCCTATCCTGACCTGGCAAAAAGATTGCACCAAGCTCCAGCCTTATCAGCATTCCAAATGACACCCCCACCCAAAAATACAAACAAATAAAAATAGACTGAAAAAGTTTCCATTTCCTGGATCATAATTTGATACCTAGCCCCCATTAAACTTGCATGGCAACATAGTGGTGCTCTGGAGGCATATAAATTTCTAGATGGGACCATCCACTCCTCTAGGGAATCAGTTCCTGAGAGGAAGTTCATTTGTATGATTACAGCTACTATTGGTCACCAGAGCAAGCTGCTAACAAACAAGTCACCTTTATTGAATATTTGTTTTATGAAAATTGCCTGAGAGGTTGGATGGGGACAGTAGCCAATTTTCCTGACTATTGTTATGTGTACTACTTACTTTGGACTAACTCTGAAGGCTATCTGGAATCTACAACTGCTGCTAAGTAGGACAGTCTGAAGAGATCACCATTTCAAGATGCTAGTCTTTCTCTTTAAAGCTACAAAGGAGCTAGCACCTAGCTGTCTAAGGAGACTGCTTCTCACTCTATATTCCACTATAGCACTTGTGTTTGAATGGAATCCCAGGTTTCAACATGCAGGGAACTGAGGCGGGGAATTCTTCATGCAGCCTCCATCACCTACTTGTTAGATTTTCAAACAAGCCACCTTTTATGCAGCTAAATAATGCACACTTCCCACAAGAAGAGGTGCCCACCTCCAGAAGGAAAAGCCTACACGTGCATTTTCTGCTGACTTGCCATGAGTGACTTTGCAACATCCTTTTGAAGCAGCTGTTCATGCACTTATGTCCTGTGCTGCAGGCCCAGTGCCAGTCTCAGAAGAACAATGGTATATCAGGGCCGGCAGCTACGTCCTGGCAGAGTGTCAGCAAGTCTGGGTTAGAGAGATAGACATGCTGATGATCTTCAGAAGCCCTAATTTACATCCACCTGTTTGCAACCTAAGAAGCAGGTCCTAGATTATGTTTAACCAGCTGCTGAACAACCAGATTGGCTGCCACAATGTGACTGCAGGGCAGCAATGCAGATGGTCAAACATGCAGTGGAGGACTGCACAACAGCAGATTGGAGGGTAGACGGCAACACCTTCCAACCCTTGATGATGTAGCAGTTAGATGGCTGAACAATCTACATCGATTTGTGATGCATATGAAAGAAGACAACCTTCATGCTTTCTCCCATGCTGTCCCTCACACTTGGGAGAAGCGCCCCATAAACCTCTGCAAAATTCTCATTGTTCTCCTTCAAACTGCCATGATGCCTACAAAAATCTTGACAACAGTTAAGTAGCTGGTGCACTGAGATCATCACATATCACACTGACCAATATTGTTTCATTATTTGTCTCCACTTGTCATCACTTAGACAGTAAGCTCTTTGGAGCAGGGACCACCCTTTAGTTCTCTTTGTACAACACCTAGTACAATGGTGTCCTGGTCCACAACTGGGGCTTCTAAACACTGCCACAATGCAAATAATAATTTGCAGCAGATGTCCTTCAGGTGCAGAACTGAAGTTTGCTACAGCTGTAGATAATAAAACAATAGCTGCAGACCAGAGAGAAAGTTAATGCTGCCCATTGCCCACTGTAGTAACAGAGGGTCCAAAATGTAGTGGAATCACCATACATTGCAGTGGATGGTGGAGTAGAGGACATGCTATAGTAAGGTCAAGTGAAGTCACCTTTGCAGCCACCTGTGGCCATGAAGCCAATCACTGCTACAGCTTATCTAAATGAGAGCAAAGTGGGGATTGAGATGAATCAGGGATATGAGCAGTGAGTGCATAAAGTGTGCTGATCCAATGATCCCAAACCACATGTGGACAGGGCACCAGATTAGCATTCATGGACAGATGACACTGGTGTCTCCTTATCCTCCCTATGGATTACTGGGAGGATTTCATATCTACACAGACCCCACATAATTCCTTAGCACAAAGCTCATTCACTCAGCCTTTCTGGGGGTGGGGTGGGGGTTGAGAATTTCAGTCATCATGCCTATGAAAATATCCTAGATGCTTCACCATAAAACAATAATTAATTATGGGCTAAAGACTCACGTCAGCAGCCAGTCTGAATAACTGAATCCTGTCTCCCCCCTACCCCCCCAATTTGCAGACCATCCGTACAGCCACTCAGCAGAAGCCATTTCATGCACTATATCCCAACACGGGGTGGAGAGCCACACTGCAGCACATCCTTTGGCCCCACCCACCCTTATTCCATCATCACCTCCTCACTATACTTTCCCACATAGTGCTCTCCTTGAGTAGGCCTCCAGTTCCTAACACACTATCAATCCTAACACACCACCACCACATTCACCCCTGCCCAAGGAGAAGAATTCCCCCCAAATGATTAAAATCATACAAGATTTTTTTTCATTCAAAATCAGACAGTAAATGTCTCATATAAAAACTTTAAACTTGCCTTAAGAGGAGCTAACTGCATGGTTCCTTTTAGGCCAAAAAGGAGGGCATCAGAAAATCCCCAGCTTTAACTGTTCAACTATAGTTTGAGAGATGCCATCATTGGTGGGTTGTTGTTTTTTTGTAATATCTTTATAAGATGGTAGTAAACCAGTGTGCTGTACCCTCACCGAAAAAACAGCCTTGTTTCATTGGACTTAAGGTTTTTTTTGTCAGCATTTTTGTTATCTGCAGAAACAGCTGGAAAGCACATTGAAGTGTCATTTTTTTTAAGAACAGGGCTCAGTTTAAGGTTCAATCCTTTTGGCAGCACTGTGGCCAATTGGATAAAATATTTAATGGCACTGTATTCTGAACTATATATTTTTGACAATGCATTTCACGCCTTGTATGCCACCAAAGTTATGAGATTGGAGTGAATAATGAAAGAGTAGCTCAACATTCTTCATGGCACAGAGCTCAGATTTGTTATTTTTCATTGATGTGCCACTAGCTGAATCAAGCCTTGATAATGCATAACTGGTACTTACTTTGTGGGAATTATATTAAAATATAAGAAGGTCTCAACCTTCTGTCTTTTTCTATGCAATATTAAAATCACATTGATATTTAAAGCTTCGGTATCCATTGTGAGGAATAAAATTTTAAAGAGCATGTACAAATCACTGCTGGAAAAATTTGATTTAAAAGCTTTAGTTTTTCAAACCACTGTTATCTGTTCATAAAACAATCAAGCCTGCAAAGCAAGAATATCAGTGTTAGGAAAAGCTTTCAAAATATTTGTCCGTGTTTGTAGCAAAACTATAATTTTCAAAAGCAAGGATATTGTGGAAATCTATACTTTTTCATGGTTCTATAAAGGGTTTATACACACATTGTATGAACACAAAGGTTTTGGATAGCGCTGACTTAAAAAAAATAAAAGGTCGGCTTGTGATTCAAGGAAAAGATCTAAAGCCAAGAAACAAATCTTAATAAGTTACATAGTAACAAACAATGTTAAAATAATGCAAAGGCGTTTGTGTCTTAAAAACAGACAATAGCAGAGACATTCAAACAGAAGAATTAAATTGTGAGTTGTTACTCATTTTAAGGTAAGGGTTTCTAAACTCTCATGCCAACAAGCCTGTAGCTATTGCAGGATTGTCTATAAAAATACTGCAATAATCATCATTCTATTTCAGTCCACATGCCAACAGGATTTTTTTTGCTGAAATCACAAAATTTGCAAAGGAAAAGCAAGCATTTGTTGCCTACTAGTAAAAGATTACTTGTATAATACATACTGCTTCTGTTTAACCATCTTGAAATATAGCAGAGTGGTATTATCTCCAAACATCACAGTCACAGCTTGTTCTCATGGCAGTTATTGTTTACATAGGAATTGTCAGATCATTGATAGTCCTTCTAGTTCAGCATGTAACAGCACCCAATGCTTCCAATAAAAACCCATAATTCTCACAATGGGAATTTTTGCCAGAGTCGATGGAAGAAGTTTCTTCCTAACCCCATTTGGGTACTTCTTCACTGCAAAGTTAACCCAGGCTCTTACTCGGGTTTTAGCCCAAACCCCACTTCCTTCCAGAGAAAAACCTCTGACCAGATTTGGAGATACTTTAAGACCAGGCTAGTTAACCAGTATAGGGGTGTGGATTAGAATCCAGGCTTCTTTTTCACTCAGTCTGGAACCTGTCCACTTTCCAGTGAGGATGCAGGCAAAATCACTGGAGTGCTGATAGGCCTCCAGTGCTATTACCACAATTCCCTCTTGACACAGTTGGCTGGGAAAGAATCCTAGAGCTTCTCAGTATAAAGAACCACAAGATACACTCCCAGACATGCATGGGCAAGTGCAGAAACAGCAAGGACACTGTAACATGGTAGGGATTTGCTGTGGAGATGCTCTCACACAGGCTAGACTAACCTGAATACTCACACCTGGATTAACTGTGTAGTGAAGACATACCCTTAATGGTTGGCTTTGTTCATATCCCTTATGCATTTTTTCCTGGCTAATATAGCTGCTGCTGCTATCTTTATTCATACAAGTGCCTAATCTTTTTTTGAATCCTGCTAAACTCATGGTCCTCAGTAAGCACTTGGCAGGAACTTCTCTAGAATGACTGGGGTTTGTGCATACAATTATTACCATTTTATATGGCTTTAATTTCATGGCTTATTTGCTTTTTCTTGTAATATTAGAAATGGTAAATAGGAGCCCCTAACTGGCCTTTCTTACCCCATTTATTATGTATATATACTTCTATCAGGATGCCTCTGATTTGTTTCTTCTCTAATCTAAATAGTACAAGTTGTGGTATCCTTCACAATCAAGTATTAACAACTAGTTCTGCTCAAGGGGTAGATTTCTTGATTTTACCTGGATTCAGAAATTCTTTATTTTCAGCTGTCTTCAAACAGACTCTGCTGTCTCAATGCATACTCTGGTTCCCGTCTCTGGTTTCGGTTATGCATGTTCCCTCCTTCTTCATCCTCAGTGAGAGCGGCTTCATTGTAGCAAAGCTCTTTCCTAATTCCCTCATTCATGCTTCCTTCATCATTTTTTGGGTACAGCTGAGCAGCTTGAAACACCCCTTCTACAAACACATGTGCTTCTCACATTCTGCACTACTTGCATTTTTGACCCCACGTTTCATTTTCCTGTGTTTCAACACATTTCTAAAATTCCTCATTTAAAGAGGCAACAACCTTTCCAAAGCCATGGGCTTGATTAGTTTGCAGTTACAAGAAATAAGTATGCTGATGTTATTCATCTTTTTAATTTGTAGAATTTGTACAGTATTTTCCAAGGGTAATTCACAATCACTGCTCTTTATGTGTACTTATATGGTCCCCAGCCCTTCTCTGTCTGAGCCCTCCCAATTTCATCAGAACAATAAACACAATAGCATTCTCTCTTGTAACGTGCATGAGAAATAGCTTTATTAAGTTGTTTGCTCAGTGTGTGAGAGTGAATTGGTTGCTCTGTGTCTATGCCATGTGGGAAAAGTAAGTTTTCAGGACAAGACAAGTTAAAAAGCTGGGTTTTGTGTTTATCTTTTAACACGGTGAGGCTTCTGGTCATTTCTCCCTCTTGCAGAAATACATTCCATAATATAAGTTTAGTCCTTATGACAGATCAGTTTCCCACACTTTGTGGTCTTCCTCCTATTTTGTTGACAGTTTCATTGTTCCAATGGAATGTAGCTGTCATGGAATGTTGTAACTGTGGAGGCCATGCTGATGGTTTTGTATCAGCTGGATCTTTTCCAGGGTGTACAGCATCATTCCTCTATAATAAGTTGCAACTTTCAAGCATGAAGGTCACAAAACACTGGATCACTATGGCCATGGCTGAATCTGATAGGAAGAGGAGCAGTCTTCTGGCCACTCACAAATGGAAATAGGACCCCAAGACTGTGAACTGACTTAATTTGAGAGCAGATGCCCTCAACGGTGGGATGTTCTAGAGAAGGTGAGTTCCTCAGAGTGCTTCTTTTTTCCTAGCCACCTCAGCTCAGTCTTGCTTGGGTAATCAGTTTAATTGCTCTTTACACCAGGTGCAAAATTTGGCCAGGAATCAAGAAAACTGGCTTTTGTTTGCATATTATTGACACTTTAGCCCAGGCCTTAGCATTAGCTCTCCTAATAACTTCATATAGATTTAATAATATGGGGGAAAGGATAAGCTATGTGGGAATACATTGGTAAGGGCTCTGGAGATGAAGGAATCTTTTAAAAAAAGTGTGATCCAAAGGCCATAAAAGTCAATGGAACGACTTTTATTGATTTCAGTGTCTTTGGCTCAGACCATAAGTTTGTACCATCCACATCCAGATTTCACCGTTTTATTGTAAACACCATCTTCCAGAACAATATATATATATTGCCATTATTGTACATAAATACATTTGCCATTATTGTAGCTTCTGGTTACCACAGGCCAGTGTGACATGAATTGTAAAATGTTATACAAATTATTTTGTACTAGAAGAAAAGATGCAATGTACTGGCATTACACATGAATTCAGTATCTAAGGCAGCGATACTCAGACTGAGGCTCGAGAACTGCAAGTGGCTCTTTAATGTTTCTCCTGCGGCTCTTTGCAGCACATGATATTAAAATACTATGATTTAATTATTAATCAATCTAAGTTATTAACCAATCAGGATGCTTTTACTGTGTTATTAGCCAATTGTAGTTGATATAATAATACTTGTTCAGTTATTTTGCTGTCTATCTACCTATATATATTTTCTCACATTATTATTTTATCAGCTATGGATAGATATAAACTAAATATTTCCCCTGTCATACTGTTTAAATATGAATATATAATACTATAGTAAATTAAACAATTAATTCACACTACTGTGAGTTTTTGGGGTAATGTTGATCATTAATTTGACTCCTGAACCACTGAGGTCTGGGTATCACTGATCTAAGGGTAAAGGCACAGAGTACAAATAAATGCCTCATAGTGCAAAATAAATAAAATACAATTTTCAATACTAAATTGTTAAATTAAATAATCATGTGTAATGAGAAAGAGATGAGAGTGTTATTAACGAGGTAGTGACAAGAGAAAAAGGTCAAAATCATTAAGTAATAACAAAAATAATTGAATTAAATTTTTAAAAGGGTAGCCACTTCTCCCAACTAAATAAACTCATGAAATAAGGGTTTTTTAAATAAAATTATGCTACTTTAAGCAATTATTTCATGGATATTACACTAAATAAACCTTGTTTGTCCCGCCCACTATTTAGCTCCCTGGTAAAAATCATTTTGCTGACTTCATCATATGAAGCCTTTGAGTGACTATGACTAGTTGTGAGGAATATGCACAGATACTAATAGAGAAAGTGGACAATTCTCCTGTCCATCTGCCTTATGCATATAATTACTCAAGAGACATCTGACATTGATCCAAACTTGCTAGTC
Source organism: Chrysemys picta bellii (assembly GCF_011386835.1). Lineage (NCBI taxonomy): Eukaryota > Metazoa > Chordata > Testudines > Emydidae > Chrysemys > Chrysemys picta. The sequence goes on from NC_088791.1 coordinate 60,971,463, forward strand.
TGGTGAGATGGAATCATTAACAGATATTTTATCTCCATGTGAATTAGAAATCATTGCAAGACGTTTTCCTGATCAGTTTTAAACCACAGACAGCCGGGGGTAAACTATAGAATATAATGCATCATAATGTATATGCTGAATGCTGAAGTCATGGTATTAAGCATGGGAACAACAGATTTCAGACAAAAGCAATCAGAAGCAGTTATGACAATAAGCTCACGTGATAACTAGACATCTATGATGTATTCTTATAGTTATTCATAGATAGGGCCGTACCAATTTCATGGCTGTGAAAAATGTGTCATGGACCATGAAATAAGCCCTTCTCCATGAAATCTGATCTCCCCCTTGCTGCTGGGAGCATCTCAGGCAGGGGGCTCCTAGCTGCAAGTTCCAACTGGGCTAGGGAGGGACAGGACTTGTCCTTCCCCTGCATGGCCGCTCTCTCTCTCAAGGGGACATGAGACCCACCTCGGAGTGCCTGCCCCTGCTACAGGAAGCTCAAGCCCCAGAGGTTCCTGCAGCTGGAAGAGTCTTGTCGAGGAGGGGCCGATCTCCTCCTGCTCCTGGGAGTGCCCCAGCCTGGGGGCTCCTAGTTGCAAGTCCCTGCTGGGCTGGGGAGGGACAGGACTTGTCCTTCCCTTGCATGGCAGCTCTGGGAGTGGAAGAATCAGACCCACCTCTGGGTACCTTTTGGGCTGGGACACCCACAGTTACAACACCATGACATTTCAGATGTAAACAGTGAAAACGTGAAATGTACCAATTTTAAAATCCTCTGGCAATGAAATTGATCAAAATGGACCATGAATTTGGTACAGCCCTGTTCATAGAACCCATGATTTTCAAAAGTGACTAGTTATCTTGACTGCCCAGTTTGAGACACCTCAAAGAAGCCTGATTTTTAAAGTGTGGGTGCTCACCAGTTTTTGAAAATCAGGCCTAAATAAGGTGTCTCAACATGGGTTCCCAAAAATGGAGGCACCAAAAAATAACTTTTAAAAATCTTGACAAGAGTGCCAACAGCTGAGACACAGAGGAAGGGATGCAGCACCAGAACAAAGTGAAAGAGATGAGAAATTTAGCACATTTTATTATACTCCATAATTAAATTATTTACAATTTTGATTCTTTAGCTTGTTCACACTCCTTAAAGGAGGGATGGAGTGGGTGCTGCAGGTGGAGAAGTGATGTTCTGAGTGTTTTAAAACCTTAATTAAAGCACACCGAAATTACGTATGGTACTTTTAATGCAGTGATGTTTGCTTGTGACATTTTGAAACAGTTCTGCTATAAACTGACGAGTCTTCTCTAACATTCAATCTACTACACATGTTGTGGCATTTTAAAGCCTGTCTTATTTTTAGAAGGTGTGAATGCTTTTTCATTTCAATATACCCAGAGCAACCATTTGTTGCATAACGATTTATTGGAAGTTGATGTAACACTATGAGATGGATTGCATTTTTTAAAATTTTCATAAACAAATGATCTAACTTAACAAGAGCTAAGTGGGTAGTATTTTGTGAAGCACCCTTGGATGCGTGTGGTTAAGGTTGATAGTCCCTTCAAATAATGTGATGTAGGATGAAAATTTCGTTTAGAAAATAGTACGTAGTAGACAAATAGAGAAAAATTCCACTTCTGCAACCTGCAGAAGAGCCATGTAGCTTAATTTGTGAGTAGAAAATCTGGACCGGAAAAAGTTATATTCAATGATGTAGTAATGTGACATTTAAATATGTTATCCCTACCCTGTCCTTTTCGATTTTTTTATAGGCACTTGCAAAATACTTGGACTCCTGTTGGGTCGCATAAAACAGTGGCTTTTATTGTGGCAGGTCATAAATATTGTCCTGGTGTGCCAGGCTTTACAGGGGGTTGGGAGTAATTTTTTGTAGCTTAAAAACATATTGGTAGTATGACCCTCATGTGCCTCACAAAAAGAAAAAGAAAAGCTAACAAAGACAGAGATTTACATCAGAAATATGGGCATGGAAAAAAACCTATATTTTTCTAATGTTTTTGAATATGTGCCTAATCTTATTTATAAATGTAAATGGCTCCTTCCATCTTCGATGATCACAGAGAACGGCTAAATCCTGCCTGACTCACTCATCAGAGTAGTCTTCAAAAGGAGTAAAGCTGTGCTGCTATCAATAAGTGCATAAGGCAAGCAAGATTTGCCCAATGTAAAAATTGTGATAGGCTACATTACAACTAAAACTGTGCAAACTGTGGCCCAGATTAAGTATTTGTGCATGTTTTGATGAAGATGAGCTGAGTTTTAAGAGAGTTTGGGAAGAATTTGAAGAGAATATAGGCCACATTTTAGTACCGGGTCTTTGCGGTTTGAGGTGGAAATGATGTGAAAGTGATTTTGCACTGTTTTGTCCTAAACCAGAAAAAACTTGGCACTTTTAGGTCTCTACCATGCCTTTATAAGGCACAGCCATGGTGCTAGGTCAGGGAGTAAGGACAGAGAGGCATCACACTAGTACTAATCTAATCTCCAGAAGTATTCTGCCTACCAAGGATGCAAGCAAACAGAGCGGCTCTCAGTCGAACATATTGATGTCACTCTCAAACATTCCGTTGGATGTTTGGTATGTGCTTGCTAGGGCTGGTTGCACGCTACCCTCTAGTAAGGGAGGATATATAGGAGGAAGCAGGCTTTGGTCTAATGTCTTGTCCCTTTGGGAAGTTTGACAAAAGTGGCAGTGCTAACATTCCATCATTTCTTACGCTTAGAGTCTGCAAGTACTGAGATTACAATGCCCCCTGTACAGCTATGTAAGGAAGAGGAGAGGACGGCTCCTCATACTGTCTCACCTCTCCCTCACACCTGTACACTACTCTGGGCTAACCATGGACCTGTAATGACAAAGAATGTAGTGACAAACGATGAGTTCTCTTTCTCACTTGTAGTGCAGGTTAATTAACTCATGTTAGCTATCCCATTGTAAAAGTCTATTTGACACAAGGCACCTGTAGTTTTACTGTGAGAAAAACTAAGAGGGGTCAACCACAAATGAGATAATTCTGACCTGCCCTAGATACCTCCTGATAAAACTCCCAGTGTCTTGTTCTCCACTAGGTTTTTACAGTGGGAGAACTATCACGTCTTAGTTATCTCACTATAAACCACTAACTTTTCTAGCAGTAACTACATAGCCTCAAAGTGCCAGTTGGAGAGTGAGTTCATATGAAGTAAAACAATAGGCTATACACAAAGCCAAGTGTCAATTTGGCACATCTCCAGATGTAAGAGCATATATTCAGTCACTCATCTCACTATACATAATGGGAACTTAGAAAGAATACATGAGGTAGTACCCCGAAAAGCCTTCTGGACATGCTGGAGATGAATGAAAGGAACACCAGATTAGCACACAGGGAATATAGTTGATTCTAACATAAACAAAATATGGGGACACAATTAAGACTACATGGAAGTGCACCTCAAGGTCGAACAGAGTCAACTTCAAGGAATAAGAGAAATGGAGAAAGCAAATAAAGTGGGACCAGATACAATGTGTGTGACCAGATACATGCTCAAGTTATGAGTTCTAAAGCAAAGAAGTGGGCACAAAACCATGGCAGATGAAGGCCAAAATATAAAACATATATGCAGATGGACTTACAGACTAAACAAAAAGTGCTGATGAGAAAAGAACAGGAACACACTGATAATGAGGAAAGCCCCCTCCAAAGAAACAAGCCTGAAAGAAATCAAATGAGACATAAGATGCACTAACAAAATCAGGTACTGTACAACTTCATTACCTTTAACTAAGACTGCCATTATATTTCAGAACTTCACTAATAATTACAACCGTCAAGGCCCGATCCTGCCATTTTTTATTATTATATTTTAATTATTTAATATTTATTATTTAATTATTTTAATTAGACAACATAATTGAAATAACTACTTGGAATGTTCTACTTAATTATTGAGCCTCACAAACACTCAACCTGAATCTTTGGGATCCTGCAGAAAATCTAGCTTCTCCCCAGTTATCAGCTAATGACCCATCTGTCTCCAGAGTTTCCTAATTCCCTTACACAGTTGAAAAGTGGACCTGTATATAAGGCTTTGAGCCATGGTAGAAGGTGGTGGATATGATCAGAAGGACATGGGAGCAGGAGCCAAGGTAGAGCATAAAGAAGAAGATAGGGACATGAGTCGAATAGGGGATGGATAGAAGCAGAGGTAGGCTAGAGGCACAGAGGCAGAAGTAGGTGACCATTGTGGCATGACACTCCATATTCTTCACAGAAATATGCTTAAGATATGCATATGGCATAACTATGATATACTTTATGCAAGATGGCTCATGTACGATATCATTGAAAAGGTTATGATTTACTGAATGTGATTATCCAATTTGTATGCATGTAACATTTCTGTATCTGAAGTTAGGAATATTGACTATGTAACAATTACAACTGTGTGTGTGCTTAGGGAAACACCCACCAGCAAGCAATCATCCTGAATGAGCCATTTAAGAAGGACACTAGGACTCTGAAGATACCAATCTCCCACCGACCTGAGGAATTTCCTAGGATGCTGCATTGACACTACAAGTTGAAGTGATAATGTCACCTGATGCAAAATACCAATTTGGACACTGCTGGTACTTTTTCAGTGGAAACAAAGGCTTTCCGCTTTATGTAAATCTTATTTAAGGCTGGGGAATAAGACAAACGGGACTCTCCTCCATTGCCTACACAAGAAGAAAGACTGCTGAAAGTAACGGGAGAGAAAAAGGAACTAATCCGAGGGGAAAGGCAGTGGTGAGTCCAGACTGAGACTTGAGAGCCTGGCAGAGCAACCCAGTGCAAGGGAAACTCAGGCTGGCAGGGCCAGAGGGCTGAGTGGGACCCCAGCACATCAGGTGGCATCCCAGAAGGGGGGCCCAACCCATCAAAACCATACATCCCATTTTGGTCGGAACAGTCCCTTTTTTAAGCCCTGTCCCGGCCGTCCCAACTTTTTTGGCAAAATTGGGCTTGCAGAGGAATGTGCGTGGAGGGCAGGGGGCGGGGAGCAGTGATGCCAGCAATCTTCATAGGGGAGGAGGCAGGGCTCAGCCAAGCAGTAACACCAGCCCTAGCCTCGTGTGGGGGCAGACAGGGTTAGGGTGAGTGGCTCAGGCCAGCCTCATGCTGCAGATAGGGGAGGGGCGGGCTTGGGCTAGACTCAGACAGTGTCCTGTTTTCCCTTTGGAAAATATGGTCCCCCCTAGGCAGAAGGGTCTATAACCAAAATCTGGAAGTTAACTTAGGAGTACTGAGTCTCTATATTCCTCTGCTGACAGCAAATAGCTGTGAAACCCACTGGCTGAATGTGATCGTGTAATAGTGCATGTACACAAAGGAGACAAATTATGGTTGCACAGGCTACCTTAATTCTGAAATTTCCTAATTTTTGAGTGTTTGACTTTGCAAACTAAACATTCGTTTAATGTCTTTTTTTAAAATATATATATCAAGGGTTATACCATATATCTGGTCAAAATATGACTCTGTTTTAATATCACATGCTAAAAACAAATACAAAGAATCTTTGATAAAAGATTCCCTAATGCAAACTCTAATGTAAAAGATGTTTTTTCATGGATGCTCTTTTTAGTTCTTGGTGCTCACCTCCCAAGAATATCAAGGGTCCTTTAGAAGGCATATTTGATTTGCCTTTGTAGATGTAGAAGTATTGAAAAAAGCTAAGAAAGCCAAAATTGGGTTGAGGATGAAGAACTGGTAAACATATCCTCACACTGTAGAAGGAATAAGGCAAAAGGTTGGTCACACTGATTATTTAGGAAGCAGAACTATCTTATTTCCAGAATTCATTCAATCAGACAATTTTTCTTTTTTGTTGTTAAATATATCAGCAACTTTTTTTTTTTTTTTTTGCAGCTAACCTTTTTGGAAAATGATGTTCTGCTGATCCTACTGTGCTCAATTTGAAGACTGCTGTTTTTATCAAGAATAATTTTGACTGCAGCACAAACGGTCCACTTCAGGATTTCCGCACAACAGGGAGACCCATTGGGTAATTCTCTGAAGTGCCAAAAGACAGAGAGGAAAGTAGAAAGAAGCATTACAGTGACATTCTTCCATAGAAATGATAGCAGGGGCCAGGAGGTTGCTGTGAACAAGGGTATCTCATTTACACTAGCATAGAGGGAGAAAGAAGGGACTCAGGTAAAAAAAAGGAAAGGCAGTAAAAGGAATTATAACAATGTGCTTACACTGAGTAACTTTATATCAGTATACATTTCTATGTCATCCACGTTTCAAAGATTCTTTATTCCATCCCATTTACTTTATTTTTTCTAAAAAGAACAAGACAGGTTTTAATAAAGGTTCCCTCTAGAATCAGAATATTTAATAAGGCTCTAAGTCTTTCCAAATTGTACTGAAAATGCAAGGTATTATGTGATTAAAAAGCTCAAAGGTTACCTTCAATTATCTCTAAGTCCTAAATGAACATGAAGAACAAACTCTCTTGAGAATTGGGTTGATAGGTTTCTAGGCATTAATAACATCTTCAGCTGCCTCTCTTCTCTTTATGCCCTTGATATACTAAATTAACTAGAATGTGACCGAGATTAAACAATCCAAGAAATCCTGAGAGTTCACACATTAGTTGCTGAAAGTCAATTTCTGTGCACTCTCTAGGAAAGGATCTTTCTACCAGTACTCCCTTTAAATAAAAAGTCTTCAATGATTTGGTACCCACGCTACACTGAATCCCATTTCAGGTAAGACTCGTAGTGTAGCGTAGAAGACTTAGGAGGCCCAGATCATTTTATAGATCATGTGCTGCCTTAGAACCCACAGGACTACTTTATTTAAATATAGTATAAAAGAAGTAACAACAGAGTGCACTCACTAGACTATTGCACCTAGATCCACAAAGCTACTTAAGCACCTCACCTCAGACTTAGACATCTAACTCTCAGTTTTAGGCACCTCTGTGATCCACAAAACTCCTATTTGGCTGCCACCCAACTCTGGATGTGCCTAAACTCGGCATCTAAAGGTATGTCTACACTGGAACGTAAACCCAGGGTTAGTGGGATTTGAGTAGGCTGACCCATGTTAGGGAACCCTGAGCTTGAGCATCTACATTGTATTTTAACCCTATATTAACACTTTCCTTACCCATGGTCGAACCTAGAGCTCTGACATCCACACTGCAGTGCGCAGACCCAAGTCAAAATAACTATATCCCAGAGTCTCTAGCACCCCTCCTGAAATGTGGCCCATCTAGGCCTAGGACTGTAATGCACTGTGGGAAAACTTTACTGCCCACCCTGCACATTACTAGAAAGCAGCTCACTTTGCAAAAAGCTTGATCAACACTCTTCATTGCCAACCCAGGATTTTGGGCTTTGTCTCAGTTAGACCTGTTCTGAGCAGGATTAGATGACATGGGACCAGATTTTCAACAGAGTTTAGTCACATTTTCAAGTGCTCAGCACCCACAATTGTGGCCAAATTTTTCAAAGTCCTCAGCTCTTATTTAGACACCAGAATAAGGACCAGAGTTCACATGACAACCGCCAGTTATCATTGTAACACTTCTGGTCAGATTTTTCCATTGTGCTGAGCTCCTTTAACAATCTGGCCATTTATTTTGGAGCTTATCCAGGAGCTGAGCTCTTAACAAGCTGGCCCTATCATAGGTGATGAACTCTTAAAAAATCCAGCTATGGCACTTTGAGCAGCAGTCGGCAACCCAGTGTTATTACCACCAATGCAGCTGAAGTAGATTGTAAGCTCTTTGGGGCAGGGAAAGTCTTTTTGTTCCATTTTTGTACAGCACCTAGCACAACAGGCTCCATGACTGGGACTCTGAAGTTTTACAGTATTACAAATTATTAATAAATAATAGTAAATAGGTAACATCAACAGTGGGGCAATTATAGCAAAAATCTCACTAGGGTAGACAAAGCTTCATATATTGGTTAGCTAATATGAAACTTGAGAATAAAATCTTTGAATACTTTCCCAAAAATCTATTAACTAAGTGTATTCTTGGGAGTCTCGTACAGGATGAGAATAGAAAAAGCAGATTTTAATGTTTAGGATTAGGATAATCATGTCTAGGACATGTGGGCTGCCTGTCTAATAATGGAGTAGACCTCTCCCAAAATTGACAACACGAAGCTACCACTACAGGAAGTCCTTAAACTTCTCCTGAGCACTATATGAAGAAAACGAAGTCCACTTAAAAGACAGGCGCCAGGTGATCACTACAGTTCTTTCCTAGGAAATGTCTCTGGAGTCAGTAGCAGCTTCTACAGTAGGTTTTAGAAATGGAAACAGTGTGCTTGTTAGTGACACCTGGGTTTGCACTAAATTTGAAATGTCAGTTTTAAAAACAAATACTTACCATAAACACTGTGGTCTCAAGCAGAATAAATTCTTACTAGGCTAGAGAATACTTTAGTTTTTTCAATAAAATTAATACAAATTTATTTCTAGAAACAGTTTTTAAAAAAACTATCAAATGTATTGTTACTCTATGGAAAAGAGTGTTCTTGTAATAATTTTCTACAGTTTAGGGTTAGGGTTTATGCAGAGATATTCTGAGAAAAGACAAAATCTCCACTGCAGAAGTGGACCTGAACTGCACTTTTTAAAATCTTGATCTGAACTTCAATGTTCGGGAGTGTGTGAATTTGGGTTTTTGATTCAGGCTCATCTTTAAGCTCAGAAACAATATATTTCCTCTACCCTCTTTAGTTACCCACCAATACCTGGGCCAAACCCTTTTGATGATGAAAGGTTGGAGTGCACAGAGTGGAGTCCACAAAACTAATGACAACAGAGTCAGCATTAATTTTTCTGAGAAATAACCACTGAAGTAAAGTATCAGAGGGGTAGCCGTGTTAGTCTGAATCTGTAAAAAGCAACAGAGGGTCCTGTGGCACCTTTGAGACTAACAGAAGTATTGGGAGCATAAGCTTTCGTGGGTAAGAACCTCACTTCTTCAGATGCAAGAAGTGAGGTTCTTACCCACGAAAGCTTATGCTCCCAATACTTCTGTTAGTCTCAAAGGTGCCACAGGACCCTCTGTTGCTTTTTACAGTGAAGTAAATGATCCCTCAGAGATCAACTCACTCCAATCTCTGCACCTTCTCCACACATCTCTCCCCCCCACCAAAAAAATAAATAAATGCACAGCTCCATGAGGAGAGACATCAGTGAAATTGGCAACATCCCCACACCCCTTTGATAAAATTGGGGCTGCATTTCTTAATTTTCTGCAGTTTCCTTGCCTCTGTGCATAAGAATAGAGGAAATTTTCTTGTCCACCCCATACTGTACAGTACCTTACCTGTTCTTTGTTATTTCAGGGAGGAATGCTGTTCTGTACCTTTTCTGACACTATCACTGAGAAACGATTGGTACATCATTTCCACCTTGATTAGATGATCACTTCTTTGACATGTAGAAACAAATGTAGAAACAAAATCTGGAAAGTTCATTTAAATTAGCTGTTCAGGTACAGTGTGATTTGTTTGGGCTCTGGTGTCTTTTAATTTAATAACTGAGCATGCAGTATTCCTCATTCATTTGATCCATATTGGCTATCATTCCTTATTTTAAAAGACACTTGATTATATGGATGATATCTACATCTATGATAAGTATGCTGCATAATTACAACTGCCAACATCCTATGATGATTTGCTTTAAATTATTTTGATCCATATCTCCAAGACAGTTTATATGACATAGCACATAAGGTTGAGAGCTACACAAACGAGAGAGAGACTAATATCTGCCAATAAAAGTTGTAGTTTTCCATTGGGAATATTTTGGAGGCCTTTCATTATTATACTCTTCAGACTGTCACTTTCTTCTTTATTGAACTCCCCAGAAGATTCACAATGAAAAGACGGCAACTCATTATTGCCGGTGAATGACAACATTGCGTTTTTCAATGAGGTATAATATCAACTTCGGAAGGGTGTGGACCCTTTCTGTTTAACTTGGGAAGATTCGAATGTATATGGAACCAAACAGAACAGTTGCATGGAAATACTTCTCTGCAATAACTCTTCTGACATTGGTTAATTTGCTTGGGAGTTTCACCCAGCAGAATTTGACCTAGTATCTTCCCTTTTGGTTCCAACCAGATGAAGTCCCCCACTTACTTTTCAGTACTTTTGAAACAACTCTGAGCACAGGGAAGTCAAGTGTTTCCATGTTTCCACGAAAAGAGAAGAACAGGAGGACTTGTGGCACCTTAGAGACTAACAAATTTATTAGAGCATAAGCTTTCGTGGACTACAGCCCATTTCTTCGGATGCATATAGAATGGAACATATATTGAGGAGATATATATACACACATACAGAGAGCATAAACAGGTGGGAGTTGTCTTACCACCTCTGAGAGGCCAATTAATTAAGAGAAAAAAAACTTTTGAAGTGATAATCAAGCTAGCCCAGTACAGACAGACAGTTAGATAACAAGTGTGAGAATACTTACAAGGGGAGATAGATTCAATGTTTGTAATGGCTCAACCATTCCCAGTCCTTATTCAAACTGCTGAGCTAGAATTGATATGCAAACTAGACACAATCAACTCCGGTTTGAATAAGGACTGGGAATGGTTGAGCCATTACAAACATTGAATCTATCTCCCCTTGTAAGTATTCTCACACTTGTTATCTAACTGTCTGTCTGTACTGGGCTAGCTTGATTATCACTTCAAAAGTTTTTTTTCTCTTAATTAATTGGCCTCTCAGAGGTGGTAAGACAACTCCCACCTGTTTATGCTCTCTGTATGTGTGTATATATATCTCCTCAATATATGTTCCATTCTATATGCATCCGAAGAAATGGGCTGTAGTCCACGAAAGCTTATGCTCTAATAAATTTGTTAGTCTCTAAGGTGCCACAAGTCCTCCTGTTCTTCTTTTTGCGGATACAGACTAACACGGCTGCTACTCTGAAACCTTTCATGTTTCCACGCAATCCATCTCTCCTGCCTACAGGAAAATCCTTCACAGCATTGGGAGATTAGAGGACAAAATGGAACACTTACATTCATAATAGTAGCTGGACTACATCTAAGTAGAGGACATGATAACAGCACAAATATATTTGACTAAGAAAGTTCAGAAATTATTTAGGACAGTATAAAGGTGGTATGATACAATAAGGAGTAATGGGAAGAAATTAAGAATGGAAAATGTATAATGAATACCAGGAAACGCTTCATGACCATGTATTAGGTTAAGGAATAGCGCCCCCCCACCCCCACCCCCCAAAAAAGCGGTGAAAGTCCTATTACTTGACACAACTAAAACTTGACTGGACAAAATGCTAGAAAATGTGCAACAGTAATCCTGTATTAGCAGGGAGATGGATTAGATTATTAAATAGACTTTCCATTTTTAGGATGTGCGATTCTATGATAATAGATGATGACTGTGCTGAATGTAAGGTATAATTCAAAGACAAACAACAGGAAATTTTGGATTATAAAATCCAGTTCTAGCTAAAATCACTGATTACGGTTAAGGAAAGATTTATTTTGTATTTGTTTACAGAACACATTGTTGTGCTTATTCAAAGATACAGTAGCCATTCAATTTGTAAGTTAATACCACAAGGCAATTTGTTCTATGTAGAGCTGATCAGAAAACAACATTTCTGTCCCACGGGAAATTCCAACACTTTGAAAAAAATCATCCTGAATTGGTATGAAAAGTTGGAGTCTCCAAATATTTTTTGGAATGGTAGTTCTGAAATATTTTGATTCAGAAACATCTAGATGACCTTATCAAAATGCTTCATTTTGATAATGTCAAAACAATATAAAATATGAAATACATACATATGGCAGTTTTATAACACATTACACAATATATTAAAGTTAAAATTAAAAGCTGAAATAAATGATAAAGTCAGAAGGAAACAAAACAAGAAAGTCAAAACAAAATATCCCATTTCAATTTCAAAAATAATTTTGACATTTTCCCACCAAAATTGTCTAATCGACTTGTTCCTGCAAATGTTTAGATTTTATTTAAAAACTGCATTTTCTGGTGGAAAACTCTTCCAACAAAATCACCAGCTCTAGTTCTATATAGGCAGCCATTACATAGTAACTCTAAAAGTTTTAGCTCAAATGTAAATGCATAACTGCACTACACCTACACTACACCTGCTGATTCAGTGTTAATTAGATAGCCTTATTCTACATTCCATTAATAGCACAGCTTTTCAGAAATACCATACAGAATCAGTTACTTTCTGTCTTGACAAATTGTTCTTTGATTGTTGAACCTAAAGTTTCCTCCAACTAGAGCCTAGACATGGTTTTAAGAATGTCTATTCTCATTTATGATTAGTTATATAGTGCTATCCATGAATGGTGATTTATGGATATGTAATATTTGCAAGTATTTTTTCAAAACACCTCCCGAACCAATAAGGAAGGATCTTGTAATACCCATCTCTTGGCCCAGAGAACTCTTGCAGTGGTGGGCAAAGTAATCCAAAGGCAAATCAAAGATCTGCACAACATTTGCCAGGCTAACATTACTTCTGATATCTTCATTTTCGTGGGACTAACATTTCTTCCTACCTACTGAGTTTATATAATACTAATTATATGAAAGCTTTTTAGAATTACTCCCTCAAGCCATAATGCTTGATGGATACCATTTAACCTTAGCTCAACTAAATTTAGCACAAGGTCTCTCTCTAATCCAGGGGTCGGCAACGTTCGGCACGTGGCTCGCAAGGGTAAGCACCCTAGCGGGCTGGGCCAGTTTTATTTACCTGCTGACGCGGCAGGTTCGGCCGATCGCGGCCCCCACTGGCTGCGGTTCGCTGTCCTGGGCCAATGGGGGCAGCGAGAAGCGGCGCGGGCGAGCGATGTGCTGGCCGCGGCTTCCCGCCGCCCCCATTGGCCCGGGACAGCGAACCGCGGCCAGTGGGGACTGCGATCGGCCGAACTTGCCACGTCAGCAGGTAAATAAAACTGGCCCGGCCTGCCAGGGTGCTTACCCTAGCGAGCTGCATGCTGAACGTTGCCAACCCCTGCTCTAATCTATTTCAGCCATAGAGTCTCCCCAATATTAGTCTCATAGAAAACTGTATGCGTTTATTTGAACTCAGATGAATTGTTTCCAGGTAGATCAAGGTTGGACTTATATTAATTACATACCATTTTATAAGCAAGCAAGAGAAGGATGCTACATAAAACCTTATCTTATAAAACTTCCCAACTTATCTTACACATTCTTACTTACCCGTTATTTTTCCTGCTGCTATCCTGCACTTCTACTCTTTCAACATGTACTCTAAATTACACCATTTTACACTCACACCAGTTATTGTGTCCAGCAGGATTATATAATTTACTAATCCATTTATGTAACTTCTGAAGTTGCTTTTTAGGGTCCAAATTAGTCTGGAATAAGTCAGTGCAACTCTCACAGAACCCTGAGGTCCAAATTCAGTAGTAATGTAAATGGATTTTATACCAAGGATAAATTGTTAAAAAAATGGTGGAAGTGGTAAAGTAGCACACACCTAATACCAGGTTAGCATTATATGACAGTGTAGATAGAGTGTAACTTGCACATTTTGGGATGAAATGAGAAGAGAGTGTACAGGAAAAGCAACCAGAAGAGCATAAGATAATGCAAGCTACTTCCTGCACACTCACTTTATCTTACACCTTCTGTTAGTTGCTTTGCCTCCCAACCCTTACTCCCTTGTAAAGTTACACTTCATGTTACAATTTGTAAGTTACAGTCATTTCCTGACCATCTCATACTTATGTAACCCAACCCTTCTGCCAGGTGGAGTTGGAAGCGACAAGGGCTAGGTTCAATATCTAGGGGTTCCTTTTCAACAATACAACACAAAACCAGCATGACCCCTGACCCAGTAACCTGGGAAAATTGCATGCCACTCACTGCATGCACCTAAGAGGCAATACTTCCCCTTTCGCAAGCATGGAGTCTCAGTATAGAAAAGAAACTTTTTTATTAAAAGGAGGAAAGTAACCCAGCATTAACTTGGGAAAACACCACAAACAGAAGACCTAGAGTTCAAAGGTGCATCAGCGTGAGTTCACAATAAAAGATTCTCAATTGAGCCTCGATCAGCTCTGTTATTACACGGTGGAGAGAGGAAGGGTCAAAGGTGTCTATGACCCTTAAGAAGAGCCCACAGCACCAAATACAAGCACCTGTCCACAACCTCTCTCTTTGGCACCCCATCCCCTGCCTAGCAAGTGCAGTTTAGCTGAGGGTGAACCCCCCAATCAGGGTATGCCAAGCACAGTTTTGCTCCCCTTGATTCACACAACAAGGATAACCACACTTTCTTACCCCTGTCCCCATAACAAAGTGAATGGGGATCCAACACCAGTCAAAAGTGATCATTTGAGCAAAGCAGCCCCATCATGCTGAGCACCTAGGCAGAATGGGCATGTCTATGCAAACAAGATCAATTCATGACGTCTTCTCCCCCAGCTCATCACTAGATGTCAGGGTAGAGCTCATGCAGACCCTGCTTACACTTAATGTGTAACTTTTACAACAGAGTTGAATTTGGCCCATGAATTCCTGGGAACAAATCTGTACAAGCTTTTTGACTTGAGCCAAATTAGTCCTAATTTCCATGCAGTGAAACTCCATTGAAGTCAATGGGCTAAACTCACTATTGGCCTAAGCGGATAATTTCACCAAAGTCAATGGAGTGTGTAGTATACTACTAGTAAATTTGCTTCAGTCCATTACACAGGGTGCAGGTCAGGCCGGAACTTCCACAGCCAACTGCCATTAACTTTTGTGATGTTTACTGTTAATGTGCATAGATGAAACTTAGGTTTTGCTTCACAAAAATGACTACATTAAAATGATTTTTTCGGAGCGGGGGGAAGACTTTTGTGGATCAAAAACAAAATGAACATTGTCAACCAATTTCACTAATAGCTGCTCTTTGGCCTAAACTTCATAGATGCTTTGGCAACACAACTTGTGAAAATTTTCACTTTACACCAATTAGAAAGGAGTTATGTTTTTGTTGGTAAACTGAGCAAGGTGGTTTGGAATGGAACTGCCAAAAAAAATTCAGATAAACTCAGTACAATCATCACAAACTGAGAAGGTGTGTTTAAATATATAATATTGTTAATAATAAAAAAGCAACAAAGAGTCCTGTGGCACTTTAAAGACTAACAGATGTATTGGAGCATAAGCTTCCGTGGGTGAATATCCACTTCGTCAGACGCATGTGGGTATTCACCCACGAAAGCTTATGCTCCAATACATCTGTTAGTCTTTAAGATGCCACAGGACTCTTTGTTGCTTTTTACAGATCGAGACTAACACGGCTACCCATCTGATACTTGATGGTTAATAATGACCACAATTAGTTACACATTTATTACTGTATTTATTTTATTTCACCTTTTCATCAGACACATTATTTGTGCTAACAAGAACATTTAAAAATATTAATTCATCAATTTAACAAGCTTTTTAACGTACTACACAGGTAAATCCAAGCTGATTAAAATCTTAAAATATCAACATGTCATGACAAAAGCCCCTGAAAATACTGCGTGGGAGGAGGGGATGGGAGGGGAGAAGAGAACATTCCTGAAAGCCTATTATAAAGAGGCAATCCTGTAGTTTGTGGGGGGGGGGGTTGTTTTAGTTTGGGGTTTTTTTCAGGAGATCAGAAGGAAAGACATGCCACAAACCTAAGTCTGCATAATGCCTTAAATGGAGCAGATCTGGTATGGTTCCCATATGGGAGAAATTGGTAAGATACAGAATGCACATGCAGTGTCTGCAGCTGTCTCCAGAGGATTGCCACCTGTTGGAAGAGAGATAGTGGCTAGGGCTAAGGGAGGAACAGAGTCAGTAGAACCAGGACTATGGAGATTCACCTACCAAACGCCTTTGTTGAATTCTACGGCAGTGAGGGCTGGTCCTGCTGCCTTAGCATTACAGTAGCAGCAAGGGAACAGTTCTTTAAAATACTTGGAAGACACAATGCTAAACCCAAAAGTCTAAACTCAGTTTACTCAATAAATAGTCAGTTCACAGGTCAAAGCAGAAGGGAGGTAGAATCCCCTATGTCTATACCCAAAAACACACACACTGCTGCAATCAACATTAGGTGCAACTGATAAATGAGTCTTTTTGGCAGTCCACAATTAAGTGCACTGCAGGAATCCAACCTGATGTCACAAAGACACACATCACAAGTCAATATGAGGGAGATAAATTTGAAATCTGATAATTCCAAAGTGTTTAAAAGATACCTCAGGCCATTACCAACCCATCATGAAAACAAAAATCAATCCTGCACATAAAACCAACATATCTGTGACTGCAAGAAGCATTTTATACCTGAATATATTATTCCAGTAGAGAGATATACAGAACCAAATACAAATACAAAATCAGAAGAAAGGCAGTTTGAGTCCTCGAAAAATTCCTCAAACTACCCTCCCACCCCCCGCAAATTAATGACACTGTCCAAACAAGGCCTGCATAAAATATGTTTCCAGTTAAAAAATATAAGATATTGTTTGTGTCTCTGGGTCTTTCCTTTGCATTCAGAAGCTCCACACATGTAAAACAAAAACAAAGATGAGAGGTGACCCGCCTCCAAACATTTCTTTGGGCACCCAGGGCTTGTGTCTGTAAGGGCTACAAAGGGCCCCACAGTTGTTTGGCAAATTTAATTCTTAAACTAGTTCATGCTTATTGACATTGCATCTTGGGCTTGAAAGACCAAACACAAATAAAAATTAAATCTTTCCAACTCAAGGGTGTTCAATAGCAAATAGTAAAGCGGGAAAGAGGGAGGCAAGTGGAAAGCAGGAGCAGCTTCGAAGCAGGGGAAATAAAGAATCCAGGAAAAGAGGCTTCTATCATTTGGTCTGTTGTACTAGAGAAAAGAAAAGCGAGCGCTGACAACAAGGCAACTACTGCCTCCTTTAAAAGAAACTACCAACCTGTATTTATTAGGAGGGTAAGCATTGCCAAGGGACCACTCCAGTAATGCGCATATTGTCCTCACTACCTGGTTCTTACCACAGTGGTGCCTGAAGGAATTATCCCAAAGAAATTGGAGAACAAGGAGGGGTTTTTTTTGTTTTTTTTTTTAAAGTGTTCTCAACACCCCTAATGACAACAGCAGCAGCTGCCACCACCATCCCCAGGTATCTCCTCTGCGGGGACTTTGTGGTGGAATTACAAAGCTCCAGTTTTCCCCAGCAGCAGCCACAGCACCAGAAGCCCCTTCACAGCCTCTCCCCCACTCTGGTCACATCAGAACCTACATTCTATCAATTCCTGCAGAGCACCAACATCCCAGAACTCCAGTCACAACGGCCAATGATTCTGTATGACCCCCTCCCTTTGCCCTGTTCCACTATGATCTCTGTTCATCCTTCTGATCCTAAAGTAAACTTCTCCCTTTACCCAATCCTCATCTTCCTCATGCCTTTCTTCCTCTTCCTGCCTCCCCATGTCACTTCCCATGCTTCTGTCACCCCAGCTTTATTCCCCTATAAAAAATACCAAAAATAAATCACTGTAAAATGTAATTGGAACAAAGGTTTAGATATCTTATTCATGGATTCTAGGATTCTAGGACTGGAAGGGACCTCGAGAGGTCATCGAGTCCAGTCCCCTGGCTGCATGGCAGGACCAAATACTGTCTAGACCATTCCTGATAGACATTTATCTAACCTACTCTTAAATATCTCCAGAGATGGAGATTCCACAACCTCCCTAGGCAATTTATTCCAGTGTTTAACCACCCTGACAGTTAGGAACTTTTTCCTAATGTCCAACCTAGACCTCCCTTGTTGCAGTTTAAGCCCATTGCTTCTTGTTCTATCCTTAGAGGCTAAGGTGAACACGTTTTCTCCCTCCTCCTTATGACACCCTTTTAAATACTGAAAACTGCTATCATGTCCCCTCTCAGTCTTCTCTTTTCCAAACTAAACGAACCCAATTCTTTCAGCCTTCCTTCATAGGTCATGTTCTCTAGACCTTTAATCATTCTTGTTGCTCTTCTCTGGACCCTCTCCAATTTCTCCACATCTTTCTTGAAATGCGGTGCCCAGAACTGGACACAATACTCCAGCTGAGGCCTAACCAGAGCAGAGTAGAGCGGAAGAATGACTTCTCGTGTCTTGCTCACAACACACCTGTTAATACATGCCATAATCATGTTTGCTTTTTTTGCAACAGCATCACACTGTTGACTCATATTTAGCTTGTGGTCCACTATAACCCCTAGATCCCTTTCTGCCATACTCCTTCCTAGACAGTCTCTTCCCATTCTGTATGTGTCTTGATAACTTTAAGATTCACACATGATGTAGTAAAGTCATATATGCTTATATTTGTAATCCCCAGCCTTTCCCCATTATTACACATTCTAACCTGTTTCAGCTTGTCATTTTACATTGCAAGCTCTTCAGCCAGAAAACAGGTCTCCTTTATGAGGTACCAGTCCAATACTGGGTGCTCAAAATGTAATTAATAATGGTAATTTAAAATGTAAAATATTCATACTTTCAGCACGGTAGTATAGTACACCACCACCACCTTCTATACAATCAGGTGTTTTTTAAAATGTGTCTAGGGATTTTTAGAAATTGCCTCTTAATAAACTGCTTCGTGAATAAAATGTGAAAGACAGACAGCAAAGAACCAAAGCACAGAAAAGCAAAACTCAGTATTTTAACTGACCTATGCTTAATAAGTCAGTGTGTAACACAATAGGCATAATTTTCATCCATATAGAACAATGAAAATAAGCATAGTCATAGTGATGCAATCAGTAACGGATGTAATTATGTAATAGACACATATGCTCACTCTCCCAGTCTCTGTAACAGTTACACAGTTCACTTTAATTGCAGTTCCGCCCCCTCAGACACTCACAACTTAAAAGGTCAAGGAACAATATCTTAAGCAATTGCTTTAATTAAGGTCATGCATCACGTTTGCTGAAGGAAAGAATGCTGGTATCTGGCAAAGTCCACAGTTGTCAGACACACTTGATTTAATTTAGTAGCAACAATAAAAACAAAACAATTAATTGGTGGAAGAGGAGGAGAGGGCTTCAAAAATTGAAGAAATTGTAAGTTTTAAAAGACACGTTTCCAGGATTGTTTTCTTTGTTTGCTGATCTCTCGTCATTTGCCTTTTCTCTCTGGCTATCTCCTTCAAGTACTTAATCTCTCCTCTCTGTCTCTTTCCCATTCTTTATACAATTGTGAGCAGATTACATTCTGTGTGTTTGAGAGATACATTTCTGCATTTATTTTAATGTAAATAATAAGCCTGGCATGTCCCATAGGTAACTCAAATACTTTTCATTTCAAATAGGCAGGTTCACTGCAGGAAACGTAAGGTTGATAATTTTGGGAATTCTGACCACCCCTTCCCCACCCTCACTGAGTTGCTAATATCACAGAAGTGAAACCAACATTCAATTTTATTATTAATATACTACCCTGTTAGACAGAGACTCCTTTCAGTCATCCAGGAATGATGTCCCTATAGAACAACATGGAAATTGTTTTAGCATAATGTGGGGTTATAAATAATGCAATAACTATTTATTAATATACATTTATATGGCACTTTACAAATCACAGTTATTTCCTGCATCCAGAATAAGAAATTGCTGTGGTATCTCAGGTTTCAGAGTGGTAGCCGTGTTAGTCTGTATCAGCAAAAAGAACGAGGAGTACTTGTGGCACCTTAGAGACTAACAAATTTATTTGGGCAAAGCTTCCATGGGCTAAAATCCACTTCATCAGATGCATGCAGTGTAAAATACAGTAGGAAGATATATATATATATATATATATATATATATATATATATATATATATACACACACACACACACACACACAGAGAACATGGAAAATGGGGGTTGCCATACCAACTCTAACGAGACTAATGCACCGTCTACTTGCGCTTCATTGATGACATCTTCATCATCTGAACCCATGGAAAAGAAGCCCTTGAGGAATTCGACCATGATTTCAACAATTACCATCCCACCATCAATCTCAGCCTGGACCAATCCACACAAGAGATCCACTTCCTGGACGCTACAGTGCTAATAAGCAATGGTCACATAAAAACCTCTACCACCAGAAACCTACTGAGCGTTTTGCTTACCTACATGCCTCCAGCTTCCATCCAGACCACATCACACGATCCATTGTCTACAGCCAAGCTCTAAGATATAACCCCATTTGCTCCAATCCCTCAGACAGAGACAAACACCTACAAGATCTCTATCAAGTGTTCTTAAAACTATAATACCCACCTGCTGAAGTGAAGAAACAGATTGACAGAGTCAGAAGAGTACCCAGAAGTCACCTACTACAGGACAGGCCCAACAAAGAAAGTAACATAATGCCACTAGCCATCACCTTCAGCCCCCAACTAAAACCTCTCCAGTGCATCATCAAGGATCTACAATCTATCCTGAAGGATGATCCCTCATTCTCACAGATCTTGGGAGACAGGCCAGTCCTCCCTTACAGACAGCCCCCCAACCTGAAGCAAATACTCATCAGCAACCACACACCACAAAACAAAAACACCAGGAACCTATCCTTGCAACAAAGCCCGTTGCCAACTCTGTCCACATATCTATTCAAGGGACACCATCATAGGACCTAATCACATCAGCCACATCATCAGGGGCTTGTTCACCTGCACATCTACCAATGTGATATATGCCATCATGTGCCAGCAATGCATCTCTACCATCTACATTGGCCAAACCGGACAGTCTCTACGCAGAAGAATAAATGGAAACAAATCAGACATAAAAAATTATAACATTCAAAAACCAGTCGGAGAACACTTCGTCCTCCCTGGACACTCAATTACAGACCTAAAAGTCGCAATTCTTCAACAAAAAATCTTCAAAAACAGACTTAAATGAGAAATTGCAGAACCAGAATTAATTTGCAAACTGGACACCATTAAATTAGGCTTGAATAAAGACTGGGAGTGGATGAGTCATTACACAAACTAAAAACTATTTCCCCAAGCTATTTTTTCCCCTACTGTTACTCACACTTTCTTGTCAACTGTTTGAAATGGGCCATCCTGATTATCACTACAAAAGTTTTTTTTTCCTCCTGCTGATATCAGCCCACCTTAAATTGATTAGTCTCAATAGAGTTGGTATGGCAACCCCCATTTTTTCATGTTCTCTGTGTATATATATATATATATCTTCCTACTGTATTTTCCACTGCATGCATCTGATGAATTGGATTTTAGCCCACGAAAGCTTATGCCCAAATAAATGTGTTAGTCTCTAAGGTGCCACAAGTACTCCTCGTTCTTTTTGTGGTATCTCAGTTACCATTGTGTGGTAGCTGTTGGCAAATACTGACATTTAATGGCAACCAGTGCAATAAGAATAATTGACCAAAGAAGTGGGTTTTAAGAAGGAGAAAGAAGACAGAGCAAGAGGGCTACTGCTGGACAGGAAGTGGGAGATTGTTTCTAGCATAGCAATTACTTGATAGAAGTCATAGAGCAGAGTAGAAAGCAAAGGGAGCAGTAAGGATATATAAGCAGGAGTATGATTCTAAAGTAGAGCCTTATGGGGAGAACAAGTGGAATACAGTTAATATAATAAGAGAGAGGAAGCCAGTGAAAGGATTCAAGGAACATGGTTATATGGGTGAGGTCTGGGAGAAGATGTGTTTAGTATAAACAGGAGTGGGGAAGAGAAGAAGTTTACCCAGGGATAGAGGGAGGGGGAAAACTCAGTACTTGGATGGAGGGGAAAAGAAAAAGGGGAGAGAGAGAATTCAAGGATAACATCATGACTGAAAGCTTGGAAAAATAGTGGCACTATCAGTAGTGAAGATGAAAAGAGATGAGAAGCTCATGTTCGGAAAAAATGAGCTTGAGATGCTGGTGGGACATGCAAGAAAAGAGGCTAGAAACTGGCAGAGGGTGAGGAGAAAGATGGTGGAATAGATTAGCACAGAATATGTTTGTATGCAGGTTTATTGCCATATTGCTTTCTATTGTTGTCCTATCCAAATTTAATAGCAAAGCAGGATTAGGCTGCAGCTGGAATTAAATGGGAGACCGCCCAAAGACACCTAAGTTCTGTGGGAATTTTGCACCGCTAGCAGGTCACCCTATTCCCACTGAGTCAGTATTGAACTCATGCTATAGCAAAGTATTAGAGGGTGCTTTGCTGTAAGAGGTGCAGCCTTTCAGATGAGAAATAAAGCCAAGTGTAAAACCATGGGTTGATCCTGCTGGTCAAGGCCTGAGTGGGTTCTGCTGATTCACTAAATCAAGAAGCTTATTACCTAATCTGGATAGATGAGAGATGAGAGTGTTTTTGGGGGGAGAATGGCTATAGGGTGGACTGAACAGAACTGGAAAAGGAAATCAGGCAGCACTCAAGACTGGAGAAAATATGAGATAAATTTTAATTATTAATTAAATCATTGTTACTTTCTTTGTTAACAAAGCCAACTCCCAGGAAGCTTGGGTTGGTTTGTTTTTTACTTCCATGAGTACTCTACACTCAGTTGAATAGTGCTATTGATTTAACGGAAACAACTCATGATTTAGGATTATTTACATGAGTAAGGGTTTGTGCAGTAGCAGATCCATAAATGGTAAACACTGGATATTTTAACTCCTCCTGATCATAAATGGGATTACATTACAAAACAAAAATGCAACTTGATTTCCAACACCCCTAAATCTGGACTAAATACTTGAAACAAGTTGATGCATCAGGATAGATCAATCACCAATATTGTGCTAGCAGTTACTTTATAGTCCTGTTGTTTTTTAAAATATGTTCAGTGTCACTTTCCCTCCCCACCTCTGCACCTCTTTTCATTCATAGTTCAGGCCAGCCTATGTGTTAGCAAACTTCTTTCTGTGTGAAATCAGTTTTCTGAAAGGTTCTGGAAAACAGCTTCTCTTTTTGCACTTGACTCAATTTCTGGATACTGTTAGTTTTGCTGTGAAAATCTGAGTTCCCTAAGGCAGAGTTTGCCTTGAGGCAACTTTACTACTCATTACATCTAAATGATTCTCTGCAAATTATTCTTTTCTTCTTGTACCCTCTGAACTGACTGTTTTTCATGTCTTGTTACTTGACACATAGGTAAAATCCAAAATCCAGTTTGAATGAGAAACATCATTTTTGTATGGTTTGTCAAACGATAAGAAGTCCTACATGAGTTCACATTGAATTAGGGGTTCTATGAGTGCCAGACAATTCAAAGACAATGAGCATTTACCCTCAAAGTTCCTCAACTCATTTATAGTAAAGACAACTAACAGCAGACAAAACATAATGGTTTATAGTATATACTCAAATACTTTAACAGTAAAATCTTCTGGGAATCAGAATGCATTATTTAGTCAAAATACATATTTACGAGTTTTTTTCTTTCATGGCATCTATATTATATCTTTTTGAACATCTACAAGTTTGTTTATGATTTTTTCAAAGGATCATAAACCAGACTTCTTTGATAATGAGCCATTTAATGCAATTGTAATGCTGACACTAGCATCAAATAGTGAGCATTACTGAGAAAAAATTTGGTCAAAATTGTCTATTCTAAATTATACAGAACAAAGGCAATTTTACAAATTTACCAGCATGTCTCAACTGAAGTCTTTTAATGGGGCTCAGCTCTTTTTTGTTGCTTAATAATAAAGACTAGCATCTAGATTGCTTTGTATTTAAAATAGTACTATACAAGGTTAACAGATAATATTGATTGGCATTGCCAGCACCATTGATTAGATTCAATTTACAATGCCAGCCCAGTAAAACCTAATTTTATTTAATTTATAGTCTCAATTGTTATTACACATATCAGTAAAGGCTATTTCATCTTCTTTCTTGTATTCTTATGTTCCAATACCAGTCAATATTTTCAACCAAAATATGGAATTTTAAGGAGTTATTTCAAAACATTCAGTCCTAAAATGGTCCTGCTGTCACAGAATCTGAGATAACACTCATGTTTTTGATCAAATGACAAATACCTGAAAAACAGGAAAATGAAACTTTAGATCTACTTACAACAGGCAAAACAAAGGTTATCAAGATGAAGTCTACTGCTGCCTGGTTCTGATATTGTCCCACAGAGAATTCTATATAAACCTTCCCAGAGCTTTGCAAACACAGCACTTAAATTGTCATGATGAATGGCTACAAATCATTCCCTTTCTGAAGACTTTTAGGTGAAATGTGCTTGAATCCTGTTTCTTTTGGATACAGCCCAAACCCAACTCTCTTAACCAACAAATATCACTAAACTTGACAGATTCAGAACTAAAAAGGACAAAGAAAAACTAATTACTATCAGATCAAATGTAGAAATCAGATTCACTTTTTGGATTTGATTTTGGAAGGGCTGATCTCAACCTCCCACTTTATGCCTGTTATTATTCTGACACAAATAAATGCAGGTCAGTTTTGTAGGCATATATAAATGTGGCAGAACTGTTGTCATTTTGATGACCACAAACCTGATTTTCAGTTGTAACCATGTAGTTAGTTGTTTACAGGTATATCTACACTAGTGACTGAGCACATGTCCTTGGTTGGGCTTGGGCCATAACCTCCCTATTGTCAACACTTAACTCCCCAAAGGAAATCTCTGAAGGAGAGAAGAGGGTGAGTAAACTAGTAGACATCAGGGGTGTTGGCAAGTACATGCTTTGTGCTGTGGTACAGCCCTGAACCTATGCCACTGTGCTGTCTGGTCAGCAGTCAGGGGCGTGTACCAGGTCTCGAGTTTCAATAGAACTCCACCCCATTGCCACAATGCACAGAACCCTTTTCTGACTGACCAATCTATGAAGTTCCCTGTTCCCCCATTCTCAACAACAGTGGTGAATTGTAGTGACCCAGTCAGAACAGCTTTCCAATGCAGTCTTTAGGTCAATACAGGTGAACGTGGATCCTGCTCAGAGAGCAGCGACGTTGCCAGCTGATCACACCAGGGTGATGATCAATGTGTGATCAGAGTACACCACCCTCCACCACTTCTCCTGGAGTGGCAGGAACATTCACCTGTACTGGGAAATTTCACACAGGCAGGAGCAGCTGGGCGTTCCGCAGACTCTGGCCCAGTGTTCTGACTGCATCAAGCACCTGAAGCTCCTGTACTGGAGGGCAAAAGACTCCAACAGTCACTCTGGGACACACCCCTTCTATAAAGTGCTTGAATGGGGGCTGCCTGAAGGGGCTCATGAGTTGGCCTCATTGTCTGACAGGATGCAGATGAGGACTAGGGTGAGCAGGCAGCAGGAGGAAGACCTGGAGGATGAAGAGGATGTGATTCTGCACCTCTACCCAGAGAAGCCAGCTGAGGGCCTCCTCCGCCCCCTGCCAATGAACCCAACGAGGACTCTGAGCCGAGGCAGGAACCAGAACCCAAGTCTGGAAAGTTACAATGGACCTGCTCCCTCCTCACCAACATCCCCTCTTGCTCTGGTGTTAAATTCCCCCTTTGAAGATCCAGAGCATTTGAAGTAGTGTGCATTGACTTTTGCTCCCTGGATAATGTGCCATGCATTGCTATGTCTCTGTGTGTTTGAACTGCAGTGCTGAAGCCACAGCATTGTCACGCCCCATTCCCTTACCAAACTCCTCCAACTTTCCCCCCTCCCTCCAGCCCCCACTCTGCTCCACCCTGAAATGGCCCTTGAGCAAGACAGAGTTCTAAATCAATGATTATATTGATTTCTGATGAACCACAATTATGCATTTGGGTTCTACAGCTACCTCCTTAAAAAAACATTTTATGCAGGAAAATTCAGTGAGCCCTTGTGCATTTCTCATCAGCAGTCAGGTATCAAAGTTAGTTCCAGCAGTCCTTTCTCCTTTGAAAGTGGACTCCCTGATCTTCCTGTGCCTTTGCAAACTTAAGTCACAAGGGATGGGAGGGGTGGGGGAGTAAGGCCCTGGCTGGGGGAACAAAACACAGTTGTAAATACTTACAAAATACAGTTTGTTGTCTAAGGAAAGGTTAGTTACCGTGGTCTTTTCTCCCTTGGAAGATTGCAAAGTCTTTACAGTCTCTTTCCCAGGTGTCTCCCTACACAGTGCCAGGCCCCAAAAGTGGGAGAAAGCAGGGTTGGAAGAAGGATCCAGACTGGCGGTAGGGTAAAAACAATGCAATGTCCCTTTCCAGTTGCCTGTGGGGAAGACTTGTGGTGCTGAGCTGAATCTTAAAGAAACCTAATGAAGTGTGGTGTGCCTCTTTCTTTCCCTGTCCATTTCACCACTCCTAGGCTGGCATAGGGGCAGGATTGCTGGCAAAAGCTTTGGGGGGGGGGTTCTGGTTTAGATCTGCATCTGCATGAAATCTTTGTGTCCTAGATGAAATTGAAATCAATTTCCAGTCAAATTGCATCCCAATCCTGTAAACATATTTCAGAACATTTCTGTTGTTGCAAAAACTCCAGCTAGTTCTTCAGCTTCACCAGCAGCGCAAATCTGCTCATCCAATTTCTTAGCTGACCAAACTGATCCATTCAGCAATATGTGGAGGGCTGACCATTAGCAGAAACATCTCTCTGACATAGATTGCCAGATCTCATCCACAGGACTCCAAAGCCTTTCTTCTATTGTTATACACCTCTACCCCGATATAACGTGATCTGATATAACATGAATTTGGATATAACGTGGTAAAGCAGTGCTCCGGGGGGCTGGGGGAGGGCTGCGCACTCCGGCAGATCAAAGCAAGTTCGATATAATGCGGTTTCAACTATAACACAGTAAGCTTTTTTGGCTCCCGAGGACAGTGTTATATCGGGGTAGAGGTGTACTTTGAAAAATGCTAGGCTTTCAGTTTTATTACATTAGTATGTGCTTCTTTTAAAATGTTTCATGGCATTTCTGTATATGTTTTGATGGATAAAAATTGCTTATTTTATCTGTTTTTGCCTGTACAGACAAATAACTGTTTAAACCTATACCTGTTGAAAGTACACAGACAGGAATGAAAGGGAGACAAATATTCATATTAACTTCTAACCAATGTTCCCTCTGATTTTTTCCATCCATGTCTGGAATTAATTTTGTTCTGTGCACCAATATCAAGGTATTGTGTGGATGTGCACGAATATCAAAGTAATGTGTGCCGCCAGTAGAAACAAAACACCTAGATATAAATCACCCTCGTGTATTATATAATATAATTTAACCCTTTTTAAAAATCTATTAATACTAAGGCAGCATTAATTTAAACAAGAGCCAAAGCCTGTGCTCCTCACTTGAGCAGAAAGCCCATGGGAGTTTTGCTTACTAACAATGGCAGAATTTGGTCCTAGAGGTGAATACTTTCAAGAATCTACAATCAGCAGCATATTTAAACCTGGATTGTCACCTTCAAGTTCAACAAATTTTAAAATTGAGTCCACCCGCTGTCTGGCAACATCAAATGTTCAATCTGTCAAACAAACAAATAAAACATCTGGAGTATAATTGTGCAGTGAAGTATTTGTACACAGTATTCTATTAATGTGAAATCTGCAAACAAAATCCAAATCTTTATGTACAAGCTTCATAGCTTGGACCTGCTAGCAATGCATGCAATCTGAAAATTAGAATCCCTACGTCTTCTTTAAAGTGAGTTACACACACAAAGCTTATATTTGAAAGGAAATTACTCCAGTTAATAACAGAAGTACATGTACTGTTAAAGTGTTCTCCTCATATTAAAAAATACATCGTACATTTACATTCAAAAGGAGATTACCTGATTCTAACACAGTGGATTGTGAAACTACGTGGAGCTTATAGAAATGCAGTATTAATTGTGACATTATCTCAGTGGGTTGCTATTTCTACATATTGAATTGATGGTCAACATTTGCCAACTTATTCAGCACATCAAAGTTCATGGGAGTTTTTGCAACAGGATCAGAAGTTAGCATATGTAAGCGGGGGAATGGTCCCGCTATTGTGGGGAAATTTCCTGACTTCTGCACTACCCCGGTGAGGTGGGCAAGCGAAAGGATCTGAGTCCCCGCTCCCACTTCCTTTACCCAGAGGCCTCCCTGCCCTTGAGGGCTCCCCTTCCACTCTCCTGTCTGGCTGAGTCCTCGTAACCCCAACAAAGCTGGGCCCAGGATTCCTGGGGGGCTCGACCCCCAACCCTGCTGTGGTCACCTAGGACAGGGGCTAGGGTGTCCCCACTCCGGGGTACTCTCTTTACACTGGGCACCTCCCTGACCCACTGATTATTCCATACAATTTAAAGCAAATACAAGTTGTTTAATTAACAATTAATCTAAAGAAAAGAACAAGGAAAAATGGGAAAGGTTAAAGGAAAACACATCACCCTGCTCTGTGGCAGGGAACATCACAACCAGTGTCTCTGGAATGTCAGGGCAGGTCACAGTCTGCTTCTTGTAGGTCCCAGGCCTCCTTCTCAGGCCTAGGCCGTGCTGCAGAGACGCTGCGGGTTGGACACTTGCAATGGTGGTGGCCACACACCTCCGGCCTTCTTCCCAGCGTCAGCCCCCCGTAGGGTTAAGGTCCCCCTCCCGGTCTGGCCTGCAAGGGCCCTTGTCTGGGGGTGTCTTTCTGTGCTGGGCCCTTTGCCCAGGTTCCCCCTTGGCTGGCCCCACTTGCTCACCACACCTGGCTCTGTGGCTGCAGCTCTGCTCCCAGCACAGGATCTGCTCTCCCCGGGCTGCGTCTCTGGCTCTGTGGCTGCAGCTCTGCTCCCAGCACAGGATCTGCTCTCCCTGGGCTGCGTCTCTGGCTCTGTGGCTGCACCTCTGCTCCCAGCACAGGATCTGCTCTCCCTGGGCTGCGTCTCTGGCTCTGGATCTGGCACGGTTCTGCTCTCCAGCTCAGCTTGGGCCCCTGCTCTCTCCTTAGCTCGGCCCCACTCAGTCTGACTCAGGCCATTCCAGTTCACACGGAGGACGGGACCCCCTCTGGCCTCCTGACTCCCT
Organism: Chrysemys picta bellii; assembly: GCF_011386835.1. Classification (NCBI taxonomy): domain Eukaryota; kingdom Metazoa; phylum Chordata; order Testudines; family Emydidae; genus Chrysemys; species Chrysemys picta. Next base: position 61,000,510 of record NC_088791.1, read on the forward strand.
GATTAGCCTGCCCACCCTGTCAATCAGGCTGATCTGGAGCATTGGCCTCTCCCCATGGTTCCTGGGGACTGTCAGTCTCAGGCTCCTGATTTGCCCTCGACCCTTCCCCTTTTAGTGCTGGGAGCTAGCCAACCAAAACACCCCCACTGAATGTTAGTAAGGGGGCAACAGTCCCCTTACATTCCCCCTTGCTAAAATACTGCCACATCCACAATATTCACACCGGTACATCCGGGCCCCATGGTAACAACATAACCCATGTCATTGTATATCAACAACCCATTAACAATTATTAAAAGAACATTTAACATATTTAACATTCCACATCTACTTCTTAATACCATACATAACAATATTCATTAAAACACTACATAGAACCAATAACATAATTATCTCTAAGTCTAACAGGAAGTACACCCTTATTAGCCCTCTGGGACCTTCTTAAGACTGGTGGTTCGTTACCCATATTTCCTATTTCCCTATCCTCGGGTAATACTGGGTCAGTTTGAAGGATCTGGCCATTCTCGTTAGGGTTTGGGTTTGCCCCACTCGGTCCCTCTCTATATTCGGTTTGTGGGACTAGAACCATTTCCCAATTGGTTTCAGCCTCCTCGGGGTGTACTGATCTACGCCTCCTATGGTCCCTGTCTGGACTAAGAGTGCAATGTTTCAACTGGTCCCTATGTACTACTCTCTCAGGACCTCCTCGTTCAGGCCGGATGGTGTAAACTGGTAGCTCAGGATTGTTGTGAGCGACTACAATGTGGGGATTTGACTCCCATTTGTCCTGTATTTTATTACGCCCCCGGTGTCTATGGTTACGAACTAGTACACGGTCACCAGGCCTGATGAGAGCCCCACTGGACTTGCGATCATAAGTCCTTTTCCTACTCCGGGCTGTGTCTTTAGTTGTATTGAGAGCAACGTCACAGGCTATCTTCAGCCTGTCATGGTGACCTTTGACCCAGTCATCCAAATTGGTCACCTCATCCTCCTCAGGGCCCTCTCTGTCCAGAATATCCAATGGCAACCTGGGATCCCTCCCAAACATGAGATAAAAAGGAGCGTAACCTGTCGACGAATGGACATGGCTGTTATAGGCCAACACCAGCTCAGGAAGATGTTCCTGCCAGGCTCGCTTCTTTTCTGGCGGGAGCGTTCTTAGCATGTCATGCATTGTCCGGTTAAATCTCTCGCACTGAGCATTTCCTTGCGGGTGATAGGGTGTTGTTCGGCTTTTGGCTATGCCATACAATTTACACAATTCAGATATCACCTCTGATTCAAAATTCCTCCCCTGATCCGAGTGTAACCGTGCCGGACAACCATAGTACACAAACCAGTGTTTTATGAGGGCTTCCGCCGTTGTCCGCGCTGTCTGGTTTCTAGTTGGAACTGCAACAGTGAATCGGGTGAACATGTCCGTGAGAACCAGTATGTTCTCATACCCCTCTGAAGATCTCTCTAGCCGTGTGTAATCCATCGCTAGGACCTCCATTGGGGCAGTCACATTAGTACAGGTCAAAGGGGCTCGGTTGGGAGGAAACACATCCTTGGCTAAGGCACACCGTTTGCACTGACGGATCCACACTTGCACGTCGCTACCCATCGTGGGCCAGTAATAGTTTCTCCTCATTACCTCCAGAGTGCTCCTGTCTCCAAAATGCCCCCCATGATCATGCCTGGCTTCATAAACTTGACGGCGGAGTGACACAGGCACCACTAACTGCCACACTTCTTCACCATCTCGGGGATGATATGTTACCCGGAACAGCACTCCACGATGTAATCTAAGTCTTTCCCACTGTCTGGCTAGCTTCTTAGACTCGGGGTATCTGGCCCCAAATCTCCGGTCTGGCCTCGTTTGGCTCATGACTGCCACTAAGACAGGTCCAACATCACCTTCTCGTTGCAGAGTTTGAATCTCCTCCCATGAGTACCCCGAGATTATTGCGCTCTCTCCTCTTACCAGGTTTTGTACTGCATCCTTTACCGTCACTTCGTCCTCGGGCTTTGGATTCTCTAGCCACAAACACGTACGCACAACATCTGCAGGAATGACTAGGAAGTCTTTCTCCAGATCCTCGCCCTCTTCTGACTCCTCCTCCAGAGGCAATCTAGACAGGGTGTCAGCATTGATGTTCTGCCTTCCAGGTTTATACTGTACTTCAAAAGTGAACTCAGCGAGTTGGGCCACCCAGCGGTGTTCAATTGCACCTAAGTTAGCCGTTGCCAGGTATCGGAGTGGATTGTGGTCTGAGATTACCGTGAATTTAGAGTACACTAAATAATCCTTAAATTTTTCAGTGATAGCCCACTTCAAGGCCAACAGTTCTAGTTTAAAAGCACTGTAGTTTTTGTCATTTCTTTCTGACCTCCTCAGCCCTCGGCTCGCATATGCGATCACACGCTCGGCCCCCTCTTGCTTCTGGCTGAGCACCGCACCTAGGCCGTGCAGGCTCCCGTCTGTTGTCACTATAAATGGCAGGCTAAAGTCAGGATATGCAAGCACAGGTGGTGACATCAGCCGATGTCTTAATTTGTCAAAAGCTGTCTGACAGGCATCATCCCACACAAAACATTGATCCCTTCCCTTCCTTTGGGCAGGCTGGCCCACTAGTCCATATAGTGGTGCAGCAATGTGTGCAAACTTTGGAACAAATCGTCTGTAATAGCTCATGAAACCTAGAGCCTGCCGCACTTGCTTGGCATTCTTGGGGACCGGCCAATTTTCCAGCGCCCTGGTCTTCTCTTCATCTACCTGGATTCCATCCTTTGAAATCACATGACCCAAGAATTTGACTTTTTCACGTAGGAGGCAGCACTTACTTGGCTTCAGCTTCAATCCATGTTCCTTCAATCGTGTGAAAACCAAGTCCAATTTTTCCATATGACTCTCAAAATCCTTGGAAAACACAATAACATCGTCCAGGTATATCAGCAAAGTGTCTAAGATATAGTCTCCTAACACCCCCTCCATTAGTCTCTGGAACGTAGCAGGTGCATTACACAAGCCGAATGGCATACGTGTCCATTCAAACAGCCCAAACGGAGTCGTCACTGCTGTCTTTTCCCGGTCTCGTTCTTCCACTGCAACCTGGAAATAACCAGAAGTTAAATCGAGGGTTGAAAACACTCTTGCACTTCCTAATGCATCCAGTGACTCTTCCACCCGGGGTAGCGGGTAGGCATCCTTGTGCGTTACCTCATTCAGTTTCCTGTAGTCACAGCAAAATCGCACCCCACCATCTTTTTTTATTACAATCACTGCGGGTGATGCCCACGGACTGTGGCTTTCTTTAAGGACACCTTGAGTCACTAGGTCCAGAATGTGTTTTTTTACCTCCTGGAACACTCGTGGTGAGATCCGCCGGTGTCTCTGTTTTATCGGGACAGCATCTCCAGTGGCTATTTGGTGTGTCACTGTGGTGGTGTAACCAAAGTCCCGCTCATCCCTGGAAAAGACCTCTTGATGTTTCTCCAGTAGCGCCCGCAAACGGCCAACCTGTGTAGGGGTTAGCTGTTGGAGGTCCACTTGGACTGGAATGGGTAGCTCTCCATCAGGTGCCGCTTGCGATGTGGTAACCTGTGTGCCTTTTTTTACTTCTATCACCCGCAGCTCATCCCCATTTTCTTCCAAGGCCACCCCCAATGGGGGCACCACTCCTTCAGGACGGTGTACCTCTGCCACTCTGGTTCGGGGGTACAATTTTATGGCCTTCTTACTTGAGTTTAACAGCCTGACTGGCACTTTTCCTTTGCTGGCATTAGCAAGTACATTTGCAACCAGGAGCCCATTAGGGAGACTGGCCCCAGGTGTTGGCTCGACAAGCACTCTGTATCCGTCAAAGTCGCTTGGCACCCGGCAGCGCCCATCAATAATCTTCTCACTCCAGGGAGGTATAACCACCTTCTGTCTCCCTGCCACCTTAACATAGCCAATTTGTCCCGTTGGACCCGGGAAACGTCCATGTCTCTCCACTTGGGCTAGTACCCGCTTCAGTGTAGCGTCCTTCCTAGGCTGCCCGTGACGGTTCATCTCCAGGGTTCCTTCTCCTACCAACAGTAATTCTTTCAGCTCTCTTATAATATTCATCCCGAGAATTCCCGGTACTCTGTTCTCCATTAAAGTCTTTCCTGAAGCTGTGTCCTTTAGGATAAAAATGCATTTCCCAGGGATTGTTCGACCCATGTACCCTACATCAGCTTCAAGACACCCCACCACAGGGATGGCAAGTCCATTAGCTGCCGTTAGCTGTACAAATCGGGTATTATGCATGGTCAGATCTCTCTCTTTTAAGTAGTTTCGGAAATATGATTCAGAAATAGTGGTGACTTCTGAGCCAGTGTCTATCAAACAGCGGGTTCTCACCCCTGCTATGGTTATATCCACTGTCAAGCAGTCCCCGAAAGCTCGGCCACAGAAGTCGTTGAATACACTAACATCATCAGGGTCCTTTTCCTTGCTGCTGACACACTGCCCTTTTCCTAGGGACAGCCGTAGAAACCCTTCAGTCCCCACTTGGCCTTCTGATGGTTGGCTGCTTGCTCCCGGTGCCTTTTGAATTTCAGGCGCCTGGGACTCCAGTCTCCTTCTCAGTGTACAATCTCGGCTAGTATGTCCTGGCCTTTCGCAAGTATAACAAATGTATCTTCCCAGCTCGTCCTTCAGTGGAGATCTTCGGGATCCTGGGGCCCTTGGATATCTTGGCATATTAGTGGGAGGTTTTCCTTTCATCACCTCAGTCATCACTTTCAGCATCTCCCCCTGCTGGACCGCCAGTTTTTGGACAGCTTCACTTAAGCTTTCCAATGTTAGCTGTGTTTGGGGCAGGGCCTTTTCCCCAGCAGCTGCATTCACAAGGCCGCCACTTCGTGTACGGGGGTTAGTCTTTGCTGTCTCTGCCACAGGAACTTCCTCTTCTTCTGACCACATAATAGCAGCCTGCATGAGTTCATGGAACTTCTTACTGGGCTCTTCCTTAAACCTCCTTTTCATTTCACGGCGGAGGGAATCATCCTGGAGCCCCAGCACTAACTGCTCTTTCAGAACCGTATCTGGGTCTGGAACTCGCTGAGGGTCTCGCCGCTCCACTCTGCTCATTTTCTCCTGGAGGTCATATGCATATGCCCGGATAGTTTCACCGGGCTCCTGCTTTCTCTCAAAGAACTCCTTTAGTCGGGTTCCAATAGGTACCTTGTCCCCATACACTTCTAGGAGGAGTTCAAATATCTTTTCCACATTTTTTTTGTCTGCCACTGCCATGAACTTTACTGTGGCCTTGGCCTGGCCCTTGAGGTGCTCCTCTATGAAGTCCACATGATCTTCTTCAGGTACTCTTAGCACACGCAGAGCCGCCTTCACAGACTTGACCCACTCCTCTACTGTAATGTCTCCTGGTCTAGTCGGGAAGCCACCAAACTCCGTGACCTTCCGCTCCCGTGGGACATAAATAGTAGGGGGTTTCTTAGCTTCTGCTGTCTGTTGCTCTATTACTGCCTTGGCCAGCGATAAGGCTTCTCTCTGTTCAGTTCTAGCTTGCTGTAATGCCTCCGCTTGGTCTGATAATCTGCGCTGAAGTTCAGCAAACTGGGTTCGTAGTTCTTCAATTCCAGCCATGGTAGGGTGCTCAACTAGGCCCGGACCATGCTACTAGAACTTAACCAGAAAACCAATGGGATGGACCCTGTGGATAGGATCCTGTTCGTGACGCCAATTATGTAAGCGGGGGAATGGTCCCGCTATTGTGGGGAAATTTCCTGACTTCTGCACTACCCCGGTGAGGTGGGCAAGCGAAAGGATCTGAGTCCCCGCTCCCACTTCCTTTACCCAGAGGCCTCCCTGCCCTTGAGGGCTCCCCTTCCACTCTCCTGTCTGGCTGAGTCCTCGTAACCCCAACAAGGCTGGGCCCAGGATTCCTGGGGGGCTCGACCCCCAACCCTGCTGTGGTCACCTAGGACAGGGGCTAGGGTGTCCCCACTCCGGGGTACTCTCTTTACACTGGGCACCTCCCTGACCCACTGATTATTCCATACAATTTAAAGCAAATACAAGTTGTTTAATTAACAATTAATCTAAAGAAAAGAACAAGGAAAAATGGGAAAGGTTAAAGGAAAACACATCACCCTGCTCTGTGGCAGGGAACATCACAACCAGTGTCTCTGGAATGTCAGGGCAGGTCACAGTCTGCTTCTTGTAGGTCCCAGGCCTCCTTCTCAGGCCTAGGCCGTGCTGCAGAGACGCTGCGGGTTGGACACTTGCAATGGTGGTGGCCACACACCTCCGGGCTTTGAGTGTTGGGACCCTTCTTCCCAGCGTCAGCCCCCCGTAGGGTTAAGGTCCCCCTCCCGGTCTGGCCTGCAAGGGCCCTTGTCTGGGGGTGTCTTTCTGTGCTGGGCCCTTTGCCCAGGTTCCCCCTTGGCTGGCCCCACTTGCTCACCACACCTGGCTCTGTGGCTGCAGCTCTGCTCCCAGCACAGGATCTGCTCTCCCCGGGCTGCGTCTCTGGCTCTGTGGCTGCAGCTCTGCTCCCAGCACAGGATCTGCTCTCCCTGGGCTGCGTCTCTGGCTCTGTGGCTGCACCTCTGCTCCCAGCACAGGATCTGCTCTCCCTGGGCTGCGTCTCTGGCTCTGGATCTGGCACGGTTCTGCTCTCCAGCTCAGCTTGGGCCCCTGCTCTCTCCTTAGCTCGGCCCCACTCAGTCTGACTCAGGCCATTCCAGTTCACACGGAGGACGGGACCCCCTCTGGCCTCCTGACTCCCTGATTAGCCTGCCCACCCTGTCAATCAGGCTGATCTGGAGCATTGGCCTCTCCCCATGGTTCCTGGGGACTGTCAGTCTCAGGCTCCTGATTTGCCCTCGACCCTTCCCCTTTTAGTGCTGGGAGCTAGCCAACCAAAACACCCCCACTGAATGTTAGTAAGGGGGCAACAGTCCCCTTACACATACAATGAAGGACCCAAATAGATTAATACCAAACTCCTTTATTTGGGAAGTGTTTTGAGCAAAGTTTAAAGATTCAAAATCAAACATATGTATCCACAAAGATCAGCCTTTCCTTGCAGAAATTCATAAGAAACCACTTTCTTTGGATGTGCAAGTTGTTTATTTAGACTCTTGAAGATTATCTACAGGTAGCCCTTAATTAGTTTTCAAGTGGAAACTTGGAACTATACAGCAAAGGCATTCAGTTTCTTTTTTTTTTCTTTTAATTCTTCATCTTTAAAAAAACAAAACAAAACAAAAAAAACAACCTAATCACATGATTTTAAAAAAGCACAGACTTGTGCCACTAAAATCTTCACAGAAAATAACTGCTGTTTTTTTGGAGAAGCAATAGTTGATTAATCATTTCTTTTTTAGACTATATTGCAGCCGAACTCCTGATAGAGTGGATTGATTCATTTATAGCAACACATTTTAAAAGTACTTGATAACAACTAGGATGTCTCTCTAAGGAATTGTATGAGCTTGAAAGAAAGAAAGAAAGAAAGAAAGAAAGAAAGAAAGAAAGAAAGAAAGAAAGAAAGAAAGACGCAGTGTCCAGAAATGAAGTGCAATTAAAATTTTCCTTTAGAAAAATCATCCCTAGCTATTTCAGCTCCCTCCCTCCACTTCTGCAGAGTGCAAACAGCATCAGTAGGTCAGAATCAGACCCAGGCCTTTAAATAAATAAATTAATTAATGGAGATATCCCATCTTCTAGAACTGGAAGGGACCTTCAAAGGTCATTGAGTCCAGCCCCCTGCTGTCACTAGCAGGACCAAGTACTGATTTTGCCCCAGATCCCCAAGTGGCCCCCTCAAGGATTGAACTCACAATGCTGGGTTTAGCAGGCCAATGCTCAAACCACTGAGCTATCCCTCCCTCTGGTGGAGAATGCAGGCTTCTTTGTGCCCAGAGAAGTTGCCCAGTCTCTCCCCAACCCCAATATCCCTAAGCCCAGGTTTCCTGGTTCGGGTTCCCTCGTGTGTGCCAATCACATGCCTGCCCAGTCTGTATTGAAGCAGACCCAGAAGCTGCTGGTGCTACTCACTTGGGGTTGCAGCTGCGCTAAGCACAGCCTGCACAACTCAGCCACTTGTCTCCCTGCTGTTCTGTGCCAGCTATATGGCTCTCAACACTCAATTGAAGGTGACAAATAAGCAGACCAGCAGCAGGGCCTAAGTGAGGGAAGATATCCGTGTCTTAAGGGCCTAACTAGCTCCTACTACTTCAGTTGACTGCCTGTTTTCCTCAAGTGGGTTCAGGGAAGCAGCAGGAAACAGGAAGCTCCCTGAGAAGCTGGTGTTAATCAGTCCAGGCTCCTGGGGGTGCTAGAGAGGTACATAAGAGGCTCTTCCTCTTCTCTCTCCCTGCAGGTCCTGCTGCTTTCTATTATTCCCTCTCACCTTTTCTCTTGCCTGCCTGTTATGTCTCTTGTGCCCTCTTTCCTCCAGCACAGCACTTCACCATCTCTGTGCATCTAGAACAGTTTTCTACACTCTGAGTCCTAGTGGCGCCCCCCAACAGTTTGGCACCTGAGGCGACCACCTCAGTTTGCCTCATGGTAAGGCCAGCCCTACCTCCAGCCTCACTCCACTCCCGGGCACTGCCCTCCCACCGTCACTGAGGATGTGCGTGGCTGAGCAACACTTGATGGAGCACTGCATGGTTTAGAGGGAACAGTACTTCTAACCCTTTTAATGTCTATCTGTGTGACAGACTAAGATGGTAATAACTGTCCTTTTGGGGGGAAAGAGAAGAAGTTAGTTGAGATGGGCTGGAGCTGCTGTTGTTGCTACAGTCCCAAACCCATTTCCTAGAAGACAGATACTAGTTTTAAAGCCTGAGGGTCCAATCTTCACTGATTTTATTTTCTTAGTAAGGATTTCAACACTAGGCTGTAAGATAATAAAATAATATTTAGTGATATATAAGAAAAAGCCTATCCCAGATTATATGTGTTTAGAATTTTAATCAACCATTGCACATCCCTCTGAGCTGGTCTACCCTGAAAACGTACATTGGCATAGCTACTTATCTCAGGGGTGTGAAAAATCCACACCCCTGAGAGACCTAAACTATGGTGTAGAGAGCAATAGGCTGACAGAAAAATTCTTCCATCGAACTAGCTACCATCTCTCGGGAGGTAGTTTAACTACAGCAACAGGAGAACCCTTCCCATTGCTGTAGTGAGTATTTACACAGAAGTGCTACAGCAGCATAGCTGTAGTGTTTTAAGAGTAGACAAAGCCTGTGCCCTGCCTCACCACAGCATAACTCCAGTTTTATACTGGTGTCACTCTATTGAGATCATTCAAAATAACAGAGTAGTGAATTAGGCCACCTTCTTGATGCTGAGCAACCCACTGCAATGGTGTAGGATTTCCAACTGAATTTGTCAACAGGCCTAGTCACAGGAAGTAGAGAAAGGTAATGGGAACAAAACCACCTTTAACTACTGTAACAAAGTTCTGTCCTTGACTCCGTGGGTCCTGCGTTTCCTGACGGATTTTTGCTAGCATCAGAGGCTCACTGTGACCCTCCACATAGCCCTTCTCTCTCTAGAGGCAAGGGTAACAGTCTACTGAGCCATTTTCATCATAAGCCAGCAAGGGAGGTGAGGAGAAACAACCCTCCCTCACACAGTCTCTGTCGTCTCCCAGTATCAGTGATTAATCAGGGAGGGGAGGGGTGGGGGGAGCCTGGGCCCGCCCTCTACTCCGGGCTCCAGCCCAGGGACCCTAAACTTAGCAGCTATGAAAGCTGACTTTTTGGAAATAGGGCGTGTACAATTCCCTGGGCTACTTCCCCACAGCAGCCCCCACTGAGGTATCTTCTTCATAATTACCTCAGGGCCTCCTTCCTTGTACCTGATATGGATTCGTTCTGCTTCATTCCTCCAACAGCACTGCTCCCTCCTATAGCTCCTGACACCCACACCGCACTGACTAACTGGGAGGCTTTTAACTAGTTACAGCCAGTCCTTGATTGGCTTCAGGTGTCCCAGCTGTCTCGCCTGCCTTCTAGAAGGATCTTAATTGGCCTCAGGTGTCTTGATTAACCTGGAGCAACTGCCATTTGGTTATCATGGTACCAGGGATTTGTTTAGCCTGGGACTAACATACTTGTTCCTCACTACTTTACTGTAGCCATCTGGCCTTGCCCCATCACATATCCCCCTCCTCTGCTCAACACCATGGAGTTGGGTAACTTGGGTCGCCATCAGTGTGCTCGTGACAGACCATCAGCGTTGCCATGATGGCATCCAGCCCTGTGCCGTATGCGGAACTGGAATGGTTGGAGGGATAAGAACCACCTGGTGACCCTTGCATTCTTTTCCTTATTCCTCTGCATCCACTGGAAGGGTGCATGGTCCGTCACAAGAGTAAATCGCTGGCCTAAGAGGTAATAGCGCAGTGTCTCCATGGCCCATTTGACAGCAAGGCATTCTCTCTCAACTACTGAGTATTTCTGTTCTCTTGGAAGAAGCTTTCTGCTTAGGTAGAGAATCGGGTGTTCCTCTTCTCCCACCATTTGCAACAGAACTGTCCCCAACGCCTCCTCAGAAGCATCTGTTTGTAAGATAAATTCCTTGTTAAAGTCCGGGGCTATGAGTACGGGGTCATTACAGAGGGCCATCCGAAGGTCTATGAATGCCCCCTCTGCTGCATTGGTCCACTTCACCATGTCTGGACCTCGGGCCTTCACCAGGTCTGTTAGGGGACTTGCCTTAGTGGCAAAATGGGGAATAAAATGTCGGTAGTAGTCTACCACGCCTAGGAACGCGCGGACCTGCTTCTTTCGGGTCAGCTGGGGCCAGTTTTCAATCGCCTCTAGCTTATTTGTTTGGGACTTCACTATGCCCCTCCCTACAATATATCCCAGGTACCTAGCCTCTGCTAGCCCTATGGCGCATTTAGCGGGATTAGCAGTGAGGCCAGCCCGCCTGAAGGTGTGCAGTACTGCCTCAACTTTCTCCAAGTGGGTTCCCCAGTCTGGCGTATGGATGATGGCATCATCTAAGTATGCGGCTGCATAACTAGTATGGGGGCGCAGCAGCTTATCCATGAGGCGCTGGAATGTGGCCGGGGCCCCATGTAGCCCAAAAGGGAAGACGGTGTACTGGAATAGCCCATCTGGGGTGGAGAACGCTGTCTTTTCTTTGCATGGTGTCAAGTATCAGGGGGTAGCCATGTTAGTCTGTATCTACAAAAACAACAAGGAGTTTGGTGGCACCTTAAAGACTAACAGATGTATTTGGGCATAAGCTTTCGTGGGTAAAAACCTCACTTCTTCAGATGCATAGAGTGAAAGTTACAGATGCAGGCATTACTCCCTGCTCTCCATGTGTCAGTATATAATGCCTGCATCTGTAACTTTCACTCTATGCATCTGAAGAAGTGAGGTTTCTACCCACGAAAGCTTATGCCCAAATACATCTGTTAGTCTTTAAGGTGCCACCAGACTCCTTGTTGTCTTTTCTTTAGCTTCTTTGGTCAGGGGAATCTGCCAATATGCTTTTGTCAGATCCAGTGTAGTCAAGAATCGGGCACTACCCAGTCAGTCAACCAGTTCGTCGATGCGTGGTATGGGATATGCATCGAATTGGGATACTTCATTCAGTCGGCGAAAGTCATTACAGAATCTCATGGTACCGTCAGGTTTAGGCACTAGAACAATTGGACTGCACCACTGACTGTAAGATTCTTCAATAACCCCTAATTCTAACGTTTTCTTTACTTCGGCCTTGATTTCTTCTCTTTTAGCTGCTGGGATTCGGTAGGGTCTCAATGTTACCTTGGCTCCGGGGATCGTGCGGATATGGTGATAGGTCTCAGTCGTCCGCCCCGGTTTTGTAGAGAACACATCTCGGTTGCGATTAATCATGTCGGCTGCCTCGATCTTTTGGATCGGCGTCAAGTCGGGTGATATCCTCACTTGCTCATGTAAGTTATCCTCCTGGGGAAGGGTCTCCTGGGTGACTAAGCATGCCTCTCGATCATGCCAAGGTTTTAGAAGATTGATGTGGTAAATTTGCTCTGGTTTCCTGTGGCCTGGCTGCCGCACCTTATAGTTTACCTCTCCCACGGCTTCGATCACTTCGTAGGGTCCTTGCCACTGGGCCAACAGCTTACTTTCTGCTGTGGGCACCAGGACCATCACTCAATCCCCTGATTGGAACCGTCGAAGCTTTGCTTGGTGGTTATAATGGGTTCGTTGGGTTTCCTGTGCTTTCTCCAAGTGTTCCCGTACAATGGGTGTAACTCGGGCTATCCGAGCCCTCATCTGCAGTACATGCTCGACTATGTTCCTTCCGGGATTTGGCTTCTCTTCCCAGGCTTCTCTGGCTATATCCAATATGCCCTGGGGGTGGCACCCGTATAGTAGTTCGAACGGAGAGAAACCTGTGGAGGCTTGTGGGACTTCCCGGAGGGCGAACATGAGGTAAGGTAATAGGGTATCCCAACCTTTCCCATCCTGGCTCACCACTTTCCTGATCATGGCCTTGAGGGTCCTATTGAACCTTTCCACAAGGCCGTCTGTTTGTGGGTGGTATACAGAGGTCCATAGGGCTTGTACATGGAGCAATGAACAGAGATCTTTCATCAACTTGGACAACTTGGTGTCTTGATTAACCTGGAGCAACTGCCATTTGGTTACCATGGTACCAGGGATTTGTTTAGCGTGGGGCTAACATACCTGTTCCTCACTACTTTACTGTGGCCATCTGGCCTTGCCCCATCACACTACACATGTGTGTTTATTCCAGCCTCCTCTGATCAGCTCTATTAGTCTTGGAGCCTACTAAACCACTGCCTTTTGAAGGATAGACTGTTGCTAAGTAATAGAGAAGTGGAACTGGTGGAGGGGGGCTAGCGGGAGGGTTGCTGCTGCAATTGAGGCACTAACCAGGTAATGCTAGATATGGTGAAGGACTGTTGATTAACAAGTTTTGTGGTGCTGGCCTTGCCAGTCCCATGTGAGCTAAGCTCAAAGGCTTCTCTGTGTATGGCATTTTGTGACAAGCTGAAGTTCTGTCTGCAATCACAAAGCTAAATAAATTACATACTAATATACTTATTATTTGTATAACCTTAGCACCTAGTCATTGACCAAAACCCAATTGTGCTAGGTGCTTTATAAGCATAGAACAAAAATATGGTCCCTGCCCCAAAGAGTCTACAATCAACATATAAGACAAAGTACAACAGTTGGATATTCAGTCAGACAGATGAGGGGCTGGCTACCAGAAACAATAAGACAATATTGGTCAGCGTGATAGACAGTGATATCAGTGCCCAGCAGTGGCCTACCCACTGTCAAGTTTTTTCAGGCATAATGGTAAAGGAGTTTTAAGGCGGGATTTCAAGAAAGATAATGAAGTAGCTTTGTGGGGAGCTCCTCCCCAAGCTTGAGGGGCAAGCACAAAGGTGCTTTTTGAAAATTTTCACAAGTGGGTAATGGATTTTTGCAATGGCAAGGAGCTTGTTTCTCACCATCAGCAATTCACATACCATCAGGATAGTCCTCAATTAGATTTATTAGGTTTTTTCCCGAGAAAGGTCCTTGCAGAAATAAATTTAAATTAATGGAGATATCCCATCTCCTAGAACTGGAAGGGACCTTGAAAGGTCATCAAGTCCAGCCCCCTGCCTTCACTAGCAGGACCAAGTACTGATTTTGCCCCAGATCCCCAAGTGGCCCCCTCAAGGATTGAACTCGCAACCCTGGGTTTAGCAGGCTAATATTCAAACCACTGAGCTATCCCTCCCCCCCAGGAAAGCAATCCCCATTTGTCCTGACAACTGTGAACACTGTTGCCACAGCAGAAGGAAAACAACAATCTTCTCAGTTTCTGTCTTGTCAGGGAACCAACCATTTTCAAACTCCTAACCCTAAATTTTTAAACCAGTTCATCTATCTTTACCGTACTGAGGTTTGTTTGTTTTTCCCTCTTGAATTAGAATGTTCCACTGTATCCAGCATAGGAAGTTTGCAGCTCAACTACTTTATTTCCAAACTCCTTTTAATCTCTGGGGGAAAGAGGCAACATTTTATATATAGTGGAAACAGATTCTTGTAGAGATTCTAGTTTTATGAAAGAAATCAATTTTTTGCATAATTGCTTGTTTTCAATTATCCGAGCTTGAAGTACTAACAGCAGCAACAGCCTCCAGCTTTCAGCACAAATCCTATAAAAGCCTCTTTGGAAGATAGCTAAAAATTGTTAGGTGTTTTCAGTGACCAACAGCTTCACCTTTCCTTCCATGTCAAAACCAAGGAAGATATTGAGCAAACAAAATGCAACCACCACAAACAATGCCAATCGTTCAGAGGAGCAGAATGGCTCAGAACCAGTCTGCCCACCACTCACATATCTGCATGCACCCTTCAGAAATTATTTCAGATGTTTGTCTGTCTCCCACAATAGTTAAGAGTAATAATAGCAGTTAAGGGAGGATGGATACCTTAACTTTCACTTCCCTTGCTTTTTCTGCTTTGTGTCATATTAGTTAACCAGGGTTTCTAATAGAACACTAATTATAGATGTATGTGACAGAGGGAGAGTTGTTTGAAATTAGTTTCTGTGACCAAGATTATAAAAGATTTTCAAAACGCACATTTTGCTCTAGGACATCACATCCCCTGTATTATTTAGTCTGAGTGTCATGGTGTGTGTAAGATAATATAATGCTACTTGACTGACTATAATCAGTGTGACATTTTTCCACCTGCAAAAGCGAGTATGATACCGGGTAGTGTTAAGATCAAGAGAGTGAAATGTCCATTGCTGTAGAAAAATAAAGAAAAATAATACAAGCAGGGAGATGTAAAGTATTTTGAAATTTTCACCTGAAAATACTGTATAAAATACTGTAAATACTATTAGAACATACAAATTAATAGTTAGCTCCCACTCTTAAGGATCTTGAGATAGATGGACCATTTGTTCACCAGGCAAGGGCTAGGAAATCAGGATTGTACGTGGGGAGCTGGTGGACAGGAAGTTGGTGAGTAGTAGGAAGAAGGTTGGGACCATGTGCTTATCTGAAAGGGGTGATATCATAAGGGATTAGCCCTAGAGAAGTTAATTGGGTTTGGACACTTCTTATGAGTAAGAGGAAGGAGGGCAACTAGGAAGGAGGGCAGATAGGGTGACCAGACTTTTTAGGGATGGGGAGTGGTACTGTGAATTGTTGGCAGCTGAGAATTGGGATTTGGATGTTGGTTATTGAGATAGCAGAAATGTTGGCAAGCTGGGCGAGAAATATATTAGTTCTTGGCACTTGTTAAAGAGGAATAGCAGAAAGGTTCTGCAGCTGAGAAGGGAGTCTCTTGTTGAGGGGTGGCATGGTGGTTGAGCAGCTGAGTTAGTGGTTGAGGTGCATGAGGAATTACAAGAAGTTTAAGCCGCTAGGATTGTGGAGGAAGGGGGAAGTTGAGCACTTGTGGAGGCAGCCATTGCACTGCTGAATATATCCACCCCTAGTAAAAAAAAAAAGGGGGGGGGGGCAAAATTCCATTTTTAAAAAATTTCAACAGAATTCTGAAGTTTGAAAATTTTCTGAAAGCTTTATAGGAGGGTTGAAAATGGGGGGCAAGTTTAGCAAAAAAATTCAAAAACTGTTTTGATTTTCAAATTCAATTGAAAAAAAAATCAGGCAAAATTTTGACCAGTTCTATTATTCATTTTTGATATTTCTAGGTAGGTTTAGTAAAAATGAGCATACTGATCAGTGTTCTAAAATGTGAAGGAACAGGTAAGATTATAAACTTTTTTAAAGAAAATAACAAAAATAACTTTTAGACAGAAAGAAAATTCATGATGAAAGAGCTTACTTCAAATAAACATCATAGGAAACTTAAATACTATAGAAGAAAAAAAACAATAGACTGCCTCAACCAGGAGCAGAGAAATAATAGAAGAGATACAGTTCTGAAATTACCTGACAATGAAAGACTGAAGGCTAGAGAAAACTATCACAATGTGTCAGCAGATGGACATGGAGTAGCCTGATTTGTCAAATAAAAAAAGGACTATTTATTTTGACTGACAAATGTTTCATGAGTCAAGACGTCAAGGAACTCAAAAACAAGAATTAGCTAATGCCCAATGAAAGCTCAATGCCAACTGAATATAAAACTAGAAAAAGAAAGATAAATATTATGAAAAAAAAAACCAAATGAACTTTTCATGCCAACCTGAGGGAAAAACGCATTCTGTGGAAGTTCCTGAGCTTAATTCTATTTTTATATTCCATTGTCTGCAGGTCTTTTGAAGGCTCTTGTGATGAATTTCTCGAGCAGTGGGATTGTTGAAAAACTCTCAAGGCTAAAAAACAACACTGAAAAGCCAGAGTTTTCTAAATTTGTTGCTTTGGGTGCGCAGGACTTGGAAAATGTTGCATCTCCTCAACCTGCAAAGGCAGAGAGCACCCCATTAGTCCCAAGTGACATGGTTTGATGTGATGTCTTTTAAAGTCCCAAAGACAAAAAGGAAGGGGAGAAGAAAGGGTGGAAAATAGGAACTGGAGGAAACAGAGGTAAGCACAGTATAACATGGCAGCAAAACTAATCTAAAGCAGTGAATTAAGCAATTAAATAAAGTAACAGGAAGATACTGAAACTGCTCTCCAAGAGCCTGGGGATGGGCCTTGGACCCATGAGGTAGGGTGAGACCATGTGGCCTTCACCGGCCGAGGTCAGACCTTGTGGCCCTCACAGGTTGAGGTCCTCACCCTTCTGCACCCTCTGTCCCCCTCACAGCAGAGAGGGAGCTAGGGATCAGAGACTGCTGAGTCCTGCGGGGATGGGGAATGGGTAGGCTGAGGACAGCCTACATCAAGTAACGGGTCATTTCACCACTGTGTCAACATCAAAGTACTCAGGTATTAAGAAGGTGACTTCTTAAGAAGGTGACTTGAAGTGACTTAAGAAGTGACCAGATAACTGGAAAAATCAGAAACACAAATACTTTGGGAACTAGATTTATCCTGCTGTTGCCTTGATAGAAATTCAGTGCTATAATTAAAAGATAGTAAAATCAGTTTGTTGGTGATTAATACTGGTAGAAAATTGTCAATTATTGCCATGGAAATTTTCATAATTTTATTTCCAAAATTAAGAACTCCCCCAACAATAAATCCATGCTTTTGATAACAATTTTTGGTTTTCATAAACCAATAATATTTTAACAGAAACAAACCAATATACAAAAGTGTTCACCAAGGATTTTTCCAGAAAAAGGTTCACATGGCTCAAAAAGCCATTTTACCATTAAAAAAAATCAGGTAGATGTACTGGGACAATATGCAATCAGTGCATATATAAAACCCCACAGAAAGAGAAGACAAACCTGAGCCAAATAAAGATTAATGATCTGTCTCTGTATTTATAGTGTCTAATCACAGTGTATTCTATGCAAAATATTCTGGTATTTATTCATGCTCCTTAGGATCCTCATGATCCCATAAAATTCCTGGGACAGAGACCGCAACTTATACACAGGTAAAATCAAAAGACAATGAACTAATATGTTCTTATTTCCCACCCGCCCCGCCCTTCTCCCCAACTTCTGCCCCAGAACAGATGAAGATTGCTTAGGATGGTCAAGAATAGCTATATTAAAAAATGTAGAAATACATGGAAATTAAAATGAACCATCAATTTTCCCCACCTTGCATAGAACACCACATATTTGCATTGAAAATGTTGCAATTTTGCACATACTCTCCATTCTCCACCACATTTTCTCATACATGACAAAATATGAATATCTGGGCTTAGTGGGATTTATGTTTTTAGAACCAGACCTACAAAACCTTTCTCAATTATACTTCATGAAGTCATTCAACTTCAGAGTTGTATTCTTCCATCTCTCAGGTCCTAACTTGTCTTTCAAGAGGTTTCTCAATTTGGGCTAGTGAAGCATCCAAGAAGATCATTTAGGTCAACGGTCTATTATTCAGGACAGATTTGTACTTCAATTCTCAGAAATTACAATAGTGTCAATGACTCCAGAATGATTTCTTGAAACAAATAGGTTGCAAATACAGACCTACCATTTCTTCCGGTTATGGCAAAACTCCGCTCTCAGGCTTCAGCATTTTCAGTTGTGTTGCATTATTTTACTGGTGGGAGAACCTCAAAGGTTTGAGAGGTTTCATAAACACTAATGAATTACCCATGTGAAATAGAGGATCCATGTTTTATTTTGGGTTCCAGATGTGTGAAATGAGGAACTGTGGTATTGGGAGATTAAGCATCTTGCCACAGATCACACTGTAGGTCAAGTAGCAGAGCCAGGAACTGAACCCAGAGCTCCTAGTGCAGTGCTTTAACCACATAACCATAAATGGGACAACCTAAAATAAACCTTTTAAAAACATGGTAGCCAAACTTTTTTGATGTCAGTAAAGTTCAAACACAATTTCAGCTTGGGGAATAGATCTGAATTTGTTTTGCCTTTATTTGAGCCAGTTCACACAACTCTACTTTATTCTGGGAGTTTCCTTTGTCTTTACATTTTGAAATCTGTGCTACTTCCTTCTGTACAAAGTTGTGGATGCTAAGGAATTATTAATGCAATAAATTCTATGGTCCCAGATTTATTCTATGGTAAATCTTTTCTTAGCCCTTCCTACTTACGTAAAATTCCTAGTAACTTCAGGACTATAATTTATATTTGGAAAGCAAAAACAACAAATTAAAAGTAGGAAAGAATGTTGAAAGCCATAAACAAAAGTGTTGTAGTGGGACAATTTGCTTAGTACAATTAATGAGTTTTAACAGGAAAGATGGACATTGATACCCCGATAGTTTAGTATATATTATACAGTGTAGCAAAAAAATGAAATTTATCAAATGTATTTATCCTGTGTAGCTCTTTTCTTTTTCCTCCATTACAAAAGACTCTGGACAAACTAGTCACAGCACCCATGTGATACACTTTGATGACTGATAAGCCAAAATTATCCATTTTTGTGGCAAAAGATTTAGCAGTGTTCTTGAAAAAATGAAGATGTCTTCAACTGCTGAAAGCCCTCATTATTGCTCAAGGAATCAGTTGAAACTGATTCAGAAACACCATTTGTTAGCTGGAGATGCTTCTTACTTAGTTCTGACACTGGAATGAGAATTTCATGTATGGTAAATAATTTCAGGAGCCTTTGGAAATTATTTTTCTTTTCTAATTGAAGCTTATTTACAAGTTCTGAACAGGCCACTCGCTTCAAAGCTCTGTGGGGACAACTTTAGAGCAACTGCCTACTGAGCAGAGATTATAATTTAAATGACTTTTAGGAAGATCTTCCCAATATATTGAAGGAAGTACAAGGTCTCCATCTGCCTGGGTATCCCCAGGAGAGTAGCTCACATAAGTAGCCAGTAGAAGTCAGTAAGATCACTCATAACAGTAAGCAAGAAGAGCTACTAATACTGAAATTAGACAGAGGAATAAAAGTGGGCATTGTATGTTTTATTCTTAGATGTCTTTGATTTTTCCATGCTTTGAGAAAATTGCTGTCCTTGACCTAAGAAATATGTCAAAATGAATGACTATCAAATGTTCTTGATGTAAAAATCAAACTTTTTTTGGCTTGTCAAGGTGGCAAAGCCAGTTCCAGCTGTGTGTGTCCACAAGCAGCTTCTGTCAAGTGAAAACATTCCAAACATTGACACCTCCTGCAAGGGTTTGTATAGAGACAGTTTACAAAAAAAGCAAACAGATGGTGAGACATTTTATCTGCTGAGCAACAACTAGAATGAGATGGTTCTTTTTAGCAGCATTGTTTCATGCTCGTGTGACTCTTAACATGTAATCTTAACATAGTTAGGGGATGACCACTTATTTAAATAATGTTCATTTTAATAGGCTAAAGATATCTTTCTCCCCAGCAAAAAAAGTGGGACTTAACTATGTAGGAGATATTTTCTTAAACAATGAGACTTAGGGTATGTCTACACTATGAAATTAGGTCGAATTTATAGAAGCCGGTTTTATACAGTCGATTGTGTGTGTCCCTACATAAAATGCTCTAAGTGCATGAAGTCGGCAGACTGCGTCCACAGTACCAAGGCTAGCGTCGACTTCCGGAGCGTTGCACTATGGGTAGCTATCCCACAGTTCCCGCAGTCTCCACCACCCATTAGAATTCTGGGTTGAGATCCCAACGCCTGATGATGCAAAACAGTGTCAGGGGGGGTCCAGGGTACATGTCGTCAGGCACCTCCCTCTCCGTCAGAGCAACGGCAGACAATCAATTCGCGCCTTTTTACCTGGGCTACCTGAGCAGACAACATACCACGGCAAGCATGGAGCCCACTCAGCTCAGCTCAGCTCACCATCACCATATGTCATCTGGGTGCCGGCAGACGTGGTACTGCATTGCTACACAGCAGCAGCTAATTGCCCTTTGGCAGTAGATGGTGCAGTATGACTGGTAGCCTTCATCGGCTATCTGGGTGCTGGCAGACGTGGGGCTGCATTGCTACACAGCAGCAGCCCCTTGCCTTTTGGCTGTAGATGGTGTATTACGACTGGTATCCGTCGTATTCCAGCTCAATCAGAGGCACCTGGTCAGACATGCTTTGTCTCCTGGAGACTCAGTCCTGCTGGCAGTCCTATTGAACCGTCTTGACGATGATGGCTAGCAGTCATAGTACAGTATCTTCTGCCAAGCACCCAGAAGATGCCGAGGGCTATCAGTCATGCTGCACCGTCTGCTGCCAGCTTAAGATGAAAAATAGATGGACCAGATTTGTTCTGTATTCATTTGCTTCCCCCTCCCTCCGTGAAATCAATGGCCTGCTAAACCCAGGGTTTTGAGTTTAATCTTTGGGGGGGGAGCATTCTGTGTGACAGTTGTTTGTGTTTCTCCCTGAGGCACAGCCACCTTTGTTGGTTTTAATTCCCTGTACCTGTACGCCATGTCATCAGTCGCCCCTCCCTCCCTCCGTCAGTTTCGTGCCTTTTTTAGATCAGATGCCATAGCACTGGGATCATGGAGCCCGCTCAGATCACTGCGGCAATTATGAGCACTATGAACACCACACGCATTGTTCTGGAGTATATGCAAAGCTAGGACATGCCAAAGCAAAACCAGAACCAGCCGAGGAGGCGATTGCAGCGCAGTGACGAGAGTGATGAGGAAATTGACATGGACATAGACCTCTCACTAAGTACCGGCCCCAGCAATGTGCAAATCATGGTGTTACTGGGGCAGGTTCATGGCGTGGAACGCTGATTTTGGGCCCAGGAAACAAGCACAGACTGGTGGGACCGCATCGTGTTGCAGGTGTGGGACAATTCCCAGTGGCTGCGAAACTTTCGCATGCATAAGGGCACTTTCATGGAACTTTGTGACTTGCTTTCCCCTGCCCTGAAGCACCAGAATACCAGGATGAGAGCAGCCCTCACAGTTGAGAAGTGAGTGGCGATAGCCCTGTGGAAGCTTGCAACGCCAGACAGCTACGGGTCAGTCGGGAATCAATTTGGAGTGTGCAAATCTACTGTGGGGGCTGCTGTGATCCAAGTTGCCAGAGCAATCAAAGACCTGGTGATATCAAGGGTAGTGACTCTGGGAAACATGCAGGTCATAGTGGATGGCTTTGCTGCAATGGGATTCCCAAACTGTGGTGGGGCGATAGACGGAACCCATATCCCTATCTTGGCATCGGAGCACCAAGCCACCGAGTACATAAACCGCAAGGGGTACTTTTCAATGCTGCTGCAAGCACTGGTGGATCACAAGGGACGTTTCACCAACATCAATGTGGGATGGCCAGGAAAGGTACATGATGCTCGTGTCGTCAGACACTCTGGTCTGTTTCGAAAGCTAGAGGAAGGGACTTTCTTCCCGGACCAGAAAATAACTGTTGGGGATGTTGAAATGCCTATCGTTATCCTTGGGGACCCAGCCTACCCCTTAATGCCATGGCTCATGAAGCCATACACAGGCAGCCTGGACAGTAGTCAGAACCTGTTCAACTATAGGCCGAACAAGTGCCGAATGGTGGTGGAATGTGCATTTGGATGTTTAAAAGCACGCTGGCGCAGCTTACTGACTCGGATAGACCTCAGCGAAACCAATATCCCCATTGTTATTGCTGCTTGCTGTGCACTCCACAATATCTGTGAGAGTAAGGGGGAGACATTTATGGCAGGGTGGGAGGTTGAGGCAAATCGCCTGGCCGCTGATTACGCGCAGCCAGACACCAGGGCGGTTAGAAGAGTACAGCAGGGCGCAGTGTGCATCAGAGAAGCTTTGAAAAACAGTTTTGTGACTGGCCAGGCTACGGTGTGAAACTTCTGTTTGTTTCTCGTTGATGAACCCTTCCCCCCCCCACCCCCAGTTCACTCTATTTCCCTGTAAACTAACCACCCTCTCCTCCCCCCTTCAAGCACTGCTTGCAGAGGCAATAAAGTCATTGTTACTTCACATTCATGCATTCTTTATTAATTCATCACACAACTAGGAGGATAATTGCCAAGGTAGCCCGGGATGAGTGGGGGAGGAGGGAAGGAAAAGGACATACTGCAGTTTAAAACTTTAAAACTTTAACACTTATTGAAGGCCAGCCTTCCGATGCTTGGGCAAACATCTGGGGTGGAGTGACTGGGTGGCCGGAGGCCCCCCCACCGTGTTTTTGGGCGTCTGGGTGAGGAGGCAATGGGACTTGGGGAGGAGGGCTGTTGGTTACACAGGGGCTGTAGCGGCGGTCTCTGCTCCTGCTGCCTTTCCCGCAGCTCAACCATACGCTGGAGCGTATCAGTTTGATGCTCCAGCAGCCGGAGCATCGATTCTTGCCTTCTGTCTGCAAGCTGATGCCACCTATCATCTTCAGCCCGCCACATGCTCTGTTCAGCCTGCAATTCATCCCGCCACCTCTCCTCTCGTTCATATTGTGCTTTTTTGCACTCTGACATAGACTGCCTCCACGCATTCTGCTGTTCTCTTTCAGCGTGGGAGGACATCTGGAGCTCCGTGAACATATCATCCCGAGTCTGCCGTTTTCTCCTTCTAATCTTCGCTAGCCTCTGCAAAGGAGAAACATTTGCAGCTGGTGGTGGAGAAGGGAGAGGTGGTTAAAAAAGACACATTTTAGAGAACAATGGGTACACTCTTTCACGTTAAATTTTGCTGTTAACATTACACAGCATATGTGCTTTCGTTACAAAGTCGCATTTTTCCTCTTATATTGAGGGCCTGCCGGTTTGGTGTGAGAGATCACTCACACAGTGCCAGGCAACAGAATTCGGCTTGCTGGCAGCCATGGTAAGCCACATTCTTTTGGTTTTTTTAACCTTCATAACATGTGGGAATGGTTTCAAACAGCAGCGCCCTCATTTCCAATACCAAGGACCCATTGGGTTGGCCATTTAAAATGGGTTTGCAATGTAAAAGGAGGGGCTGGGGTTTCCTGCATGCAGCACATGCAGCACAAACCCAACTTCCCCCCCCCACACACACATACCCAATTCTCTAGGATGATCACTTCACCGTTCCCCCCTACCACCACGTGGCTAACAGCGGGGAACATTTCTGTTCAGCCGAGCAGGAACGGGCACCTCTGAATGTCCCCTTAATAAAATCATCCCATTTCAACCAGGTGACCGTGAATTATATCACTCTCCTGAGGATAACAAAGAGAGATAAGGAATGGATGTTGTCTGCATGCCAGCAAACACCGGGACCATACGCTGCCATGCTTTGTTATGCAATGATTCCAGACTACGTGCTACTGGCCTGGCGTGGTAAAGTATCCTACCATGGCGGACGGGATAAGGCAGCCCTCCCCAGAAACCTTTTGCAAAGGCTTTGGGAGTACATGAAGGAGAAGCTTTCTGGAGATGTCTCTGGAGGATTTCTGCTCCATCCCCATACACGTTAACAGATTTTTCCAGTAGCTGTACTGGCCGCGATTGCCAGAGCAAATTAATCATTAATCATTAAACACGCTTGCTTTTAAACCATGTGTAATATTTACAAAGGTACACTCACCAGAGGTCCCTTGTGTGCCCTCGGGTCTGGGAGCACGCCTTGGGTGAGTTCGGGGGTTACTGGTTCCAGGTCCAGGGTGATAAACATATCCTGGCTGTTGGGGAAACCGGTTTCTCCACTTCCTTGCTGTGAGGTATCTTCATTGTCTTCATCATCATCATCATCTTCCGCGTACCCCGAACCCGCTTCTCTGTTGCATGTTTCTCCATTTACAGAGCCAAAGCACACGGTTGGGGTAGTGGTGGCTGCACCACCTAGAATGGCATACAGCTCCGCGTAGAAGCAGCATGTTTGCGGCTCTGCTCCAGAACTTCCGTTTGCCTCTCTGGCTTTGTGGTAGGCTTGCCTTAGCTCCTTAATTTTCACGCGGCACTGCTGTGCATACCTGTTATGGCCTCTATCCTTCATGGCCTTTGAGATCTTTTCTAATATTTTGCCATTTCGTTTACTGCTACAGAGTTCAGCTAGCACTGATTCGTCTCCCCATATGGCGAGCAGATCCCGTACCTCCCATTCTGTCCATGCTGGACCTCTTTTGCGATCCTGGGACTCCATCATGGTTACCTGTGCTGATGAGCTCTGCATGGTCACCTGTGCTGTCCACGCTGGGCAAACAGGAAATGAAATTCAAAAGTTCGCGGGGCTTTTCCTGTCTACCTGGTCAGTGCATCTGAGTTGAGAGTGCTGTCCAGAGCGGTCACAATGAAGCACTGCGGGATAGCTCCCGGAGGCCAATAATGTCGAATTCCGTCCACACTACCTCAAATCCGACCCACAAAGGCCGATTTTAGCGCTAATGCCCTCGTCGGAGGTGGAGTAAAGAACTGGTTTAAAGAGCCCTTTAAGTTGAAAGAAAGGGCTTCGTCGTGTGGACGTGTCCAGGCTTAATTCGATTTAATGCTGCTAAAGTTGATCTAAACTCGTAGTGTAGACCAGGCCTTAGTTGCTAGAGATAGTTGGCAGTTTTATTTTCTGGTTTAGGTGGAGTTCTCTATCCTTTAGGGAGTTGGGGTGGGTGAGAAGTGTGCAGATGAATACATACTATAGTAGACATTATTCATCATTTCCAAATTTAATATGGATTGTTTGCTCAGACATAGAATTCAGAATGAAAATGTTTCATTCTCCAAAGTCCTGTTGATAGGGATTTCAACAAACAAACATTGCTTTTTGATAACTCTCACTCTGTGCTGTAGCATTTCACTACAGAGACAGTTCTTCAAAGATCACTGCTATGAATGAGAAAAAGATGACAGATAAAAAGCTTTCAGTGAAAACTTGAGTTTTATGTCAAGATAAAAGCTAGGGGATTTTTTATTTTTGTATCAGTATTCTCACTCAGGATATTCACATTAATTTGGGTTTATGGTTAGAGATGTTGCAGGAGTGAAATAGTCACTACCTCTCCAGGTCTTGACACAGCCCAATGCTATATGTATCCTTGCAGATACACTTAACAGCTGTTGCACAGTACCATCCAATTAGTTCTACTGAAATCACAAAATCATTCCAAGAAGTAGTACTTTGAGGAGTGCTATTTCCAGCATAGAATAAGAAATAGGGCCAAAGTTTCAGCTTCAAAAATAATATCCAAAGTGCCTTTAATTCACAGCTGACCCAACTCTCATAAATTCCTATACATGTCTAGCAACAACCACAGGTTTTCCATGAGACACATGAGTTCCAAGTGAATCATACAGTCACAAAAAAAAAAAAAAACACTTGACCTTACATGGGTTTCTTAGTCCACTTGATGACTCTCGGAATTGTGTTGTACCTTCCTTTCCCGGGGTGGCTCCAGGCACCAGCGCAAAAAGCGCATGCCTGGGGCAGCAAGCCACGGGGGGCGGCCTGCCAGTCGCTGTGGGAGTGGCAGTCAGGGAGCCTTCGGTGGCATGCCTGCGGGAGGTCCGCTGGTCCCGCGGTTTCAGCGGCAATTCGGGGGTGGGTACACTGAAGCCACGGGACTGGCGGACCTCCCGTAGGCATGCTGCTGAATCCGCGTTACCAGCCAGACCTTCTGCAGGCGCTCTGCCAAAAGTCGCCTGACTGCCATGCTTGGGGCAGCAAAATACATAGAGCCGCCCCTGTCCTTTCCAACATGCTTCTCCCTGTACTCTTTATCTACCTTAATTGCTTCTTTTAAATCATGTTAGTCTCATCTTCATGCCTTTTTCATACCATCTATTGTGTTTAGAAACTTATTTATAATCTGTAGTAATGCAGAGGCCCCAATCACAATCAGGGCCCCATTATCTTAGGTGGGAGTTAAACAAAGATAGTCTCTGCCCCAGAGAGTTCACACTATAGGATTTTGACAAGATGCCACAGGTGGATAAGCGCACACACAGGTGGGGCGAGGGAATGGTAATCATAAAGATAAGTACATTTACATGAGTAATTTTAGTGATCAAATAGTCACCAGGAGCTAGCAGCCTGAACTGATACCAGACAGAAGTGATTTATGGGCATCAAATCATTGACAGTTTGTGCTTACTTATTCTTGGATTCTAAAAACAGGGTGGGGGAATTCAGTAGTGGGAAAATAATTGTTGTTCTTGACCCTGGTTATGTAAAAAATAAAAAATAGTAAAAAGATCCTTTTACCAAATGATCATATATTTTCTTTCAATTTTAAATGTCCTAGAGGCAATAAGCAGACTGTCAATGTTTAGAGAAATGCTGCTAAGTGCTACATAACACTTGAGTGGTGTGAGAAGACTGGCACTAGTACTGTATATTAATCATATTATGTCAACCGTTGGTAACATATGGCATTGTAATTATATCCAACATGTTTACAAAAGATGTGAACAGGTGCTAACGCTTGTGTTCCAAATGTTGACAGGCCTTAACAAGATGTTCCCTTCTCCAAACTGTGCCCCACCAACTAAACAAAACTAAAAATCCTATTAAAATAGGGCACAGAATTCTTCAAATTATTTTATTGTTTCATAAAACTTTTTTGAAATGGTTGTTTTAAAGGCAATTGATGGCATATTTTGGAAAAAGAGGTAGTTAGGGTTGCATTATAATAGGGAGAAGCTCTGCAGGTTCCAAACTACACAGGAAAAGCAACGGTGAAAAACCTATGTTAACACAGAGTTAAAGTTTCTTGCTGGTATGTTGTCCCCTTGCAGAACGCTGAGTTGAGCAAAACTCAAATTTCTGAAAACTAAGAAATACACAGTTAAAGTTGATCATGCAACCTTAACTCTGACCTCCTTCAGCAATGCCCCATTAACACAGAGACCTCAACCAACCCCACAGTTGCTGAAATGTAAAAGTTGTTCACCTCCTTTTAAAACCCATTTATTCTCACCTACAGGATTCCATCCAACACTATTAAAGGTTGAAAAGGAGGGGAAGAAAAAAGTTTGCCCATGCCATCTTCTCTCTGTTCCACTGAAGCTGGCAGCAGTCAATGGGAAATATTTGCATACACTTCAGGTGCAGTCAGGGTGACTTACACTAAAAGGTGGAGGCAGAAGTTGGGCCTTCTTGGTAAAGAAGATGAGGATGGGGAGATCTATGTTTTGCACCCTCTGATGTGAGACACCAAAGGGAATTGCTGCATGTGCTGAAGGTTCAGGATACAGTATGCATCATTTCAATGAAGAACTGAATGCATTATATATTTGGTAGGCAGAGGGTTTTATTACAAAGGGTATTGTCAGTAGGGAGCTGGGATACAAGAATATTCTAATACTTTAATGATGGTTAAGTGAAAGTGTAGGTTGAGATGGTATTCTGTGAGGAAGTGCAAGGGGTTGTAAAAGGGTGTGAAGTGGTTTTGAAATTATACATGTCTGATATTCTTTCTTCAGAGTTGGATAAATGTGTGACTATATGCCAGGATCTGGAACCTCTTGAATCTTATAGTGCCAAGGGCCAGGGCTAGTATGTGGTATGTGCATAGTGAGGCATTGCTTGAAGAGGGTACATGGAAGGTGGTATGGGCAACCTTTCTTGCTCCCCCTTTTGTCCTTTAAGAGTGTTAGATGAAATCTTGGGGGTGAGAGTGAATGGGTTGTAAAAGGTGGTGAAGAGCTTGTACATTTTAGCATCTGTAGGATTGGCAGTGTAAAGGTATGTGTGCTAATGGGGGATATTGGGGCATTGCTGGAAAAGAGCAGTTAACTGATCATTTCCTGGCTTTCATGAGTTTAAGTTTTCTCA
Source organism: Chrysemys picta bellii (assembly GCF_011386835.1). NCBI lineage: Eukaryota > Metazoa > Chordata > Testudines > Emydidae > Chrysemys > Chrysemys picta. The sequence goes on from NC_088791.1 coordinate 61,028,679, forward strand.
ACTCAGCATTGTGCAAGGGGATGAAATACCAATAAGCAACCTTAACTCTGCATTAATGTAGTTTTTGCCATTGAATTTCCTATTTTTTATAACAGGAAAAAACTATGTTGTTGGTAGGAGGTTAGGCAGTTGTACAGATCCTGTCTCACAGTTTGCATATCAGGCCAGCCAGCTCTCCCCTCCCCCAGCAGCCCTGCTTTGGAACACCTCTCCAGCCATACCACTCCGACCCATTCACTGCATTCCCTACTCCAACCTGGCCACATCGCCACTACTGTACCCAACCCTACCCCCACCCCCACTCATCACATGCAGGAAATGAAGGCTTCACTCTCTGGTATATAAATGTTTCTATAAACGTTCCACCCCCGTGCTATAACCCAACTCACATGCAAAGCCTGGACCATGTTTCAGAATGGTTGGCAGGTGGAGTTTGTGGCAGGGCCAACAAGAGAAATCACAGACAGGATTTCTGTTCCAAAATACTGATAGTTTTATCTTTGAGAGAAAGATCCTCTTACCCGTATCCCATCTCTGAGAAACAGCGAGGTGTCAGCTTCCCATACAATACACATTTCCTGGTCAGCCATGAACCTTCCAATTTTCTCATTAATGTTCTTCTGACTCTTATTAATAGCATTCCTATTGTCATTTTAGCAATTATCCAGACACCCAGACAAATCAAAGAAAACTAATCACAGCTCCTGGACATAAATCTCTGAGGTAGTCCAAATCTGCGCTCATATGTTGCATGAGGTGTAAACCAGGAATGAGGCCAGATGATTTCTACCCAAGTGAATCATATAACTACCTCTCCAGGTCTTGACACAACCACAATGTACTGTAGTCACTAATTAGACTTTGCAAAGTGTGCACAACATGATGCCAGTGCAGGCCATCTCCTCAATCCAAATTAGCCTGTAGTCAGCAATCCCCAGGTCATAGTGTACTCCTTGCTGTCCTGCAACCTTGTGCCAGGAATCATCCAGAATCCACACATTGGCAACACCTTATAACGTGACCCTAACCACCTATGGCAGTGCGCATATTTCTTTTCCTTCAGTGGTCAAGGTACATGAGTTGCACACTATGGGTCTTTGGAAACGCCACATTAATGTGCGCTGAGATCAGGAAGGAACCACTTGCCGCAACCCTGCCCCACTCCCCGAGATGCTATTAAAATACAGATTTTCTTAAACAACCAAACCAAGGGTTGCCTACCACCTATCTTCATTACCCGCCCCCTCCTCAGCCACAGCCCCACTCCTTGTTCCCCTATCCTGACCTCTCAAAACACACACACACACACACACACACACACACACACACACCATCCTCTGTCTCCGGCTCCTCCCTACCCAATACAACACAACATTTGGTTAGACTGCTTACTGACTATTCTGCTGTGTCTACAGTAAAGCTCCCCATAAAATAAAACCACATTATAACAGAAACCACTTGTAGTAAACAACATGAGTTATTAAATCTATTGTACAGGTGTTCAAAGGGTCGAACTAGAAAAGTCAGTGGCAAGGTGTTGGCACATTCCCTCAAACAACACAGATAAGCATAAGGGGCTGCACAGAAACCCTCTCATGGATTTCTTCTTTATTGGCACATCTTCACAGCATTCCTTCCAGACTGCACACCTATGCAAGCAAAGAAGTGAGTATTTTCTTAAATAATGTTCACAATTTGGGTCCTCCAAAGACTTAGTGGGTGCCATGCGCTACCCTGGATACAAATTCACTGATTGAGACCATTTTGACCTGCATCGCAGCAATAGGTTGATCTCTAGCTCTGCACACACACACACAAAATCCATCTAGAAACTTTTTGGAAAATGGCTATTATTTCAGGGCTTATATCTCTGGAATTCCTGGCTCAAATGACCCCACATTTGGGTCACTAACCTGACGCTGCACCCTCCTGAGGCACGCTAAATTTCAAAGGAATCTGACTTAGCATGTTAATTTGAGAGGATTTAGAAAGATCAACCTTTAAACAGAGGTCGTGATGCAACCTTAACTATAGTGACACTGCCGTGACTACTGTAATACCCAAGTGCCTTTCAAGGGGCATTACCTTCCCATTCATCATGTGACAAAAGAGTACTAATTATTAGAATTGTGCTAGCACCTAGAGGCCCTGTCATGGTCCCTGAAAGATGGTCTCTGCCCCAAAGAATTTACAATCTAAGTATATAATGAGACACAAACCGATACAACAGATGGGAGGAACACAAGGTAACAATTAGACAATTATACGTGGTGTAGAAAGCATTGGTCTGCCAGCTGTATAGCCATTACTTTACACAACAGCAGTGAATACTAGCCTAGATGTTAAAAATACAATAGAACCCTGTTTAACTGAGCCTCCATTATCTGGCTCTCCCTATTAACGGAACTGGAGCTCAGGCTGTCAGCCCTAGACAGTGGGGCTCCCATTGTCAGCCCCAGGCAGTGGGTCTTGGAATTCAGATGAAGCCCGAGCCCCACAGCCCAGGGCTGACAGGTCTTTGCCCATTCTCTGGATTATCCAGGTTTTTGATTATCTGATCTGGCCCCAGACCCAATTAGATCAGACAAACGGGGTTCCACTGTATATGTATATTAAATCAAAACAAAGACACCACAAGAAGTAAAACCAGGAAGATTTACAACTCATTAACGCATGTACAGTTGTTGGAATACAGGCCTTGTTATTGTGCTCTCATTTGTGGTACAGAGTCTAGAACCAAGATAATCCTTCTGGGTCAGTTATACATAATATTTAAAAATCCAAACATAACATGCAGATTACTCCTTTTATGCAGGAAGGTAACAAGTAAGATATTATGAATATTTTTATGGAACTTGTGAGCTGTTCATAAACAATGGTGATGGGTGCAGTATTACAACCTAGATAACGTTATATTAGATAAAATGGTCCTGTCCCATCTCCACAAAAGCAAGCAGATCTGGCCCGCAGCAGAAACAGTGGATACTACATCCTCTCTCGCAGGAAGACAAGGTGGCTATGCTCCCTTCGAATTCCGAAAGTAAAATCCTGGGACCACGAAGTTTGTGGGATTATCACTGACTGCAATGAGACCAGGATTTCACCCCCAGTCTCATTGTGCCTGCCTGAGGTTCTATACCTCAGGCAGAAACTTCTGCTCAGCCACTAGTGTGTCTTTGCACCACTCCTTACCGAGGTCACCACTGAACCCATACTGGATGTAACTGAAGGCATCATTTGTTAATTCATAAATCAGTGCCTTATATGTTGATCTATCATATGCCAGAATAAGAATGGTCTCAAAATTTTACTTATTTCAGACACCATAGCCAGCCTGCCAGCTGTTTTCAGCCATTGTTTTTTCTCAGAGATCTCAATGGGTAGTTGCAGGCAATTGCTCCTCTTCCCAAAGAGTTGTAAAGTGTCCCATTTTGTCACCACTCCTGTTCACCATGTGTACGGGGTCATTAGAAGAGTTATTATGTAGGCATGGGATGAGGTCTTTTCAGGATGCTGATGACACCCAACTGCACGTCTCTATCTCATTGGATTTGGATGATGCAGTTCAGCATCTCAGCTGGCTGAGGCTCAGGCTAGATAAAACTGAGGTGACAATGGTGGCTGGAGGCACTCAGAGGAGATGGTAGAAATAGTACAAGCCCCTTCAGTTGAGGAAATGTATTTGCCACAATTTAGATTTGATTTTAGACCTCTTCTGTTTGATGATGATACAGCAGTAAACTAGTCAGCTTTTTGTCATTTGCGTCTGGGCTAAGAGGTCGAGACCTTTCCTTTTGGATGTGGACTTTACCACCATTATCCATGCTTCTATCACCTCAATATTAGACTACATTGCAATGTGCTCTTCATGGGGTTATACCTTAAAACCATTCAGAGACTGAAGCTGGTGAAGAATGTAGCATCTCACTTATTGAGAGCACAGCAGCTCTCTGGGAGCACGTGGCCCCAGTGCTCTGGGATCTGCATTGGCTGTCCATTGGTCTCTGGATGAAGTTTAAGGTGCTATAAAGCCCTGAATGATCTGGGCCTCTCTTCCCATGCCATATTGCCACAGCTGCAGTCAGCAGACACACTTAAGCTGGATCTGCACACTATAATGGTGGGGGGGAGTGGCTGGCAGTGTGTTCCCTGTGACAGCCCCAAGATTCTGAAACTTGCTCCCATGTTATGTTCAAAGCATACACATAGATGATTTAGATAAAAAAATTATAAATACTCTTGCTGGAAGGTAGCAATGTAACACTACTTTATTTCTTATAATTCAGAACAATAACACACAGGAACCAAACACAGAGAGAGACAAAGCAGGCTGCTCCCTCAAACTGAGAGGCAGAATTCAGTCCACCTAACTTTAGGCTGTCTGGCTGCAGACTGACTGCTGCTAGGCCTAGGTCGTGTACAGAGCCTCTTTATCATGATCAGAGGAAGACAGAGAAGTCCACAGCGTTTAATAAAGTTCAACTTGTTCAACTCAACCTGTATTCAGCTTCACTCTGAATAAAAATACCTCCTAGCTTAAAAGCAGGACCAGGGAAAACCTCTGAGCATTTAAATTGATAAATTCGGGTATTCGATACATCTCACCCCATTGGTCCAAAACAGCCTGAATTTGGTGACTTTCCAGACATGCTGAAAAAGACACCTGATAGAGAGCTGAGGGTATGTTTATTAGATTGTGGAGGAAGTAGATGACTACCTGGTTGGCTAGATGAGTTCTGGTAGAACTGAATTCAGTGTTGCTGAGGTTTAATTTAATTGTATTTATTCCATGATCCCATGGTAGGGTTCCTAGGCCCTGAGATAGGTGTCTTATTTAGTTAGATTTAAAATAATAATATTTCTGTTGTACCTAAACTTCATTTAGATTTACTACAGTCACCCTTGTAGACAACATACTCTGATGTTATCTGACTTTATTGTGCCTCCTTAGCTTTTGTTTGCTCTGTGCAGTGATTTTAAGCGGCCACAGAATGGTATCTTATTCACAACTGGTTATCAGTTTTCAGTGAGTGGAGTCCTGGATGGCATTTATCTTGCATGTACCATATAGTGATACACAACATTCAATCCCAGGAGATACTTACAGGCACACTGTCTCCTCTGGAACTTTAATTAATTGATCTGAACCCCAAACGTTATTAGTCTTAATCTCATAATCAGAATCATTATTATTTCTAGACTATCTGAGCTTTTGCTAACACAATTTGTTCCCCAGACAAGTGTTTATTTGTCTGATATTACAAAACCCATGTTTCCCTATTACTTGTTGGGTTTCTGCACAGTCTGAGAACAGAAAGACTGAGTAACAGGCCTGTGCATACACACACAAGTATTTTTAATAAATGTAGAGAACACTTCATTATAAGTGCCAAGTCATTAATCCGTCTCTTTCCATCCACTCCTTTATCATGTGTAAGGCCTCAGCAGCACACACGCAGCAATGGCTAGAAGAGAATTAGTGCATGCAGCCGCCCATTTAATTCTGGCACTGGGAGCTGGAAGGGAATTCCTTGAAAAATTCAAGTGAAATTCATTAGCACTAATTCATGAGCCCTTGGCCTACCTGCTGCCAATGTGTTAATTCACGAACTTGCCGCTGGATTTACACAAAAGCTGGGAATTGAAATACCAGCCAGCTGCAGCATTCTACCCAATGGAAGACTTCAAATGGTTTACACTGTGCTAAATGCAAATTTTAGTATAGCCATATGCATGGAAAAACAACACAAAAACAAATGGATATAAAGTGGCCATCAACAAGTTTAGGCTTGAAATTAGATGAAGGTTTCTAACCATCAGAGGAGTGAAGTTCTGAAACAGCCTTCCAAGGGGAGCAGTGAGGCCAAAATATGTAACTGGCTTCAGACTGAGCTTGATAAGTTTTTGGAGAGGATGGTATGATGAGACTGCCTACAATGGCATGTAGCCGATCTGTGACTGCTAGTAGCAAATATCCCCAACGGCTGGAGATGGGACACTAGATGGGGAGGGCTCTGAGTTATTACAGAGAATTCTTTCCTGATACCTGGCTTGTGGGTCTTGCTGAAATGCTCAGGGTTCAACTGATTGCCATATTTGGGGTTCAGAAGGACTTTTCCCTGAGGTCAGATTGTCAGAAATCCTGGGGGCGGGGGGAGAGTTGCCTTCTTCTGACACATTGAGCAAAGGTCACTTACAGGTTTAAACTAGTGTAAATGGTGGATGCTCTATAACTTTAAGTCTTTAAACCATGATTTGAGGTCTTCAGTAACTCAGCCAGAGGTTATGGGTCTATTACAAGAGAGGGTGGATGAGGTTCTGTGACCTGCAATATGCAAGAGGTCAGACTAGATGATCATGATGGTCCCTTCTGGCCTTAAAGTCTATGAGTTGTATATTGTCATCTGCATTAATAGTTCAGGTCAGAAAGAGAAAAATAAAAGCTGGAGGGGAATTTGAGAAGGCAGGATATAATTATCCATTTTTTAAGTTTGCCAAAACACTGGGGGCTAATACCTGCTATTGTGGAAAAGATGCCATGAAGGGGACAACTAGGTTCTTTCTCCTTTTTTAACCCCACTTTCCCTTTAAACTATAGTAATTCATTTTTAATGCATTGGCCTATCTCCAAAAGAGAAATTTAAGAGCAGAATCTAATATATTTATTGCTCAGCTGAATAACCTCATGAGATGCAAGGTTTCATTCCATCCTTCCCCCAAAGCTTCATTTATTTTTACAAGAACTGAGTACAATACAGAGATACACACAAGCAAATCCTTGCATGTAAAGCTTAACACAAAGAGCACACAGAATTCTTTCTTGCCCTAGAAATACAGAAAAAAAATAATGTTTATATAGTCAAAGGGTTTAAACAGCCTACGTTTAAAAAAAACCCATAAAATACCAGTTTTCTTTCTCAACGACATGAAACTATTCACATGAGGCAAATATGTTGAAAGAAGAAATACCATAAAAGGAAAACTAAATAAAGAGGAGAAAATGATAAAAAAAAGAAAAGGGGAAAGAGGAGAGATAAAATCAGAGTATAAATAGAAGAGCTGGTGATAAGCAGAAACAGCGTATCTGGCCCCTCTATACCAACGACCTGGGAGGGCTTAAGCAACTAAGCAGTAATGTTTTGTAGGTGGTCCCAAATGAAGTACATCTGGTTCACGTTATTTTTAGCATGAGTGACATTTTGCTTTCTTGTGGATTATGGTGAACAGCAGGAAAGTACGAACACTGAATTGTCTGTATCATATGCAATACACTTTCTCTTCTCCACAGCAAAAGCAGATTAACCAAAGAATCTACTAGCAAGGTATCAACAGTTTGATATGAACCTCAGAAGTCTTCAAAATTAGCCATGGTTCAAGCTTGAATCTCACCCAAGTAACACGATCAATTGTTTTCTCTGCCAAACTGTCTATAGGAACTTTTTGCATCTCTTCCCTCTCTCAGATCGTGACAAACTTTTTTAGGCTGATATTCATAGTGTGTTTTGCCTTTGAAACATTGGGATGTGTCAAATGGGGCAAGTCACAAAGCATTTCTCATATTCCTAACTGGGTGAGTCTAACCCTTATGATGAGGCGGTACAGTTCAGCTCTGCAGAAGCCATTTTCAGAGATCATTTCTCAAGAAACGTAGGCTGCATTTAAACTGATCTCTCTGGTCAGCTAGAAAAACCTAGGAAAAAATAAAAGCATTGTGTGTGACTCCAGCAGGCAATTGCCTGCTGCATTTATTACCTTCTGCAATTCCTTTCTATTTACCTTGAGACGAGCATCTCCCAATTTTACAAGGGTAAATTTATTTGTTTCACTGATATCTAAGTTATCTTGTGGCAGCAGCCTGATTGTTACACTGTATCATGCCCGGACAGAAGCTGACACACAGTCAGCGCCTCCTGTAAATCCCCAATCAGAGGGAAGTACCTTAGTATTCTTAGCATTTAATGTTGGCCTAACATAAATGTTTCCTTCTTTTACAAAAGGAAATTTATTGTTTCACTGGAATCTGAATTCTCTTGTGCCCTCAAACTAAGATGTAATGTATTATTCCTGAACAGCCACCCACAACACACACTGTTGCCTGCTTAAACCCTGTTAGTGGGAATTTGACCTAGCATTATCAATTAATATTTTGCAAGATGTAATTGTCCTCTGCTTACCCAAGGAGAAATTCCCTTGATTATCTGAGTTCAATTATGCCATCAGACTAAAGGGTAGGACAAGGGAAGAAAAAAAGGCAGTGAGATTTCCATTTTCATGAACATAAGCCATTTATAAATTTACAGTGTACAGTTTGAATGAGAACTAGACTGATGGGAAACTTTCCACAATGGTGGATGAGTCCGACTCAGGTGGGTTCACACACCTGTAGAATATTCTAATTTTACAACATATTTAGCTTCTCTCTTCTGAAAGCACTTACATTTTTCTCTTTCTAACTGACTTGTAAATTCCATCAGTTTTGCAAAGTAAAACCACCCAGTAGAATAGAAAGCACTATAATTTCCATGGAACATTCAAGTGTTCCGAGTTCCATTAATGTATATAACCAGTAGCAATCAAATGATAATATCCTCATGTTGAGTCCTTCGGAAGACAATGTATGAATCATAATACTTGGCTCTTATAAAGCACTATTTATAGGAGGATCTCAAAGCACTTTACAAACCATTAACCCTCACAGCCTTCTGAGATACATATTTATTATTACACTCATTTTATAGACACATAAATTGAGGTCCAGTGAAGTGACTTGCCTAAGATCACACAATATAAAAGAATCAGGCATAGAACCCAGCAGTCTTGTGTGATAAATTGGGAGAATTGTAAATGAAATTGTATCATGAAACCATTGTGTCACGGAAAGTTTATGTATGTGGATCCCCCATTGAATTTGCAGAATTGTGGCATGTCTCTGCCACGCCAGAGAGAATGGTGAGTGATCAGAAGACACTTCTTCCTCTTCTTGTCTGAAGGGGAGGCAGTTTGACAAGAATAGAAAATTACTAAAGGCAGAACTTAAGAAGTAGGTGACCCCAGCAGGAAACTATAAATGGACTCCTGAGGGATGGCGGGCAACAGACATTTTGCACCAGATTAAGATGAGGGAGGCTCCTGCGGGGGCAGGGCAGGCAAGGGGGCAGAGGACCCTGCCTGTCTGCCCCTGATGGAACACGGATGATCCCCACAGACTCCCAAAGGAAGGGTGAGCAAGTAAGGGACATTGCATTTAGGATGTTTTGTATGATCTGTACTCTCCTGTGTTTTATTGTGAATTAAAGAGCATAAAGGTGTTAGACTGTACAAAGTGTGTTTATGTTGCCTGCTTCACAACTGCTGCATGCCCCTGCAAGAGTGAGACTGTAAACCTGGGGTGGAGTTCTGAGGGAGAGGTGTGTTTAAGTACTGGAGAATTCAGAGTCAGCCCTGCACACAGAAGGGCTAGGTGGCTGGGCAGCAGGTTCCAACACTCAGGGACTGGGGGCAGAAAGAAGCTCTGTGCCCTAAGGGTATGCCTAGGGACTCCAAGACTGGGGCAATGGCTATACTTCGTTCAAGCTCCAGAAGCTTGAAACACCCTGGGGATCCAGAGCACAGAGGCTTGAATTCCCCTTATCGTAGTCTTTGTGGGTGGTGAGAAAGGGGTGCATACTGGGAGCTGGGACAGCTCCCCACTCAGCTTGCTGGCTTTTGTGAATCCTATTCTGAGGACTACAATTCTCCCCATTAATTGGAGAGAGTGCCTGGGTGCCTATCTTAAGGTTGTGAAATCCACTAGACAGCAGGGTTCTGAAAGGTAAGTCCCCCTTGTGAATTCCACCTCAGCTGATTTTATCCCAAATTGCTCATTGTTCAGACCTTGATACTTACAATTGGTATAACTTCGGCATCAGACTAGTTTTATCTGATGACATCTCTGGATACTGGCAGATTATGTTGTTTAGTGATTAAGAGTTGATTTCAAGTATCAGAGGGATAGCCGTGTTAGTCTGTATCCACAAAAACAACAATAAGGAGTCTGGTGGCACCTGATTAACAGATTTATTATTGATGGTGTTAAGTTTGCAAATGAATTGTAGCTCTGCAGTTTCTCTTTGAAGTCTGTTTTAGAAGTTTTTGTTGTTGAAGAATGGCTACTTTTAAATCTGTTATTGAATGTCCAGGGAGATTGAAGTGCTCTGCTACTGGCTTTTGTATGTTACCATTCCTGATTTCTGATTTGTGTCCATTTATCCTTTTTGCTCTATGTAAAGAGCTACAATTCATTTGCAAACTTAACACCATCAATTTGGGCTTGAATAGGGACTGGGAATGGCTGGCTCACCACAAAAGCAATTTTCCCTCTCTTGGTATTGACACCTCCTCCACAATTATTGGGAGTGGACCACATCCACCCTGACTGAATTGGCCTTCAACACAGGTTCTCCACTTGTAAGATAACTCCCTTCTCTTCATGTGCCAATATATATTTATGCCTGTATCTGTAATTTTCACTCCATGCATCTGAAGAAGTGGGGTTTTTATCCACGAAAGCTTATGCCCAAATAAATCTGTTAGTCTTTAAGGTGCCAACGGACTCCTTGTTGTTTTAATAGTTGATTTGTCATCTCTAAATTGTGTATAGATATCATAAATAGCATGCTTTTTTTTTTTTTGATTGAATACACTGACCTCAAAAGATAAATCTGCATTACATATATGATGCTGTATTTTGCAACTTCTGCATTACAAAGTTATTAACAAGTGACATCTTGCTGAACAACGGTGTACTTCTGGATATGTAACTCTAGGCTTTAATTTAACGTTATTAATAAACTTAATATAAACTAGGTGGTTTGAAGTAAGCAAGCTTCGGAGGTGTGTGTGTGTACATGTAGATCTTTGCAAACTTTCTGAGTTAGCTATTAAATTATCAGAGGGGTAGCCGTGTTAGTCTGAATCTGTAAAAAGCAACAGAGGGTCCTGTGGCACCTTTGAGACTAACAGAAGTACTGGGATCTGCATCTGAAGAAGTGAGGTTCTTACCCACGAAAGCTTATGCTCCCAGTACTTCTGTTAGTCTCAAAGGTGCCACAGGACCCTCTGTTGCCTATTAAATTATAGTAATCATCAGTTTGCGGCTGCTGGACAAGCCACAACAAAAGGAATTCTTTCATATTTCACTAATCAGTATTTCTCTAGGCAATTTAAATGACTTCTTAGTCTGCTGTTTTGTATATATATGCTATGAGGTGGCTTGTGCACTGAAATGTTTTGTCAGCTCTTGTAGGGTTTTTTATTACTACTTGTGATGGGGTCTGCTTACCCGGCACTAGCCCAGACAGGTTTAAGCCCATGTTATTGACAGTGGAAGTCCCACCTCCTTGGCAAAACTGGGCATACTCCAAGTGCTCTAGTAGTATAAAGGGAGGGAGCCCAGCTCATTCTGGGCTGGAGGCCGCAGGGGAAGGACCTGCCTGGGAAACTCCTACAGAGGGCCAGCCACAACCCCTGACTTCACCGGGAATCAAAGCCGTCCATGGCCTATCTGCACCCCAGCGACTGGAGGAACCCTTGGAGACAACTGGCCCAGCCAAACACAGAGGACCCAACATCTCATGGGAAACCCCAACACCGACTCTGCTAGGAAGTGACCCAGGGAGGGTGATGGAGTGGTATCTCCTACCCGGGGAAACTCAGCGTGTTTCGGTAGGACCTCCCCACTGAGTCAGTGGCAAGCCGCTACGCCACTGTTAGGGCCCTGGGTCGGGTGGGCCCGGACTCTCCATAAGGGGTGTCCCAATGCTATAGACTCTGGCTGTTAAGCCCCGCTGCCCTGCATCAAAGGGCTGCTTTATAGACTCCGGCCGTTAGGCCCCGCTGCCCTGCCTCAAAGGACGGCTCTATAGACTCTAACCGCTAGGCCACTCTGCCCTGCATTGAAGGGCTGCTTTATAGACTATGACCGATAGGCCACGCTGCCATGACCCTAGGGGTGTGGACCATCACACTACTACTACTCATATCTTCACTACTTCACATCTATAGTGTGGTTATTGGGTAGAGCTGGTCAGGATTTTTTTAATAAAACTTTTTCAGCAACCATGATGATTCCTCAAAAATCTTTTTGTGGGAAGGGGCTAGTTTCAATACATTTCTTGATTCAGTTTTTTGGAAAAAAGCCTCAAAATTGTCAAAATGTCCTTTTTTGACATTTTCAGAGTGAAAAAAATCATTTTTCCAGTTCAAAATGACTTTTTGGAGTTTAAGCTAATTATATTACAAAATCTTTAAAACAGTAAAAGAGTCAAAATGTTTCAATGGATCTGAATTCAATTATTTTCAGATTTTCAATCTGCAAAAAGCTTCAATATTTTGATTTGTCTTGATTTGGAATGGGAAAATATTCCTAAATCTCGAAAATGTTCGTGGAGCAGGAAAACCATTTCCCACCCAGCTCCACTATAGGGCTACATAAACAAATATGTTTGGTACTGGACTATAATACGACTTATCACCATTGAGAGAACATATAATTTTCTGGGAACGTAGAGAGGCAAGTGGGCAGCCAGATGTCATATGTGTAGACCGCAGCTCAGTTTTTGATTAGAGAGAAGACACCTTGATTTCCATAGAACGTGTTGTCAGCTGTGTGTAATTTGGCAATTATTTTCTGTTGTAGCCTTCTAAGAGTAATGAAACACTGTCTTCTTCAAGGCTCCTAAACCAATTCTTAGAAATTGCTTCATGATCAGTTTTGATGATTGTCCTCTATACGTATTAGAAGAGCTATCGGATAATCAGAACTTGCTGTTGTGTTGCTATTGGGCTCCCTAAATGCATTGCATAATAAAACACACCCTGGGCAGAATCCCTGCTACATGGACTTCTACAAAACAGCATTTTTCTCCCCAATTACTCCAAAACTGCTCCTCTAACAAAATCAGTTTTTTCTTGACTAGTCCCTCAAACATTGCCTTTCTTGTGGCATGACTTCAAGATTATGTACTAAGTCTCTCATCAGCCACAGTATTAATAAGCCTGTTCAGTTCTTCTCTGGGACTTTTCATATATAAGCTACTGGCTGCTAGAAAAGGAAGGATACAAGACTATAGCAGGGCAGGAAATGGTTTTCCCATGAAGTGTTTCAAGATTTCTTCCTGTTCTACATCAGGATCTTTTAATGAAAGGGTAAGGGGACACACGCACACACCCAAGTGGTTAGAGCCTTCTCCTGGGATGTGCAAGACCCAGGTTCAAGTCGGTAATCTGGAGCAGGGACTTGAAGCCAGGTCTCCCACATCTCAGGTAAGTGCTCTAAACATCTAGCTATTCTAGGGTGGGTCAATCTCTCCCATTGGAGTTGTGCCACTTTGTATAAATAAATAAATGCTCATTAAGAGAGACTGATTCTAAGCCCAGTGGTTAGGATACTCACTTGGGATGTGGGAAAACCAGGCTCAAGTCACTGCTCCAATTAATAGTTAATCAGTTACACAAAGTGGAACAGCTCCAACAAGAGAGACAGAGACACCCACCCCGGAATAGCCAAAAGACTAGTGGTTAGGGCACTCACCTGAAATATAGGAAATATGGGTTCAAGTCTCTGTTCCAAATCAGATAGAACAGGGATTTGAATCGGAGTCCTCAATGTCCCAGGCGAGTGCCATAACCATTGGGGTATTCTGGGGAGGGTGGATTGGTCTCTCTCACTCTCTGATTTTGATTAGAACTTCCATCTTAGAACTGGGAAATCTTTGACAATGAAAATTTTGTCAAAACTGGTATGTTCCCGCAGAAAGTGTTGGGTTTGATGACTCATCATTTTCTGACCAAAAACATTGGAAAATTCCCATCCACCTCTATACAAGACAAGATAGAGCAATGCAGCAGAAAGCCATATTTTCCTTAACTCTTCTCTTGCATCCCTCTTCCCCGAGCAAAAACTATAAGAGATTTAGATTTCAGGACACCATTCCAGGATGCTTTACTAGTTCGGCAGTATCGTTTCATGTGAGATATATATGTCCTCAATATAGATGGTGATTCACTACCTATAAAGAAGGCCACAACCTAATCCCATTTGACTGATTATGGATGTTCACTGCTTCTGCAGCAGTACTGCTGAACTGACATCATCCCAATGTTATCTGAAGAGTCACATTTATAACATTTTCTGCCTTCCCGATGGAATTGATGGAGGGCCAGGTGCTGTGATATGTAAATATCATGAGGGCAGATACATGCTGTGAAAGTATCAGATATAATGGCATCCTGAATATGTCTGCTAAAAGCAAATTGAGAACCTGTATTCATCTTATGCTCATTTTACCAAGAACCAGATTATGAACCTCTTACTTTTATCCTTGAGCAATTAGTCTTATAAAAACAAATGGGACCACTCAGGGAGTCACTAGTGGGCATAAAAGGTTTACAAACTTGTCCCAGGTATCACCAACATCTGCATTTATCAAAACAGAGAGTCTAATCTTTAGTATTATTTCTGACATAATGCCTAAGCCTTGTACACACAAAAGTGTTACCACTTTAACTTATGACTGTACAGTTAAAGTGGTACAACTACCCCAGTGGGCATGTAAGTTGTATCACTATAAAGATGTTTTATATCAAACCTTTCACTGTGTATAATAGAAAGCACTGTAATTTCCATTAAATTTATTAAAATATACCAAGCTGGTAAGGTCTATTAGATGGGGGGATAGCACGGGGAGTGAGGAAGAGGGAAGTGTTTCCTATTGCCATATCAGATTGTGTAGTTGCGCTGAACACCTGCTACATGTACTTTTGCAGAACATCTTACTCTCTTTCTCCAAAGCTGAACATTCTGGAAAAAAATCAAATCTCCAGACCCAACAGCTGTTCCTGTATGCCAAGACAGAGATACAAGACATAGTAATTCCAAAAGGCTAGAACAAATACATAAATCTTTGATTATAAATGAATGTATATGGATGCTGGAATAAATAATTAATCCCCTACTGGAAATAGTCACTCTTCTATTTTTAGCATTAACAAACAATTCAACATGATTCAAATGTAACACAAAACACATTTTATTTTAAAAAGGGCAACTACTGGCATATGGCTTGCATACATTTTTAATCACCAAAATAATTAACATATGAGTACCTTAATTATTCCATTATTCTTAAAGTAGCTGTTCTGATTTCTGTTTCCTAATTATACAAGTGTTCGATCATTTCTCAAGCATTCATAGTCACATTGGAAATACATATACATATTAGATAAAAACCTGGAAAAGATTTTGAAACTGAACTTTGAAACTAAAGCCTGTCTATGAAATTCATTACAGTTTGTCATTGAACTTTAAAACATTACAGAAAAATACTGTGTGTTAGGAGTTTCATCTTTTTATGTGACATTAAAAAAGATTATTACCTTTTCAAATTGATTTGCTTTTAATCAGAAAAGGACCTATCCACACAAAGGTTACAGTAACATTCATATTAGTCTTGCATGCATACCATCCGTACCTGTTTCTTATACTGCCAGGGACATAAAAGGGAAAAAATACCATTGCACGTGACCTTTGGCACCCCTTTTTCTCATGATTTTACAACTGACTAAGAAAATGGCACATTAAAGGTTCTCTAGTGTAAGCTTCCTTGTTAGCTAGATGACAGTAAATAAGAGGAACTGAGCAGTTCTCATGAACAGAGTTAAATATTCAAGATATCAGCAAAATGCACACATGACAGATGTTAATAGAGAAAGTAGCTGCAAACTGTGGACACATCTGCTGACTGACTGTTTTACTGTGATGTGCCTCTAATTCCATGCAGGTGCAGGATAAGCCTTTTCTCTACAACAGCCTGAATAACTGCATAATTATGGTGAACGCCCACTGCTCGTTTAAGGAACAATAATTTGAAACAGTTTAAATTGCCAAAGATTTTTTTTCACCATCCAAGAACTGAATATTCAATAGCCAGCACTGAAGGACAATATTAAGAGCTAACAGTCAGAATTAGAGCTTCAGTTCACATTGTAAACCAAACTGGATAACCCACAGTCTATTTTCTTAAGTGCCATAAGCACAATAACCAAGCTGTCAAATACAGGCAATGGAATTATTTCAGTTTTACACAAGCATAACTGAGAGCAGAATTTGAGGCCCAGAGTACATAAAAACTGGACAGTTTGTAATCAGAGATTCCATGACACTTTTCAAAAATTTGATATGATTAAAACTATGATCCTGGGTAAGTTCCAGCTTGAATACTTACATTCTTCCTCTTCATTTTCCCATAGAGAGTTTCAATTGGATGCAGTATTCGTCATTTTCTGTCCTAAACTATTGTCTGAGAGAGACAAGGTAGGTCATGGAAGATCTCTTATTGGTCCAGTGGAGATATGTCTGCACATTTTGCATCTGTTGTTTTGGGAACACTGCTTTTAGTTGGTGTGTCCTGGTCTGTGAGGAGTTGCTTCTGATGAGAGCTCGGTGAGATTGAGGGGGTGTTTGAAGGCCAGAAGAGGTGGGTTGGGGAAAATTTCTTTCAGGATGTGATCCATATCAAGTATGAGTTGTAACTGTTTGATAATATCCCATATGGGTTCCAGTGTGGGGAGGTAGGTGACTACTAGGGGTATGCAATTGGTAGAAGTTTTTTTCAGTACTGAAGTAGGTTCTCTTGGATTTTATTTGGTTAGCCCATTGCATAATCTGATCTGCTTCTCTGGTGGACTGTACTTTATTGGTGAAGGCACTTTTAAATGTGTTAAGATGTGTCTCCCAGACTTGATCTTTAGAGCATATTCTGTCGTGTCTGAGTACCTGGCTGTGGATACTATTTGGGGTTTGTCTGGGGTGATATCTGGATCTGTGGAGGTAAATGTGGTGATCCATGTTTTCTTCCATATAGTTGTTTGTAGTATTCCATTGTTGAAGCTGATCATGATGTCCAGGAAGCAGATGCTGATGTTGAGTGTTCTACAGAGAATTGGATGAATGGATGGGTGGTACTTGTTGAAGTTATGGTGAAATATTAGAGGGATTTGCAATTGTACTGGACACCAAAAAACATGGATTTAACAGAGACACTGGTTTATGGCTCATTACTACAATTTGTAAGACACCCTACTATCTACTAACCATTCTTTGTCCTATAACTGCAGAGGTATTAATTGCCCACTTCATTTTAAGTGGTCTCCTACAACACTTGTGAACTCCTTATGCTTAAGAATGTGTTCCACCTTGTATTTTGCTGTGGCACTTTGGTTATCTCTCCTTGGGCTGCCACCTTGATGTGGTAGAGAAGCTTGTGTATACTTAAGACCCTAAGAGAGATGCCGTCTGGAGTCCTGTACTCCTGGTAGGGTCACCCATAGCAATAAGATTGGAGGCATGGTACCAGACAAAGTGCAGCCCAGCACAACACAACCCAGTATAAGACTTCAGTGGCAGAACAGGCGGATGAAGCAGGATCACCTCTCAAAGGCTGTGAAGGTGGATGAAGGTGGCAATGGAGGAGAACCCCCGGTCATCTTGGACCTCCTTGCCACCAGACACAGGTGCCCCTTCCACCAAGATTTGTGTGGCAGCTGGTGTGCAACAGCTCCCCCCATATTAAACTACTCACATGCAGGCTTCTTTCACAGGAAGAACTTTTTCCCCACTCCACTCATAAAAGTCCTGCAGCGAAAGGCAAGTGGTGATGGGAATAGGTGAAGTGATCACCAGGAGTCCCTAGTCACAGATCCACAAGATGGTCATCATGTGCCCCTGGTCTGGGATAGGGGGGCATTTTCTGCAGCAGCAGTCATGACTGAGCAGGCCTTTTTAGGAACCCCTCTGCTCACCCCATATGGGGAAGGGGCTAGAAAAGGTGCCCCAAACATATGCTATCCCACCATACCTGTCTGGATAACCATGTCCAGAGGGATCACTCCCAATGCAGTCGAAAAACAAAAATGTTTCTTGCAACTTGGAATATCCATATCCTGCTAGATGAATCAAAAAGTGAAAGACCCAAACAGCAATTGTTGCCTGAGAACTCTCGCGATACAGCATTGACACTGCTGCTCTCAGTGAAACAAAACATGCAGATGAAGGCCTCTTGAGGGAAGAGGGTGGTGGGTACACTTTCTTCTGGAAAGGAAAACCAGCAAGCAACAAACATTTACGTGGTATTGGCTTTGCAATCAAAAACCTTCTAGTCAACTGCCTGACTGAACTCCCTGATGGCATCAACGACCCTCTGCATCCAATTGGTCAATAAGTCATTTGCCACTATCATCAGTGCATAGGCACCAACTCTTGATGCTGAAGAACAGAGAATCCTTCTACACTGACTTTGATTAAATTTTGTCATCCATTCCAAAAACAGATAAAATAATCTTCTTAGGGGACTTTACCGCAAGAGTTGGCTGAGATTCTAATGTATGGAGTAGCACAATTGGGAAGGAAGGAGTGGGTAAGATTAATTCCAGTGGTATCCTTCTACTCAGCAAATGTGCAGAGCATGACCTTGTGATCACAAACACAATCTTCAGACTAAGCAACAAATACAAAACAACTTAGCAACATCCCTGCTCAAAACAGTGGCACCACCTAGACTACGTCATTGTAAGAACACAGGATCTAAAAGATGTCCAAATCACCCATATCATGAGAGGAGCAGATGACTGCTGGACTGACCAGCAGTTGGTGAGCCTCACACCTCTGAGATCTGAAGATGGTAGTACCCTTCTTAAAGAAAACAAATCCATCAAAGAGTGCTAGAAGGAACACTACCAAAAGCTTCTAAATTAAGAATTGACGGTGACTGACAACACCACTGACTCCATCCCTCAGCACCCAATCTGGGAAACTCTTGCCAAACCACCGACACCTGAGGAGGTCTGCAAAGCAATTAAACAAATGAAGAACAATAAAGCACCAGGTCCTGATGGCATACCAGCTGAAATATCATAGAATCATAGAATATCAGAGTTGGAAGGGACTTCAGGAGCTCATCTAGTCCAACCCCCTGCTCAAAGCAGCTATCAAATCCCCCCTCATTCTTCTCTTCTGCAAACTAAATAATCCCAGTTCCCTCAGCCTCTCCTCATAAGTCATGTGCTCCAGCCCCCTAATCATTTTTGTTGCCCTCCAATGACTCTTTCCAATTTTTCCACATCCTTCTTGTAGTGTGGGGCCCAAAACTGGACACAGTACTCCAAATGAGGCCTCACCAATGCCAAATAGAGAGGAATGATCACGTCCTTCGATCTGCTGGCAATGCTCCTCATATCCAGCTTCTCGTCCATTGTAACTCCTAGGTCCTTTTTTGCAGTACTGAAAGTGGGGGGAGAAACACTGACTAACAAGCTTCATTTGCTGCGCCTCAAAATCTGGCACCCGAAGAAATCCCTGCTGACTTACGTAATGCTATCATCGTCACCATTTTCAAAAAGGGAAACAGGGTGGACTGTGGCAACTATGGAGGCATTGCTGGGAAGATCTTTGCTAGAATCTTACTGAATCGCCTGCTCCCTCTTGCAGAGGAAGTACTTCCGGAGTCCCAGTGTGGCTTCAGATCATCACGAGACACAACCAACATGATTTTCGCAGCCAGGCAGATCAAGAAAAAATGTCAAGAACAACACCAGGAGCTAAGTATCAGGGGGTAGCCGTGTTAGTCTGTATCTACAAAAACAACAAGGAGTCTGGTGGCACCTTAAAGACTAACAGATTTATTTGGGCATAAGCTTTCGTGAGTAAAAACCTCACTTCTTCAGGAGCTGTATATGGCCTTTATTGATCCAACCAAAACCTTTGACTCTGTCAACTGTGAGGCTCTGTGAAAAATCATGTCAAAGTTCGGCTGCCCAAGCAAATTTATCACCATTGTAAGACACCTCCACAACCAGATGACTGCCTCCATCCTGTGCAGTGGCTCTGCCTCTGAGCCTTTTGTTATCCAAACTGGCATAAAACAAGGCTATACACTGGGTACCCACCCTTTCCTCCATTTTCTTAGCAGCTATGAAAACATTAACCCAAGGCCACCTTCCAAAGGGCACTGGCATCCAATATCAGATTGACCTTTCTTGTCTCCATACCAGAGCTAAAGTAATATCGGCAACAATAATTGAACTTCAGTACACAGATGATTGTGCTGTAGTTGCACACTCAAAGGAGGATCTTCAAACAGCCCTTAATTGCTTCTCTGATGCTTACAAAAAGCCTAGGGCTAACTCTGCACATCAGCAAAACAAAAGTTCTCCACCAGCCAGACCCCGGTCAATCGTCAGACCCAGCAAGGAAAATTTACATCAACAAAGAAGAACTGGAAAATGTAGAATACTTTGCCTATCTTGGCAGCCACCCCTCACAGAGGGCAGACATAGACATCGAGATTCAGCACAGAATTCACCATGCCAGCCTTGCCTTTGGCAGACTGTCTCACGGGGTGTACAACAATCACAACACATACTAGACTTTTAGTTTATAAAGCAGTGGTAATCCCACCTCTCCTCTACAGCTGTGAGATTTGGGTGACCTATAGAAAAAACCTGAAATGTCAGCACCAGCACTTTCTTCAAAAGATCTTCAACATAAAGTGGAAGCCTCACTGCACTAATGTCCGTGTCCTCACAGAGGCCAACATCTTCAGTGTTGAGGCCCTGATTATCCAGCACCAGCTGAGGTGGAGCAGTCACTCTGTGTGGATACCTGATGTACGCTTACCAAAACAACTGCTGTATGCCCAACTCACCAAAGGCGAAAGGAAACAGGGAGGCCAAAAGAAATGCTTTAAAAACATCCTCAGGATAAACATAAAAAGATATGGCATCGACACCACACAGTGGGAGACAGCAGCCCAGGAAAGGGATAACTGATGAAGACTTGTTAGAAAGGGAACATTCACTTTTGAGGAAAATCGCCTTGCCCTGGTCGCAGAAAAGTGCCAGAAAAGAAAGAAAAGACAATTGTCACACAGCAATCACAGCCTAACCCTATATTCCGACACCGCCTGCAATGTTTGCCAATGAGCCTGTGGCTCAAGGATTGGACTCCTCAGCCACCGAAGGACCCATGAAAAATAAAACCTGTGAAAGAGATCATCCTCAACCCCGAGGGATCGCCGATGATGATTATCTTTCCTAGGCCTGAAGACCAGTTCTCTGAAGCTTGAAAGTCTGTCCCATCCACCAACAGAAGGTGGCCAAATAAAAGCTATTCCATCACCCATCTTGTCTCTGTCATATGCTGGGACCAGCACAGCTGCAACATCAGTGCAAACTAAACTATTGTAGCATTTTTTAACAATTTGTGCCTAATATCAATATAACTTTGCGCTTTGTAATCTGTCCTTTCTGCTCCTACATTTCCCTCTCAAGTTAGCTGCATTTCAGTGGTAGAAGAAGTAATTTGAGTACATCCGTGTAAGATCTATTTACATCCATGTAAATGAAAGCAGGAGGTGGCCTGACATTTATAGAGTGTTTGGGGATCTATCAGGATGAAAAGCACTATTTAAATGTAAGATGTATTTAGTGAGAAAGGTTAAACCTCTTCAAATACTAAAGCAACTATCAGCTTCATTGTTTAAACCAGTATTATTCCGCTTCAAAGTCCATTTGATTGAACAGTGAAAAGTTAAAGAATCCTGAATGAGTCCAATACTCTGGGCTAATTAACAGAGGCTACTTATTGGTGCTGCATATGACTGCTGTGTTTTAAGCATGACTATTAATTATAATGTTAGCAGAATATTTGTAATCACTTCAAAATTAACCTTTGTGTCCTCAGGAGGTTCTTCTTTATAAGAGTCACTTGGAGTCTCCTACAGAAACTAATTAGTCAACGAATGATAAGTGCAGAAGGAACACAAATTAGTTCTTTGTTTACTGCTTCATGGCTGAACCATATAATTTGTATTGTAATTAAATTTTGTTGTATATTGTAAAAAGAAAAGTGTATAATTCAGTGATAATAATAGCATTTTAGAGTGCTGCTGAGACATATGTTGACATATTCATTAGTGCTGTCTATTCCCTAGCAATGCAGAGAATAAGAGGGTAAGGAAAAGGCTTCAGTCAAAACATTGACAAGAAAAGGACTTTTCTTCCTCTCTTGATACAGTTCAAGTTTTAAACCACCACATAATGAAACAAAGAAAGAAACACAGAAGGTAGAACAATAAAGTTCCACCATGCCTACCCTGTTCCCACCTCTTGCAATTGCAGAAAACTGAATATTTAGGATTTATCTACCAATTAGACAAATTAGAGGATTGGGCCAAAAAAAAAAAAAAACTGATGAGGTTCAACAAGGACAAGTGCAGAGTGCTGCACTTAGGACGGAAGAATCCCATGCACTGTTACAGACTAGGGACTGAATGGCTAGGAAGCAGTTCTGCAGAAAAGGACCTAGGGGTTACAGTGGACGAGAAGCTGGATGAGAGTCAACAGTGTGCCCTTGTTGCCAAGAAGGCTAACGACATTTTGGACTGTATAAGTAGGGGCATTGCCAGCAGATTGAATGACGTGATCATTCCCCTCTATTTGGCATTGGTGAGGCCTCATTTGGAGTACTGTGTCCAGTTTTGGGCCCCACACTACAAGAAGGATGTGGAAAAATTGGAAAGAGTCCATTGGAGGGCAACAAAAATGATTAGTGGGCTGGAGCACGAGACTTATGAGGAGGGGCTGAGGGAACTGGGATTGTTTAGTCTGCAGAAGAGAAGAATGAGGGGGGATTTGATAGCTGCTTACAACTACCTGAAAGGGGGTTCCAAAGAGCATGGATCTAGACTGTTCTCAGTGGTACCAGATGACAGAACAAGGAGCAATGGTCTCAAGTTGCAGTGGGGGAGGTTTAGGTTGGATATTAGGAAAAACTTTTTCACTAGGAGGGTGGTGAAGCACTGGAATGGGTTACCTAGGGAGGTGGTGGAATCTCCTTCCTTAGTGGTTTTTAAGGTCAGGCTTGACAAAGCCCTGACTGGGATGATTTAGTTGGGAATTGGTCCTGCTTTGAGCAGGAGGTTTGACTAGATGACCTACTGAGGTCCCTTCCAACTCCGATATTCTATGATTCTAAATCAGTGTAACTGGGAATGGCCCTGTAGCAAAAGTGTGTGTATTTAAATAATTAACTCAGACACATGTGCACAATTCCAATTGACTTTAATGGGATTTGTGAGTGTATGTATTAAGATAGATTGTGGGCTACTATTAGAGATGGTTTGACAGAATTTCTGTTCCATGTGAAGTTTCAACATTTTGAAATGTGTTTTTGTTCCAAATTAGAACCAAAAAAAACAGGATTCTGTCAGAATTTCTGACAGAAGAAAATTTTTTAAAAAGCCTGTAACCCTTCTCCCTATCTAAGTTGGCAGCAACAAGGGCCGGGTTCTGTATCTAGGGGTTCCGTTTCAATAACGCAATGCAAAACCAGCTCGAGCCCCCACCCAGTGACCTGGGACAATTACATACCACCCCCTGGGTGCCTCTAAGAGGCAATACTTCTCCTCTCGCAAGCATGGAGTCTGAGTGTAGCAGAAAATGTTTAATAACATGAGGTAAATGACATCAGCATTAAAATGGAAAAACACCACAAACAGGATTCATAACATAAACCATGAGCAAAAGACCCACCCCAGCAAATTGGGCTGTGTCCTTTCCCTTTGGTTCTTGAATCCAGCAACCCAACAATCACCCAGAGTCCCCAAAGTCCAACACCCCCAAAGTCTCTTGGGTCCAGCAATCACCCAAAGTCTCTGTCCCCGGTCAGTGCAATCCCAGAGTAAAAGGGGGACATGCAGGATGTTAAGGGGCACCTTACGTGATCCGAGGCCGGCCGGCCGTTTCTCCATGGGGTTCTGCCGCAGCCTTCACCACGAGCCAGTCCACTTCCTGCCGTCCCACGAACTGCTCTGCTCTATGAGCTGCTCTGCTCCACTCACCGACCTGTGAGCCGCTCCAGCCGTCCCCGCAAACAGCTCCGCTCACCATTCCTTGGGCCGCTCCAACTGTCCTATCCTATCTCCTAGAACTGGAAGGGACCTTGAAAGGTCATCGAGTCCAGCCCCCTGCCTTCACTAACAGGACCAAGTACTGATTTTTTTCCCCAGATCCCCAAGTGGCCCCCTCAAGGATTGAACTCACAACCCTGGGTTTAGCAGCCCAATGCTCAAACCACTGAGCTATCCCGTCCCCGCAAGGCTCCATGCCGCTCGCTGCTCCTCCAGTTCCTCGCAAATTGCTCCACTAGCTGCTTAGCAATATAACTTCAGGCTCCCCCACTAGTTATCACAGCACTCAGTGATCTCAGCTCTTAATAACTTTAGCTCTTTTGTGATTTCAGCTCATAGTAGGGGAGCCCCAGTGCTGGTGCACCATTGGCCCAAAGTGAATTCAGCTCAGCAGCCTGTAACTAGACTCCTAATGGAATCAAAGTTAGCTCTAACATTCAACAGTGGAGAAAGGAGGTGGTACAATTGGTGTTTCAGGCCCTCAAAGGGGGCCCATACCATCAGGTACAAATACCTGCCCCCAACCTCTCTCAATCCACTGGGTTTTATAATCCATGCCCCTTGTCAAGCTACTTAGGTAATGGTGAGTCCTTCTGTCATACAACAGTTCCACTGGCCTTGATTCACAGAATCAGGGTAACAAAACTTTATTCTCCCTGCCCCAATAACAGAGAAACTGGGGATCCCACACCAGCCAAACTAACCACTTTCAGTTGCTGTTGTTTCATGCCAGGCGAGTAGGTGTGCCTATGCAAACAAGATCAGCCTCTGGAGTTCTTTTCCACACTCGCCAAAATTCACCACCAGATGTCAGGGTAGAGCTCATCCTGACTCTGCTTACAAGTCTATTTGGAACTATTGAAAGACTTTGTTTTGATAACGTAAAATATTATAGTATAGCATAAAATATTAAATACACATAATATGATATCAAAATGAAAAAATAAAAATTGAAATGAAATCAAACAAAATGATAAAGTCAAAACAAAATGTTTATACCGTATCAAAATGTTATCAAAACAAAACAAGAACGTTGAAATAAGAACATCGAAATGGACTTCCATCTGTTGAAAATGTTGTTGAAGGCTGCATGTTCCTGTGAAATGTTTCAATTTCAGTGGAAGTACATTCCTGATGGAAAACTGTTCTGTGGGGTTTTTTAACCAGCTCTATTATTAATGGAGTATCCAGAACATCCAACACACAGGTTCCAAATTACCCACTGCAGAGCACATCACTTCCCCTTCACTGGCTTTTCGTTGCCCACTACATAAGTCCTCCAGGAAGGACTCCCCCCGCCCCCTTTTTTTTTTTAAGAGATGCCACACTTTCTGTACACTCTATGCAGTCTTTGGTTTTCTCGTGATATGTCCTGCTGGGAGCAGAAACAAAGAAGTCCTGGACATGGCAGTCACCAGCTGTAGCTACACAGAGTGATAGGAAGTTTGTTACCTCATTTCTATACATAGTAATGTTCATAGTAAACATTTTTCTTGATGCTGTTCTCCTCATCAGTAAGATACTACCTGGTACCAGGAGCTGAAGGCACAATGTGCTGGAAGACCCAATGAGAGATCGGATTGCAGTGGCTGCTACAAAGCCTGCGCAACTGCAAGTGACTCCCCTCACCAGCTCTGAGATTCAGGGGAAATGCTGAATATGCCTAGAAACAGTTCAATTTGAGCTGTCTATGAAAACCACTGGGGCAAATAAACTTGAGGATGAGCAAAAGTTTGCTCTACTCCTAACAGTGGCAGGCACAGACACCCTATATGTATACAATGCTCTCCATACAAATGATGGTGGGGAAAGAGAGGAAAGCTTTGCAGAAATAATTAAATTGTTTGAGGATCACTGAGTTCATAGAAATAATGTTACTTACGAGAGATACACTCAGGATGAGAGCACAGAATGAAGGGGAAACAATGGAGGAGTTTGTCAGAGACTTAAAATTAACAAGTCAGTCCTGTAATATGAAATATTAAAAGACTCTGTCATTAAAGTCCTGGAATGTAACAATAAAAGAGTCTATAAACAGTTACTAAGGGAGATGGATCTCACACTAGAAACGGCAATATGTATATGCCAAGCAGCAGAACAAACAAATACACATTAAAAAGCCTAGAGAAAGGCACAGAGCTGTGACTCAGTACTATAGCTAAACTAGCGAGGGAAAAGTTCACAGAAATTAAATTGGCCAGGGACCAAAAAATGGGAAAGCAAGAAACAATGCTAGTGATGTGACAACCACCACGAGTACAGAAAATGCCCAGTATTTAGGCAAATATGTAGAAACATTCGTAAACCTAACCATTATGCAAAAATGTGCAGAGAAAGTAGGAATGTGCATGTATTATGTGCCAAAAATTGATTCTTCAAGAGAAGAGGAAGAGCTGTTCTTAAGCACAATAATGAAGAAGGTTGAATACAGAAAAGATCAGCTAATTAATATGTGCACAAATGGTGCATATGTGACATACACGATAGATAGTGGGACTCAAGTAAATGTAATAACAAACTGAAAGAGAGAGTTGTAAGGAGCACATAACAATTCAACAAGTCAAAAATATCTGTGAAAGACTATAATGGAGGAACCATTGCAATGTGCACTCTCCCAACACTGACACTTACATACAAAAAGGGAAAGGACAAGGACTTACCTAAAGAGAGTTTGCAATAGGGTAGATCAGGAAGATTGCCGAAACACATTAAGCAATTGACTGAGACACAATGTTGTGCTAGAACAACTTAAAGGGTTGTTAAATCAGTTATTGTATTGTAATAGTTTAATTTAATAGTGTTTTAGTTCAGCAAAGAAATTCTGGAAGAGATCTAAAAAAGGGAAGAAGTGCTATAGAATAAAGTACCACACTTCCTGTACACTCTAGGTTCAGACTTTGTTTTTCTAAGACACACTTCTTGCTGAGGTAGAAAAAAAGAAGCCCAAAATAGTGCAAGAGCAGACAGTTTGTTTCCTTATTTCCGTACAGAGTTTTGAGTCAAGTAAAAGGTTTATCTTGATACTGGTCTGCTCATCGGGAAGATACTACACCCATCATGCTAAGATTAAACTTCTCATTCTCATCTTTGAGGCCCTGAACAACTTTGCCCAGCCTGTCAATAATTTACAGCAACAGGAGCTTAATCAATATTTAGGTACATACATTGGAGACCTGATTTTCAGAAATTCTGAACACAAGAAGCTCCCATTGACCTTCTATTTTTGAAAACCTTGGCCCCTATGTCTCAAATCACATTTCTTATCTCCAATCTCACCACTTCTCTTCTCCAAGAATGCTAGCCTCACCCCCTCCCCCATCACCCTTCCCCTTCTCCATTTCTTTAATAGATGTTAATGTCAGAAGGGACCATTATAATCACCCATACTGACCTGCATAACACAGGCCATAGAACCTCACCTGGTAGCTCCTGCATCAAACCCATAGTTTCCAGTTGAAGCCTTTTAGAAGCCTTATGTTGATTTAATGACATCAAATCATTGAGAATCCGCAGCATCAACAGGTAATTTGTTCCAATGGTTAAATTCCTTCACGAATAAAAATGTGCACCTTATTTGTAGCCTGAATTTATCTAGCTTCAGGCCATTAGATGTTATTATGCCTTTGTCCACTAGATTAAAGAGCTCTCTATTTCTTAACCCCAGTCACACCTATTTTCTACCCTTTATGTGAGAAAGAACGTTCCAATCCCAGGCACCAAGCCTGCCTGCTCTCCTCCTCATTCAAAATCAGATACGAAAATATAAAGACTGTGGTATTCATCCAAGTTCTGCTCACAAAATAATCTCTGCCCACACGGAATGCCAATTCACAGTATTCGTGCAGATTTTCAAAACCTGATCACAAATGCTCTTTGGTCTTGGCTTTCCCTCAGTGGGGTCTGAATACATTCATGGGCTCTGCTGGGCTCCTCAGCATTGGCTTCCTCTCGTGAAGCTCATATGGCCTGCTATGCTTTTTGAGCTTGGTTTTCCCTTTACTCTGAGCTCCGGTAGGCTCCCTGAACCTGACTGCTTCTTGATGTAGGGCTGTGGGCAGTACTCCTCCAGCCCACTCTTTTGTGGGGACAGAAGAGAAGTCAAGTCACTCACTGAAGATTCTGCAGCTCTTCATAACATGATTCTCCTTCTCCTTGCTACCATGCTTTGATAAATAGGAAAATTGTTAACAATGTTAACAATGTAGATGTGGCCAGAAAAATTCAGATGAAATAATTTTTCATCAGAATTTGCCTGAATTGAAACTTTCAGTGTTGATTATTTGATTTCAACAAATTTCAACTCTCTGCTTCACTTATACTGAGTTAATCTTTTCAAGACTAATTTAGCAATCAGAACAGCTACAGTCTTACCTTCTGTAATTCTATTTTACCTCTGTTCCCAAAACATGTTGTAGCTCTGATAAAATTAAAGGGCCAATTTCTGTTTAGTTAAACTAGTGTAAATCCAAAATAACGCCACTGGAATTATTTCAGATTACACCAGTGAAACAGAGCAGAATTTGATTCCAAAGCTATAGCACAATTCGGGCGCATTGTTGAAACATGGTTTACTTTTGTGACAAATCAAGCCATATTTTAAAAATTAGTCTTGGGACTGTGGTGTAACCAAGTATCTCTCAGCATGGTAATAGTGTGGCTTCAGTGAAGGATTTGAATGACTAGCTGATAGCCTCATTTAAAGTACTTTTTATCTCTTTATAATAGCCTTGCAATGGAACTTCCTTCCAGCTGGAGCCATTTGTGCATATTTTCATCTATTCAAAGCTGCTTTCACAATATTTTGAGTTTCCCCCCTCATATTTGATGTTTCTAATTTAGCTGGTTAAACCAGGAATGAAACTAATTGCTTGGTGGAATAAACAGCAATTTAAAGTAATTTTAGTTCCTTTTAAGAATATCTTCAGCTATATCTCCTGCACTTTAATTGGGCCACTGGAGAGGTTAATTACAACTTTGCAGATTAATTAAGCAAATTTCATCCATTTACTAATTCTTATTTAGCTTCATTCTATCTGCTGCACTAATGTGGTGTATCTGTAATGAGTTAAAAAAAGAACCTAAGTTAATGCAAGCAATATAGATGTGTTATTCTGAAGAACAAAAATAGTCATGGGGAAAGCAGGTGAACCCCCTCTGTACTTTTTTTCTTCATCAGACACATGAAGTGGTTTCATTTCTTTATTAGATGATACAAATAGAGAGACTACTTTATTATTAATGAGCTCATTAGCAGACTCTAAGTGACACAGGCAGGCGGACCCTTGCCTGGATGGAAGTTTTAAATGAGTCATTTTTCCCTCAGAGTCATTTCTGACCCACTATAATGGGGTTTGGTAGGCCTGTGAAAATGAGAGACTGTCAGGAAATTCTAACATATCAGAAATCCATATCAAGATTATTTTCAGTTTCAAAAGAATTTCTTGAGTATATAACTCAATTTTTCAATTCATTGGGGGGAGAAAAACAAAACAAAGAGACACTTTAAATTTATTCCCTGGTTGAAAACACATTTATATAATTGGACCACCACACTTCTAAGACACCAGAAAAATAATTTTACAGATTTTAAACCTTTTCTTTTTTTATATCAAATTCTGCAGATTTTAGTCTTGCAGAAGTAAAATTTCTAAGAGCCTCAATTGAATTTCTGTTGAAGTATCACTGGATTTAGTTCAAGGTATCGTCATGTCCTTTTAAGAAGTGGTACTATGGCTAATGCACCCACAAATAGGCAATACTTATGAAAAACTTAATTTGTGAAACCAGCTCTTACTTGCATAACAATATCCTGCTCTCAAGATAAATTCTGTCAGTAAGAACATTCTAATGATGTGATACTTTTGTTTTACATCTCATTGGTTGAGTTCAGTGCCATTCCATATTGTACTGAGACAGGTTTGTGTGTTTTAGGTTTCACTGGAACCATCAAAACAAGATTATTGGGCTAACACCACTGAACACCAGGTCCAAACACCACTGAACTTTGGGGAAGCTTCAGATCCAGCTATAGCCAGAATTCTAAACATTTCCCACTGGTTCATTTATTACTGTTTCACTTAAGTGTAAATGTTAAATGAAAAGTACACTGGAACCCTGCTATAACGCGCCCCGTGATAACGCAAATTAGTTTATAACGCGGGGCGAGTCTGGCCCCAGCGGCTGCAGCAGGCACGGGGCGAGTCTGGCAGGCGTGGGGCGTTTGGGATCCATGCCCCAGCGGCTGCAGCAGGAGCGACTCTACCTGCAGCTCCGGCCCATCCCTGGGGTTCTCATCTCTGTCCCCGGCAGGGCCGGCTCCAGCCCGCGTCCTTCCCTCCGCAGACCGATGTAGGGGGCGGCAGCACGGAGGAGGGAAGCGCCCTGCTAGGAGCGGGCTGCAGAGTGGCGCGGAGCCCTCCTGGCAGTCAGCGTGGCAGGCCGGCGGCGGTAGTCTTCGGGGGCCACGCTCCCCTGGCCAGAGCACCGGCCGAAGCACAGCAAGCCCCGTGGCCCTGCGCTCCCGGCCGGAGTGCGGCCAGCCCCGCGACCCCGGCGGGACCTCTGGCTGGAGCGCGACCAGCCCTGCGGCCCCGCTCTCCCAGCCGGAGCGCGGCAGCCCCGCTCTCCCGGCGGGACCTCTGGCCAAGCCCCGCGGCATCCCCTCCCCCAGCCGGCAATCCCAAGTGCCGCCCCAGGAATCAGGCCCCACCAGCAGGCGGGGCCAAGTGGCCAGCGCCCCAGCTGAAGGAAGCCCTGGCTGCCCCCCTTCTCTCTCTCCCCCCTCCGTTCCTCCCCCTACCCAGGGCATGGAAGCTGAACACAAGTACAGTGGAACCCCGCTATAACGCGACCCCGCATTTACCGCGATTGAATTTTTTGGACCCCAATGATCACATTATAGCAGGGTTCCACTGTAGTTGTAATTGTTCTAATTCACTTCTGGATTCTTAAATGCTATTGCTTCAAACACACCCATCACAAAGTACAAATGGACTAAGTAACTTCACTTCTGAGCATTTGCCTATTCATTGTGTTTTATGTGTTTATTTTTCAGTTCTATTCTTACAATGATAAAAATCATAGATTGCGTTTAATGCATGTGTTGGCCAGCAGTGCAAGTGGGGCAATACGGTCCGGTATGCTGTACCAGCAAGATATTTATAGCTGGTACGGCATACCAGAAAGAGGAGCAGCAGAACGTGGGGTTTCTAGGTGGCCCCACCCCAGCAACTCCTCCTGCGCAGCTGTAGTGCCCCCAGCCCTTCCACGCAGGGTTTCTTCCATCTGTACAGCAGCCCCGCCGGAGGACAGAACTGGGGGCGGGACTGGAGGTGGTAGAGGAGCTGCCAGAGGTCTGCTCCTTCCCCGCTGCAGTTCCCGGGAGAACCCTGAACTGCAGTGCTCTCCCGGGAACTGCAGTGGGGAAAGGAGCAGAACGTGGGGCCATCAGGCAGCCCCAGACCCGCAGCTCCTCCAGCACAGCTGTGCCGCCCCCAGCCCTGCCATCCAGCAGGTTGCTGTACAGACTGGGAACCCCCTGCTTTGAAGGGCTGTGTGGGGCCACCCAGTGGCCCCACGTTCTGCTTCTTTCGCTGCTGCGGTTTTGAAGGCGCAGCATGAGGAGGACAGAGCCCCCCACACTCGCAAGTAAAGGGGGTGGATCTTGGGAGGGACAGGGAGAACATGGGGGGCCTGGGCTAGGGGCGAGGTAAGGAGGAGTCATGTGAAGGGTCACGTGAGGAGATCACATGCCCTTCGTTTACCACCATACCCGTAAGAAATGGATTCTACTTGCACCACTGGTGTTGACTCAGAGGCAAGCTGCACCTGTGATCTCACCTTCAACTCTCCCATGGGCCCTCTTTCCAAGTGACCACAATATTAATGCAAAAATGATATTAATAAAATTATTAACTTTTTGTCATTAAGCTTGTTTGTGCTTTTACTGAAACTTAGAATATATTTATCGTTCATAGTGTTGTTGTAGCTGTGTTGGTCCCAGGTAGGTGAGGTAATATATTTTATTGGACCAACCTCTGACCCAGACCTGAAGAAAAGCTCTGTGTCACTCAAAAGCTTGTCTTTTTCACCAACAGAAGTTAGTCTAATAAAGATATTACCTCACCCACCTTGTCTCTGTAATATTGTTACTTTACTATATATGGTGCTCGGAGGAAAATAACTCATATGCATATATTTTTGTTTGTTTAATTATATGAAATATTCATGCTAACAAAAGGAATTCCAAGAGGCTTCAGCTGTGTCTCCCTAGGACAAGCAAATGTTAGGAAGATAACCCTTCTATAGCTATAATACCATGTTTATTACCCAAAGTGTGTTACACAAACTCAGAAAAGCTGCATCTTAAATTTTACGTTGTTTTAATTTTTATACTATGTTCCTTTGTGCAATGCTTAAAAGATATAATGTTCATTGAAATTTGTGCTTTGTACAAAATATTTAATACAAGTTTAATTGCTATAACAGAGGGAATGTAACTCTAAGGACCTTGGATCAAGAGACAAACCCCTAAGAATGTGTTAGCTAGACCAGGGCATCTTCCTTTGGGCAATTTGTTACAAAACTGTGAACAAACCATGTAAAATGCTGATGTTGTAGGGAAAAACCTGACTGTGAAAAGGAATGTAGGGTTGTGTTATCAAAGTAATACATGTAGATTTAAAGTGAGTTTTTTCACCTCCCCAGAAAAACTTCCAAGTAAACCTTCACAAAGAATTTTAGAAATATCCTTGTTGAAATATGTTACATAAGTAATCTAAAAAACTCATTCAGAACAGCCTCTAGGAAGAACACATATAGTTGGAAATGTTTGTTTCATTTCTTAATGTTAAAATGGCAAACACCTTTCTGAAATGCATATTTGCAAGTATGTTAGCTAAATGCAAAGCTCCTAATATAATTTCCTAATATCATTGGTAAATGGTATAATGCTTTATGTATATACATGGAATCTAATGACCTTGCTAAACTGATTACTAATAAAAGAAACCATTGTAATACAGACTATTTATATTAATGCGGAACTGATTAATTACTGGAAGTACTCAAGCAACTCCCTCACCCAACCTAGGAAGATCAGAAATTCAACTTTCCAGAAATTGTTATAAAGAATTTACAACTTCTTCAATAATTATCTGAGCTAAAGACTCTTTTTAGGAATTAATAATAAAAGACTTAAAAACTGAGAACTTTTATATAAAGAACAGGAGTGTTTGGACATTTTGAAAAACAAATTTCATTTCCTGTCAAACTCTAATAAACATGGAAGCATATCTCAGAAAATGGACTGAAAAAAAAAGAGTTAAAACTAACTTTAAAAGTTATTTGATACTTTCCTGCCACAAGAACAACAAAGACAATGTTGAATATTCATTAGACAGACTGCATCTTCAAGAGCTGAAGGTGTTACCTAATCAAACCCCAGGCATGAGCCAATGAACAAGTGACAGTTACCAACTTCAAATCAAAACAGTCCTGAAAGAAGTGTCCTTTCCTATCATTTCCTGGAAATAGGAAGGAGAAGAACTCTGAACTGATCACCCCTCATGCCCACACCCTCTGCTGCCCTGCGTAAACAACAAGCAGACAACTTACCCATTCCATCTTCACAAGCAAATTGCTATGACAGCTAAGAACAGAGAAGACTCAAGAAGACACCAACACAAGGAAACCCCTCCAAAACTTTAACATGGATTGGTGAGAGAAAGATAACTAAGACACTGCCAAGGGATTAAATTTAAAGCTCTTGTAATGATTTTACGGGGATATGAAAATGCTGTTATAACTTCAGACTGTCCTGTTAATCACCAAATGGATTCCTGGAGAGAAGACAGGGGCTAAACTCTGGTAAACAGAGAACAAGTGGGATTTAAGATTCTTAATATCTGTAATTGGCCTTTTTTAAAAACAGCCCCTTAAATGACCTCTTCTAAGTAACAGATTTAAATATTTTCTTCAACTTCATAATATTTAATTAAAATTGCTTACTTTGCCAATTATAAACTGTCTGGATATTATTAACAAACAACAGGATCAACGTTTCCTTAAACAAAATTATTTTGCCCATTCATAAACATTCTTAGCTATCTAAGGATAAATTTAGACTGGCTTCATGATAATT
This sequence comes from Chrysemys picta bellii, assembly GCF_011386835.1. Lineage (NCBI taxonomy): Eukaryota > Metazoa > Chordata > Testudines > Emydidae > Chrysemys > Chrysemys picta. Next base: position 61,062,822 of record NC_088791.1, read on the forward strand.
TTGGGAAACAGGACCTTGGTCTCAATTTACCATGAGAAATGTGCCCCACCCCCACAAAGTCAGACTCACTCAAGAGTGTAATCTTATTAAAAACTTCCACAGAGAAATATATAGAAGAGATTGAATGTAATATATCTTTTTTGAGACAACGTGTATCATTTCAATCAGTGTATCCTTTCTATTCTGTCATTTGTGTTGTTTTAATATTTTCTTTTCCTTTTTTTCTTAATAAAATAGCCATGGTTAACCATTGTAATTATTTCATTTGACCTTAATAATTGTGCCCCCTAAGGTATGTAAAAGAACTCCTGTGATTAAAATAGTGGGAGTCATGCCCTTGAGTGGGCAGCAGTAAGAGTTGGCCTACTATTTCTTGTTTTTCTAAACTAAATATTTTAGCAGTTGTTAAAATAAAAATACTAGATGTTCAAAAAATTAAAATTACCCCTTTCTATTCCACACCCCTTAAGAACATAAGAATAGAAGAACGGCAGTACTGGGTCAAACCAATGGTCCATCTAGCCTAGCATCCTGTCTTCCAACAGTCGCCAATGGCAGGTGCTTCAGAGGGAATGAATAGAATAGGCAATCATCCAGTGATCTATCTCCTGCCGTCCACTCCTAGCTTCTGGCAATCAGAGGCTAGGGACATCCAGGGCACAGGGTTGTATCCCTGACCATCTTGGATAATTGCTATTGATGAACATATCCTCCATGAACTAATCTAGAGCTTTTTTTTAAACCCAGTTATACTTTTGCTCTTCACAACATCCCTTGGCAACGAGTTTCATAAGAACATAAGAACAGCCGTATTGGGTCAGACCAAAGGTCCATCTAGCCCAGTATCATGTCGTCCGACAGCAGCCAATGCCAGGTGCCCCAGAGGGAATGAACAGAACAGGTAATCATCAAGTTATCCATCCTATCACCAATTCCCAGCTTCTGGCAAACAGAGGCTAGGGACACCATCCCTGTCCATTCTGGCTAATAGCCATTAATGGACCTATACTCACAAGTTGACTGTGTGTTGTGTGAAGAAATACTTCCTTTTGTTTGTTTTAAACCTGCTGCCTATTAATTTCATTGGGTGACTCCTGGTTCTTCTGTTATGTGAAGGAGTAAATAGCACTTCCTTATTCACTTTCTCCACACCATTTGTGATTTTGTAGACCTCTATCATATTCCCCCTTAGTCGTCTCTTTTCCAAGCTGAACAGTCCCACTCTTTTTTAATCTCACCTCATATGGAAACTGTTCCATACCCTTAATCATTTTTGTTGCCCTTCTCTGTACCTTTTCCAATTCTAATATATCTTTTTTGAGATGATGTGACCAGAACTGCACAGAGTATTCAAGGTGTCAGCATAGCATGGATTTATATAGAGGCATTATAATATTTTCTGTCTTAATATATATCCCCTTTCCTAATGGTTCCTAACATTCTGTTAGCTTCTTTGACTGCTGCTGCACACTGAGCAGATATTTTCAGAGAACTATCCATGATGATTCCAAGATCTCTTTCTTGAGTGGTAACAACTAATTTAGACCCCATCATTTTGAATGTATAATTGAAATTATGTTTTTCAATGTGCCTTATTTTGCATTTATCAACATTGAATTTAATCTGCCATTTTGTTGCCAAGATGCCCAGTTTAGTGAGATCCCTTGGTAACTCTTCACATTCTGCTTTGGACTTAACTATCTTGGGTAATTCTGTATTGTCTGCAAATTTTGTCACCTCACAGTTTACTTCTTTTTCCAGATCATTTATGAATATGTTGAACAGTCATGGTCCAAGTACAGATCCCTGGGAGACACAATTATTTACTTATCTCCATTGTGAAAACTGACCATTTCTTCCTACCATTTGTTCCCCATCTTTTAAACAATTACTGATCCATAAGAGGACCTTCCCTCTTATCCCATGACTGCTTACTTTGGTGAGGGACCTTGTCAAAGATTTTCTGAAAGTACAAATACACTATATCCACTGGATCACACTTGTCCACATGTTTGTTGACCCCCTCAAAGAATTCTAATAGTTTGGTGAGATAGGATTTCCCTTTACTAAAGCCATGTTTACTCTTCCCCACAAAATAGTGTTCATCTATGTGTCTGGTAATACTGTTCTTTACTGTGGTTTCAGCCAATTTGCCTGATACTGAAGTTAGGCTTACTAACCTTTAATTGCCAGGATCATCTCTGGAGACTTTTTTTAAGTCTCCCAGAAGCTCATGAGCCCCAATGTAATAACCTCATGACCCCAGTTTGAGAATCCCTGCAATACTGTAAAGCAGGTAAACTGAGGCACGCACCCTGTAGATGCAAAATATAATCTACAAACAAACTACATACATATAATATACACACATATACAGATATCTCCCTGGTTATCCAGAGCACCTAAATGGGGCAAAATAATATAAAATAGTCTTAAAAGTAATGTTTCCAACCAAATGACACATTGCATTAGAAAATATGAATCAATTGCAATGTTTTGCCTGTAGAGTTTTAAAACAACAGAAAATAGACTGGAGTTTCAAGCATATTTAAAAATTAAAAGTAAAGAGAAAATGTATTAAAAACAAAGGAAATACAAATGAGCTTTTAGAAGCTGTTTCTCATGACCATATAATCCCATTTTGGTTGAATTGTTAGTATTTGTTACCCAAAAGATCTCTGCAGTTCTTTCCAGAAATGCACTGGCAGAAGCATGAGAAACCTCTATGGTATTAAAAAAAAAAGATCAATAAGAAAGAAAAGAGAAGGATGAGTGGTAAATTCTCATTTATAGACCGTATGCTCAATCCAGAGAAAACCTCAGTGTTAACTGTTTGCAAAACAGGACCTCTAATGTGGGCTGTACTGAACATGGCTTTTTCTGATTTTAAAATGGTTCAATATATTATTTGAACCTTGACATCCATTATAACCCCTACTCATTGTCTAAACTACGCTGGGAGTTCTTGTTTTCAACAAATGCTGTTGCATAATGTAAATCAAAATGGGATGTTTATTTACTAAATCTTCTAATCCTCAGCACAAATTAGGGTATAGTGTTGGACTTCGGGGTTTTTGTGTTTGTTTGTTTGTTTGTTTTGGGTTATTTTTTTAAGGCTTCTCATAGCTCAGATTTTCATTGTGTCCAGTCCTGCAGCCCTTACCCATGCAAGACTCCTGTGGCCAACAATATGAATTTTGCCTGAGTAAAAGTCTGCAGTATTTGGCTCTTTGTAGTTTATTGTAGTTGCCAGTTTGTTTTCTTCTGCAAGTCTGAGGGTGCACCATATTTTGATTCCTGAAATTGTTCTTTCATTCAAATGTACATTCGTTCTGCTCACATTTTACATTTTTGAAGTAAATGGGTGATTCATCATCAAGACATGTTCCTCATATATGACTCATTTATCTCAGCATGCAGTCCTAATCATGACAACGTTTCAGCTATCATAATATCAGCTACAGTAAAGAGCCACAGTTATTGTCTATGCATGGACAGTTTGGACATGCAAAAGCAAGAAGTGCATTTTCGCTTGCTCTATCTATTAGTTTTGAATCAATTGTTTTATTTTTTTCAAAGAAATTATAGTTGCTTACACAGGCCCAAATATATATGTTGGTTGTTTCTTTACTGATTAGACTTGTGTTGGCCAGCCAATAGGAAGGGCAAGAATAGCCTATTTTTATCAGTCTTAAACAGCTATCTGTTGGTGGTACTTGGCTATTAAATTTGTAGAAAAATTTGAAACAATCAATTAGTTATACCCCATATTTCTGAACAGATAATCCAGTCTTCTCAAACTTTTATATGGGTATCTTCTCATGAAAAGACAAAAGTCTGAATTGCAACCACCTCGCAACTTACATAGCTACAGTATTTTGATATGGCAGCAGTTTAGATACACTTTGCACAGGTGTAAAAACCTTGTGTAGATATTTAGAAATCTGCATATCTCAGTCAGTTGACACTGGGATCACTGGAAATCTTCAGTAAAAATTAGAATCAGCTTTGACAATTTTGTCCTATTTCTCAAAACAACATCCTGGATTGCAGACAGAAACTGTAGAGTTACAACACTGGCAATTATGCAGTATATTTAGCAGTTACTTTTAATATCCTTTTGTTTTGCAGGTTTGTGTTAATTGTTCAGAGTTATATTCCCCCACAAATGTGTTAAACATATTAACCTATGAACTCAATTGAAGCTAATTAAATATTTTGATACATATGGCAAAGTTTAAAAACGTAAACTGTTCCTATCACATTATTGAGCAACAGCTCAATTGAATCTCAATCCATTCTGAGATTCCAGCCAGATTTCATTATAATCCTGATTTTGATATCTCATTCAAGTTTCTTGAATAAAAGCTCTACTTTTCTGTGAATTTCTCATGCCTCCTTTTAGGCCAGGACAGAAATTTACGTGAGAATCCGATTTAATCAAAGTTACTTTAGAGTTACAGTACTTTGAAAAATGACCACACCACACCTTTAAATGCAGGGGGGGGGGGCATTGTCTGGCTTTGATGGGGAAGAGGTAATAGTGCTTTACAACCAGAAGGGGGAGCAAGGCACAGAAGCCGCTGCAAAAGGTGGAATGGGTCAGTGTGGCGACGCTGACTTATCCCAAGCGTATGCCAGTGGCCTAGCTTGCCTTTATTATATTCACTGCTTTGCATTAAATTCTGCTTTGCATTAGATTCAACAGTAATGCAAGGAACCTACAAGCTTGTATCCTGTTGATGCAAGACATTAGCTTCAGCAAGTTTGCATAAGACTTGAGGGCTATGAACTTTGCACAGATAAATGGCCCAACGGAAAACCAGAAGTATTGGAGAGCTGAATATAGTGTGTTTAAGGGTAAGTTCTAACAACAGATACATGATCCAATCACAGAAGTATCGTGACAATGAAGTAATCTGTATAACTGGTACATAAGCTCCATCCGCAGATACCTAGCAACAAAAGGGCCATGGTAACAAAGGGATGTATATGATGATAAGTTGAGATCATTGATATACTAACCTATAGAAGGCAGACAGTCCAAAATTAGAAAGGTAAGGATATACAAATAAGGAAAAAGGGAAAATCCTCTGCTGAATGTGCATCAAACATAGTGTTGTCAACATATCATATTATAAAAGTTGCATCCCAGGCTAGGGGCCTTAGGAGAAGGAGATGTAATCCTGGGGAGGTGCCAGAAGGGTGGCCAGTAGTGAGGAGGGAGAACGATGACTAACATTTCAGATTGTTCTGCAAGGCAACGTGTGAGTATATGGATGTGCAGATGTACATTCTGTAGCATCTCTATCTACCTTACTGAGTTGGGGTGTTTGTGACACTGCTAAATGTATTAATAAACTATTTGTAAATATAGAGGAGTTCCTATAGTGTGAGTGTTACAACTGTGCACATTGGGGTTCCCACCTATATAATAATTTTAATAATACTGAGTCTGATCTTGGGACAAGAACCTGTCAACTCAAAGTGATAACTGGGGATTCTTAAATAATCGATCTATCTATATTAGGGCTGTCAAGCAATTAAAAAAATTAATGGCGGTTAATCGCACAGTTGAACAATAATAGAATACCATTTATTTAAATATTTTTGGATGTTTTCTACATTTGGAAATATATTGATTTCAATTACAACACAGAATACAATGTGTACAGTGCTCACTTTATATTTATTTTTTATTACAAGTTGTAGTGGGGCAATAACCCTGCTCCTGTCCTGAAGGGCTTAAAACAGCCCTGCGAGTGGCTGTGGCGGAGAACCAGTAAGCCTGGGCTGATTGGGGAAGCAGCTGCAGCTGGGCCACGCCCCAATCAGGCCACAGCTGGCCCTATAAAGGGGCTCCTAGGCGGGAGCTGAGAGAGTCTCTTTCTAGATGCTGGGAGGGATGGGCCTGGCTGCTGGGAGCTGAGCAGGGTACCTAAAGTGGAGCAGGGCTGGGGAAAGGCCAGAGGAGCTGGGGAGCTCTGGCCTGGAAAACCCCCAGGCTGCAGGCCTTGTTAAAAGCCAAGAAAGGTACTGGGGTTGCAGAGGGGCAGCCCAAGGGTAGGCAAAGGCAGCAGATCCAAACCCTCCTTGCCAATGATGAGTGGCAATTATACTATGGTCCACCCCAGTGAGCGGGGGCTAGATGGTGACTGGCAGTAGCCAAAGGCTGAGGTGAGGTTGGGGGTTCACCGGGGAGAGGAGACCCAGCGAGACTGTGGGGTACTGCATGGGGTGGAACCCTGAGGTAAGGGGCACTGGGATCCGGGGGGGACACTGGGGCCAGTGGCAAGCGGGACACCAGCCTGCAGAGGGCGCTCGTGAGTGGAAAGAGTTAATTCCCTGGATGACCATCAGGCAGCGCCGCAGTGGTGAGTCGTCACCCCATTACACAAGTGTTTGCACTGTAAAAAAACAAAAGAAATAGTATTTTTCAATTAACATAATACTAGTACTGTAATGCAATCTCTTTATCATGAAAGTTGAACTTACAAATATAGAATTATGTACAAAAATACTGCATTCATAAATAAAACAATGTAAAATTTTAGAGCTTGCAAGTCCACTCAGTCCTACTTCTTGTTCAGCCAATTGTTAAGACAAATAAGTTTATTTGCATTTACAGGAGATAATGCTGCCCTCTTCTTATTTACAATGTTACCAGAAAGTGAGAACAGGCATTTGCATGGCCCTTTTGTAGCCAACATTGTAAGGTATTTATGTGCCAGATATGGTAAACATTCGTATGCCCCTTCATGATTTGGCCACCATTCCAGAGGACATGCTTCCATGCTGATGACGCTCATTTAAAAAAAATGTGTTAAATAAATTTGTGACTGAACTCCTTGGGATATGAATTGTATGTCCCCTGCTCTGTTTTACCCGCATTCTGCCATATATTTAATGTTATGGCAGTCTCGGATGATGTCCCACACACATGCTGTTTGATTTTGTTCATTTTATTCATGTTGTTGTTCATTTTAAGAACATTTTCACTGCAGATTTTTAAAAATGCAAAGAAGGTACCCATGTGAGATTTCTAAAGATAGCTACAGCACTCAATCCAAGGTTTAAGAATCTGAAGTGCCTTCCAAAATCTGAGAGGGACGAGGTGTGGAGCATGCTTTCAGAAGTTTTAAAAGAGCAACACTCCATTACAAAAACTACAGAACCCAAACCATCAAAAAAGAAAATCAATCTTCTGCTGGTGGCATCTGACGCAGAGAATGAAAATGAATATGGGTTGGTCTGCACTGCTTTGAATGGTTTTCGAGCAGAACCCGTCATCAACATGGATGCATGTCCCCTGGAATGATAGTTGAAGCATTCGCATCTGGCACATAAATTTCTTGCGATTTGTAGCCTCTGAAGTTTTACATTGTTTTGCTTTTGAATGCAGTTATATAACAAATCTACATTTGTATGTTGCACTTTCAGGACAAAGAGATTGTACTACAGTACTTGTATGAGGTGAATTGAAAAATACTGAATATTTGTAATCAAAATATACACTTTGATTTCAATTACAACACAGAATACAAGATATATATGAAAATGTAGAAAGACATCCAAAATATTTAATAAATTTCAATTGGTAGTCTCTTGTTTAACAGTGTGATTAAAACTGATTAATCATGATTAATTTTTTGAGTTAATTACATGAGTTAACTGTGATGAATCAACAGCCCCATATATAAAAAAATCTAGAGATCGGGCAGCACCAGGGACCGGAAGGGATGAGGAGTTCAAAAGGGGCAAGCATGGTCCCTTTTCCCCAGACCAGGTGAAGCAGCACCCATCCTCCCTCCCCTGGAGATGGCAAAATACCAGATTTGGTCAGGACCTGATGTGGGCATCGCGCTAGCTGCTCCTTTCTAGTGGGGCTGGGAAGGAATTTTTCCCTCACCACCAAATTGGCCAGGTGGAGTGGAGTTTTCTCTGCCTTCCTCACATTATGTTTGGAGTGGGGGCGGGGCTTGTTATGGAGAGTAGGAAAAGGTGTTCGGCTATGATGTGGCAACTCATTACATAAGTGTGGGGTGGATGTCCAGTGCAGGTATTCCATAGGGAAGGGATACAGAAACTGGATAAATGGCTTGGTACAGGACTTAAAAAGGAGGTGTTGGTTTAAGGAGCAGAATAAAGAGGGTGCAGGGTTTGGTGATATGGCAGGGAGCCAACCCCCATTTCTTATAGCCCATCTTAACCCTCATTAAAGGGTGGGTAGAGAGTAAGGTCCCAGCAATGGGTTGAATGGGGGAAGTGGATGGAAAGAGAGGGAGGCTGGTGGAAGCCCCCCAAGTAGTAATTGAATGGACATGGAGTTACCTACACTGTATGCTTATCTCCTGGTTAGTCCCAGACATCTAATAATAAAGTTGCAGCTTGATTAAAACCATATCAAGTGTCTCCTGTTCTTGTTTTGGTATAGCCGGACAATTAGCTTTTTCAGAAAGTGACAAATCACTAACTTCTTTTGTCTAAGTACATCTTAAAACTGGCTTGATCTAAAAGCTTACTTTGTTATATATTTTATTTTTCAATGAGTGCTAGTATAGTGGAACATTTTTATTAATGCTTTATGGAAAACTCTCCATTTATTGGATGTTAGCATTTTGTAGAGAGCAGTGATTTTTAAGATGTATAAGTCGAAGTCCATGGTACATGGTTCAAGTAACAAAAATTTTTGTAGACCCATTCAGGGTATCCTTGTGATTCTTTGAGATGAACAGCTTTGATTAAAGAAGATTACAAACCTCACAGGCATAGCCGTATTATCTGCTCTGTAAACCAAATAGTCCCGATCAGGATATTTAAAAGCTTTGTAGACACCTGGTGTATGCAGCTAACATCCATACATTGAACATCTTTGGTTCGAGAAGATCACAAACTCTGCAGCATATTCATCATCTGTAAATAGTCTTGTTCAAGGAACTTATCTGTTTTGCAGACACAATGGGCAGGATTTATAAGCACTATACATCAAAAAATTCAATTTAAAAAAAAGCATTATAGCTTTCTGTAAATTGTGAGGTAATTAGAAGGCAATACAGGCATTGGTTATAGAACAAGGTATGCAGATACAGTGTCTGTCTTTCCTAATTTACATTGGTGTACCTCCATTTACTTCAGTGAAGTTATGACAGACTGTGTGAAGATTCAGGACCACAGTCTGTAGACTTATCACTGTTTAATGTCTGCAGTCATTCCTATGGAGCTCAAAGTCTGCAGGTACAAACCATCCCATATAAAACCTGCAGACTCATCCTACTAATCTGTAATATCTGTATTTACTACTCTGGCTATTTACAAGAATCAGAGGCTTTAAAATGCCCACAAGCTGACTATTATAGTACCTTTATGGCTGTTCTAAGGCCAAGACTTAACGCCTTGGAGTGGCCTAGATTTCTATGCCTGTACACCTTATAAACTGTTGATGCAACAGCTCTAATGCAAGTTACATTGTAGTTTTCCCCAGTTCTTCTGTTTCAGATTCTATTAAGGGTATAAGGTCCTTCAGTGAGTTCACAGGCAGAATTATTCATGTTTGGTCTCATGAAGTTTAGATGTTCTGCAGACAAGCTAGCAGCTTTTCTAATATCTGAGTCAAAAGTTTCAGATACCTCATAATCTCTAACTACAACATTCGAGAATGTTCTCAGAATGTATAATTTCTGCCTGCATAACTAGAGGTTTAATGTAGGCAACATCATCCACTGGGCATAACTTTATTGTTTAAAAAAAATCAGTTTTTTGAAAATTTAAGAAAAATGTGTTTAATCAGTGAAATAAGTATTTTGTATACAAAGTTTCTACTCATAAAAATGTTGCTAAGGCACAAAGTCCTGATGAAAAAAGGGAACATATACTAGAAACTGCAACCTTAATTCTTAACTACATTATATACTATAACTAGCAACAACAAAGGCCATTAATAACTTTCTGCAAAACTCTGGGCTGAAAAGCAACAATCTTGTTACAAAAACTAAAATCCAGCAATTATACTAATTATCAATTATTACTCATCTACTGGTAATGTATCTAAATAAATGAACCACTGATATCATTGGCATTATAGTTGACACATTTAGTTAGAATCACTCGGGTTTTTTTTAAGGACAAAATACTTATCCCTATCATAAACTAGGCTTCATTCTTGTGGGCATGAAATTGTCACTGAAAATAATTGCATGCACAGCTTTGCACCAGCAATTTAGACCCACAAAAATGCAAACTTCACACATTGATCTATGATTACTTCAAGTCCTAACACAAGACGAGATGCAGTGTTAGCCTTAACTTTGAGTTCTCTTGCTTTTCTTAGTTTCAGTCAGGAATTTAATAAGTTACTATTACTTGAAAAAACTAGGGCTGTCAAGAGATTTAAAAAAATGAGTCGTGATTAATCGCACTGTTAAACATTAATAGAATACCATTTATTTAAATATTTTTGGATGTTTTCTACATTTTGAAATATATCAATTTCAGTTACAACACAGAATATAAAGTGTACAGTGCTCACTATTTATTTTTGATTACAAGTATTTGCACTGTAAAAAAAAATAGTATTTTTCAATTCACCTAATATAAGTACTGTAGTGCAATCTCTTTCATGAAAGTTGAACTTGCAAATGTAGAATTATGTACAAAACTGCATTCAAAAATAAAAATGTAAAATTTTAGATCCTGCATGTCCACTCAGTCCTACTTCTTGTTCAGACAATCGCTCAGACAAAAAAGTCTGCTTACGTTTGCAGGAGATAATGTCGCCTGCTTCTTGTTTACAACGTCACCTGAACGTGAGAATAGGCATTCTCATGGCACTGTTGCAGCCAGCGTCGCAAGGTATTTTCATGCCAGATGTGCTAAAGATTCATATGTCCCTTCATGCTTCAACCACCATTCCAGGGGAAGTATGTCCATCCTGACAAAAGCTTCTGCTTGATCACAATCCAAAGCATTGCAGACCAACACATGTTCATTTTAATTATCTGAGTCAGATGCCACCAACAAAAGGCTGATTTTCTTTTTTGGTGATTCAGGTTCTGTAGTTTCCACATTGGAGTGTTGCTCTTTTAAGACTTCTGAGAGTATGTTCCACACCTCATTGCTCTCAGATTTTGAAAGGCACGTCAGAGTCTTAAACCTTGGGTTGAGTGCTGTAGCTATCTTTAGAAATCTCACATTGATACCTTCTTTGCATTTTGTGAAATCTGCAGTGAAAGTGTTCTTAAAATGAACAACATGTGCCGGTCATCATCTGAGACTGCTATAACATGAAATACATGGCAGAACGTGGGTAAAACAGAGCCTGGGACATACAATTCTCCCCCAAGGAGTTCAGTCACAAATGTAATTAACGCATGATTTTTTTTAGCAAATGTCATCAGCATGGAAGCATGTCCTCCAGAATGGTGGCCGAAGCATGAAGGGGCATACGAATGTTTACCATATCTGGTATGTAAATACTTTGCAATGCCAGCTACAAAAGTGCCATGCAAATACCTGTTCTCACTTTTTGGTGACATTGTAAATAAGAAGAGGGCAGCATTATCTCCTCTAAATGTAAACAAACTTGTTTGTCATAGTGATTGACTGGACTAGAAGTAGGACTGAGTGGACTTGTAGGCTCTGAAGTTTTACATTGTTTTGCTTTTGAGTGCAGTTATGTAACCAAAAAAAAATCTACATTTGTAAATTGCACTTTCATGACAAAGATTGCATTACAGTACTTGTATAAGGTGAATTGAAAAATATTCTTGTTTATCATTTTACAGTCCAAATATTTGTAATAAAAATATACATTTTCATTTCAATTACAACACAGAATACTATATATGAAAATTTAGAAAATCATCCAAAATATTTAATACATTTTAATACTGATTAATCATGATTCATTTTTTTTAATTGCGATTAATTTTTTGAGTAATCATGTGAGTTAACCGCAATTAATTGACAGCCTTAAAAAAATCCCCAGCAAATACGACTTCAGTGAACTAATAGCATATAGTTCAGCACAACCAACGAAAGAACTTTAAAAAATTCAAATACATGAGCTCCATGCAAGCAGCCAGCCATCCAGGATGACAATAATGGGATTAGGTGAGAAATTTGGGTGGTGATTTCAGATCCCCACCTTAAACATACTTAATTTTCTATCGAGCCACGCAAAACAGTGCTGTTAAATATTGTGATATTTAAGTAGAGTTTTCTACCATTATCGTAATACTTATATATAAGAAATAAAATGTTACTGCTCCAAAGGATCCATTACCATCTATCACATAAATATTTATTTAATGACTTTTAAAAACACTAATTATTGACCTAAATAACCATAATCATTACTCCAGATGTGCTACCATGTAACTACCGGTATGTAGTTATTGACTCAATGTAAAATAATGGAACAGAAAGGAATCATTCTGGTCAATTCTTGAAATGCTTCTTAGTGTCCATACCATTGACTCAGGCAGCATCTACTCCCTGGAGACTTTACACTGCCTCATGTCATAGAAGATGTTGTATTTGTAAAGTAATTTTATAGCCAAGAATCCTTGGGAGAATATCTTTATATTTTAAACAAAATATATTATTTTCATATTTGCACTTCAAGCAATTCATTACAAATATGAGCTTCAATTGTTTGCTGAGGAAACAATCATCCTACTATCATTTATTCATACATCGGTAGCATCAAAAGTGTGCTAAGGGAACTATCATCCCACTATCATTTAGTTACACATCGATGGCATCAAAAGTGTACATAGTACAGCTCTATGAGCAGATATATGATATGATAGTTCACAGTCTAAAAACACAAATGGGTAAAACAGTTGAGTACAATACAGAGCAACACACAGCAGGGTGTAATCTCACAGCTAGAAAGCTTCACCGTACAGCAAGATTTTCAAGATCTGAGGAAAGAGCTTTGTTACACTTTCCCATACACAAATATCGAAATCTATTTACAGATTAGATGACTTTTGGGATTAAGGAAAACAGTAAACAAAGAAAATCAAAGTAGGAGGCCTTCATGAGAGAAGGCACAGTGACTCACTTTGTAACATTCTGCCCTGAATTGAATCTCAGAATGGCAGCTGTTCTTTAAGGTGCAGTATACAGAAAACAGAATGGCATGCCCTTTCAGTTACATACAGTACTGTACCTAACTCTCCAAACTTTAAAAGCCTGAGAGATGGAATGAAAAGAAAGAATGAAAGTAGGGTGAATAAAGGAGATAAAAGGAATATATCCTCCCCAAGAGATTTTAACCCACAACCAAACCAGGGCAGTTGAGCATTCACAGAGTGGTAAATGCCATCACCATAGTGACTATAGTCCACACCCCAGAACCATGGATAGAAAGGTAGAAGGTTGCCTCCTTCCTTCCAATCTCCACATGGAAAAATGGAAACAAATGATTGATTCTTACTGCATGTGTGCAAACACATTCACATGCCTCTGCCCCCACACCACAATTATTCAGCACTCTCCTACAACAACTCTGCCCTTTCCATGAACACCAGGCAGACTCTCTGGATGAAAGCCAGATGCTTGGAATTTGGAGAATTGGAAAGCCATCCCCTTCAAGAAACTCAGGACTCGGATATTGATCACTCTCTCAAAACCCAGTTATGCATGGTATGAGAAGACATCCCCCAAGAGTACACCATAAAACTAGTCTTACAACTAAACCTGATCACGGTTCCTCTGAGGAAGACAAGAATAATCCAGGACTCCTGGGGTGTGCAGACCTCCTAATGAAGATCATGCTGATATCCTTGAACAACTAATGGACCACCTGCCCTGCTTACTATCAAAATCCCCCAATTTATCTTTCTTTTCAATCTCAACTTCTACATAGACCATGGAAGAGATGTGTTAGCACCTGATCTCTTTTCCCACAAGGAAACTATGGGTTTCACATAGCCCTGATGTTAAAGCCTTTATCGGGTCAGACTCTTACTATCTCAAGGACCACATTTTCATCTATCTTCCACCAAGACAGCTGCCTGATTCTAAGACACTGCAGTTTACAAAATATAGCAAGTAATTAATGAATGTCAGTGATAAATAATTCTATATCAAGGAATTTCAGCTATGGAATGATGAAGAGATTTACCTAATCCAGAATAGTATCCCTTTTAGACCATGCTGCAACTTCCTCCTCTTTGAAAGATGTTTTGCAACATAACTGAAATAATGTGTATGTATTATTTATATAGACACAAACACAATATTTATATAATCCAAGTATAACATCCTATAACCAGGTAAGGGACTTAATGAAGTACATTACGGACCTCGTTATTCAGATTTTACTTACCCAGGCAGCACTTAGAGTCTACATTGATAGCTATGGTAAGCCTTAAAAATAGGTATGAGATAGACAAGAAGGTTAGGCAACAAAAAGAGAAGATGGAGAGAGAGCACAACATTGAACTTGCTGTGGAAGGAAATTGGAAGGCAGTGAAGTGATTTTAAAAAGGAGAAAGATATGGTCAGAGTGGCAGGAGAAGAGATGATCTTGATAACAGCATAGTTGATAGACTAGAGTAGGGAAACAATTTGGGTTTGCAATAGATTAGATTAGAGATTAATGTTAATAGAAATCCATGATCCTGACTCCCCTGGGAAAGTTCACATGTGGATACAGATACAAACTTTGGGCCCAATCCTGAAAATACTTACTACTGGGCAAAGATTGCAGTAAGCACTGTGCTGAAAAGCAAGTTTTTGCAGGATTGAGCCCTTTGCATCTGGTTTGCACTTTTATTATGAACTGTACCAAAACTTGGAATCCAAACATCCCTGAATGTTGGGAAATGTCATATTCAGATCTGGTTATGAACATGGAGACTCAAGCCCAGCTCTAGTCAACATAAACAATAATTAAGTACAGAGCAGAGGCTTAGCAGTAATGATCGAAGAGAAGCTGTCATTTACATGTTCCCTGTAAAACCAGTTTAGAAAATTCTTAAATTGCAAAGAGAAACTACTCTTGGCTTAAACACTGTATGTTACATTATAGTCAGAGAATTCTTTACACCTCAGTTAAAAATGTCTGAAAATGGAAATTTATAATAGAAATGGTGACACAACCTTAAATTCAGCAGTCTGAACAGCACAGGTATAGTTCAATCATAATCCTTTTAGTTCACACATTATTCCTGGGTGACATTTCACTGATGATATTTTTTATGTGTGCAGACATTGGTTCATTAAGGGCCTATGAAAAATGTGTCTATAACAATAAACCCATCCAAAAAATCATTCTTAGTTACAATGCTCATTCAATTTCATTTTTAGATGTAACTATAATCAAAAGGGGAGAAAAGCTTTATGTCCCACCATTTACAGAACGGAATTTGACTGCAATGCATTATTAGTTGCCCACCGTTTTTAAGCTAGTTTCAGAAAAAAGTATTACGAGACTGTCAGTTTAAGTAACTAAGTAGCACCACTGAGTAATCTGACCTTCAAACAAAATAAATGGCACTAACACATACTGTAGAATTCTTGAATGAGGCATCCCACAGTCTGAGACCCAAAATGCTATAGAATAGAGTAGGAGTTTTCATGTAAACTTGGATTATTATATTAAGCAATTAATATGAACTCCAGTGAGCCAGAATGTTTTCACTATTTTCTGTTAGTATTAATAAATACTATGTATTACAAGAGTTTTATTTATAGGCATTTACATGGTGTGTAAACAGACTAAAATTATAGGAGCTGAGCACCAGGACTTGTCCTCTCCTCCAACAAGAGCAATAATGACACTCCTTACTGCTTCAGTGGTAAAAAGGACCAAGGACATAGATTACAAACAGAAGGACATATACAAAGGTGCATGTGAGAGAGAGAATTAATTACAATGGGGCTAAATTGTGTCTTAAAGGCACAGTCCTGTATTTGGAGGGTTAATAGGTGCACAGAGAGTCCATGATGTAACAAGAGCCAAAAGAGTAAACCCATTTGCTGACTGAGCTCTTGAGGCAATGAGAGAGCACATGCTACAGTGGCAGCTCTCCCACACTCTACCCTGCTCTCAGTCAGCATTGCTTGTAAGAGCAGGAATGGAGTGATGGGTCCATACTCACTCCATTACTTCCAGTGCCTTTAGGGATACTAGTGCCATTCAACTTTTGCATACAACCCATCTTATTCTTTACCATGGATCCTTCCATCATTATAGAGAGGTTTTCCAGGGACATCAAAGGGTGAATGAGTCCCAGGCAGCAGCATCTTTTTGGAAGCACATTGCTGATGGAGTGGAGGAGTCGATGCCCGAGGGGCGGCACTGAAGTATAGATCCCAAGACCTGTGTGGGGCTCAGAAGTGTCACATGTTTCAAGGCCCCACCTCTCAAGTTTCTAAGTATGGATGCAAGCTCAACACCCTCAACAAGATTGATCCTAGAAAAACTTCACAATGAGGAATGTCATTGAATTTTCCCCATGAATTCACCCCATCAGTCCTCTCTGCAGGATGGGATGGGGGATCTTGCCACCAGTGTCTGAGGCAGAACACAGCACCTAGCTATTTATTAACATACCCATGGAACATCTCTATTAAGTAGTATAGATAACCCACTGAGTATAATCTACAGACCCATTAAATTAAGTACTTGTGTAGCAAAAATGTAATATCTTTTTCATTAATGCTTTAAATTCAGTTTCCCAGATACCCATTTAGATTTAATAAGAGAATTATGTAAGGGATAATGCTCATGGTATTAGAGCATACATAGCAGTAAATGGCTCTTTGATTTCGTTAAATGCCAGCGCAAAGCTGAGGCTTTTGATGAATTACAAAAGCTATTAATTGCAAGTACACTCGATGCTATTAATATTATTGCTATTATAAGACAAGCTAAACTAATTTGTTTGCTCTGGTTCTTTGCTGCTTGTTTATCTTTATGGGTTACAGGGTTTAGGTGTTTTTCTTTTCATCTCGTGGTTCAACTTTTTACTAGGACATTTAGCTGATTTTAAAAAAAATATATTTTTGCTGTGTTTTTATTCCAGTTTTCCAACAAATGCCACTAAATTAAGACAAAACAATGAAAACAAATAATTGCTTTAGATTAAATTTCTGGCATGTATAACCATCATTTCCCAACCAGCTCTATTGTGATGTGACCTCTTATACCAGGGCTGAATTGGTCCTAGACTCCAGGTCTCCAAATTGTTTCATCCATATATCACAGGGGGTTCCAAACCTGCATCAGCACTGACATGGCAGCCTCAGCAAAGGCTAAGAGAGACTTTCAGAAGCATAACTGCTCTGGCTGGTGCAGCTCTGAATGTGGCATTTCTTGCCAGCGCGTCAGTGTCCCTCATACAATGGGAACCAGCTGGCGGGGGAGGGTGGGAGGGAAGAGCCTTTTAGTCTGCGCTGTGAAAAGAAGGTGGAAGGAGTAAGGAAGCCATGGAACACCAAGAAGCTTGAGGGGGTAACTAGTGGGGACTAATGTGCGGAAGTTACTAGAGGGCCCTGAGGCAGGGACTTCTATGTAGAAGCCTTGAGGAGATCCTGTAGCAGCCTTCTATGTTCTGCCCATTGTGCTTTTCTCCTTCTTCAGTTCCTGTCCCCCGGGGCAGCAGGTTTGTATAATTTTGGTGGTGCCTAGAACAGGTCCAAGTCCTGCACCCCCCACACCTGCCTTGTAAGCCAATATATATATTTTTAAATAATGTAAAAATATGAGGTCTCTGGGGTGGGGCTGGTGATGAGGGGTTTGGGGTGTGGGAGGGGCTCAGGACTAGGGCAGAGGGTTGAGGTGCAGGGAGGATGAGCTCTGGGGTGGGGGGGCTGGGGATGAGGAGTTTGGGGGTGCAGGCAGGTTTGCCCTGGGGCTGGGACCAGAGAGGAGGACTCTCCCCCCCCCAGCCCTCTCCCCACTGGCAGCAGCGAGCTCTATGAGAGGGGTCCCCCTCTCCCCCCCCGGCCCTGGCAGCACACTCACCTCACACCACTGTCACTGCACATTCTCCTAGGGCCCCTCTCACGTCCAGAAAGCCCCCTCGCCTCCCCTGCAGTGGGTGCTGAGGGTCGGGGGGAGCTGCCATCACGTGTGCGCCTCCTCCCCTGCTTCTGCCCCTCACTGTAGCCTCACTGGGGGTGGGGGATGGGGCTGCCCCTTGCCCAGCATGGAGCAGGAGCGGTGACTGTGGGCAGAGGGCCCCCCCTGTGCTGGTGGAGGGTCCCACCGGAAAAGGGAAGGGTCCAAGGTGGAAGGGCAGGGGCAGCGGCAGCCTGCCCTGGCACTAGGACCTGCAGTGGCCATTGATACTGGGAGCCAGCAGAGCTGCAGGGGAGAGGCAGGGATGCTCCGGGGCTTAGGGGAGACAAATGAGGGCTGGGGGACAGTTGGGGGAGGCGCGTGGGGGCGGCAAGCAGGGCCAGGGGAGAGACCTGGCCCCAAACATTGGTGGAGCCAGGCTGCCGGGCCCTGAATATTGCTGGAGCTCAGGCACCACAGGCCCATATAACTCACTGCCCCTGCCTGTCCCTTTCATTTCCCAGTACTATTTCAGGCCTCTCTCTCTCCATCTCCTCACCAGAGAAGTAGGGCTCTGGGGCAGCTGACTGTCTCCTACAGGCACCACCATGTTGCGTGACAGACACTTGACAAAAGTACCGTACTTAGTGACAGACATTGGGGTGGGGGGGAGGGGTTATGTTATTCAGTCATTCAATGTTTTTAGAAAAATTACCACAGAACTCAAAATTTTTACCACAGAGACTGGTGTCCGTGTATGGACACGTTGCTGACCCCTGGTCTCCTACGACTTCCAGCTCTCTCCAGTTTGCACCTGTCAGTACTGTAAGAGCAGAGATAGACTGTGCTTTCCTACAGTTCCCATCATAGCAGCCCCCAATGGCTGAGAGGCAACTATGTGGGGAAAATTTCCCTGCAGCTGCATGAGAATCTAGACAGGAGGTGCAATAGACAGTATTGCTAACCCCAGCCATTCAAAAATCCAAATCAGGAGGTTGTCTTAAAACTCTATGAGATTTTATAAAAATAATCAATGATAGGTTCTTTTTCTTTGGCTTCTGGTTTCTGAGCTTTCAAGGTTCTCCCAAGTCATATTAATCAAGTTTTTCTCCACAGCCATGCTTGCTAGAAATCTGCTTTTTTTAAAGGAATGCTGAGTCATAAAACCACTTGACTTCCAGAGAAAACCATTGAATATCATGATTCTCACTATAAAATCACAAGGGCTGGAAACACTAGATAAAGGGCTGCTAGTATGTCATGCAAGATGCATTGACAGTTATGAATAAGTGCTCTGCATAGGGTATAATCCTGCAAGTCAGTGCATGCTCTCAACTTACATTGACTTTAGCTGTAGCTGAGGGTGCACAGCACTTCACAGGATCATGCCATCAATGGGCATATATACCATTTATTGTGCTCCACCTAAAATGTCATTGAGAGTCATTGCTGACTAGATTAAGGGCATACACAAGTGAGGAGAATTGTTTGCAGTAACCAAAAATGCGGGTCCCTTCTCCTGGATTGAAGGGCACCTAGAAACATGGATGTGGGCCCTTCGGTGGGCTCAGATTTATGTACCAGCCAAACTGGCTGTCATAGGCCTCTGAATATACATAGAAAATGTATTTATACTCTCAGATCTCCAGCATATAAGCATCAAGGTGGAGTTATGGCTACTTGGGAGCCATACATCCTTCTGAAACATTAACCCTCTCAGAAATGGAAGAAGTCACTTTGTTC